>NC_133579.1:32295512-32895512 GCF_964106895.1 Numenius arquata
TGTGGGTCCCCTATGGGGTCACAAGTCCTGCCAGCAAACCTGCTCCAGCATGGGCTCCTCTCTCCACAGGGCCACAGGTCCTGCCAGGAGCCTGCTGCAGCACAGGCTTCCCACAGGACCACAGACTCCTTCGGGCATCCACCTACTCCTGTGTGGTGTCCTCCGTGGGCTGCAGGCGGATATCTGCTTCACCATTAACCTCCATGGGCTGCAGGTGGCACAGCCTCCCTCACCGTGGTCTTCACCATGGATTGCAGGGAAATCTCTGTTCCAGTGCCTGGGGCACCTCCTCCCTCTCCTTGTTCGCTGACTTTGGTGTCTGCAGGGCTGTTTCTCTCACATATTCTCACTCCTCTCTCCAGCTGCAGTTGTTGTTGCTCAGTAACTTTTTCCCCTTCTTAAATGTGTTATCACAGAGGCACTACCACCATCGCTGATGGGCTCAGCCTTGGCCAGCAGCAGGTCTATCTTGGAGTTGGCTGGCATTGGCTTTATCGAACATAGGGGAAGCTTCAAGCAGATTCTCACAGAAGCCACCCCTATAACACCCAGCTCCCAAAACCTTGCCATGCAAACCCAATACATTCTCGAGAGTGAGAAGGCCTTCACTATCCTCTGACCTTTTCATTTCTTTTTTCGAAATTCCTTAGAAATTAGTGGTTTCTTTGTTGTTAGCCAGAATTCTTCAGGAATCTGTGAAGAGAATATCTCAAGTTGCCCGAATCATCAGGCCATCCACTAGCTACCTAATAATATTTTTAAAACATACTCTCCTATTGGGCTCCTCGACATCTTAAAAGTCAGGATCTCCAAGCCACAATTGGGACACTCGCAAACCTACAATATCAGAAATTAATGACAATTTTTTGAAGACTTTTCCCAGAGCCACGGGTCATGACATTTCTGTTTGCAAAGCCCTTTCTGTCTTATCAATCCTCTTCTTGTTTTAAAGCAGTATGTTCAACAAAAGGTGGCTATTTTGCATTTTCAAGGTACCTTCAAAGTAACTGTTGCTTGCAGTATCTTGTAACTTACATGTACAAACTCAAACCTATTAAAGAGAGAAATGTGAGGAATGCAAATCAGGTCAGAATCATACTGACAAAATGATGACACTCAGAAAGCACTTGTAAGGTTGTACAAAGGTCCAAACCTTGAAACTGAATTTTGAATACTTGCCCTTTAAATTCTATTATAAGTTTAAGGCAAACCTTAGGGCTTTTTAACATTCAGTTTTGACAAGTGAATAAATTACTAAGAGAATATAATTCATTGGTTTACCATAAAGGAAGAATAAGATAGTAACCAAAAACTATAGTAAATGATACATTACAGGCATCATCATTATGCTGTTACGGACAATATTGTCCTGGGGTGTAAGATTATTCATTTATTTATACTTAGTGCAGAGCCAAGCACAGTTTCACTGGTTAAAAGGAACTAAATAAGTAATAATAATGAACTAATGTAGTGAATGTACCATATGCCCATATGAAGTATATGCTGCATATGAAAAAGAAGCAAATAATTGTGTTTTAAACCAAACTGTTGCCAGAACCTCTGCCTTGTCTAAGGGTCTCCTTTTTACTCATGTTTAGAGATTTTTCTGTTTCAAAATCCCAGAGTCCTATTATTTGTAAAGAGCATTTGCAACCCAATGGAAAATTGTGTGCTTTTTTATTTAGCAATGCTTACATGTCCTAAAGACCTTGGAATCCCACTTTTTTTTTTTCTGGATTCACTATACTGGTCGCACTTGCAGGCTACATTTGGGTGTAACAATCAGTGCACGGATGAACCAGTTGATGATGCTACTTATTAACCCGGGATAGCTTCATAAATTAGATTTTGTAATCTGTTTGCTTTTGCATTTTGGTGTCCTTGGCTTCTAATACACCATAATATTAGTATTTAATCTGGATAACATAAACCACAAATGTTCAGATGTTCCTCATCACCTGGATGATGAGAAAAATAGAAAAACTCATTCAAAGTTTTGGAGATTAAACTGCAAGAGTTACAATTTTCTGAAGAGCTCTGGCACAATCTATGGATGCGTTTAGCTAGAGCAGTCCATGGAGGGATGTTCTCTCTGCAGATGGTCAGCTCAGGGGAAGATTGTGTAGCAATTACAGAAACCCAAATGCCCATTCCCATGACAGAGCTTTTTGTGTTACTTTGACAGGTCAAATTCATTTAGAGGTATATTTGCAGTGTGCAGAGAACTTCTCAGAAAAGAACTAGATTTGGGGGTCTATGCAAAATTTCCTCTTAGTTAGTGGGTTTATTGTTGAACTGAAATGAGCAAATGCTCCGAATCTTTAAACGTCTCCCTCTTTTCATGCTTGCTTATGGAATCACAATAAATATTTGGGTTTCCGGATTTCTTTTGCCCACCATTTTCCTTTGTCGTTGCCTGTCATGTAACTGACTATATGCAGAAACTTACCAAGAGACCAAACAAAGAACTATAAATCTCTCTAGTACTTGGTAATCTCATGCATTCCTGGCTCCCAGCTGATCTATCAAGAGGTCATTTGGTTGAAAGCCAACTTGCCAGACCTCCCTCCCTTGTCACTGTTTTAATTTCCTCTTTTGCTTGCTTTATTCTCAGTACTGGTACATTTTTTTAAAAATAGCATTTGCATCTTTACAAGGAATTGCATTTTAAATAAGACATTCTTGAGCAACAACAAAAAAGACCCTCTGTCTCTGAGGATGTGTCTTGACAACTTGTTTTTAGTGTTTGGGAACACATACCACTTTGTTCAATTCTGCACAAGCAGATAGTTTCAGACAACTATTTAATACTAACCCAAGCAAATAAAAAAAAAAAAAAAGAATAAAAAAAAAAAAAGAAAAAGGGAACACAAATCATTGGCTACTTATCCCAAGCCTTGATACTTAACCGTAGACAGCAGTCTTCTCCCTGTCTGATGGCAGAAGTACTTTAAACATACACGCAGTATCTTCTCTTGCAGATTTGTATATACTCTGACTCGCAGACACGGGACTGGGGGCAGCAGTCTTCCAGCATTGCAACAGACAAAATTCTTGCCTGGCCAGTATTCTTTTAGCTTTTATAAGTGAGAAGCACATCTTGGCCTTGATTGATCTAGCAGTCTGGGTTTGGCTTTCTTGCCTTTGGTCTCTTTCCCAAGCTGGCTGTTGACAGGCTGTGGAGTATTAAACATGGGTTTTAATCTTCAGGAAACACAAAGCATACATAGCTGGCTCCAAATCACCGGCTCTCCCATACCACAGAAGAGGAAAGTTGGGGTTTAAGGGAAGGGCTAGAGTACAAAAGGGACGGCGTAGCAGGAGATTGCAGAGTATTGCATGTAACCCCAGCCACTGCCATGCTCCCAACTGAGACTGAGACATCTAAAAATACTTGACCAATGTCTCAGCTATTTAAAGCTAGGCCAGGAGCTGTTTGGTCTCTACAAATACCTAAAAAGTTATCAAAAAGTCCCTTCCTCTGTTCAACTGTAAGTATTTCCATTTACAAGCAGTTGGTGCATTCAATCCAATATCATGTTTTGTGCTTACCTGAGATGCAGCTGGAAATCAAAACAGTCCTTCAGGCAGAAAAAGGGAAAACTTTTCTGCAGATGATGTCACTTCTCTCTGTCCTCTCCCAGCTTTTCTTGCTGTCGTCGTTCTTTGTGGTGAAGGGAAAAAGCCCAACGACCCCATTTGATTTGCTGCCAGTCAGAGGATGGCAATGTTCTAATTTGCTCACATTCAACCCTAAATTTGGGTGATGTGAGTTGAATCCTGTCCCAGATCCTGCAGCTTAAGCCCATTTCTAGAGTACATCTGTCTCCAGCCCACAGTGTCCGAGCCCAGGGCTAGTAACACCACCAGCCCAGCGAAGACCACTGTCGCCTCCTTTGACAAGTCCACAAAACAGGAGCTCTTTAGTAAATTACTCAGGAAATTCCCTGTATCTAGGCCAGCCTTTGACAGAAGAAATGCCTGTGGATATGTGCATCGTCACAACACACTCTGCAACATAATCCAGCAACTGGTCCAGCCTTTCTGTAATTTGACCAGAGTAATCCTGGCTCCCCCAGAACCCATGCCCTTTCTCCTTCAGCAGCTCAACAGGTGAGGAGCAACCTCACGGATCGAATTATGACTCTCCCTTGCTGTTACCTGATAGCTTTGGGAGAGAGCGGGCGGTGGGGGGAGAGGGGGTATCAATGGTTTATAAGGGCATTCCTGGAAGAAGGAGCTGGGAGAACAGAGTTTTGTGGGAGAGGCAGAGAGCTGTCAGCTCAGCTACACGAAGGATTTCCTACCTCCAGCCAGCAAACATTCTTTCAGATTTTTTACCCTCACTCCTGTATATTATAGTATTATTACTCTTTATAGTTTAATAAGTTTCCCCATTGTTGTGACATGTGACAGCAGCACCTGTGTTGGTGGGTGAAGCAAAGTGGGAACAATGTCTTGTTGTCTGTAACAAATACCTGTCAATTCCAGATTGACAATTTCTACTTAAGCTAATTTACAAAAGGAAAGGTAAAACACCCTCTCCCAGAGTATTATGAAAAGAAATAACGAAACATTTGATATATGCTTTTACAATTAGAACAAAACCTAAAGCTTTAGCTTAACAGCATAAAAGAAAATAATAGAATGAAAAAAAATTAACACGTGACCTGATTGACAGTTGCTACCAAAAAAAAGAAGTTATACATCTGCATATATATTCTTATCTGTAAAAAAAATGTATTCATCTGGAAACTGGGTGAAATTTTTCCTCCTTCTCTGCCAGACTCACCTAGATGTGCCACAAACCACTCCAAAGGCTGTGATCTGCAGGTGAGGAAAGTGGCTTTGGCCTCTAGGACAGAGCTGTTACTGATTCACTTGCTCGTGGTTTTTATCAGTGTATGTTCACAGCATTTAATCTCTTAGAAAGGTCTCGGTATGCTTCAGAAAAGTTCTTTACCAGTTCTCTCCTTCTTTTCCCCTCTTTTACAGATTTAATGACGGAGTTTGGCTTTCTCGCTATGCTGACCATCCTCAACTGAATCCAACCGGTGTGGAAATGTAGTGGAAAAAACCATTATGTGTCTTCCTTCAAATTCTCTGTACCAGTATGGACAGTGGCATGCAGAGGATGCCCTGAAAGGGACAATGAGCCCCTTGCCCTGCTGCCATATACACTCCACCACCACGTGAACCATGGTGGCCCCAGACCCTGCAGGACCGTGCTGCATCTAATGGACACGTTAGCAAGAGGCCGTGTTTGCTGGGATATGGGCAGACAGACGGCATGTTTCAACAACGTATTCTCTTAAACGCATCACTTCCCTATTTTCTACCTTCAGCAACTGAGAAAATGGGACTTCATTAATGTTATTCTAGACAAAGAGCAGCAGAGAAATGTAACTTTAAAAAAAAGCCTGTATTTTTAAATTGAGAGAGACCAATTACAAAAGCCATAAACACTTTAATCATTTCTCTGAACATGTGGAAATACATACATTGTGAACCTTTTTCATAGGAAATGCTGAAATCCTTTCCTTAATGGCACATTTTCTTAATGCTTTACAGTTTCTCAGTTCATTTCAAAGGGCTGTTATTTGTTATGTGGACATAAGTTTAGATTATGGTTTAGAATGCTGAGAGATGTTTGAAAGAATTATCTGGTGGATGGTGGCAGCTACTTTTGCGTTGCCTTCTGTTCTTGCTTTGAAATATATGGGGGTGGGGATACAGGGGGGGCTGGAATGCCTGTGTGCTAAATATTCCCCATAAAAATGTGGGGTGAAATCCTGTCCCCAGTCAAATCAGGAACATATCTTGCATTTCTTCAACTGCCAGGTTTTATCCAGGTATTTTACTTTATTAAGTACTAACGTAAAAATAAAGTTTATGAAAAAGGATGTCTTTATTCTTTACAATGAGATATTTTTACCTTATGCTATGATTCTTTGATCTTTTGGGGGGGGGCATAATGATAGTATGTGCAAGACAGAAAAAAAAAAAGAACAAAAATGTGTTGTATAAAAAGAAGTCACGACAGAGACATTGCAGATGATGAAGTCAGAAAATTAAAAAACATTGATAATTTTGGAAACAGCATACTCTTTTTAAAAGATGAAATGTGGTCTACATGAGTGTCTTAGAATGATGTGGAGGTCTTGGATGAAATCCCAGCCCTGTTGAATGCAATGGGAATTTTTCCTTTCACTGAAACAAAATCGAGTTTTCACTTGCCCCTTGTTTTAAAAGCATGTGAAGAAGCAGTGGAATTTCTCCTTTAGAAACAAATCTTTTCTGGTTTAGACATTTGCGCTCTCCTTTCCTGCCCTGCACTCTTCTCCTGTGTCTTCCAGAGCTCTAAGCTTGAGCTCCTTCACTACTCAAGTATCTCACACAAGGGGATCCCCCCTAAATCAGAGATTGCACTCATTCACCAAATGCCTAATTTATACAATTTGCATTGAATAACTATCAACACCCCTCTACTCTTGGTAAAATGCCTGTTCCACTGACTCTGATACCATTTATATAGACTTGGGAAAGATGAATGAAATTTTTGGAGGTCCAGAAAATTATCCCCCGTAACAATCCTCTTGTCCAAAGTCAAGTCTCGCTAGAAACAGCAGAGTATTTAGGGGTCTTCTGAAAGGAAAAATGTGAAAAATAAAATAGTGATGGCACATTTTATGGTTAAGCCAACCTTAGTGGCTGAATTTACTATTACTTCAAAGCAAATAGAGATTGCTAACAAAATGCCACACAATGCTTATGTGTGGCGAGAGCTGAAGCTCCCTCAGGAGATCAGCCCCTGACCTAAAGTGTGTGCCAGTTTGCCTCAAGCCCTTCCTTCACCATTCCCTGTCCTGGTTTCCATTCCACTGCGAGGAGGAGGGATGCAATTGCCTGTGAATCTTAAAAGTCTGGAGTCCTCAGCACTTTAAACATAACCTCTAAGAGGTTATTCTACTGTTATATGCTCTGTTACAGATATTTTGCTTGTGCTTGTTGATGGAAAGGCATACTCTGGGTCATTGCTTTGTTGTCTTCTATCACAAATCCAGATATTACACTTACATGTCTTCTGAAATGACAAGGCAAATTTGACATGACCTGTGGGATTCCTCTTGTGAGGAGTCACCGCTCGGTCCAAACTATGGAAAGTGTAGTTCAGCTGATGTGAACATAAATCAGTTAAAAGGTTGGGTTTTTTTTCCCTATTGTGGTTGATTTCACAAGCAAGGAAGGCTGTTTTTTGCTGAAACAGTTAAGCCTGTAGCTTTCGGTTTTTTTCCGCCACTACCACATGCACACTGGCTGTTCACCTGGTATTTGGGAGAGGGCTACAGATTCCTCCATATTAGGTAGTAATGTGGAAGACTACAGTCCATTGCCTTTTTTGTTTTGATGGAACTCTCACATTACCTATTCTGCTTACAGACTGGGGACCTTGCAGTACTTAGAATAAGTAGAGGTAGATGCAAAGCGCCTCTCCATCTGCATCATGGACTGTCGATTGCCACATGCAGGCTTTCCACGTGCCCAGTCAGTTCAATTACAGCATTGACATGGCAAACATTACCCAAAAGTTTTAGGATAATTTATATAATTTGTGCAATTAATCTGCAGTTTACACATTGCATAAAATTGTTGGAATCATAGAATCATAGAATGGTTAGAGTTGGAAGGGACCTTAAAGATCATCGAGTTCCAACCCCCCTGCCATGGGCAGGGACACCTCCCACTAAAGCAGGTTGCTCAAAGCCCCATCCAGCCTGGCCTCAAACACTTCCAGGGATGGGGCATCGACAACTTCCCTGGGCAACCTCTTCCAGTGCTTCACCACCCTTACAGTAAAGAATTTCTTTCTGGTATCCAATCTAAATCTCCCCTCTTCCAATTTAAAACCATTACCCCTTGTCCTGTCACTACACTTTCTGAGAAAGAGTCCCTCTCTGGCTCTCCTGTAGGCTCCCTTCAGATATGGGAAGGCTGCTATAAGGTCTCCCCAGAGCCTTCTCTTCTCCAGGCTGAACAACCCCAGCTCTCTCAGCCTGTCTTCATAGGGGAGGTGCTCCATCCCTCTGATCATCTTCGTGGCCCTCCGCTGGACCCGTTCCAACAGGTCCATGTCCTTTCTGTGTTGAGGACTCCAAAGCTGGACACAGTATTCCAGGTGGGGTCTCACGAGCTCAGAGTAGAGGGGTAGAATCACCTCCCGTGACCTGCTGGCCACACTTCTCTTGATGCAGCCCAGGATGCGGTTGGCTTTCTGGGCTGCCAGTGCACACTGCTGGCTCATGTTGAGCTTCTCATCCACGAGCACTCCCAAGTCCTTCTCCTCAGGGCTGCTCTCCAGCCATTCTCCCTGCAACCTGTATTTGTGCCTGGGATCGCCACGTCCCAGGTGCAGGACCCTGCACTTGGCCTGGTTGAACTTCATGTGATTTGCACGAACCCACATCTCAAGCCTGTCCAGGTCCCTCTGGATGGCATCCCTTCCCTCCAGTGTGTCGACCGCGCCACTGAGCTTGGTGCCATCAGTAAACTTGCTGAGGGTGCACTCTATCCCACTGTCCATGTCTCTGACAAAGATGTTGAGCAGCACTGGTCCCAGTACCGGCCCCTGAGGAACTCCACTTGTCACTGGCCGCCACTTGGACATTGAGCCGTTGACCACAACCCTTTGAGTGCGGCCATTCGGCCAGTTCCTTATCCACCAAGTGGTCTATCCATCGAATCCATTAGTTTCCAATTTTGAGACCAGGATGTCATGCGGGACAGTGTCAAATGATTTGCATAAGTCCAGGTAGATGACATCTGTTGCTCTGCCCTTGTCCACCAAGTCTGTGGCAGTATCATAAAAGGCCACCAAATTTGTCAGGCACGATTTGCCCTTAGTGAAGCCATGTTGGCTGTCTCCAATCACCTCCTTATTTTCCATGTGCCTTAGCAGAGATTCCAGGAGGATCTGCTCCATGATCTTGCCAGGCACAGAGGTGAGGCTGACTGACCTATAGTTCCCTGGGTCTTCTTTTTTTCCTTTTTTGAATATCGGAGTTATGTTCTCACTTATTAGAGGAGAGCAGATAAATTCACCAAATGTCAACCTCTAAAGAACATATTCAAACAATGATGTTGTTCTATGCCTGTGGGAGAGGAGACTGAGCCTGGCAGCCAGATGTCCACCATGCTTTACTCCCAGAGCAAGAAAAGGCATGTGCTTGTGTGTGTGTGTGCATGTATATGTCTGTGCATGTGTGTGTGAGAGAGAGACAATCCTGGAAAGGAAGATTTCTTTCTGTCTTTTAACAATAAAATTTAATTTTGAGAATCTTACTCAGATTGAATAAAACCCATTTAGAATATGTTGATTTTGCCTTCCTTATCTAGCACAAATGTTTCCTATATTTTAATCCCTGGCTGTATGCATGGTATTTCGTTAAAATTTCAGTCCAATGACTTGTCTTAGCTATTTGCAACAGACTGGGAGGTCTGCAATATTTCATATTATAGTTCTTCCCTGTAAACTTGAAGTTGAATTGCACATTTCAGCTATGGGTTGCACATCTTAACAGCTGTAACTAGTGCAACATGAACTACAAAACAACATGTAAATGGTGCCTGAAGAGCCAAAAGCTTCCTCCTAGGCATTCAGATAGCCTGGAAATCTTTGTGACGATCTATGGCTGGGAGCAGCATGTATGTGGCTGATGAAGAAGTTACAGAGTTCACTCCAAGCTAATTTGATGGGTATTGCTTGTAAAGAAGAGGGTGTCCAAAGGATGTATGTGGGGGAAGACCCTTATGCCTTCCTCTCCTGGGGCAACAATTCCAGTCATATGCTGGTAAATGAAAGTCTGTGCAAGGTAACTGGGGGTTAAACACCCATGTGAATGCCAATCCCCATACTCCTCCTGCCTGTCAAAGCTGAGAAGAGCACTTCACAGCCCCCAGAAAATGACCAGCATGACCACAGCCACCAGGTTCAACAAATGCATGCTTCCTACCTGAGGAAGGACGAAAAGCAGAATGAGCTTTACACAAACAAGGAACATACATCACTCACATAATAAGAGTGATTGCAATAATTGGGCTCTCAGGAGGACAAGGTGGACTCCAGCGGACATTTAGAAATGCTGTGCACAGCCAGAGACATCTTTATCAATATACAAGAGGAGAACACAGAGCTCCTCATGCCTGAGAAACCTACGTGGCCATCAATAAGATTGGATAGCTTTATTGTTTTCATTAACCAGTGTCAGATTTTAATGCCACCTGAGGCACATGCAAAGAAAGGATTTGCTTTCTTAAGATATAGTGCTCAAGTCATTAGCCTTTCCACCCACCCCAGCTCATGACGTCGTATGTACTGACATGACTGTCTCATAGTACTGCCCAGACACCACAACACCTGTACTTATTTCTTCTCCCTAATGTCTATAAGAGGCAGGGAAGTGTCATTGCACCCATTTCACAAATAAGGAAAAAAAAAAAAAATATCACTGAGGTCCTAAGTAGACAGGATCACCCCAGAAATTCACCCAGGATGAAAGAGGGTGCTAAAGTCCTTCCTAACAGACTGGACGAGCCTTTTTCCTCGTGACATCTGTATGCGATTTGCTAATATTCCCAGAAGTGCAGATGTTACAACAGCCTTCCCTTCCACCAGTTTGTGAGCATGCTGGGAGGCCCTTCCACTTTGAAGGTTTCAGGTCACATTTAGCCTAAATCCATCTCTTTGCAATCAAACAGAGAAACACCTGTCAGTTTTGAGGAGCAGACTCCAGCTTTAGGAGGTGAGGGACACTGAATATGGAGAGAAGAACAAAAGAACATCTGCTGGTGCTCGCCCCAGGGCAGGAGATCAAAGATCACCCTTTTTCAAAGGTGGTCATACTGTCCAGGAACATAAAACAAAATAAAAGACAAACTGTGATTGATAAGCAGATTCTATCACTCTGTAGACCCTAACAACAGAGAAAATATTTATTTATATTTCTCTATATCCCTTTATATATTGCTTCTTCCCTCCCTTAGCGCTTGTCTTTTGATTTCAGCTTGCTTAGCATTCTTTTTCATTACTGTATTCCCTATACTTTGGATTCTGGTTTACGTTCAAGTTCTTGTTTTACTAGAAATGCTACATCCTGGTGGAATTAAAATCCAAATTGGATTTAGAGCACTGCTTAATTTGAGCTCCAGTGTCCCAGATGTTGGTTAGGTGCTGCGAACACTGCAAAATCTAATAACGTTTCTCACCTAAAAAAGATCCATTAATATAATGCTAGGAATGAGACGTGCTGAGAGCCAATGGAAGCCAAAAGAAATCTGAGTAAAGGTTGCCAAAGTGCTTTTTCTCCCCTCGATTCCCACCATCTCCCTGGGCATTAGGTATTGTAGCACATGTGGAAGGCCCCTATAACACTAGGAAATGCTATACAGTTGTGATTTTGTAGAAGAAAACAAATAGTCTTACCTCCTCTAATATTTAATCCAGATTTGTAGTTTCCCAGTGCGCCGCTGTAAAATCACCCCGTGTGGCGGGGTCCTCCGATAGTGCCGCAGCGCCAAGTCTCAAGGTGGCTGAGCTGAGGGTTATGTTTCAATTTGGCAGTGTAACACCATTTCCATAGACAAATTAACATTGTTTCATTTCATTTTGACACCATAATGTCTTTTCCATAGACCTGCACTGACATTGTCGTGAAATCATTGCATCCCAATCAAGTGAATGGGAAATTAGCACCATGACACAAAACATACTGAGAAAGTAACCACAGCTTAGTTTATTTGTCAAACTGAAATACCTCAGCCACCTTCAAACGCATTTTCTGAAGCACCACAAGAGCCGAGAGCAGGAATCAACACTAGCAAAACACACACTGTAAAATATGTTCCTTCCATTCAAGACTTAGGAAAGCTTCTAAAAATGAATGGTCCTTACTGCAAGCTTGGCAGGTTAGGGCTCATGCCCTCCCTCCCTTCCTCCCTCCTTCCCTCCCTCTCTCAGCGTTTCTCTTTGGTGCTTGCATCTGAGCCGAGGGTGTGTAATTCCAGGGAGCCAGTGTGACCTCTGCGTCCCCCGGCTGCTCAGAGTGCTCAGTGCAGCAGGCGCTGGGGAACATTCCCCTTAGTATTTTGATTGGACCAAAACGGAAATCATCTTGGGGTTTCCAGGGTTGGAGCTCAAGAGTCTCAATAAAAGTGCTATCATGAGAGCTAAATTTGAAATCACAAAAAAATTCTCTGTTTATAGGAGAAATGTCCTGTTTACTTTAACATAGAGAACAAGCAGAACCCCCCCACACACACTAGCCCAAATTACAGATTCCTTAAACTTTTTGCTCTCAGACTCCTTCTTAACAACAGGAAACTCATTCGTGTCTCAGCCTAAGCACATAAAAAGGGTCACATATACAATATTTCCTTATACCAGTGATATGGTAAGTGCTACCAACCTACATAACAATTTTCATTTCTCTTCATCCCATCCATACACAGATACAAATATTAAAAGAAGTTGAGGTTGCACAACCAGAACTCAAAAATGTCCAAATTTGCCTCTCTCACACGTATCACACACTATTACTCCATTCTGGGTATCTGTCACCTTTTCCTTTTGTGCCAGCCTGCTAGCCCTCTCTCCACTCCCAGAATCTGCTGTCTCCTCATCACACCTCCCAGCCCTCTCTGCCCTCCCCAGTGCCTCACTGCTTCCCCTGCCTCTCTCTTCCTGCAGCCTCTTCTGCACATCTTGTTCCTGCATCCCACGTCCCTCCTGCCTCCCATCACCTCACTCCTCCGCTTTTCAGGCAGCTGCACTGAGGGAAAAAAGACAAATCTTCTCATTCTCTATCCTGTGATGAAAGCATGCCTGTAGCAACCACAGGTATGTTACTACACCTATAGTAGCCACAAACAACTTAAGGAAAGGTCCTGCTCTGCTAGTGCTAGGCCAGACTCTGCTGCCTAACTTGACTGTACCTCTGCTAAGTGTGTGTAAGAGCAAGATTTTATGGAGGATTACAACCAAATGAAACACGGGCAGATTTTCACATGGCTCCAGAGCTCATCTGTACCTGAATTTTCAAATTTCCTTCTTAAAAAAATCCAGTCTGAGACAAAGACCTGTTTTAGAAATGTTTAGTCCAGAATGTTAAAGCTGAACAACTGAAAACACATTAAAATAATGTGAACACATTTAGCAGCCTTAACTGTAGCCTTATAACTGACCCACAACTGTAATAGCCTTACAGATAGTGTTTCTATAGGATAACTGTATACATGTCCATGGACATGCCTCACCTAGAAATCAGATTACCCCATTCAGTAATGGGGCAGCAATCCCTACAAGTCCCACTAGAGGAACCATGTGTTCAGGGGCACTAAAAATATATGAACTAAGAACAAAAAGAGTTGATGACAACATAAGGCTTAGAGCCAGGAGAGTAAAACCAGTTTGAATACAGACATGAAAGTAGCTGGGCTTAAATATAGAGAATATGTTTCACTCATGTGCATCACACACCTAAGACTAAACTATAAAATGAAGCCAAGCCGTTCAAACCAGCATAAGTACAGCCAGATTCTGCTTGCAGATCTGGGCCCTACATCTCAAGACAGCCTTTCCCCAGTGTCCCCCAGCCTGCAGGTATTTCTAGAGAAAAAGACTTCAGAGTCTGTGATCTGGACCTTGCTGAGCTTCTACTTGAGCCTCAGAGATCTCCGATGGGGACATGCACAACCTGTCCACTTCATTCGAGAGAGGAAGTATCCCTGCTGCCCCCTGGGCTCAGGGGACCTCTGCTTCTGTGACACTGCCAGGTGAGAGCACCAAGTAATAAAGAAATGGGATTTACTTTGCCATAATCATATATTTTGGGCTTTTTAAACCCAAAACATCTGCACCACTTCCCAAACTCTGTGATTACAATGGCTGCCTGCAGGACTTCAGAAGAAGAGGGAGAAGCCCTCAGGTAAGGAGAAGGTAGTACTTATTAAAGCGATGGTAATTTACGTGTTGTGTATCAGCTCACACCTTACACTCCCTTTTGAGCTGAAGGGACCACAGGGATCGGTTGAGCTATCAGCTTATTTAACACTCATTCACCCCATCCATGGACCCCTGCCAACAAGATACATTTGCCATCAGCAAAGCTGATGCCTGAGTGGGACTGTGCCATAATCCTCTCCCTGCAGCCTGGCCCCAGGCACTTTTGCTTGCTTGTACTCAGGGAAAGGGAAGGAATAAGCCCAAAGAGTGGGCAAAAGAGGAAAAATAAAGGAATAATTTGTTTCCACATTCAACAACAAAGCAATTGTGTTTCACTCCTACCACCTCAATCTACTCTCTACTTTGCGCATGTAGGAAGTGAATTAGATTGAGCCAAATTCGCTGTTTTAAAAACCATCTAGGCGCTGCCTTTTAATTTGCAGTGTCTTTTCCTCTTTGATGTGTTCATATAGTTTCCACTTACACTATGCAAGAATCTCAGATATTCATGAAGAAGCAGCTGGGCCAACTCGCCTGTCACTTCACTCTCTTTCGCGCTGCCCTGACAGCACGAAGCAGATGAACTCCAGTGGGTATCACCCTCTGGAAGATTTCCCTTGCCTGATGGGAACCCTCTGTTGTCATCAGGCTGTTGGCCAAAGCACTGACTGGGGAGGTGTTTGCCTCTTCCCAGCTGGCATCAAATTACTGTAACAGCCTCTCGGGTCTTCTGGAATAAGTAGGAGTTCAGGATTAAACTCCCGTCCTGTTCATAACAACTGTATCCAGAACCACATTTCTCTTATCCATCCTACCCTTAGGGTGAGTGCTTGGATGGAGCCGCGCCATGTCACACCGAGGAGATTCATCCATCCCGAACCCCACTTTTGCGGTGCTGCCTGAGGGCCTGGGAGCACATCACTGAGCAGCCCCATCCCCAAAAAAATGCGCACATGCTCCCTCTCCCTCCAAGCAGGGAGTTCTCAAAAGGTAACGCCTGACTCTTTGGTACCATACTTGCACCCTCAGTTGCTTTTTCAGCCAGAACCATGCTCTATAATGGTCTGGTTTACCCTTTGACAGGGGTATATATATATTTTATATAGCTCTAAGTGGCCAGAATAGGGGGACAAATCTTGCTCCCAGATCTTGCCCTGACTGCCATACACCAGTTTGTTCAAAGTATTTAGTAGTGAGAGACTAATTAGGGCTCTAACTATAATTCCCAATTCCTCTATTCATTTACCTTAGCAGAATCACTTTTACTTATATTGTATTCTAACTCTTCTGCCTGAAGAATGCATCACAAAAATCCAGTCTGGCTTTTGTGATCATTTTGAACTGCCTTTCCAGCATTTTTTAGCCTCGAGTTTATGCTTATTCAAATTCTAGTTAGTCTGTTTATCAAAATCCTATGCGGAAAATATGCTAATTGGCAGAGAAACCTTTTTTTTTTTTTTTTCAGCGTCAACTTGCTCATGCTGGATTCCTCACAAATGGAGCCATAGTTTATTTTACAGGATACCTACCAGCCCACAACTTCCTCAGGTATCCGATGCAAAGCGAGAAGCGCGCCCAGCTGACATCCTCCCGGGCTGGAGCCGATTCGCGGGCTGAAACCACAACTGTGATAAGTGCCCTGAAACGATGACTAATGAGGAAGCTGCTTAGAACAAGGCTATGAGCCGTCATGTTGCTTTCTGTTTAAAAAAGCTAACAATACGAGGTTGCCCCATTGATATAACTCTTCCAAAAACTGGCACTTGTCTGTTATTGAGGACCAGCATTGTTATTGTTGCTGTTTGGCTGGTAGCCTGGCTGGGGAGGGAAAGAGAAAGGGAGACAGAGAAAAGCAGAGAATGAACTTGGGAATCATTTCAAGGCCTAAGATGTGGACAGGTTTGCCGAGAGATATCTTGGAACCATACAAGGTAAACACAGTCTAAATCACCTGCTTTGGGAAGATAAGTACCGCGAGTTCTCTAAGCTAAATGTACACCGCTGAAATTTGATTGAAAACTTTGCGATGTGAAGACTGAAAATCACAAGAAGGAGGCAGGCAGCGTTTAATCTCCTGTTGGATGACAATTCAAGATAGACTGATAGAGATACCTGCTGCCTGATAAACCAGTCAATATTGTAGATGGTAGATACTTGCAGGAAACAGACACTGTGAAGGGGAAAAAATCCTCAGTATTTTTATATTTTCATCCTGTTCTCAGCTCCCTGCTAAGCAAGACGCAACATGTATTTTCCTCTGTTAAGTTATTGCATTTCAGATGCCGCAAGCACCCAAATTTCTTTTAAAGGGCATGTTGTTTAAGGTAACAGGTATGCAAAATATATGTATGAAATCCAGGGATATCTAAGTGCCTGGAAACCACAGCACGATAGAAACCAACGGTGACTGCCTCGATTTCATACTAATTTTTTTTCTTGTCTATTATGGAAGAATTATTTGCCCACTAACCTATTGCAAACTGAATTGTGGTGTTTTGTACAAGCAGTGGGTCTTTTGAACAAGTGTACCTGGCTGCGAGGCCAGAAAAAAAAAAAAAAAGGCATGAAGTTTGAAAAAGCGTGAGGAAATCACATACAAGCAGAAAGTGCTATTTACACTTCTCTTTGAAAGGACTTGGATAAGTCAGCATATACATATTCTCACCGCCACACTTCAGTTTTTGTGTGCACCTATCCTTCGCGTTATGTTTATTACAAGAGCTAAGACAGCAGGCTTTCTAACAGCTCGCTGCTGCTGCTGTCTTCCCATGATTTTCCTATCTTTTAATTAAAAGTATATTTCACAGCCAAGCCAAATGTTTTATAATAACAAGAGGAAAGGCAGAGAAACAGCAAGGAAAACTTTTGACCTGCTGTGGACTGAACATACTTCTTCTTGCCATGCAACAAGACTAAATCATCGCATGTGTTGCTGATGGACATTCATCATTATTTCTTCCCAAACTGAAGGCATATTTCATTTTCCTGAAGCCTGGATTTTTTCCAAGTTTTGCAGGAAAATGTTGCTGCCATTGGAGCTTGTTGCTGTATGTCACCACCTGCTGGCAAACATCAGTTGAGGGTTTCTGTCTTGATTGTGCAGATGAAAGAGCATAGACAAGGACTTTTATCTTCCTTGATAGAGACAGATAGGTGGCCACAAACAGAACATATGTTATTTAAACAGATTTTTGGTCTTGAATGCGTATATTCAGACCAAGTCTCTTTGTATAACATGCAATCTGGATCCTGCAAACCATTACTCAGGCAACTAGTTCTTAATAAAGGAGAAAAGATGCAATTGTATAGAAAAGGTTACCAATGTGGGAAAACACCTACAGACTCTCCTGGTTCACAGACCTGAGTTTGCTAGAAAAATAAACCAAGGTTTAAGAATATATGGTATAGTCCACTGCAATATTTAATTAAAAATAACATCGAGTGAAAACTCACAATAACCTCCTAGAAACAGTCTCAGATTTTAAGTCCCTGATCTATGGTGTTTATTTCATAGGTTTAATCGTGAGAGTTTGGGCTTTTCTCTCTTTTTTTTTCCCCAGATATTTTTAGAAATCAGCCTTTTGAATATGAAAGCATATTTTGAAGCACCCAGTATTTATTCTAACCACTCTAATAGGTAAACGTGCATTGCAGTGTGGGCACTAATGCTGATAATTCATATCATTTATCTGATAGATCAGGAGCCATTACGGCCTGTTGTGTAAATTCATATTTTGGCACTCTTTAAAAAGTGGATTATTATTGACCCAATAGACCGTAACAGCTCCAAAGAAGCCATTACTGTCTATTGTGTAAATCCTTCATGGCGCATGTTTTATTGACCCTTTGGAGCCATCATGGTCTGTCTTGTCAATCCGGATGCCATGCACGCGTATTAAGGCTGCCTGCGTAATATCCGTACGGAGCGGTAGTTGCATTATTGATGCATGCCTCTATGAAATTACATTTTGAGTCACGTCGGCCAGCTGGTTTTTCCTCAGCTTCCAAAACACCCATTGTTCTGGTTCTCATCCTGAACTAGAGATGAGGGTTACAAAAAATGCCTGAAGAATAAGAAACTTGTTCTTTTTTTTTTTTTTCTTTAAAGAAAAAAGAGTGAAAATCAGACTCCCCTTCACCAGGAAGAAAAGAGAAATGGCTGTGGGTGGTCGGACCACAACAGCTCTTCCCTGTGACCCCCTCTCCTCTCTCAGTTGTATACATATAAGACGGTGCCGTATAAAGGAAATGTTCTCTCCTCCTTTCAGGGTCCACAAAAGCTGCCTTGCTGGAAAACAGGGTGGCCGGTTTGCCTAAGCAGGGGGAAGGCTGAGCAAGGTTTTCCCTCTGCCATAAGATGATCAACCTGCATGAGGAGCCATCAGGCTTGCAGACAACGCTAGGCAAAAGGGCTCATACGTGCTGTGTGCGCTGAGGTGCCTGGATTTGAGAGCTTTAATGAGAAACAGAAGGGGGAAAAAACGAGGCCCCAGTGGAAAGCCTGTCCTGAGGGAGTGCCTACTACTGCTTCCAGGCTGGAGGTGTTCACCTGGCCAACCCTGCAAGCCAAAGCCCTGAAAATCATTCCCATCTGGCTTAACTCTCTGCAGGGGAGTGGTGTGGTCCACCCTGAGCATCGCTCTGCCTGGTGCACATCCGTCAAGGCAAAGACAGCTCTTTGTCAGGAGCCCGTTACCTGCAGACAGTCCCACTCCTTTTCTTCAATAAGTAAGTCCCAAACAAAAACCACACAGAAAGCACATAACCCAAGTTGCCTCCAAAGCAAAGTCTTCCTGAGGCCAGATCGAATTTAGCTGAACAGCCAGTGGGGCTAAGTTCAACCTGCAGCTGCCTAAATGCTTGAATTATTCCTATGCCTGCATAATAAAGATCTAGTGTTGGCAGTGGTTGCTTGTCTTATACGTTCATAAATATTTATCCAAATATTAATGAGCAGAAAAACAATTTATTTCTTTTTTTCCTAATTGTAACATCAATTCTAATATGTTTTGTTACTTAGTCACCTCACAAGTAAATTGATTTTTTTATCCACCAATAGGTATTTAAATGTTTTACAAGTGCATGCCAGGATCCTGAAATGAGAACCGTGTTTGGAACGTAGCAGGGCTGGTACTTTCAGATTTATTTAATTTTTTTTCTCTGAGTTATGTAATAAAAATTCAGCATAAAGGATGGGGAGTTTCATGTGATGTACATCCCTGAAGGCTTCTTCAGACAATGCACAAATACAATGCACATGTGCCAAATGCACAGCGTGCTGCAGAACAGCATTTGCTCCTACAGTTCTTCTGCACGCATTTTTTTTCTCTCTTCACACACACCCCCACCACTCTTGTGCATAATATCGGCATAATTTATGATTTCCAGTTGCAAGTGTGGGTATCTAATTTACAAGATGGCACTCGAGAACTCTTCTTGAAATTTAGTTTCCAAGTCAGCAGCCCCCTTGTAGCACATGGTTGGTTTAATGCACGCAGAGAGACCCAGCAAAGTCAGCTACCTGCTTAGCCACCTTGCGAAATTGAGGCCTCGCTTTTGATAGATCTCAACAACTTTTCATCACCCACCTAGATAATGAAAGATGCGGGATGACCTTGCATAGTAACTGAAAACTTTTTCAACGATATTACTTGTGACAGCTGTATATTTCCTCGGAGGGGAAGACAAAGGCTTTGGTCTGTGCCATTCACTAAAAGAACACTTTACTAGTCCAGCATTTCCTGGTGGCTGGAAGTTTTATTGGGTGCCCACCAACATCCCGCTGCGCATTAATGCCAGAGGTCCACAGCAAACAGCTTCTGGTGCAGATAAGAATTAGGCATGAGACCCTCTTCTTCCTGCATAGATACCCATAAGTTCACTAGATGGTATGTGTGGGAGATGGAGCTCCTCTGACATTAGTGGAATTACATCAGTGATCC
Source organism: Numenius arquata (assembly GCF_964106895.1). Taxonomy (NCBI): domain Eukaryota; kingdom Metazoa; phylum Chordata; class Aves; order Charadriiformes; family Scolopacidae; genus Numenius; species Numenius arquata. The sequence goes on from NC_133579.1 coordinate 32,315,451, forward strand.
GGGAGGCTCATCTACTTCGGGCAGGTTACAGATGTCTCTTGGTGCTCTCTCAAACGAGGAATGTGGGAGTTTTTGCATGTCTTTTGCACGGACACATTTTGTCATTTGTCTTTTGATAGTCAATTATTTGCCATTATTCCAACAAAAAGAATAAAAAGGTTTCTTGATTTAGTAAAACTATGCAAAAACCTTTTGCCTTTTCCCTAATGAGATTAAGAATAATTTAGGTAGATCTGATATCGATGGAGTTCATACACAGGATACAATGTTTACCAAATAAACACATTTATTTTATAAATGGTAGCTTTACCTCTTTTCTAATTCACTTATTTTTAGAGCTAGGAATTGATTTGTTTAGAGGTAAGAATAGCAGCTTCACCACCGGCTTCAGGGGAGTTATACCCAATACACACTGGTGTAAGCACAGGCAAAATTTCGACCCAGTATCCTGGCTTAAGGGCTGCTTTCCTTCTCCTCATGGGTTTCTGAGACAAGGGACAACATAATGTTGTCAAACGAACCCCCTACAAGGAGAGGGCAAGGGCGTCCAGCAGAGCTCAATGTCTATTACAGTTTAAGTCAGGAATAAGGACTACACCGTCTGGGAATATTATGTACACCTTCCTGGTCCCCATGTTAGCTACAGGAAAGGGAGAGTAGATCGTGCAGCTTCATCTCAACTGCAAAAAATTGCACTTATATATGTCCCCGCTGCTACAGTTCAGATCAGAAAAATCCCCGCAAAGCCTACACTAACCATTGTCACAGTTTTTCAGGGTTATAATAGAAACTCCCAGGGTGTGATGCCCTTGTGGTTCAGTGCATAGCCCTAAATATGCAAAAAATAAATGCTCACAGCCTGGATTTTTGTATTTTTATCATAGCGTACCACTTCTGCTCACAAAACCACGGACAAGCAAGCTTTTGCCTGGCTCTCTCAGGGCACGCAGCCGACGGGCTGCCTGAAACAGCAGGGCCACTGAGAAAAATACAACCAAAATTTTCAGCATCAGGAGCATCTCACTCATAAACTCCTGACAGAGCAAACACACCAGAGCTGGAATTACTGGAAAGATGATGATTTACCTTCAGACTTCCTAACTGCAGCTGACTCTGAATCCTGCCACAAAAGGCAAACAAAAAACAAGAAAATATTTGATGACTTTGTGTTTTTCTATGACAACCAACATCATTTATGACCCATTATGTAATGACATGAACATTATACATTGAAAAGCTGTCTCAAAAGACATTGTAAATAAACATTTCTGGTTTGCAAACAGGAAGCCAGAGATATTACTGTGGAAGCTGAGAGGATGGGGTTGGATTCTTGAAACACAAGTGATTTGTTTTTTCCTTCCATCTCTCCCAAACTCATGGTACAGTCATATTGTTATTACCTAATGCATGCCATTTTCTCTCAACCCTTATAGCTAAAATATAACTTAAAAGAAAAAAACAAAAGAACAGCAATAGAAAGACAGACTAGATAGATACAAGATGTGAAGGAAAAGTGGCAAAAAGATTAAATAGGAGGTATGAAGTATTTGGGGCTACAGGAATTTGAACCAAGAGCTGGAAGAGTCTAAGTTCCAACAGTGGCCAATTGCAGAGACTTCAGCAGAAGGCACAAAATCATAGAATGATAGATTCTGTGATCATAGAATCATAAAATCACCAAGAATAAATATTCCCATGGGGAAGCATCTTTGAATTCTACATATTACATATCCAGTTATATTCTGCACCATGCAGAGGTAGGTTTTCCAGATATGTGTGGTGGTCATGGCAATGAGAGGTGTACAGAGAGAGGTAATAGTTTATATTAGCCTAAGTATTTCTGGAAAAAGCAGGGTTTGGGGCTCAAAATTATTCTTCAGGACTGAGACGAGCAACAAACTTCAAGCTAGGCTTTGCTGGTTCTTTCTCAGAACCTAAGAAGTGCCCATATACTCAAAATCCTGTCTATTTTTTGAGCTATGTTTCTCAGTCCAGCAACTATCTCTCTACAAACCCTGCTCGGCTCCTACCCTTAAGCCATTACAACTACTCCAGCACTGCTAGCTACCTGCCCTTGTCTTGAGTGAAGCAAACTCCCGACAACAGCAGGTGTTGACTGGCCAAATTGCACTCTTTTCCCACCACAGCCCACGCTGGGGGTCACGAGGCTGACTCCAGCACAACCCCCAGGTCCAGTGAAGCATGGGCTGCCAGCCGTCACGGGAGTCAGAGGAGAGCTCCCCACCAGCTTCCACCTGAGCAGGATCAGGCCCTTTCTCCTTTTGACATATTTGAAAACATCCCCTCTTTTCTATGCTAACTGCTCATAACAGTTGCCCGGTCCAGGCATCAAATAAACACTGGCTTTTATATCCCGGCACTAGTGTTATTGTGAAGGAAGTGTTCAGTCAAACAATACCACTGAACAAAATCTTTTCTCCTACTGATGTCATGTGGCAAATTTTTTTCTTTTTTTTTTTTTTTTTTTTTTGCTTTAACCTGAATTTCTAACCCATTTTAAACCTGCCATTTTTTCATACGTTAATGGGAAGATTTTTTTTTTTTTTTTTACCTCCTTTCTCTGTCTTTTTCCCCCCCTTCGGTAGATGAACTTTAAATGCAATAGTGTGCTCATCCTGAGTGACCCTGCCTGCTGGGAGTAATTGTCTAGAGGAGAATAGAAGAATCTAAGAGCTTTTGTGCAAGGGAATAGAGAAGACAGACTTTATTATGATTCTGAATCATAAGTGCGCTCTCTTTTTATTTTTTTTTCTTTCTCTCTCTCCCTTTTTTTTTTTTTTTTGGGTTCTAACAGCTGTTTCCCATCACAACCGGTGTTTGAAAGACACAGCAAAATTGAGTGTATCAGTATCACAATTAGTTTCACAGGCGGCTAATAACTTACTTGCCAGCCATGCCTGATTTAATCAGGACAGTCCTGATTTATGGTTGTTTGTCCCAGTGTCCGATTTTCTCTGCCAGCTCCATCACAAGGAGATGCATGCAGTCTGCTTCTGCGCTCCGTCAGGGCCACCGGTTCACTACGGTGGGCTTGCTGCACCAGAGGGGAAAAAGGAGGAGGCAGCTTAAATGAGAAGTCTGGAGTCCTCTAACACAACTCAGGAAACATATTCTTCTTGCTGTGATAAACAGAGTTGCTCACGTTGGTGCTGGCAGCCAGGCTGACTTGCGGGGGCTTGTACATTTACCAAGGTATCTCACAGTGGCCTGCTATCCCCCCCCCTTCCCTTGTGACCTGGAGGAACCTCCTGGGTTAGGGTCAAGAGGTGATTTTAGCAGCACATTATCTCAAGCCTGCAAGGCCCCGAGCTGCTGCGAGTGAGTCTTCTGTCAATGGTGCCAAATTACGCGTGGCTCATTTTTGCAAAGTGATCTACTGCTGCTGCTCATTGGGGACAGAGCTGAGACCATCCAACTCATTTTTCTTAGGACTGCAAGCTGGTCTGGAGGAAGTCCCAGCAGTGAGATCCCAGCTCATGCCTCTCTCACTCAGCAACTCTACTCCTTGGAGCTGAAAAAAATGTCCATGAGAAGCTATTTAATGGATCGGTTGTACCACCTAAAAGATGAGATCTGAGGTAGTCTTGCCTATGGATGCAAAAGGGCAGAAAAAAAGAAAAGGAGAAAACAGGTTTGTAGGAGGCTTTTGGCTAGGCTGGCCATACCACTGTTCCTCCCACTTAAAGGAAACAGGCAAATCTTTTCCTTAAAGAACACAGAAAAGTAAGCAAAGGCTGGGTTACAAACAGGCATCTGAATTAATACCTGCATGGCCCTTCAGGGTGGGTTTCCCCACGGCCACCTGCAGACCGTTCCAGCACTCTCTTTCACGTCTCCCTGCAAGGCTCTCTCCGCTGGGATGGTTACAGCACCAGAGCAATGTCTAAGCCACCTTTGAGCCGAGCCCACTGCCCATTCCTCTCTCACTTTTACCTTGGGGTTCCCAAGGTAAGGCAAAGGACAAGCTCTGTCTGTATTCACTGTTTCTCTCTCAACGTTTGGTTCGGTTTGATTTTGCCTGTATTTCTGAAGTGGAGAGGAGGTCAAGGTCCAAATCCATGGCTGTGGTTTCTAGGTGCCAGTACAGTAACTATAACCCTCAGGGATGTCTAATTAGTAGAGCTGCAGCATGCTCATGTCACAGGGAGCTTGTGCATTGTGATTAAGAGTGTTTTCAACCTGAGAACAGAGGTTTTCTGCTTTAGTTTGAAAGGTTGTCGTGGAAAATCCCTTGTGTCACCTGTTTTTAAAGATGTGCGTTACACTCCTATAGTTAGCTCTGAAACGTGAAATACAAGATGGGCCTTGTCATCACCTTCTTAAGTCAGGGATCCAGAAATCTCAGGCCCCTGTTTGAAAGGGGAGATGCAAGCAGACACTTTGCACCTTCCTTATATGCGCTGGAGGATCACACTGCAAGGGCATTGCTTAGTGCTGCCACGCAGTCCTGGTCCTTGCCCTGAGGAGCTTACAGTTTGGGTAGAACTCAACAGACTCCCTGGGAGGCTTGAAAGGGAGAGGGGTGGGAGTGGGTTTTGTACTTCCCTCTTTTCTTACCTTATATATACTGTTTATTAATGCACAACAGAGAACACACAGTTATTTGAGACATAACAACTAACCAAGCTACAAGAGAGGGTACTGACTAGTTCCCTGGATGACAAGACACAAGCAGAGGCCACAGCCCATGTTTTTCTCCAGCTGGAAGAGTCGAATCTACATTTGCAAGCCCCCATCTCCCTAAGGAGCAAGAACAGGAACATAAGCATAACAGTGCTTATTTCACTTCATTTTAAATAGATTCAAAGAGCAAATTTCACTGAATTTCACTGAATTCACTGAATTTTTAGAGTTGGAAGGGACCATAGAGATCATCTAGTCCAACTCCCCTGCCAAAGCAGGATTGCCCAGAGCATGTCAGAGCATGTCACTCAGCATTTCATCCAGGCGGGTCTTGAAAATCTCTAAAGAAGGGGACTCCACAACCTCCCTGGGCAGCCTGTTCCAGGGCTCTGTCACCCTCACCATAAAGAAGTTTCTTCTCATATTTGAGTGGAACCTCCTGTGTTCCAGCTTGTGCCCGTTACCCCTCGTCCTCTCACTGGCAACCACTGAAAAGAGTCTGGCTCCCTCCTCCTTCAACCCACCCTTTAGATACTTATAAGCATTGATAAGGTCTCCCCTCAGCCTTCTCTTCTCCAGGCTAAAGAGTCCCAGCTCTCTCAGCCTTTCTTCATAAGGGTGATGCTCCAATCCTTGAATCATCCTCGTTGCCCTTCGCTAGACTCTTTCCTGAGAGTTGCACTCAGGTTTTCCAGCTGAATAAAAGACCTCTTGCACAATACCTTTCAGAGGAGGTATTCACACTGCTTCAGCTGGAGCATTTCCCTCCACCTCTCAGGTTCCCTATCAGCTGTCTCTAGCCAGCCCGCCCTTGAGTACAGAGACCTGCTGACTTGCCCTACAGCAGGGTCCACTCTCTTTATACGGTCCCTAATGGGGGACTTAAGCTTTTCCCCTTTGGAGGGGCCTCACGCTCCTTTTTTGTTTCAAGCTAAAGGGGACTGAGGCAGCTTTGAAACCTTAACAGAGGCAGCAGCCTCATTTTTAGGATGTACAAGACTCAGCCTAGGTCCTAGGGCAGAACCTGGGTGTAACACGTCCATACAGGCAGGTATCCAAGCACACGGATCTGAGTCCTGAGCTCTCCATCTTCCTTCAGAAGGACACGTCATCATTTTCTCATCAAAGGCAGTGGAAAGCGGGACTGGAGCTGCGGTGACTCCGGTAAGAAATCTGCACTCGGGATTGCTTCTTGCAGTTCTCTTTTCTTCCTCTGTTTACACAAAAGATAGACCACGTTCAATGGTATCAGCACAACCCAACCATGATACTCATTGAGCAGTTAACACACACGCACATACAAAGAGAAAAAGAAAAAGTGACAGTGTATCCATCTCACTTGGCATGTTTATATGTCCTTCTTAACCATAAAAAAGAAGGCTGTTTACAAAGCGGAGTGTCGGTAACATTGTGTAAAGGAACACTTATCTGAGAAACTTTGATCTCCTCCTGAAGCACCATTACTCTGAGACCGAAGGGCTAATGGCTCTTTGGGTGGGAGAGAAAGTTTTTCAAGAGGAAAAGAAGGAAGTTTATTGTGCTATCTAGTGGACACATTTAGAAAATCCTGCTCCTCGGAAATAAGTCGTGGCTGCGTCACCGGCAGCCTTATCCCACATCGCGCAGGCTGCTGAATGGGGGGAAATAACAAGACGTTGAGGCCGCCTGTAATGGGATAGTGGGGAAGTTGTTACTCTAGGGCAGGCCTGCTATCTCACTCATTTAAGTAACGGACATATTAATGGAGCTGAGAGCTAAACCAGACACATAGCCTGCCTGTTGGAGCTAACGTTTTCCATTTACAGACTCCGGGCCGCATTTTACAATACTGATTCACGAATCTAGCTCCTACTTGAGTGAGTAATCGTATTGGCTTCGAGAGCACAAGCAGAACATTGGCCTCAACAACAGGAGTAAAAACCACTGCCAGGAGAGTGATGGGATCGGATCCTAAAATATCTAGTGAGGAGTTATCATTAAAAATAAAAATATGAATGCTTTATTTGAAAAGGATTGTGAATTCCTGGCATCCAAAAAGCGGGCTGAACAACACACATAAGACTCAGGTAGATTTGGTTTCAGATAGGTCAGAAATTCCACAAGAACAACATCATTTACTCCACTGCCTTTGCAAGAACAGCACAAAATCTTGCCCAAACCTTTTTTCCTTCTTAATTTCAAGTTTGCCAGATCTCCCTAAGATGCTGAGATGCACTTGATGCCTCACTGCAGTCAAAGATTTGGATATCTCCGATCCTTCCTGCAAACGTATTTCTCTAAAATGTTTGTTAAAATGCACTGTCAAATTGAAACCTCCCTCACAAACATGCGCAGCACCTCTGGAGGCTCACACATCACTGCCCTTCGCTTGCATCTGTCCTGCCGCTCTCCATTTTATTTCTCCGTGCTGCCGCTCGCACTTTTCAACTTCTTCTGGCTGTCGCCGAGTCCTTCATTCAGAGGCCCGTGAAATCCTTGGGAGCCCATCCAATACCTGCCGCCGGCCTCGGGTCCTGCCACAGGGGTTCTGCCCTGCAAGCTCTGAACGCTGCCTTCCAGGCGCTGAACAACCCCATTAACTCATCTCGTTAGAAATATTCCTTCGCTAGCCGGGCCTTTGAACGGTCGCGGCTGTGGCATAAACGTATATTTCTCTTATAAACATTCCTGGGGAGGCAATAGAGAGATAGGCTGGGGCTGTCTTTTGCAAGCCGCTTGGCCTGTTGAAACAATTAGCTTGAAAGACAGAGTTGAAGAGATCGGGGGTTTGTGCCCGTGAAAGAAAAGCAGCGGCTTCAAAAGAGTCTGATTTATATAAAAGGGAGAAAAAAATAGAAGGAAGCAGAATAGTTAGGCTCATTGAGTTTCCATCCTGTAGTTTCCTTATTTTGCTAGACTGTGAAAGGCCGCGGCCAGGCTCTATAGAAAGCGCACATTTGAACCCAGATTTACTAATGACTGACGCAGCAGTCACCAAAGTTCAATTTATGTCTTTCTTCTTCCAAAAAAACAAGGCGTTCGTAAGCCACCATGTTTTTTGGTGGGAGACAAATAAGGCAACTGTTATTTCAGGGTGTTTAAAATAGATAATACCCCATTTGGAAACCAAGGTGAAGTACCCCTCTACCTGGCATAGCCTTGAAACGTTTACAGAAAGCCTTTTAATGGAGATTTAGTGCATGTATAATAATAAAACAGAATTTGATACCTCTAGGAAAAAACCTGCCCGGTGCTCCCTTAACAACCACAATTACCGCACAACTTCTTATACCTAAAGTTAATAAACTGGAATTAAGGTTATGAATAAACTTTATTAACCAGCAGGAGCCTGTATCTTCTCCCCCTTGCGACTGTCCCACAAGCACCAAAGCCCCCTTACATTTATCCCTTGGTTTGCCTTTCCTGGGGCACACGGCCAGCCCTGTAAACTCTGGCAGTGACCGGGACATACTGGGGGCCGAGCCAAAAAAATTAAAATAAAATGAAGTAAAACAAAACAAAACAAAACAAAAAAATCTAAACTAAACTAAACTAAACTAAACTAAAATAAAATAACATAACACAAAATAAATGGAAACAAACTAAAAGAACTGAAAATAAAATAAACCTAAATAAAATAAAAGTAAAATAAAATAAAAGTAAAGTAAAATAAAATGAAATTAAAACAAAGCAAAACAAAACAAAACGAAGGGGTTTTTTTCTTGCCTTCCCTGTTGGTGAGGGCTCTTTGCGAGGGCTCCACGCCGGGGGGGGGCGGAGGGCCGGCTGGCCGGGCGCGGGCGCGGGAGCAGCGCGCAGCCGAGCGGCGCGGGCGACACCGTGTGGCCGCGGGCGGGAGCAGCCCCCTTCACCCCTCGCCACCGCCGCCCCCCGCCGCCCCGCTCCGCGGCCCCCGTACCCGCGGGGACTCGGGTGGCGGCCGCCCGGGTGGGCGCCTCCCGGCCGCCCCCGGGGACGTGAGGCGGCTTCTTTCTTGTGAAAGCCGGAGGTATCGGTGAAAGGAGCCTTGGAGAAAGGACGCGCCTTAAAATAACTTTGGGTGCAGGCAAGGGAGACAATCGCCTTTACGCTCCGTTTTAGGGGAGCCCGGAGTGCCACGAGCAGGAATGCGGCGCTTCCCTGGGTCAGCGGGCCAGCAAGGTGGGCCAGTACCGGAGAGGGGAAGGAGTTCCCCTTCCTCAGCCCCAGTTCCTCCTAGAAGCCTATTTTTGAACCAAACCGCTTAAGAAAGCGGGAGGGGAAGGCGGCAGCACGCTCCGGGCTGTGCCCGTGCAGTTTCTGGGTCAGATGTCCTCCTGGGGAGATGGCTTTATTTAGACAGAGTAGGTGATGATGAGATATCATTTGTTGGGCCAACAGAATTACAATGCATGTGGTTTGGGCCTCTACAAGTCTGTCCTCAATTATTTTTGTTTATTTTGGTGCTTCCCCAAGTCTTTCAGATAGAGTGTCTTCACTCATGTTTTTGTTCTTTCAGGAACAGGCACAAGAATCCAAAATCCAGGCCTCCTCTGACAGCACATCCCTGTGCCAAAAAGGCCAAAGAAGTTGTAATTGCTGTCAGAAATAAGCTTTCAACAGGCCCCTGTGAGCAGAGGCAGCGAAGAAAAAAACCAATCCTTCCCTTCCTTGCCCCCCAAAATGCCCGTAAACTTTGATCTGCTGACAGAGAAGGGCCAGTGGTGGAAAGGGCAGGCTATGGAGTCATGACCTCCACTAATGGACCTCCTGCTTCTGAAGGTGTTCAGTACTGCCACCTGCTCTCCCCAGAGATATTAAATAAACAAAAACGCAATATTAAGAAGCTTTGTAACATAGCAGTTCTCACAGGTAGAAGAAGTGGAGGCTAGATGCCTTGTGCTGCTCAGGATGTGTTAAATTTAGAGTATATAAACATTTCATGCATAAGGGTGAGTCTCCCATTAGCCTTTCCCCCTGCCAAACACCACAGGAACATTTCAGGTTCCTGAACATAGATTTCTAGCACTGCTTTAGGTGCTCTGGACTCTCCAAAATATCCGCATGACCTGAAAGAGATGACATAAGAGCTGCAGAAGACCCACATCTTTCCAGAGAAGTGGCTGATTGCTCGGTGGGATAGTCAAGAACATCGAAAATGGTGCTAAAAACGGATGGTTAGGCAACTTTATCCCACCTACCCAACCATTCAACTGTTTTGCCTTGTACCTCTGTTATATACAGACACTCCAAAAGTCTAGGGTCTTTTAAACAACCTCAATACACAGCTGAAAAGGACACAGGTTGGAAGGTCACCAAGGATCTGGTAGTATTTGAATGAGAACAAGTGTGGGCTAGGAAGTCACTAGAGTTACAGAGGTGGTTGCTGCCCCTCTGTGCTCATGCTCCAAGACTTTAGCACAGATTTTGCCTGCAACGGGAAAGTCTCCACCCCAGGTTTATAACCTGTTGCCATATAACCCTGAACTGACCTTATTAGTTTGGTGAAAGGAGCATCCCGAGTTCCTGGCCATGCAAACCTCATCTCAAGCGGCGGGCACCAGAAAATTGTCCATTTCCTGTTGTAACCGGGTCAAACAAAGCACCCAGTGTCCATTCAAACCCTCTTAGTACTTCTCTGTTGTTAGATGAATTTTAAGGACAGCAGGGAAGTCACTTTCACTCCAGCAAAAGGTATGTTGGGATGAGTGATCACAAAATTGGAAACAAGGTCACAAAACAGAGAAATAATGAAGAGTATTTATAGGTATGGTCCTTCAGAACAGAGCTCTTCTCTTAAGATACAATGTCTGGGTGTATAATGGGAAAGCCACCTCATCTTCAGATCAGTGTAGAGAAACTATTAAAGTATCTTCGTAAGAAACATGGCTTTCTTCCTGGCTCATCCCTCAATCTAAGGAAATATCTTCAATGAGACCTTAAATCAACAGATATACAGAAAAGAGACCATTTTTAAGCATACTAGGAGCCATTGCACCTTTCTTCTCCTCCCTGTGGTTCTGTTTAAAGCGAGAAATGTCTGGTGCCAGGAATAATGTGACTACAGCTTTATTTCTGTCACCCGGAGGAAAGTGGCTTCTTTCTTATGGTGGTAGTTCAGCTTCACCTGAAATCCGGTTCACTCCTCCTGCAACATAAATGGAGCAAGAAGATTCTCAAACCTCCCTCACAAATTTGATTTAGGTAACACTTTTTCTGCTAGTCGCAATACTTCATAATTATGTATCTTAAAAATTAATGATTATATCAAACCTATACATATATAATTTAACATAAAATGATAGCACTGTAGTTAGCAGGTTGCCTCCAGCCTGACAAAGAAGCCAAGCATGACACAAAAATATTCTGAATGCCCCAGGTGGGAATAGGTGCATTTGTGTTAAACACAGCTTATTTTGGGGGACTCTTAAAATACCCTTGCTGTACATACGTTAAATTTACATTTATCATTAATGTTTGAAAACTGGTGCCTTCTGTCCTGTGTGGCAGCTCTAACTCCGCACTCTGGAAGCAGCCACTGGAGATGTATGGTGTTTTGTCTAAGGCCACATATAGCATGGCACTTTTTGCCTTGCATGATGTCTCTTTGGATGTAATATAATATGATGCAATGTAATACAATACTATAATAAGAAAGACAAGAATATATAAGAATATAATAACTTATATTATTACAGTCGAATTTAAACTGCCTTCCCTGATTGGTGACTGCTCTATTGACTGGCGCAACAGCAAATTCCTCTATTATATACCACGATATGAAAGGAGAAGCGTGTCAGCACCTAAAAATACCACAGAGCCATTGATTTTACATCAGTGTGTGTGGATCCATCAAGAGCCCAACAGTCTATTCTCTGTGGTGTTTCACAGCACTCCAGTAACTCAGGTGTTTGGATTCTTGCAGGAGAACTTCACTTCTGCTAGACAAGCACCTGGAGATGGTGCTGGTGGCCTAGGAAAGCGGTGGTACCCCTGCCATGGGACTTCTCCCTTTCTTGAGCCCCCTGATGCTGACCTCATGCTAGACCGGTCTACTTTGATGTGCTTCTGAGTAGAGAGAGGAGTGTTGACAACTGGAAGAAGACAGTAACGTTGTCCATTCATTTTTCTCCTCTCTGCCAAAGCAGAAAGGTCATAGAGATACGATTGCCCCAACTCTTTGGAAAGAGATTGGTGAAGGCCAGGGTAACAGATTAGTACTACAAGTATCAATGTAGTATCAGCACTCGAGCTTTGATATTGCAGACAGAATCACAATATTACTGTGATATCGGTACCTCACCTCCTCCATTTCAATGGCTAGTGTAGGAAGAAGGGTCACTGAATGCTCTCCAGTACGCAGGCTTTGCAAAAGTGGTTTTTTTCAGCTCACATGGAAGGTCTCAGAGGAATTAGGCAAGGGCCTGGAGGTCAGTGTCTTCAGAGGGCTGGATCAACCCTTTCATTTCAATAACTGGTCTTCTCCTCACTCACAGCCTGCCTGATATTATGTTCTGGGCTTGAAACAATGTCATTGTCCATGGGAGTTTTCAGGCAGCCTGATGAAATCAGCTCCCTGTTGATAGATTCGTGGTGAAGGAGCTCCTTGCTATTTGCTCTTTACCTCTATCTGAGTCTCAGAGCAGACAGCTGATAGTGTCCAGTTACCACAATGCAGCTACATCACTAAATGGTTTGCACTGGTCTTTAAATCCCATAGCTAAGAAACATCTAGATATCCCTCAAAGGAGAGGGCTGCCTATCTAAGTGTAGGAAGAGAGTTTCAGGAGGCTGGTAAAGTCAGAGTTAGTAAACCAAAGTGCAGAAAGTGTTACAGGGTAAGGACCCTTCTAGGAGCCTGGCAAGTCTGGAGTTGTCTCCCATTCCTAAAGAAGGAGCCTCAGCTGTGGCACCTCCACTCTCAACCCTGAATGTACGCCATGGACTTACTCAACTTACTTACTCAACTTACTCAACTACTGAGAACTGCATCAGTGAAGGCCAGCATACTGACTCTGACTGAAGACTTAGTGTTTGCCAGTACAGACCACAGGACTACTGACACGCAGCTTAGCACCCCTTGTACTCTGCACTGACTTGAGCATCCTTTGCAAATTCAAATACCAGGTATTCCAAAAGTGTCAAAAACATGAACAATTATGCCATCTCAGGAAGGAAAAGTTATACACTGTGTCTTGCCAGGTACAAATGGAACCAAAATTCTTGACCACAGCCATTGTGAGTAGGTACAGCCTAGAATTTAGCAGGATATAAAGGCAGTCCTAGTTCTATGGTTGAGAAAAGTTTTACCAGTTCTTCTCAGTCATGTGAGCATTTGGTTTCATGTAGTTAAAGATGCCAACAGAAAAAAAAAATAGTCCTTTGTCAGATTGACAGTTAAACCCTGGCTTAAAACCCTAACCTCAAATGTGTTCAGAGCTGAAAATCCAATCTGGCTGACATTTTGTCTTTTAACACATGCTATCATAACCCCAAATTAAAGGCAGCGCTTATATTGCACCAAGCTAAATCACACACACTTCGGAAACTTTGGCATGTAAAGGAAGCATAGGGCAACATAAAGATGGTGTCAGACCAAATTTTCAGCCTTCTTTTCTTGGTGTTTTGAATTTTACTCAGACCTACAAGGTTATATACATTTCATGGTTTAATTTCTGTTATTCCCTAAGGCACTGGTGCACATTTACACACTAACTATAATAATTCCTTTGAAACAAAATCATTTATAATAGGCATATTATGATCCTTTCAGATTTATTGTGATCTAATCACTGGGCACATAGTTAGGAAGTCTAAAATCCTTTCAAGACTTTTACCTTGAGACAGGCTAAGAATGCACAATGCATAAACACACATTCATAACAGTTCACATTTTGGTAAGGTGATCCATTCTCCAAAGCCAGAAAATATATATAATAAAGTTAATTGAACATTAGCCACCTTTCAAAACTTAATTGCACTACTTGCTTGAAAAAGAACATTTTGCAAAAATGTTTTTGTAAATCAAAGGCATGTTCAAACTGCAGATACAGAGAGAAATGGGAAAAGTCAGGTTTGGCCGCATTGTCACTTAGGTGTGATTTTGAGTTTTCAGATTTAAGTCAGAATCTAAATAAAACTTAAATAAAGGGTGTTTTCTCCCTGTTGATGGCCAAACTTCAGGAGTTTGTTACCTCAAAATCAGAAGACTGCCTTATCACCATATCATATATCAAAACCACTTTTTAGTAGTTTGATCAGTTCTCCTGTGAGTTGGGTGAACTCTCAGGCAGCGCCCACCCTTTGTTCAGTGGAGCTATATCAGCTTGACAAAGTCATGGCACAGGTCACCACACCACACCATTTCTGCTCAGAAGAGACTTTCTCTAGTAGTGCTATACAAACCTGAATGTACACTGTTCCTGCTAAGGGATTAATGATGACAAATAAGTAACTATAGTAGGACAAGAAGGTGACGAGTTGGAAGTTTTGGTAAAGTGATAATACGGCAGTTTGAGATGATCAATGGCTATATTCACTCCTTTTGTGTCATGGGACACAGACTTCATACTTCAGTGTATGAACCTGAGCTGTGACTAGTGTGCATCAGAGAAACTTTGTGATTGCAGCAAGAATGCTTATTACTGCTTACAAAAAAAAAAACCCAACACCAAAATATTTTCTCCCGACATTGCCTCGTGAAAGAATTCTCGTCCACCAACATCTCATAATTAAACAATACGCATACTGCTTCACTAGCTTTTCTTAAACCCGCACTTTCAAATATCTGCCGGGTTGTCATGTTATTTCTTGAATGTAAATTTCTAATTGTAATGACTGCAAGCTAAAGCTTGAAAACACAAACACTGAAGATTAAGATTCCAGTAGATAAGTAAAATAAACCCAAATTTTTGCATTTTTTAAACCATTTCTGTGATCTTTTGCATGCATTCCTCCTTATCACCTTAATCCAAATAATTCTAAATCCAACTGTTCTTCTCTAAACACACACCTACACAGCACATGATTTATTATTCTTCCTTAAAAGGACAAGAGTTTGATACTCCCCTGGAAAAAAAAAAATACATATAGGCAGGCTAGAAAGTAGACATTTCTGATTAAACCAGACGAGTTCTTTGCTGATATTTCCCTTATGTAGTGAAGGTTGAATCACAGGGGGGGTAAAGGTGATTCTTTAAAATTAACCAAAAAACATATCCTATCTAGTGGTTTGATTGGGATGGGATGGAGCACCTCCCCTATGAGGACAGACTGAGAGAGCTGGGGTTGTTCAGCCCGGAGAAGAGAAGGCTCCAGGGAGACCTCATAGCAGCCTTCCAATATCTGAAGGGAGCCTACAGGAGAGCCGGAGAGGGACTCTTTGTCAGAAGTGTAGTGACAGGACAAGGGGTGATGGTTTTAAATTGGAAGAGGGGAGATTTAGATTAGATATTAGGAGGAAATTCTTTACTGTGAGGGTGGTGAAGCACTGGAAGAGGTTGCCCAGGGAAGTTGTGGATGCCCCATCCCTGGAAGTGTTCAAGGCCAGGCTGGATGGGGCTTTAAGCAACCTGGTCTAGTGGGAGGTGTCCCTGCCCATGGCAGGGGGGTTGGAACTCGATGATCTTTAAGGTCCCTTCCAACTCTAACCATTCCATGATTCTATGATTCTATGATTTTCCAGACATTTGTCTATTTTGCCTATTTAATCCATACTCTGCAGCACAGAAGAAAAACCTGAAGCAAAATTCCTTTTTGAAAGCATCCCACCAGTCCCACCATCCCATACTTCCTCATGCACTGAGCTGCCCCTGGTTGGTTTGTCCCTGACATGCCATGCTCAGCAAGGAGGAGAAAGCAGCTTAGAGACGGACTTGACAGGTTTTGGTGCTATGCAAAGTTCTATGGTGCTCTTTGGGGCTACACTGACACCTACGTGTTGGAGGGGTAGGAGGGCTGTGAAGAAAACAGGGGGAGAAGATAAGGCAGAGGAGAGCAAGCCACTGGAACGGGGGGAAAATTTGGAGAAAGAAGGACTGCTCCATGACCCTCACCCATGGCTTCACTCTGGTTACTAGATTCCAGATGTAGACATGGTTTATGGGTGCCTCAGTTTGTGGATATCCATCTTGAGGTATTTGCTAGTATCCTAAATAAATAAACCATGTGTTAAGTAGAGGGTCTTTTTGTAGTGGTATCAGATTTTCCACCTAAAGCAAAGGACCTTACTTCTCTTGACATCAGTGAGAGTTTTTCCTGGTTTTTTCAGTAGGCAGAAATAGGGACCTCATTAAACTCTAATCATAGTCCGTTAAAACTTAGATGGACTTTGGGTAAGCCCTTCAGAGACAAAATTAAATACACATAGATAGACAGACAGATATAGACAAAACAGCAAGTTTTTGGCTGAGATTTGAACTTTCATTACAGATAGGCACTTCCAGGTTAAGCACATAAGCAAATGTCCTCCCCCCCTCCTTCTTCTGTGCAGCCCTGTGGGATAGGGCATAGCCTAACCTTACTCCAATTTCTCTGTTTTCAACTGCTGAGGGACAGTGAACAGATCAGGAAGCCTGTTATTCCAAATCTGAAATTCCAAGTGCATTACTTGTTCAAATTAAGCCATGTGATACTGTTTTAGTTCATTGATTTGACAACTGTGACATTTAAAACAATGTTTCTGATACAGAAACTGCTGGAAAAGCAAATGAAAAATGTCCCAAAAGCAAAGCATTGTGGAAAGTAAGCACAGCTGGACCCTAATTGTTTAATAAATTGGAATGAATATTCCCAGAACAGATTTTCAGTATTTAGCTGTGTTTTAAATTGCAAGACTTCTGAACTTTCATGACACCTGGAAAACATACCATCCTCACTCTCTCCCCAAACCGAATATTTCAAGACCTTTTCTTGTCTGTATGAAAGAAAAGCCTGTAAGTTCAAGCATGATTATCCCTACTTTTAAAGCATAAAGTTTAAAGCTATAATATACAAAACTTTGAAATAATTTAGGCATCTAGTGGTACAAACATTTATTTACTTAGATTTTCAAAACTACCAAAGCAGCTTGAAATGGCCCCAAAGGTGCCTTTTAAAATGTTCTTGATTATCTGCTTGCATCTCTACTTTCTGCCTTTCCATCTCCTGTCTTCTCTTCTTCCATTGTCTCTGTTTCCAGCCTGTCTTCCTTTATCTTCCTCCAAATGCCAGACTAAAAACCACTTCAAGTCTGCGTTCCCCACCTGTATCTCAGCACGTTGACTGTACCTTTGCCTGGATTTCCAAGACCATTAAAATACAATCGGTCAGTGAGGGGTGTTGTTGTACAGTTTGATCATGCAAGCAACAACGGTCTACTGTACCTGTAAGAGGCAAAGGCACCATAAAAATAGAATAAAAAAATATATTTATAACCGTAGTGCTTTCATTCCTCCTAGGTGAAGAGATTGGCACAGAAGCTCAGTTCTCACACTCTCTCCCTGCCCAATTTGTTGGCCATTCTACTCTTCCTTCCCCACTCATCCGTGAGGAGTTGAAAAGGGCAGAACCCAAGCAGCACGAAATGGGAGTGAGACTTGTAAAGGCAATGAAACAAAATGAATAGACATAGGTAAAATAATCCTAAAACAATGACAGTTCTCTTTATTGTAAAAACCGAGATGATAAAACGGATAGTAAAACTTTTAATCGCCTCTTTACCGCACTGTGCAAGACTGCTGCTGTCAGGGTCCTGCAGTCAAGCCGTGGCCAGGCTGAGCAGGTTTTTTAGAGTTTCATTCTTCATCTGCAGATTTCAGGAACGAAAGGATTGTTCCTAGGAGAGGACGTTAAAATTTAAATTGCCCGCTTTCTTCCTCAGGCTGGCGTAAATCAAAAGTATCAAATGAGCTAGGCTGGTTGGAAAATGCTGAAAATTTGGTCTGTAATCTTTAAAAGAAAATGCATTTCTATTGTACATTACTAGAAAATTAAATTTTGTTGTTTCCATAAGACAACCATAGGAAAGGAAGAGAAAATAAAAAGCTCAAAGTACTGTAGTAGGTCCCATGGTCTCTTTTTGGAGCATCAGTCAGTCATCAGTCCTAAAATAAGGTCCTCCAAGGCTGCAAAGGACTCCAGCTTTAAAGGAATCCCAAAACTGTGGCCAGAAGCCCAGGGTCCCAACAGCTGACCAGGAAAAAAGGGCAGACTTCCACCACAAACCTGTCAAACTTGAAACATTTCCACAAAGCATTTCAGGTTAAACTAATTGTCCCTTTTTGAGTTTTGTCTTGGCTCTACTCAGCTGGCCTGTAGTTGTGCCAGAAGACTTCTGTAAGTGAAGAACAGGAAAGCCTGAATCAAAACCTTCCATTTTTAGATACAGATGATCTGCGAAGCCCTGTCAGAGTCTGGCCTGAGGGGGGTTCCAGCTCTTCAGTTGCCATTTATAATTTTTTCCCCTACATTTATTTCAAAAACACAATCTTTCTCCTCTTAGTCTTGGCTACATTTCATGAACTGAATGCCAGCTGCCACTCCTGCTGATGGACTGATGAAGCCTGCATCTATTACTAAATTAGAGCTGGGAGTAGACTACAGCATGTCTGAGCCAGGCTGGGATGAGAGGGATGCTTGAATGAGAGGGATGCTTGAGGTAGAGAAAGAACAAGTTAGAGCTTTAGGCTCTATGCTTGTTCTCGGGTTGGTGATTTGGGACAGACCACGCTGCTCTTTACCAATAAAAGATGAACAAAACTATCCCTCTCCCTGTTGCTCCATGACACGGGAACAGGAGACGGAGAAGAAGGTATTTGTTTGGAGCATCCAACCACCCTATAGATCCTGGAGCCCACACCCCAGCTTTATGCCCAGGCCATGCTGCCACATCCCAGTAGCAGCCCTCCTGGGAGCTCAGGGAGCTCCAGGCTGCTGCTGTATGTCTCATAGAGCTGGTAGGCAAACTCAGATGGATTTGAAACTTCTCCTCCTAACACGGAGGAAAAAAGATTTAAAAAAATGGGCAACAGGATGGCTAATAGGACTGGTACAATCACTGGCAATAGTGGCTGTAATAGAGTCAGCCTTGGAGCGAGCTGCAGGGTGGTGATGTTACTTTATTCTTAGTAATGATCGGTGTTAACTAATATTTGTCTGCTGAATGCCTACAGGTCCTTGTCAAGGATCAGGCCCCCACTATGCCTGGCCCTGAATACAACCTAATAAAAAGCCGCCGTCCTCCAGAGCTTGAAATTGAAGCACAAGTCAAAAGACAATAAGTGAATTCTGCAAAGAAACAGGTGGACCCCAGGGTAAGAATGAGACAAATGTGTGATGACATGGCCTGAAAGTGGCCAAACAGTTACATGCAAGAGGATGAGAAATGCAGCTATTTCTGTTAATTTGAAGAGTCCCTCGGACAGTCTAGCCAAGTTAAAGTTGCCAGGTCTTTTGATGCTTTTTCAGAGTTGAAGTCCCCCCTCCTGGTAAGCAGCTGTCAGGGAGGCAGGGAAGAGGTAGCCTCTCTCTCGAGGTGACGTGAAGTGAATGTGGGAGCAGCAATGTTGATACCTAAGGCTAACTCTCTGCACATAGTCCATTTGAACTGCATCTTCCAGAAGCCAAACCAGACTTCTCAAGCAGCTAATAAAAGGGATTTGTCTTCTGTGCAAA
Organism: Numenius arquata; assembly: GCF_964106895.1. Classification (NCBI taxonomy): domain Eukaryota; kingdom Metazoa; phylum Chordata; class Aves; order Charadriiformes; family Scolopacidae; genus Numenius; species Numenius arquata. Next base: position 32,334,705 of record NC_133579.1, read on the forward strand.
CTGCCTGCTGCCAAATGGCCACTGCAGACTGAGCAACCGGTCCTTCCGCAGGCTCCTGCTCTTCAGAAAATAATGATGGCCTTGCCGTCTCTGCTGACCATCTCTGTACTGAAATGGGAAAGGCTCCATACCTGCAATAGGAGCTCAGAGACCATGGTAATGAGTACGGTATAAAAAATGATAGATAAGTAGATGGACAGATATCTCTTTATCATTTCTCTGAGCCATCCAATTTCCCCAGGCACGGAGTACACCCTGGAGATTTGGGTTTAAGGCAGAGAAAGCTTTACACGATGGATTGAGTGTTGCGTAAATATGTAAATAAAGAATAGCTCTTTAATTTTTTATGAGGAGTGCATTTTAAAGCCCTGCTTTGGCCTCCTTACTCAGGCAAAATTGCCACCTAACAAAATGGCAGTCATACCTGAACAAACATAACTATGATCTGCACATAAAACATCTGTATTAAAAATTAACTAATGAAAAAATATTTGGATAATATTAAGAAAAGCAAAAAACTTAGGCTGAACATCATTAAGATTATCATGAAAAGATTCCCGGGGTATGAAGTGTATTAGGCTATGGAAGATTCCCTTCATAGGCCACATGCTGCATGCTCTCATGCTCAAATCCCAAATAAATGGGGAAGCTAACAGGGTTCAGGGGCAAGTAGAGTGTCAGAGCCACCCTACTGCCATGCGTGACGTGTCTCGAGGCAGTCCGTGCACGGCAGTGTACCAAGCTTTTCAACAGCAAGAAAGGCACCTAAGCATCCTGAAGCTGCTGGGCCCTTGATATGCCTACTGGGCAGGACTGTCAAGAAAGCCTTGAGACGGGGTTTAAGAACACAAACTCCCAAACTGGAAGGTGTAGTGCCACCGCGCCGGCAGAAGGAAGCAGAGGGCTAATCCTTAATAGGGTGCTGGGTCCCGGGTGGACATATCCACACCTGGTGTCTCCAACATACAGCCTGCCCCTCGGTATCTCTGGGGTGACCCTAGGTTTTGTGGTTAAGTATATCCCGCACAAGTGGTTTCGTCTGCCGCGGCAGCATCCCCACACAATCCCTCTGCCGGCATTGCAGTTGCAGGGGACTTGCCCAGCTCAGTTCCCAATTACGCAGACGAGGCAGCATGCTCCTGCCTGCCTGTCTTTCCCCATCCTAGTCTACCCGTACACACTGAAACCAGGAAGGGAAGGAAGCCCCCAAAGCAATGAAAGACAGCATTGCAAGCGATGTACATGGAGAGTGTAAAGGCAAAGCAATGTACCTGACTGGGAACAATCCTGAGCTGGTAGGAGGGCAGACAGGACAGTCCCTCATAATCACTCTATTCCCCCTCCAGGGTCTCCGGCAAGATATGAAAAGTTTCACTAATTGATCACCATCACACAAAGGAAATCCATATTTTTTTTTTTTTCTGGAGCTCTGGTTCTGCTTGCATTTAAGAAAAAAGAAAACTCAGAACTGTTTTCCTGCAAGAAGTCCAAGTGTAAATACCATTTATGAGGAGAGACTCTCTGCCATTAAAAACATCCTTGTTTTGTTCATACCACCAAAGACACAGTGTTCTGCCTAACTAAAGGTCACAAAACAGCAGAAATTTGAATGATTCTGTCCGCAATCCAAGAGATTTCACATAAAGCCTCTAACCCATCCAGTAAACATATATACATACATATTATATACAGATATTTATATACACATACATACATATAATGAAGGAGGAAATGTTTCCTTTAATACCGTGACCTTGTTGTTTGGTACCACTGTTTAAGAAAGGGGTTATTAATGAAGTCAGCAGAAGTGCAGCAGGGTTTGTTAAGGCAGGGAAAACACCCTTTCCTCCTTTTCCAGCCGAACTGAAACCCTCACATACCATCCACACTCTTGCAGTGTTTAGGTGTAAATAACACCCGGTGTGTACAAAGCTCCCCCTTTCATATTCATTACTGTCATAGCTTTGAAAGGAAAAAAGCAGAGGTCATTTATTAGAGGTTACTTTTCATGCAAAACACCCTGTGGTTGCTGTCATTCAGAACTACTTAGTCTACGCCCTCAGTCATCTATTAGCAGGGCTTCAGGTCATAACCTTTAGTGGCATTTGGAATCCCAGAACCTCTGATTAGTGCAGGATTTACATATCCTTCAGTAAAAAATGCTCGGCTATAGAAATGCATGAAGTGTTGTAAATTTGTTTGGCCTTTTGTCTGGAATACATATGAACTCTGCATTCAAAGTAGGGTGCATTAAACTATATTTGTTTGTCATGTTATAGCTTCTCTATTAACGTGGCATCAGTTAACCCATTAAAGACTAACTGCCCTTTCAAAATGGACTCATAATTGATCACAAAGAGGAGGTGGACGCTGGTGCAATTAATAGGTTCAGATTACGTGAGCCAACCGCTGATTTTTCTTTAGGCCTGTTATATTTTTCTTGGAGAAGTAGCCATGACTGTACCAAGTTTGATTTAATGGTCTCTGCTGGGATCCGTATCATGAAATTTTACTGGAAGGTGTAAGACTACTACTGAGTTGTTGCCTTGGCAGATGGGCAGCAAGGTGTAACCGATCATGCGCTTTTTGAGTTTCAGTAGCGCAGAAACATCATTCATTTGCAATACAGGATCAATACATGTTATTTTTTTGTTGCTGGGATTTGGAAATAAAGCCAAATTACACTGTTCTTCTAACAGAAATGTCATTAACAAGCATTAGCATGACTAATTGGTTGATTTAGCGCGGCAGGGAGGATTTGTCAAACAATACTAAGCTGGTTTCCCAGATATTCAAGTACTTGGGGTGCTCTTCTACATTCTCGCATATTTCAAGGAAAACATTTTAAAGGGTATAATACTCATGGTGCATGACTAGAATTAGTCATGTGTGCATTTGAGAGGACCTCAACTGAACTGAAGTTCTCTTAAGTCATACACAGTGAGAGACCATCTATGTTATATTCGGGTTGGTTGTGACTCTCTTACTTGGTCATGAATTATAATAGCAATAAAGTGGTAACCTGGTACAGTGTAGGCTTTTCTATACCATAGCAGAGTTTCACCAGGATGTCCTGACCTTTGAATCAAATGAGATTTCAGCTGGAACATCATTTAGCCTGTGGTCTTCCTGCTGAGGTAGTTAATTCGGATGTCAGTGAGCGCCAGTGAGTACACAGCAACCACAATACTTGACACATATTTTGACTTTGGGTGGTTATATGTCCCCTCTAGCTAAAGCTTGAGACATTTTTGCCCTAAATTTTCCAAAATATATATTTAGGCTCTACCTCCTTACACTAAATGAATACATGAGCATGAATGTAAGCTGGTGGACATCTTTGGCCCCCAGTTCCTTTCAATTTACAATCCAACTGAGAGGTGACATGCTGAACTAATTGAAAACTGTGAAAGGAGGTGAGAAACCAAGAGGCAGACAAGCCTGACACATAGCAAACTGGTGGTTAATGGTTTGAAGCATTTTTTGCGCTTAGAAGTCAGTCTCACAATCCTTTACTCAAAGAGTAACCTCAGCCACTTCCCTGCCAAATCCAGCGTTATTTCTGGATGTCTCAGTGATTCATAAACTCAGATGTGAGAGGAACTCCTTCGTGTCCTGCAAATATCAATGATACACACAGTCTGGAGGGATGCTCCCTGCTTGGACAGAGCTTTAGCAGACTGATTCGTGATCAATAAAGAGGACATCACATCTGGAGGTCTCTGACATGTCTTAACATCCAAACGATTGTCCAGTTCTGTTGGTACTCTCTGACCTGCCGGCAACAGCTTGAGCATGTCTGAATGGCCTGGCCTTCTGAGTATGAAACTTGATTTTTGATGTCACAGCTGTGCATTGTTTCATCTGGAGGCTGCAGTTCTGGAGGAAAGAGGTCAAGCATTTAAATATATCTCCTGGCTTAAGTTAAACTCAGTCATAAAGGGCAGAGAGACTCCACATTTGGGTGATTTGCTGCATTGGCTTGGAATCAACCCACCCTCCAGGGGAGCAGAAGGACACAATCTCACCATTAAATTGGCAGTGATGGGGAAAGATTGCCAACACATGAACTGTATCTCAGGTGATAGTAAACTTGACTTTTTCAATTCAGGAAAGTATTTCAAGGCACTAGGGGCTGAAATTGAGAGCACAGATCTAGTCATACCCCGAGAAGAAAGCCTGACCCTTTGGCTCTCTTTCTTACCACACAAGAGCAATACCTTTTCAATCATGAAAGACATCAAAAAGCCTACCTGTGGCAAGCAGAAGACTGAAGTACCAACTTAGGAAATGTCATTTACCTGCAACATCAGGTCTAGCATGGGCACCTTCATTGATCAGGCTTCATAAGCCCACAGGGTTACCAAGCTCAGCCGGGTGGAATCACACATACTCCATCTTATTTTACCTTTCACATATCCAAGTGCACAGTGGAACCAGACGAAAGGCAGATAGGAATTTTCCATTCTGCGGCATCAGAAAAGGGTATGACACAGAGCCAACAATCACATAAGCTCAGGAGCAAACCTGAGGACATTTTCTATGGGAATCTAAGGTGGAGAATGATCAACCACGGTACATATCCAGACTGCAAACAGCAACAAGGGTCTAGCAATGTCTCCCATTCATGTTTTGAAAGCCTGAAATGCTACAGATTCTCCAACATTGTACTCAGAAGTTGTGGGAGACAGGACACTGCCAGGTGAACATGGTGCCTGGTACACCTGATCCATGCAGAGAGAGCCTCAAATGCACAAGCGGGGATCTCACTATTCTCCTCCAGATGTGGCACTGCTCCAGTGCACATTAATACCTAAAGTAAACAACACATTGAAAGTGCATTGGTAGGTGTTAAGGTTGCTCTGCAGGGACACAGATGAGAGCTGGTTTTCTGAGCTTTCGTGGGATTTCAGAAAAAAAGTCATCAGTCATCCCCTGATGACAAAAGAAGCTTCGTGCATGGGACAGTGCTCACCACCCGCAGAATAAGAGCCCTGGGGGACGTATCAAGGGTAAGGAAGGATTAATAATGGGAAACAATGAAAAGTAATAGAGAATAGAAAGTAAGAAGCAGTAAAAGACATGGTGGAATGGGATCAAAGTAAAACCACTTTGAAAGCCAAGTTTCTTACATGGCTGGCTGAAAAGAACAGATGGCATAAGGCCACTCCTTAACTTATATAGTGGTTTGTCAGCACAAGTAAGAAGGCTAGCCTGTAGATACCTCTGAGCTGGACGACTTCTGGCTGCCAGTGGCATGCACATTTATTCAAATTTCAAGTGCACAAAGGGAACAGAATTCAAAAACAGAGATTTTTTTGGTAATATGAAGAAAGAGAACTGGACTGACACCACAAACTCTGTTCCACATGGACTAGTGATGGAAAAGATGACAAACAGTTTGTAAGAGAATTTGGTTTCTCCTAGTAGCTAGGCAGTTAATTCTCATTCATCAAAGCTTTTACACCAACTTTAGACTGTTGAACACTAACAGGCCTCTAGCCCACCTTTGGTTAAGCTGGAACACAAATATTTTGCTAAAATGAGACCCAAGATAACCATCTGTTTACACGGAAGTCAGAGAATGCTTTGTGACCAGCTTCAGCTAGAGAAGACTGAATCCCATGTTGTACGGTTACAAACTATATTAAAAAAATGAATTTAATTTAGAAATCATTTTATCAAGATAAATACTGTATTTGTTATCTCTTCCTCAAGTAAATCCTCTACCCTTTAACTATTTTCCTCAAAACCTAGTTACCTAAAAGTACAATATTCAGGAGTATATTTGATATATTTTTCATGTTTAAATTGAAGATGATAAATAAATTCAAGGGCTGATCAGTCCCTGGCATTGAATGGGAGGAGCCACTGTTGAGGTCAGAACTGAGAAGGGTTGCCACCAGATTCCTACCATGTCCCCTCTCAAGCAGTTTTGATGTACCAGACACCCACTGTGATTTAGTTAGATGAGATATTTTTAGCTTCTGTTGGAACTTGAACGTGAATCACATATTCTCAACTAAGTCAGGTAATAAATTAAATACCATTTTGGCCAACTTTCTAACATAACTGAAAGTTTTGGGTTTGTCTATACAGACATATATATCTCCATATGTGCATATGGTTTTTAGTGGATTATTCTGGTTATCTGCCTTACAGCTGCAGCACATTCACTGTGTTTAAGAACGCTGCAACCTTCCCCTGTTATAGGAGACTGACTGCAAGAGCACAAGATACACCCGTGTGTTCTCCCCTGTGCTTTTCCCTCCTCTGCTTCAGTACTCCCTCACATCCCGACACTTGCTCAGACAAGGAGGTCTGATCTTTTTCCCACTTCACGGGTTAACTCAATTTATTATACCACCATTCTTCAAAATTCGCTACTGCTCTCCGTGTTTGCAGTGCCTGTGCGCTACGGCTCCTTCAAATATAACTGTCGTCTGTCTTAGGTGCTTGTGCATTGACCTTATCAACTTCCCTTGGAACGATAATTATAAACAGCACTTTAAACACCAGATTTATTAAAAAATGAAGTGATCAAGTGAGCACAGCACAACCAGGGCTCAGGGAACATGGTTTTTATCCCTGGCTCTCCCACTGACTGGCTATTAAGACGAAGTTACTGAGTTTCTCTGTGCTTATGTTCAGCGCTCAGACACGTCTCTCTTTAAACTTCACAGTCTCAGAGACAAGGACTGTCTTTTACTCCAGATTTGTAAAATGAGTGGCACAGTAAGGCCTTGTTAGCAGCTGGGATCTGTAGCCATTATGGCAATACCGCAAATGCTGTTAACATTTTATAATCAAATACTGTACTGCAAATGTATTTAGCGCCCGACAGTCAAATAATGTAATAGGTCCCTGCCACATAATCAAGGTTAGATTTCACTTAAAACAATAACGCTAAAAAAGGCATTTGAGTGTGGAAGCTGGAGCAAACTTGAGATACAGCCTCTGTGATATTTTCCTGGCTTACAAAAGCATTTTCTGTCTTCTGTCTGAGTTCCCACGGCTTGACTTGCTTGCCTTCCTCACAGACCAGTGCGCAGGTGGGTTTATCAGTGCCGCACCGAGCAGTGGCTGACCTGCCTGCCGGGATGATGCGTTCAGGCTCATGGTAGCCACGGGACGTTTGGCCAGCCCAGCGCGTGGACAGCACGGGTGCTTCTGCCTGAAAAAGGTGTTGTGTGGAAATATCCTCACCCAGCAGATGGCTGAGAGTGAAGCAGGCTCAGCAGAGCAGGCTCTAGCATAGGTGGTCAAATGGAGATGGGGGGAGGAAATCACCATCTCCTAAAGCTGCAGTGCTGTGTCCAGCCAGGACTCTGCTGTCCCCTCCTGCAAAGAGGAGGTTGCAGTAGCTACGCAAACATTTACTGACCTCACTTCACGACAGAAACCTGCGGCAGAGATAAAGTAGGTGACAGACACCAAAGGCATGGTTTCTCAGATAGATGTGTTTATAATTTGTAGGCATACACACATACTGTAGAGCAGAACCAGGACCTAAACAATTTGTGTGCATTGATTTTTGCACTAGACTCAAGCTGTTCAGTTCACCTCTGACATCTCTTAGCAGAATTTTTTTTTAAACTATCATGTGACGCAAAGTGAAAAATCCCTGTTGAGTTGCCTCTGTCACAAGTGTCTCCACCTCTCTGAACTTTCCCAGTAAAGCGTCCATGAGAAACACAATAATGCCACTTTTAGTCATTGTCTCATTTTCCAGCTGTTGGTAATGGACACACTGTGCCTTAGCCTGTAATGATAAAACTGAAACCATGCTCTCTGTGTTTATAGGTCTCTGCTCTTTCCAAGTGGTGACATCTATGCCAGAGCAGCTCGTTTTGGCTACAGCTGGAAAAAATACACCAATGAGACACTTAGCTGAAATGTATTTTATCTCAAAGAAGTGAGAAGGATTATTTAAAAAATCCCCTAAACAAAATGGTGTACTTTTATGATTTTTAGATACTAAAGAAGCATTTGATTTATAAAGAAAAGCGAAAAACACGATTCTCTACTGCGTTTAGTCTTTCTGTATCATAGAGTGAAAATTCATAAAATCTCTTTTAGCTGTAAGTGCTGCTTAGTGAAATATCTTGAAAAGTAGTGGGGTTTGGGTTTGGGGTTTTTTGGGGGGGAGGGGGACTGGGGTGGGCGGAGAGAGAATGGAGCGAACCGAGCAAATCCAGCCAGAATAATGTATTCACATACTGTGCATGAGCAAACCACTGCTGCTGGGACTGAGACTGCCTGGTGAAGACCAAGGAAAAGGCCAGAGCCTGCAGCAGGGAAGGTCCCTTTCTCTGCTCCCGTGCATCTCACGCATTGCCATAAATGACCATCTGAAGACTTTTCCAGAAGTACAATCCTTAATTAACAGAGAGCCAAGACAGTGGGTAGCATTTCAAAACCAGGAGACTACATGGTCCCAGCTCAATGGACTCCAGCAACATGTGGCTGATGGGAGAAAGAACCCCCTGGGTTACTGGATCGCACATATGACTGCCCTAAAATATCCCAGTAATGAACTCTCTCTCGGTGAGCCAAGATTTGGGAGACCTCAAAGGAGCTACTGAAGTTTTTTTTGCTGTGTCCCCCACGGCCCCAGGCTGCCTGTCAAATGGCCCTTGGCTGGAAGCCCCCTACCAAACCAGAATCATTTGAAGGTGTGTTACCCACCAGAGTTACCTCCCACAAACCCTCTGCTACGCTTATGCCTCCATGTTTCGCTACCCACAAAAGCAAGTGCAAAGCATGCAAAGAAAAATCTTCCAACTCCTGTACAAAAGCAAACAATGGTAATTCCCAGGATTTACCCCTTCTGTTTTCCCATTATTATACCCATCACAGTCTGGATGACCAGGAGGCGGGGATGGGAGAACAGCAGATGTTTCCAAACCTCCTGGCCAAGCTGTCTGGAAGATGTTTCACATCTGGGAGGGAAACCATTCATGTATGAACTGCAGTAGTTACCTAATCCCTACACCCACAGAAAATTGGAGAAAACCGTGAAGGCTGGGGCAGTTCTGTTTGTTCCTATTGAGAGCCTCTGTTTTGGCAACCCAATACTGAGCCTGGGCTGAGATGGACTGTTTCCTTCTTACCTTGCCCCTCTCTCCACTCCCTCACCCCCAATTTAAACTGGAAACCAGTCAAATGTTTTTCTTAGGCCTCTAAGTCTAATTCTTTGTAGGTTTGGGTGGGTGTTTTTTTCAACTGAAAATGCCTAGTTATGTGTAACATATGGATTTTATAAAGGTAGCTGTGTATTAAAGGTAAAATAGAAAAAGAAAGAATTAAGTTTATTATTTTACACAGTGGAGTGGACACCCTATATGGCTAATTCTTGAGTTAAATGAGTTTTCCAAGAAAATGTTTAGTCTCATTGAACAATTATTTTAAATACTTTGCCACCAAGAAAGTAAGGTGGTGTAAGTTTTATGAACATATATTTTTTTCCTTTCACGGAAACATTTGCTTGACTGATCCCTTATAGTTCCAGAAACAAATATGAGAGTGCATTTGCTTAAAATAACAAAACCACACACAATACTTAACTCATTAGGATGATTTAGCGGTGGTTCAGTATTTCTTTTGGCTGAGTGCTCTGGATGAAATCCCATGTATACAGTCGTGTATTTTACACCAATACTTTTACTTCAGGTTACACAGTAATCTCTGTCAGATGCTGTGCCCCATGTACAGTATAAAAAGATATCTGCTTGTGGAATGTCTCTGTCTAAAGGGCATGTGCAAAATAGATTTTTAAAATTAAACTTGTTTAATGCATTACACTTTATGGGTGTTAGAACAGAGAATTAACTGAGGTGGTAAACCCATACTCCCCACTGCTTAAAAGATAAACACAGTTGCTGAGCAAAGGATATATTCGTAACTATGAGGAAAGAATTTGCCTCAGTTCTAGAAAAACTATCTTAGATTGTCCTCTTTCCTCTTCATGTCTAACACACGTAGAAATAAAATCTGTTAAACTGTAAATTTAATTAAAAGAAACCTCATAAAATATATTAGCACAATCTCTATGAGTGCTCCTCTGTACCAAACTTTTATTGGCTTCCCTTTTATGTGCCAGAATAATCCTTTGTGAAATTTCTTCTTAAATATCTTTAATTTATATCTCTCTGGCTGGTGACACACTTAGCATCCCTGCAGCACAGAGGCAGTTGGCTGTAGCCTAAGCGTTGTGTATCGAGTGTTGTGGCACAAGGTTCTCCAGCTGAAACTCGCCAAATGCCATGCTGTGACCCCAGACTGCCTGCTGCTCGGGACCATTTAGGTACCAAAATGTAACTTTGCCTGAGGAAGGGTGGCAGAATCCTGCCCTAAAGAGGAGCATGTGTTTATAGGTCCCATCCTGTAAACAGCCATCCTTCTGCAGATATGTCTCCTACTGGCTTATTTAGAGCTGCAGGCAAGCTTCTAATTTTTCTGGTCACACTTTATTATCTTCTGATTACTAGCCATTAGTCTTCATCTTTCTCCAGGTTTTGGGGTGGGGTTTTTTTGCTATTTTAAAGAATAAAAATTAAAAAATGGCCAGGAAAGCGAAATATGTTGAAAATCAATTTATCCTTTTGTCAAAGCAATTGCTAGCTGGGGATGATAATTTCTTTCTTCGAAGCAGATACAGAACTATTGTCTTGGCCTTCTAAATTGGTACGCCATACCCCATGCTGTCTGCAAGTATCAGTATGGAGCCATGCACAGTAGATGCTGAATATACTATATAACGGAGGTGTCCCTGTCTAACAAAAACTAACTCCCTTTTTTTTTTTTTTAATGGAAGAGAAATAATGAGACAACTGCACAGCATTTTAGTCCACATTTCTCTATTTCCTTCCCATAAAAGGTCTCAAAGAAATGCAAAGCACCATTGAAGAGTTCAAAGACATACCTCAGAATGTGACTGCACATTCAAGGCACACTGACATATTCAAGACTGGATAGCTCTATTGGAGGGGGGAAAAAAAAAAAAGAAAGAAAGAGAGAGAGAGAAAAGAAAGAAAAAGGCTCAGCATACAAAATACAATACACAATATCTAGTTCTACTGTGTGAAACTCACTGCATTCATTTTGCTCACTGAGCAAACTAGGTCCCAGAGTATAACACATACAATAAATCTAGCCATTTTTTCCATAGGAGCTGATTTCTAGAGAAGCTAAAAATTACTTGGTGTAAATGATGCAGAGGCTGATGCAGCTGAATTTATAAATCGGGTTGAAAAGTTTGACATGCTGAATTAGATTATACCGTATAATGCATCACTAAGTAATTGATATGTACATTACGTGCAAAGAAAGCCCCGCTAACTCAAGTGTAACTTTTTTTTTTTTCGTTATTGTGCAACTTGGCCATCAGCTCATTGTCAGTTGAACAAATTTTCAAAAGGAGATTTAGTCCTTTATGAGCTGAATAAAAATACAATTTTGCTACATTCTTGTATTCTAAAAATAAAATTCAGGATAAAGATATTTAAAAAGTAGAAAAGTAGAAATGCATCAGAGTGTTTAAAGCCCTTTTAGGAGGCCTTTTTTTATTTTTAGGAAGTTTTCCCTACATTTGTTCAAGAAATGTAAAAGTCCAGATGAAAGATGGGCAATACCAGCACCAACTGGAGAGATGATGGGGAGGGGAATGGAAAGAAATGGGGAATACACAATTTCCTCAGTTAAAAGCAAACAATGTAACACAGAGTTCACGGGGAGGCTCTGGGAGCACAATGGAATTTTAAAAAAATCCTACCAGAAAGAAATCTCAGTTTTATACTAGCTGTTCGGTATATTTCCAGTCTTCCACTGATGATCTGCATTTATTTTGAAGAGATGAGAGCATTTCCCTCTGCAATTACTAGCATATCTGCCCTGATCCAATGCTGATTACAGCACAGGGTCTTAAATCTCTGTAATCTGTCTGAAATGTTATTAAATATTAGATTTCAGTGTGATTTGTTTTCTTATCACTTTACTTGTAACTTTACTGCCATTCACCGCCAAGAGACCTTGAACTGGAGGCTGCGGCTTTAATCTCAATTTGTTATACTAAAATGCAAAATTAAAGAAAAATGAAGAAAGTTGAATATTACCAAGGAATGTGATTGATAACATTGTGTCATTTTTGAGTTTTAATATTATAAACTGAATTTTATGATACTCTACCCTAATAGTGACATATTTAACATTTTAAGACTGGATATAATAATTTTATGGGACAAAATGGGTATTGTTAGAAGATTATACAGTAGTAGTTTGTCAAATCCTTGTATATTAAATACCAAAACACTATGATAAAATAATGGTAAGAGTCTCACTTCTTCTCAGAGAAGAAAATCCGTCCTTACATCTCATCTCTGGTTCAAGACCTCCTGGAGGTCTCTGGTCAGTGAGAAGCACAGCGTGCAGCACGTGCCACCACACCTCTGTGCCTGGGGGTGATGGACAGCTAGGATTTGTAACATACTGGCAGTTTTAATTTGCAAATGTGAAATAAGGACTTTTTTATATCCCAACAACTTCTGATTTGCTTCCAGGCAAATCCAGTTCAGTAGATGCCAGCAGGACATATACCAAAGGGAACAGGCAAGACCATGCTTTCAAACAGCACAAGAGCAGCCAGGAATGGATCTCTTTGTTTTTCCTCCTGTGTTTGACCACCTCCCAAAAACAAAGTCCTCTCTTCCACATCACCAGCCAGGCTCAGAATCCCTTACACCCCCATCTCTCTAAAGTGTTTCTGGCACACTGCAGATACTGATGACTGTTGATTTGCATCACATTTTCCCCTCCAGTGTTCTTTTTCCCTGGCTTCCATCTACCTTCCAGCCCATCCTTAAGCTGAGGAGAACTTGGGATACAAAGGGATAAAAAACATGTAGAACTGCAAATCCATGCTCAGAGCGAGCTACCTTTCTGGAGTGTGGTAGGACATCACCAATGATTGTAACGTTGGTACACGTCTGTCATGGTAAAGGATGGTGACCTAATGGACTGAGAAGAGGGAATCATTCCCTGCTGTCAGGAGTCTGAAACTCAGACGATGTCCAAACCCAAAATAAAACCAAAGAAAAATATTATATTGATAACAATATTAGATGTTATGACTGCAGTATGCGATATACAAATGGCAGTAGCTCAGGAGATGAGGTACAATCATATGTGCAGGGTACAGATGTACGAAGAGGGAGGACAGCACAGGACTTGCAAGCATGGAAATCTGCAGATCAGGATGCAAACCGAGGAATTCCATTGTGCTTTGTCTGCCTGAATCGCTATTCACCGTCATCCAAGCAATGTTCCTTCTTAACAGTCTATCCTTAAAGTGCATATAATAAAATGAGGCCACTGAGACTTGTACAGTGCTGGCTCTCTCCACTGATTTTAGTTCTCTAAGTAGAAATGCTGCACAAGGTCAGTTTATGTGGCAAAATACATATGAGCACACACGTTGACTCTCCTTTCAGGAGGAAATGATATGATTTCAAATTGGATTTTCTGTACAGACGAGTAGGGTCCCACAATGAGAAAGGTGTCTATAGAAAAGAGTGGTGACTGAGATTTTTATACATACATATATAAAGGCTTTGAATAGAGATGTCACATTTTTGTTATTTATATAGGTCTCTTTGGGGATCTATAAAGATTGTGGATTCACAAATATTAAACATTTCAGAGCTGTCAAATGAAAAGTGTCAAATAAATGAGGTCTGGGGGAGTTTTCAAGTCCATTCTAACTGGGGGGACAAGAAAGAAAGAAAAGAAAAAAAAAGAAGAAAAAAAGGGCTTATACTTTGGATATCCCTAAATATGAAAAGACAATCTAGCCACATTTGATGTTGACAAAGGGGTTAGAGTTGACTGCTCTAGAAAGTTCTGTCCAACAACCTCTGCTGCCCCTGATGTAGCGCCCCAAGCATGATACTTTATTGCTTAAATTTGTCATCTCTTACTGGTGAGATTCAGGGACAGAGTTCTTTGCCTAAATCCTCCCCACCAAATGCAGGTCAACAAAGGTCTTACTAGCCTGTGTATTTTCCTGGCTTGCTTTCAGATTCACATCCCAGATGAATATCCTAACACCTCTACTGTCTTTTTCCCTCTCCCTCCCTAGTTTTTGTGCACTTAAACACAAAGTGAAACACTCTTCATTTTAGTCTGTTAGAGAACTGGATTTTTTTTAATTGTATTTATTAATTCTAGAGTATCCCGGGAGAGGAAAACTTTAGAGTAAAATGCAGGGAAACTCAGGGATGCCTATCCATAGCAGGAGAAATTAACTAGAGATTAGTTCCTCTATTGTATTCAGTTTAAACCTACTAGAAACCTTTGCAGATACTAAGGACAAACTTCATCCCAAACAGAATCCAAATAGATTCTCCCTCCATCTGTGGACAGTCCGAGAAAGAAAGGTCAGGACTGTCTTCCAAAGAAAAGATGATCACAAAATAATTTCTGAGACGTTAGTTTCAAAAAAGCATCGATGACCCTGCCTGCAACATTATCCCAGGGCACAGTACTGAATAGAAACATTTATTTAAACATGCCAGCTTTGTTTAAAGTGAAAGAGAATTCCCTTAAAAATACTTTCAAAACAAAAATGAACAGCAATTCCCCACAAAAAAAAAAAAAACCAACCAAAAAACCCCAAAACAGCCAACACTTACAGAACAAGAAGAGAAATAAAACCTGTTTGATCACACTGAAAAAGGATGTGCACATTTTGCAGCACAAAGCAAGGAAGTGAAGTTGGCTAATTTTCTCTGAGTTTTGCCTTTTTTCTTCTCAGAAAACAAAGACACACACACAAAAAAAAAAAAAAAAAAGAAACAAAAAGCAGGGATGAAAACGTGAAGGGAAAAGGCAACACCAGCTTGCGAGAAAACTCTCTCTAATTCCACTCTGAAGATGTCAGCCAACATAAAAAGCTACGGCGGCAGCAGGACAAAACATTACCAATATTAGGAGCCCCATATTTTGCCCCAGGCTGGCGTCCCTGGGGAGCCCTAACGCCTAACGAGGAGCAGCCGGCGCCACCACCGAGGTTTTACTGCCCACGGTCCGGGAGGGCAGAGTGGGCGCTGGAAGGGGCCAGGGATGGCACCGGGCTGGATTTTGCCCATCTCGGCGTAAGGGCGCTGGAGCCAAAGGAAGAGGACTCTGTGTACTTGCACGCCGTGGGGTGCTGGTCTAAAAATGACTCTTCCCGACACATGATTGCTGTGACTTGGCTCGCTGCTCTATCAGACTTAAAGAAAAAAAAAAAAAAACAAACCAAAAACCAACGCATCCATCCAAACCCAGTCTTCTAGAAAAATTCTGGTTACATTTCAACCTGGAGACATAAAAGCCCAGACACCCAAGAGGTCCATCCCAGAGCCGTAGCACCCCAGCAATAATCAAAGGCAACATTTTTATATTACGGCACAACACAGTCCTGGTGTTTGGACTTGTCAAAACAAACAAACCATATTCAGTGAAATCTGTGGCACAAAAGAGCTAAACAAATTATGGGGTAGAGGCAAACGTGGCCACACCATCAGCATTCAAGACCTGAAGAAAAGAGTGGAAACTTTCAGGGTCTGAATGCAGGAGTGGAAAAGCTAATTGAGCACAAATGAAAGGATCTATTACGGCTGAAAGAATAAGGGAGAGTACAGGCAGGACAATACTCTCATTTATGATTCAAATATCCATGGATAGTGGAGTACAGCTTTAAATACAATTTACAGCCTTGATTACAAATGACTATGTGCATCAACTTGGAAGGAATGTGAAGACTGTGAGCGAGAGAAAGAGCCTGCCCTGTCGGAAAGGAAGGAGAAGGGGATAAGTGAAGGCAGAGCTGGGCTGGACACTCAGAAGCAATTGGAATGTGCAGAATTATGAAATAGAGCTTTTAAAAACCTGAAGATGAACTGATCAGTGGGCAAGAAGGCTCACATTTAAAATAACTGAATTGCTCAGTGATAAGATTATAAAGGGAGATTTATGCTAGATAATCACAGCAAGATCAGGGGGAAGAGAGTATCATTCTGTCCCTGTGTCTTCCGAAAGCAAAATATAAAAATATGAATGTGGTAAAAATAATAAGTACTGGAAATGAAGAGCAAGGACAGGCTCCTACTTTTATGGAAAGCAGCAGCAGCTTTTTTCCTCAGCCTACAGCAGACCCAAAACTGGTCTGAAACCACCCAAGTTATAGAAAACTTTCTACCCAGAAACTGTCTGTATCCTCACTGCTCTTTTTTTTTTTTTTTTTTTTTAAACTGAGTTATATTTTATGGTCCGAACATTGGTGCTGTTAAATTAACAATTGAATTTTCCAAGAGTTTGAAAATTCTAAAAATCTTACGAAAATTGTACCATGATTCGGGTTGTGTAGCAAGAAAATTAGCACCAGCCTCTCATGGCTGGACACTGGCACCAAAGACTCTGCACCCTGAGGTTGCACAGACTGAATGTTCTCGTGCTTTCTATTCCACATCCATTCCGAGCTCCAGAGGACATTGCATACCACAGCAGCTAGCGATAGTCGGGAAACAGCCATCAGCCCTCCACAGGTCACAATTTCCCAGTTTTCCCAGAGCCTGCCTGAAACCAGAAACTCACCAAAAAGCGACTAGTGGGAGCTACACCTCAGCAACAAGGAGATAGGCACCACCAGAAGCAAACAGCTGGCTGAGGTTGTGACCTGCAGGACATCAGTACCTGAGAACTCTGCCCTGCTACGCTCTTTACTGGTATTGGCTATATAGTAAGGGTAAGGATGCATTTACCTCTTTCCCTAGGTGGCCCCAGGACATTGTTTCTTCCAAGTGGAAATCGCTTACTCAAAGTGATCTGTGCATCCATAACTGTCAGGCTTAATTACTGGCAGTGCACCATATGCTCAGGAGTGAAACCCAAATTTAAAAAGCCTCCATGCCTAGTGCAGTATGCAGCAGTCTCTCTCAACTGAATAAAATTAAGGAACTGTACATATATCCCTGCAATATCCCAACCGGCTCCCACCAAACGCTCTTCAGAATGGGTTTCCAGAATTTGCAGGTAGTGAGAATGATCAAACATCAGGAATTACCTCTCCTCTTGTAACCCAGAGCTGCAATCTTCATTATTATGTGCATGGGAGTCTATAACTGTGTAACAAGGAGGAAGAAAATGAGAGGCTTCTTGATGACTAATTCAAGATGACGGAGCCCTCATCTATGAGCCCAAAAAGTAACCGCACGAAGGACAAAACTGAAGTCACCTCTGTTTTCCTCATCATAAGCATTCATTGCAGAACACAATAATGCTGGGGCAAGTGTGTGTATTTTTACTTCTTTTGTTAGAGTTCAGCTGGCACCTTTTTTAAGCAAGGCAGTTAAGAGTGAGTAGCCGAACATAGTACCATTTCCCTACAATTATTCATTTTTTAAGGACATTGTTTTTGAAATGAAAAGAGAATGAAACTATATGGCATGTGCTCCCAGTCTCAGATTGGGTGTGGAAGAAAATAATGGCCACACACTGCTATACAATTAGGTCTGCCTTGGAAAGGAATTATACTGATGTTTTTCTAAGCAATGCCAGGTGGTTTATTCACCAAATAATGAGACACTAAATGATTCTAAAGATTCTTGGCAACTGGTAAATGCTTACCTTGGACTTCCTATTCCTCTCTTCAAGAAATGGTTTGCTTTTCCCAAGAGTTTTCTTAAGCAGCTCCTCAGCTGTGATTAAAAGCAAATAACAGTGGACTGAAGGTTGGTTAACTTATACTTGTTTAATGATACAGCTCAGGGAACTGCGAGTGCACATCAGATGTCTCTCATTGATTTAGTAAACAGCTTCAGCCATTGGAAGACCTTGTTTTCAAAGTCCATAACTCTCTTTAAAAAATCCCAAATCAAACCTGTTGTAGTTAATTTTTCTCCACTTGATCTCTGACCACAATTCTATGAAAAAAGATTAAAATTTTAGCTACACTATTAGCAAGAGCAACAAAAACATGCAATCCTTTTTCCCTACACTGCAGACAACCTCAGCAGCAGAACATTCCTGGGAGCAGGAGGTGGCCATGCGTGCACCTATGGTTAGTGGTGCAGTAAGGACTGGTGGTGGCCACAGCCCAGCATGGAGGACCGAGGGAGCTGGGCTTCTACCTGCCTTCAAAGCTGAGCAAAAAGGGAAAGGCCATATCTCAACAGGCTTACGGCAGCCTCACTGCTCCATGTTGACTGTGTAACAAAACTGCTCCATGTGGGTGAGGACTTGAAGGGACCCAGCTCCAACATCTGCCCAAGCCCAAGCACCGCTTATGGTGGGGCAGCCAAAGGCCTTGAAGACAATGGCACAGAAACTCTCAGGGTCATCCCACGCCCCCACGTCCAGAGAAGCACCAGCTGAATCATTCCATTGATCACTGGGAAACACGATGTTTCAATGGCTCTGTTCCCTCATATGTCTCCCCCATCTTTGAGAACTGGAAAGCAAGCGCTGTAGCTCCAAACAAAACGGACCTGGGGATGGTGCACCTCCTGTCTATATTCAGAGCAACATAAAGCATAAATAAACCTGGGGCTACTGAGATCAAGCTTAAGAGCAGGCTTCTCTGTTTCCCCTGCTGCTGCAGATGAGTACCCTGCATATGCAGGGGTGAACGAGGACTCATGGGCTGGGGTGGACACCAAGGTCAGAAGAAGCACCAGCACCCAGTGGGTAACAGCAGCTGGGCATCACTCAGGGGAAAGACTTTGCAGAAATGCGCCGTTTTGTAACCACCAGCAGATAGAAAAATCAGTTAGCTGATGGATTTTGCTTCCCTTTCTCTTTGTCAATTTAAGAAGCAAAGCACATTATAAAAAATATTAATGATTTAAAAAAAAATGCTGTGAATAATTCTTTGCTTATTGTTTCTCCTCCAAATATTTGGTATTTAGAATTAGTATTGCTTTGGCCATGTCTGTCCAAAGATTGCTTCCATTTCAAGAGATGACTATTCACAGCCAGCAATTCAAAATTTCATTTATGTGAATACAAATTGATATCTATGTAAAATCCTACATCTCAAATACATCTACTTACGAGTCATTTTCTAGAATATTCCACAAAACTCTAAACATACTGAACATTGCAAGGCTTCCCAAGAAGAACTAATTACAATGCCCAAATTAATATTTGAATAAAAACTTGAAGCAATAGCTCTGTTCTCATTTAAATATGTGACTACTGTCTTTGTAATGTGCAAAGCATTATAACCATTTATATATGTTCCTAGTGATATATTACTGAGTTGAACCTAGTTTCCCCTTCTTTTGTTCTGGGTTCGTAACCTTGCTGTATTATCTTCCATAACTCTATAGCTTGCTAATGCATAATTCAAGCCTCTCTTATTGACAAAAGGCGGCAGAAAGAAAGAATATTTCAATGCCACTTTCCCACGTAGATAGTATTGCTTTCACTTCAACTGGTATCATTTCCATACTAAAGCCAAATCTTTTAAAGTATATTAAGTATCATTTTCATTGCTTCCTCGCAATTGATTCACTGGGACAACTACACCTGTTTACCTCCATCTTCTGAGACTACTGTATTGCAAGTTTTTTGATGGTTTTTAGTATATTTTTTTTAAAGATATGTTCTTGCCAAAAGAAGAAATTTCAGTTAAAGCATTATGAGCTAACGTATGACATCATCTTCACACTAATCTCTTGATTTAACTAGAGCTTGGCTTTAGGACTGGTGTCACAGTTGCCCCAGATGGGTGTAGGGAGCAGGACCATTTTGCGCTCATCCTGTAATCCCTTTTCTAACTCCTTCCCTTCATAAAATAACTATGCAAATAGGCGTATATCAAGTTTCTGTGCATCACTGACTGGAGGTCAAATTCGTCCTCACAGTCAGCCGTGCAACTATGCAAAAATCCCACGGATGTTAATGCAGTTGCCTCAAATACACGCAGGTGGGGAGGAGAAGATAGTTTGCCCTTTTTCCATGTTGGAGAAAATGCCAAAGGCTTTCAGTCTCTTCTCAGAAACAGCTTGCATCGTTCCAACAGTACAAAGGTGACATGGACTCAGGGATAGTAGAATAATTAAAAACAATTAAAGGCTCTATAGAAACGGCGAAGTATCAAACTTTTCACATCATTATCTGAGCAGGTTAAGACTGTCAAGTTCTTGTGCCTCCACAGACCCTCAGCTTAAAGTCCTTCCATTGCAGCATCTTTTGGAAGCCTAAAAAGGATGCAACTTCTTTCTTTACAGATGGCTGTTGGGCAGTGAGCAGCTACTTGCATAGTATGGTATGCTGAGCCACAGACAGCAGGGAGCTGTGTGTGGAGAAGCTCCTCCGTTGCCTTCCTATGCATTTACCTGAGCTGTGAAATCCTGCTCTCTCACATCTGACCTGCCCTTCTGGCAAGCAATGTCCACCACCCAGCCAGCATTATTTGTTTCATATCTTGGTTGCAGTAAGAGCAGAAGTTCAGGGCAGACTGACTGAAACCAAGAGTGCCAGGGCCCATCCCCATGGCATGTAACTCCTGTAGAGGGCTGCCCATGTCCTCTGGGCATTGCACCTCACTTCTCAAAGCAGCAACTAGTTTGCCTCACAGGCAGCTTAAAGGCATTCAAGCAAGTAAGTGAGGTGGGCAGAGGGTGATTTTGCCCTCCAGCCCAGCTCAGGGTGACTTCCGTGTGGCAACCCACACACAGCTTTCGCATCAGGAAATGTCTCCTACCATACCATGCCCAGCACTGACAGACACCTACCTAAAAGGCCCTTTATATAATAAAAGAAACTGTAATCTTACAAAGAAAATTATTCTGCCAAAAGTAGCAAGAAAAACGATCAGAGGAGGGCCTACAAGGCACCTGTAGTCCTTGGAGTCACATTTACCAAACCAGCGTCAGTAATAACGTGGCCAAGTCAACATCTAGCTAGGTTTACAGCCTTGGTGCTTCTTCCCATGCCACCTCAGCACTCACTTGTTTCTTGCAAGTTCAAATTCCTGAAGCACTGTAATTCTGG
This sequence comes from Numenius arquata, assembly GCF_964106895.1. Taxonomy (NCBI): domain Eukaryota; kingdom Metazoa; phylum Chordata; class Aves; order Charadriiformes; family Scolopacidae; genus Numenius; species Numenius arquata. The sequence goes on from NC_133579.1 coordinate 32,355,741, forward strand.
CTACAGTCAAAATAATTTCTCTAAACTTAGGAGCTTGTTTTTCTTTTTCTAAAAAGTCTCAAAGACTCATTTGCTGCAAAATACTCAGAAAATACAATTTGAGAAGCAAAATTCAGGTGGGTTTAATGGTGCCTCCAGCTGTGCCTCATTTTAAAGTCACTGTTTATTTAACAGAACTAACGCAAAGGAGAATGAACTCAAGTTAGCAAATAATTTAGTATCATGCTCCGAAAAAGTAGCAGTTTAGGACAGCAACACTGCTGCTGCTTGGACTATTCCCCTTCTACTTGCCTCACCTTAAAAGCTACGTAATTTCTCACATCGTGTGCTGTCGGAGAAGGTAAAATGAAAATAACTTAAGTAACTTTGCAGGGAATTCCTTAGATGTTTGTAACCCTAAAAGCACTAAAACTTCCAGGGGCAGTGTAGGAAATGGAGCAGCCCATAAACAGTGTGCTGTGAAGTAATCATCAGCCTCTCCAGCAGCAAGTGAAAAGCCTATGTCATTTTTGACACTTGCTCACTACCTCTCCTTCCCCCTGCCCTCAACACTGTAAATGGCAAATTGCTTTCTCAAACATCACATACAACACTGAGCAAAGAACCAGATCTATAAAATCACCCATCGGATTACCTTCAGCAATAACGAATGGTGGATTCACTGGAATTTTGCTTGGGTCTGCTTGGATTTAACCCTAGCGCTGTACTCAACCTAGCTCAGGGAGTTCCCACAGGCTTCTTGCAGGTCACTTCTGCCCATAAATGACCTCTGGCCAAATGCTAGGCAGCCCTTCCTTGCAAAGGGTGAGCACAGAGTTGCAGTGAGCCTTTCCAGAAGTCACCACTCAGAGTGTCGGTCGCTCCTCACTCACAGGGTCCTCCAGGGTGGCCTGGAACATTTCCCCAGCTAAAGCAGCTCGGGGCTGCTGACTCCTGGGCTGCTCCCATTGCACGGTTGGTGCAAAACAAAAAAACTCAAAATACAGCTGAGGATACAAAACCCCAAAATACAGGGCTCAGACCAGTCCCAATTCCCTTCTTGACTTTGCCCTGGTGGATGTGGCTCATGGGATGTGAGCGAGCAGACCTTCCCCCTGCTTGCTGGCTGTGAGCTGGGGAAGCGGGCGGCTCGGGGAGGGGAGCCCAAGGAAGAGCCATGCATGTGTGTCACTGCCGGGGAAGCAGCAAGTGCACGTCCCCCCTCGTCACCCAGCGCCAATGGAGGCAGCCTTGCCCTCTGAAGGCAGCGATGGTCAGCAACCAGCGACCGAGCACCTGAGCAAGTTTCCACGTAATTCCACCTTCTAGTTTGTAGATTTCCACAAATCCACCACTGCAAAGAGCCTGCCAGTAGACTTAACGTTCCTACAGATATAAAATGTGTTTAATATCGCATCTGCATGAGGCTTCCTCCAGACTGTCTCTCTAACAATGCGGTTCAAGGATGCCCTCTACTCTGTCAATATTTGAAAAGAAAAAAAGAAATCTGGGGAAAACCCAATCATTCCCATATCCACAGCAGGCTTTTGTGCATTATTCAGAGCACTGATTTGCCGTTTGACAGGAGAGGTGGGAAGGAAACCCCAGCAGAGAGGACAGAACTCCTTGGCAATCCCCTTGATGTGTTCTTACAGACAGAAACTCTTCCCAGCTGCCTGTTCCCACCACTGCTCTGGAGATGTCAGCTCCTCCATGGTGCAAGCAACCACCTGCATCTGTGCTTTCTGAGGGAGGAGAGGAACACATGAAGACAAAAGGTCTGGGAAAGCAGTAGCCAGTAAACTGGTTACCACTGAAGTTCACAGTCCTGCATAGGGTGAGCTGATGGCAGTGACCTCCCACCGCTGGCTCCCATCTGGAAGAACAGACCCAGTGTCCCTGCAGCATCAGCATGACTTTTGTGAAAACTTGTGGTAAAAACAATAAATGGTTCAGTTCATGACCTGCCTTCGCCAAGGGAGAACCCTAGCAGAACTGTTTATTGGAACACTGCTCCGGCGCTCTGCGGCAAGCCGTAGGTCTCAGAAACCACTAGTGGCTCATTAATTGTCCCAGGCAAGGCACGACACTGCCCCGTCCCAGAAAAGTAAGCTGAATTCTGGGAGTAAGATGAACTGGAGGGCCAGCATTCCTTTTATTTTATGTCATACCGGAACAACAAATATTTAGAAGATAAATATATCATTTTTCTCTGCTTAAAAAAATCTTCTAAGATTCCTGTGGTACTTGGGTTGATGAGGATGAAATATGACACGCCGAGATTTTCACTTACAGAAAGGGAACATGGGTACCTCACATTTTCTAAACTCTTGACAAGTAACTCACCTTTGTAGATAACACTGATGACACAGGAACAAACAAATCAAGCCATCTGTACCAATCTTACATGAACTACAACTTAAATCTGAGATACAAAGGATTTCACAAAGGAGAGAGCCAAGTGTCTGAAGCCATTTTAACATTGGACATTTTTTCTTAACAGCTTTGAGCATCCCCATCTCTTTTATCCAATATACTACGAGGCATCTTAAAATATTCTGTACTAGAGAATGCTATCTGAATGCACCCTCTAGCATCCTCAAAGGATTGCTCCAGTTCAGCATCTGCTTAAAACACTATGCCTCCTTGCCTGCCTCGCTTTTTTTTTTTTTCCCTCCTGCTTGGGGCTAATCAGAGTCTGCTTGTTTCTCGAAAAGAGCAATATGCTTTTCAAAACCCCTTGGGTATTGGAGAGACCCTTCAGTCCAGCCTCAACTACTCTTAATTGTAATCCTAACTCTGGTTCACCCATCAGTCAAGAGAGTAAAGATCCAAAAAGGCATTCCCTTATTTTCTGTCAGAACGTCATTCAGGCTCATGCCACAAAAGAACATTTTTGCAGAATGAGTTTAAATTACACGCTTATTTTCTGAAGTTTCCAATCCCTCCCCCCTTTCATCTGAAAGGAAGCCCTTTGCAAAGGGCACAGACCTCTTCTTGTTAAGTTTCAGAGTTTCTGCTCCATCTCCACATCCTTTTGATCTCTCACACCATTGACTTTGCCCCTTTTGGCAACTTTTCCACTCTTGGTGAGTCTCTAAACCTCTTGCTCCGCTCCCGGCTTCTCCTTGGTCCTGTTCTCAGCTTTGGCCTTCCATCTACTTACTTGAATTGCCAAGGGTCAAAACTTAGCCCCTTACTGATCTTTCCCATGCTTTCTCCGTCTCTTTTTCTTATGGCCCTATGGAGAACACCCACCTCAGTATTCAAACCCATACAGCAGGGTCACGTTGATGTTCTTGACCCCTTTACCTAAGCCACAACAAAACAATCCCCTGTTCTGTGCCTGCTTCCTACTCCCAACACAACATCCTCTTCTCTCTCAATAGCAAAAGTGTCCCTCATTTTGACTAGTACGAGGTGACCAGTTTGGAAATACTTGTTTATGCCCAACACATACGGATTATTTTTTTTCCATCTACAGTTTGTCCTTTGTCCAGCAGCTTCAAAAGAAAAGCAATTTTTTTCTGGGGCTTTGGGTTGGTTTGTTGGTTTTTTCTTTCTCCTGAAAGCAGCACTAATGAAGAAAAAAATATAGTCAAATATATTTTTAACAGCTACTGTCTACCTTGAGACAGCTATGGATGTCATCACATGGTTATAGTCCCTCTCAAGGACACCAGCATACAAACATCTCCACTGCAAACAATTAATAGCAGAGTATGTTTATGCTTTCTCTGATCTTCAACTGTTTTACGTGCCTAGCTCTCCAGAAACAATAATTTCCTAGTTCATAATGAAAAACTAAAGTGAAAGGAAATTATATATATATGAATGCACTCCATTTTATTTGAGTTACTCTCTAAATATTGAGATCAAGCAGGCACTCCTTACCTATGATCTCCCAGTGAATCCACGTGAGCTTTTCCTCCCAACACTGGATTGCCCTGCAGTACGGGGCTGTCAAACACAGCAAGAGAGAAAGGAGAGAGCACGAGGGAGGAGGACTCTGCAATTCAGTGCCTTGCACAGAACTGCTGGCTTAAAAATCCTGGCTTGCAGGGAGAGCGGGAAATTTGACTTGACATAAAATGCAACCTTTCCTACTTTTAAACCAACACATTTTTTGTAGCAAGAACCTAATAAAGAAGTGATCTCTTGCTTTGTTCCAGGTCTTCTCATGACAGATTGGCTTTTCAAGGAGAGATCCGCAAATGTGTCAATGCATTCGAGCACTCCTGTTGGAGCTGCTGAGGTTATATGCTTTAAGCATGGGAATACAGCAAGGAAGGAAAACAAAAGCAAACACAGGCCTGGTCACAAACCATTTGAGCATCAAAACAAGGAAAGAGGGGGATACACTGCCACTAGAATGACACAATTTTGTAAAATGGCTCAAAACGTCACACATGCTCCAACGTGTCGAGCATGACCAATGTAAGCATGAGCTCCACGACATGTAGCACCCCAAAGTTCTAGAAGGTGGCAACACGTTTACAGGGATTACCATGAAATGCACATGACATCAATACCTGAAAATCCCTTCAGTGACACATTTTTATCTGACAGTCACTTAATAGCAGAACACTTCCTGGCACCAACAGGGGGATGCTGTTTTCCAAAGCGCAATTTTCTTAACTAGTTGATTTCATATAAGCAGAGTCTTCCACAGGATGGGGGCAGCAATTTACACTAAGGCTTTTCAACTTTTAAGTGGTTTTGAAATAACAAAACTTTTGTTTTGGCTTTCTAATTTGCTTTCCATTTTGCAGTATGTACCCATTTATTCATAGCATTTTAGACGGAAGGAATTTCAAGAATGCAAACAGCATGATGGCAATGCAGTAGCTGATTAGCTCCGTAGAAGAAGTTTCTCCAAGTTCGACTTTCGGTCAGCGCACAACATTCAGGGTACAAAAATACTCTGGCAAGGAATGTCTTCTTTCATTTTAGCTAGAATAAAAAAGGTCTTCTGCACTTTAGCTATAATAAACCGCACGAAAACCAGAGAGAGGGAGAGAGAAAGAGAGAGAGAGAGATGGCAGATACACTGAGAATCTGCAGCGTAGATAATCAAACCCTTTATTGTCTAAGTTACATTAGACTTGCAACACCATAAAAACCTGTAAGAAGAAGAAACAGTAGATTGGTAGAGGTAGTAGAAAGTCCCTGTAACAGTCATAAAAGGGCTTTACAGGAGAGCGTCATGCCAAAAAAAGTTATCACGTTGCTTAAAAGAGCTGATCAAAGCCCATTGACTAAATAAATAAGGAACACAACTCATTTTAAATACTATGGCCTAACTAAAATAACAAATCAATACAATACAATGATAAAGAAAAAAAAAGAAATTGTGGGATTTGCTTTTGAAAACAGATGGTCTTTAAGGTTGGTTTTCCCCCACCCACTCTTATTTCTTGTTTAATTAAGTGAAAATCTCATTTCTGTGCTATACACAGCATATAATTATTTAAACTGATTTCCCCTACTGTTGTTCTTCATGGAACTAAATTATGATTGTAAACTTTGCTGATTAGTACCCTGGTAATGGCAGTGACAGCACTAGTTTCTCTGTCAGAGATTCTGGAAGAAAAGCTCCAGAAAAAGCTTTTGGCTCTAAATATTAACTCAGATTTTCTAGATCAGCTTGCAAAAAAATACAATTAAAAAAAAAGAGAAATTACAAATGTACACTACACTTTTGTGCCATTTTGGGTACAGAAGAGTTTTTAATAACTAGAACACAAACAAATAGGCTAAGCAACTAGCTTTTGTGCATTTCTGAACTGCATTACTTTCACTCATGGAAAATATGACTCAGAAAAGCAACAAAACAGAAGCAAAACAAACAAAAAAACCCAACCCAAACAAAACAAACTGAGAAGGCTAGTGCAAACCCAAAATGATAATCATTAAGCAACACAGCAAAATATTTCATTTTTTCTTTTTTTTGTCCTTTTTTTTTTTTTTTTTTTTTTTGGTGTACAATGGAATGTGTCTATGCGACCTCCCTCAATATAACTTCACAGAACAGTTACAGTCACTTATAAGTATTTGCACAGACATTACTAACTACACCGAGACTTACAGAGAATTCTTGTATACATCTGGTGTAATAGCATAAGGAAAAACTAGTTTAAAAAAAATACATAAGAAAGTTAAATTTGCATTGTTGCAAGTGTTGCAAAGTAACAAAAACTGTCAAGTAATTTAAAACAAGTAACAAGTAGTATCCAGAACCAATTACTGACTAGATTTTTTTTAAAAAAAGCAACCCCCCGCCCATCAAAACTGTTGAAACAGAAAGATCACGCTTTTTTCTCTTTTTTTTTTAAACAAATCTTTGTGTCAGAAGCCCATTTCTACAAAAACAGCACTATTCTGTTATTGTATTAAGTAAACTGTTGCTCTCACCTGTATTAAAGGTTATCATCATTTCTGTACATGTAAAATTATTGCTTTTTTGAAAAATATATTTAGCATGCTAGGGTTTTTTTTTAATCCATTTCCTGCCTTTACAAAATGTTACAATTTAAAAAAAAACTAGTAAAGCTTTTGCAAAAATTTTCACAGAACATCTTCTTTCAAGGCAGCAGTAACTTTTGATAATGCATAAAATTATATGTGCAAAATCTGAAACTCTCAGAAATATTACTATCACACATAGTGTCACAGCAATAAGAAAAGAAAATATTTATATCTGTGGAATATATTTTTAATTGCTTACACTGCATGGTTTAACAACCTGTTATGTGCCACAATCCCACCTTGAAAACTTGCAGTTAAAGAGTTACTGTAGAAGAGGTATATAAAGCTTTTTTTTTTTTGTTATTTTTTTTTTCCTAACATCACCAGTGATCACCAAGTACAAGACATGACACGTTTATATGAACATTAACCTGCCACCACAAAAGAAGTTCCTTGTCTTTCCAAAACGTCACGTGGCCCAGGGAGGAGCGGTGAACCCGCTGAACCAAACGCAGGAGCAGAGAGTACTGTACGGGCCCACGGGCTGCCTGAACTTGTTCAGTGACACCTTTTCTCTTCTAAACATACAGATCAGCGGCGTTAGACAGCTGAGCGTTTTGTTTCATTTTATTATTTTTTTTTCTAAACATGAAGACTTCCTTTGTGATCAGGTCGAAGAAAGTAGCCCTGTTACAAAAAAAGGTCCTGAGAGTAAAACACAGAAGCCTGTTTTTTTTTTTTTTTTTCTTAGTGTTCGACTAGCTTTTCTTTTCCAAAGCAGAATAGAAGCTTTTCTCTGGAAGTGTTTCAATTTCCATATTCACATACTATTAATGGTGCGCAGTCAAGAGCAAGAGCACTAGAAATGCAAGTGGTCCCCAAACTGTAATGAAACAAACCATTGCAGAATGACGGTCTTTCTCTTTAGTCCCTTTAATCCTTCATCAAGCATTGCTTTCTCAGCACCGAATGCCACCTTTTCCCCGCACCCCCCCTTCTTCCTCTCCCTCTGTTTTTTTTTTTTAATTTGCTTTTCAGCATGACAGGCAGTGGCAGTTTCATTAATTAATACTTCTCCAGCCCTCGAATCCACTGCTGTTTTTCAAATGTATCAAATAGTCATTGTGAGCATCAGGGAGGTTTTTGTTACAGTGCTTAACTTCTTCATGCTGTCCAAATCACATAAAGTTTAATTTTTCCAGTGTCTCAAACTTCTCTTGATTAATACAGATGCCTTGTGCTGCCACAGTGCTTGCCAACTCCACTGTTTATTATAAAGGAAATAAGGAACCATGGGACTGATTAGTACGTCAATTTATATATATCTTGTGTAGCATCTTCATTTATTTTAAAATGATTAACAGCGCAGAGGCACCCCCCTCCTCGCAGAGCGCTGGTTTCAGTCCTGTGCAGCGGCTGCGGGCGAGGCGATGGCTGGCAGGGAGGCTGCTCGGTAGCCGCCGGGGCACGGGGGGCTGCCAGCTCTGCCAGTTGGGGTGAGGGCTGCTGGCCCGGGGGCTCCTCTGCCGGGGCTCTAGGTTCCCTTCCGGAGAGGCAGCGTGTGGGCAACCTCCGCACTGCCGTGGTCTCTCCCCTGCAAGAAGGACGAGACAAGGAAAAGCTCATTCTCGCCTCTGCTCCCACACGCAACCCCACAGCAAGCCCTGCTGGCGTTCGTTACCCTTTATAAGCATCATGTACATTCATTTTGGCCCACCACATCGGAAGGTTTTTTGGATTTTTTTAATCACCTCCACCAACACAAAATGTGTCAGGTCCATATAAAGTCCCCGACGGACTAGAAGAGCAAGTAACAGCGTCTGATGGAGCAGCTCAGAGAAGGCTGAGAGCAAGGAGGGGAAGAAGAGGCCTCCAAAAAGCAGAATTTTGAGCTAGCCCAAAGGGATTCATAACTAGACTAGCATTTTAAAAAGGCTGAAGTTTGAGGTCACAGAGGCAGCTAAAAGAAGAAAAACCAAATTCTTGTGCAGGTCTGTCAAATGCTAAGGCGGCTTTCCCCCCCTCCTTGTCATCTTCATTTTTTTTAGCCCATTTTCATGAATAATTACCATGTTGAAAAAAATAGCAGGGATATTCTAAAATCAAGTGAAATTAAAGATAACATCATGAATAAGTGGGAGCCTGCAGCTCCCAAGAAAAGCTTTAAAATGACATTTAGAACATCACTGTCGGAACAATACAGTTTACAATCCTGATCCTAAAACAACATGGCAAGATTAATCTTACATAAATGCATTATCCTTAAGCTAAAGTCTTGATGAAGTGAAACAGACCATTTTAAATTAATGCAACATAAAATACGGCACCCATGTAAAATCCAAGCAAGTTTCAAGCTGTGCCTATGGCAGCCCTCGAAATAGCTAAAGAAAGCCCAGCTCTGGTTGACATAATGTATTAAGTGCATCTCTTTTGTTAATAGATTTAGAAAATTCCTAATTAAACCTGGCCTGAGATTCATGACATTTACCAGTCAAAGTTTGGTTTAAGTCGGAAAGATTTGCAACAAAATTAAAGAAAAAAAAAGCTGCTGTACAGATGGCAGTATATTTGAAATGTAGGAAACAGTAACTGAATGAGAGATGTGATAAAACTTCCTTAGTTGGATGCTGAATTTCCTGCAGTAAACCAAGAAAGATGCTTTACATTTTTGCGCAGCTGCATCATGCCTGAGAGACAGAGCCACAATTCCAGGAGGAGGCATTCATCATTAAAACGTCTCATATCGAACCGGCTCTACGTACACCGGGGAGCACAGCAGGGTTTTGCCGAGCCGGGAGAGAAGGGAGGGAGAAAGGGAGGGGAAGGGGATGGCAGGCGCCTCTCCCCAGTTTCCCTGGGTAAGGACTGAAAAAAAGGGTGTCATTAGGGGTGCTTTTTGGGGATGGATAGCCTGCAGGGTGCTGGGTGGCAGAGAGGTGCTCAGCAGGTCCAGGGACCACCCACCCACGGACCTATGAAAGGGGTAATCGTCCTTCTCCCACCTGGCAGGGCGGCGCAAAGGGACCAGGGGTGGTGGGTGAGTGGGTGGCTGGACCCCTCTGATGCTCCCAGTTTCACCAGGAAATAGCACCTGAGCTTCACATGTGGTAAAACCCACCCAGGGGCTCAGCCCCTTGTACTCACACCGGCCCAAGGGGGCTGAACCAGCTGACACACAGCAGGACTGCATTCTTCCCAACCATGAAACATTTACCAGTCTAAAAAGTAGGCTTCCTTCACTTTCAGCATTTTAAAGGGGAAAAACAACAGATCTGTTTTTAAGTGAAACCTATAGCTTCCATGCCAAAAGCTGCTTTTCACCACTTAACAGGAAGAAAAATCAGTGTGCGTGTATGTTAGTATACTGGAGACAGATTATTGCGTGACATACTGAAATAAATTGCAATGGTCAGTTTGGAGTAGAGACACTGCTCCAGTTTGCTGGCAAGGGGAAAGTGTTGGGACAAGAACTACAGTTGCTAATCCTATCTATAATGCTCATGAACTAGCGGACATACAGTACATGGATATTACTCAGATGCCGGTACAGCAGCCTCCATGATTCCTTGATTGTTTGCATTATAATCTCCATATGTATGAACGAGACAAATTAGGTTGCCATTTATTTGTTCATTATCTATTATTTTGATTAATGGAATTCTTGTTCTCAGAATAACTATTTAAAAATAACATTTGCAATAATGAGGACTGAACTATTAATCATGATCTTTAGCAGAAACTCTGCAAGGAACTGGGGCAAAACATTTCATATGAACAAATGTCATAAATAAGACTTCTAACAGACAGTGCTAAAATTTCAAATGCAAAAAGAAAACCCCAAACCCAAAAAACCAACCAAACTCAAACCCAATGGTTTAAAGAACTTTTAAACCTGTTTTTATTCTTTTTGCTCCTCCTCTTCTCTCCAAAGTTGCTTTAGGACAACCAGGGCTGTAGCACTGCTGGACTATAAAAACTTTAGAGGTAACAGATGCCCCCAGCCTTTCCCCCTAAGCTCCTTTACAATTTGTGTATTTATGTAGTGTTTTCTTGATGGTTCTTTCCAATCTATCACCCAAATTCTGACAATTCACATTTATGCTCTCTCAAGTACTGAACACTACAAGAAATACTTTAAAATACTTATAGTGGAGATAATTAAAGCTTATGGACTCCTTAATGAAGGTAGTTTACTCCTGTCACGCAGGACCTACTGCATACCTCTCTTTTCAGTGAATGAGGCCCTAAAGCTGTGGTGTCCACAGTTCTTTTACAGAAAAGGACCATCATTGCCTTCTGGCATGGGGAAAGCTTCCGCCAGAGATATCTATGATACCAACAGTTCATTTTTTTTTTTCTGGGCTGTAGCTTTTAATTTATTTTCTGTGAGTAAAAAGGTGTTTTTCCAGAGAGGGCAAAGGTTGGAGTTTGGGGGATTTGCTTGTTTCATTCACACAAACGGCAGAGAACTTCGTGTCTCTGGCTCCAGCACTGCAAATATGCTTCATGTATTCTCAATTAGACAGAACTCTTCCTCCTTGCTAACCAGTAAGTCATGCCTTTTGAACACCCAATAACTTGTCCCTTCACATTTTTAGAGCATATTGTAGCACTGATAGAGGATAAACTATAATTCCTAAGTGGGCCAAGTTTTTATATGTTTTTAAAAAGGCAGAAGCAGAAGTTAAACGCAAGGCATATGTACTAGAAATTGCTACCACTGCTGTCACCATTTTGCAAAAACAGACTAGAGACTGACTCCTGTGCCACTGAAAGCACTTAGGAATTGGGCTTCTGGCTGCAGTGCTGCAGCATCAGGCAGGGTCTCTGAAACGACCCCATGCTTTAGGAGAGCTTTGCTTTGAGAGCTGCAGCGGCTTCAAGATACACGTGGTTGCAGGGACCCTTCCGAAAGGGAGCCAGCTTTTGTCTTGCAATGTATAAGCAATTGGAGTGCGCTCCCCGAATTCATGCCTACTAAATCAGGTCTTTGGATGCTGCTTAGTGTATTCCAAATTAAGATACATATTCATTGTGGATAAGCAAGTTTAATTATGGATATATTGGGATATTTAGCATTTATAAAAATATTCAGAATATTCAGTATGTCTAATATGGCAGCATTTCAAGAGAATCTACATGACTTTGCACAGATGGGATTGACTTCGGGTATGTAATGAGGATTTTCTGTCCTTTAGACAAAGAAGAGTAGGAAATATTCCAGAGTTCATGGGAAATTCATTTGATGTAACAATGTCCTCCTCTGTTTTTTTTAAAGCATTCAGGTAGAGGTAAGAAACCACAGTAAATTATGTTATGAAGGAAATTAACATCTTATTTCCTATGTTCTGTTTATATTTCATTTGTGCTGATAACAAAGTGTGAAACACAGCCCAGTGCTAATATTATCAAAACTGGGTGTGTATGGTCTTCTTTACGCGCCCCCATAGGTGGCCTACTTTTCAGTGATGCTGAACACCTGCATCTCCTGTTGGTAGTTCACTACCATAAAGTAGGTTTCCTATTTAGACATCTAAATATAGATTTAGCTGGCTCATTTTTAAAAAGCCTGGGTGCAGACCCTATTTTTAACACTTGGAATTAGAATTATTCCGTGAGAAAACTGCTATATAATGTAGCACTGTTGTAAGCTACTATGCTGGGGGATTTTAAAAGCCCTACCTAACACTCTTTCATAAAGGAAACCTTTAGAGATGATCTTCAGGTTGACTGCTGAAGGGAATGGGGGAAATGTGAAATACTAATGTTAATATTTTTACTCTTTAGCAAACTACTCAGGGGAAGATATTTTACCTGTGAGGAGGAAACATTATGTAAAGTGAATCATTTCCACTTAACATTAAAAAAACCACCTTTCATTCTCAAGCTACCGTACCTGGCAACTATTGTTTCTTGCTTGGAGCATGTGCATGGCACTTCTGTAACTTGAACTGACTTTACACCGTAAACTCTCATGAATAGATCTGTCCCCAATTAAGAAATGAAATGAAGACACGGAGTGACAATGTTTAAAGTGGGAAATCCTAACGTTACCAGAATGCTGCAGGCATCGTTCTCAGTGCAAGCTCGTTTCTGCGCTTCTAAAGGCCCTACAGCTGCAGGTAGAAATGAGCGTTACCTCTCTAACGCCCAGGGACTGTGCAGGTGGAGGAGTCTTCTGGGGGAGCACAAAGCTGCTCGTGATGAGAACAAGCGAAACAGCACACAACTGAATAATCCTTACCAACACAGATGCTGACAAACTGAGACAAGGGCTGATACTGAGAAGCAAACAAGACAAAAGAAAGGGAACTATCTCCTGCAGAAGTGATCATACTGCAGCTTCTGCGGAAGAAATACTGACTGGCAAGAGACGAAGCAATTCATGAAGCTAACCCCTACCCAGTATTCTGCTGTATTGAGAGATGCTGTAATTTAATCAAATACTTTGAAGACAGATTGACATGGACTGAGACTGCAAGAGCAAACTACGTTTGCCATGGAAGAAGTTAAGTCAATAAATTCTGGCATGGCAGTAGTTTACAGAGACAAGATTATGAGTAAATTTATTGTGCAGTAATATAACCCAAATTGCAAAAAGAGTCCAGATGTGGACTGAGCTGCCACATCTCTTTCTGGATAGATACAACCATTTCAGATTTCTTTGGAAATGTATTTCCAACTTTGACCTTACATTGACTTTTAGAGGAAAAAAGCCTAGATGTCTTCAGAATCCAATCTCAGCCACACGAGATAAAACCACGAGCATGAAAAGAAAGAGCATTCTAAAGATGCTTAGGTTTACTAAATCTACATTACTAAACCAATAAGAACCAAAGACTAGCTGCAGTGTTTCACCCTGTCACATACTTCTACTCAGAGGTATGTCCTTGCATAATTGTATTAGATAAGCATCACAAACAAGGAGAGCACTTCCATCTAGTTCTCTGACTATAGCATAACTTTGCTGCTGCTGCCCCACAAAAGCAAAGTAAACACTGCCCACAACAACTATTGAAGTGTTATGTCATCTTGAACTCTGAGGCGAGTTGTTGGCCACAGGTACTCCTACGTCAGAGGCTGGGTTCCCTGCATAGCCTTTGGGCCAGAAAGATGCAAGTGCAACAGAGAAGTTGCTAAGAGTCTCCATGAAGGCTGCAGCATATGAATTATGCGATGTGGTGGTGTGAGGATGTGTACTGAGCAAGTAGAAACCAACTCCTAAACTTCACGAAGGCAGAACTAGCATGGAGATGCATTCTCTAAGCATAGTGAAGCCATCTGCAATCATTTAGTATGAGACAGGAGGACAGGAAAAGTGCTGTAGTCAAAATTAAACTGAAAACATGGATGAAAGGAAAAGTGAGTGATGCTGGAGGCAGCTTCACAATGAAAGAAAACTGCCCATGAGAAGGCGTGCCCTGACACCCACCTGCCAAGCTGGAAGATGGTGTGGGAAGGTCCAGGTGATGACACTGGTCTCCAAAGATGTAAGATACATGAAATAAATTCAGTTTAATGGTTTTCTATGTAACAGCTTTGTCATGTGTAATTCAGAGCGCTGAGAAGTCTTAGTTAAGACGGGAAACTGTACACTAGAAACAGTAAAGCACACCACCACACAGAGTGCACAGAAATGGGAGGATGAGAGCCTTTCAAAGGCCAAACATGGGATATCAGGGTACGAATACTCTTCAGAAAAATACAGCCTAAGCGTCAATTGTACTGTTGCAGCAGAAAATGTCTTAGTTGTAATAGCAAATGATTTCTAGGAATTCTTTATGTACTATCTCACTATTGCATATCACTGTGCATTACAGAGTTACCTATCCCACCCAGTCCCCAGTAACATGTTTATTTTAACACCACCTACCTGCTCTACAATTAACTGACTCCTTATATAATAGACTTTGATAAAACGCTTAAAAAATTTAAGAGCTGAAAATCAAGCAACACCGTTATTATTTATACATGTTATAAACCAGTCAGTGCTTTAGTGATGAGTATCACTGTGCAACTTTTTCCCAGCTACCACATTAAAAACCAAACATCCAATTAATTGTAAAACATACTTGTTTTGGGGCATCTGCGGAGGTGGTGTGAACTTCAGTACCTCGGAGTCCATTAGACTCAAATACCACTGTGGGAACAAGGGGGCTTGTTAACAGATGAACATTCAAGCTTCGTTAGTGTGTGTACATTATTTGAGACCATTACAGATTAACCACGTTCAAAAAAAGACACCAGCTACTAGCCTGTGGCCGGAAAATACCAATTTACCGTAACACTTACTGTAAGAGAGTGTGCTAATGGCAGCCTAGGGCCACTGCCCTTTTTAATTCAGACTTCGGCGCTGAAGAAAGCAATCACTGACAACATTAATTATCAGTGTATGTGTAAAGGGACCCTCTTCTTGCATTACTTACCATTTGGCCTCTGTCATTTTGCATCAGACTGGCTTATGTATGCATCATTCACACTTTTCAGGAGGAACCCACTAGTCTCACTGTCTCGTGCAATGCTCGGGAGGTCTCTCGACACTGGTGGCTTTAGCCTCCTACAGCCTCAACTACAGACCACGCAAGGTTAAAAATGGCTGGCAGGGATTTCCCATTTTAGGGCTGACCGGTCTGTGGAAAAATCTCCTTTCCCGCAAAAATGTTCCTGTCAACAGCAATGATGAGGCAAAACAAAGCCTTATGTTGTGCTGAAAGGGGTACTTTGATTTCAATTTGTGCTGGTGGCAACAGAATTCATTAGCATATTCATTTCTGAGTACCCTACTCTCTAATTAAAATAAAGCATTTGCAAACAGACTTATCTTAAATGCATTGCAATTTTATGGAGTTCGGGCAGGGATCAGGTAAGCAATATCCGGAGAACAAGAGCAATAGTCATAAAAATAAAAAACCTGTCTATTAGATTTAGGTACTGGAATTACTTAGGTTAGCATGGTACGTGCAATGTAATTCTTGGCATTTTGTTAGCCAGATCCGAAAGCAGGCAAGCGGGAAAGGGAGAAAGCAAGAGGGAGTGTGAAAAGGTACCTGTGTGGGACCTTTGATGAGTCCTGAGGTGACTGGGTTGGGTAAAGCATTTTCCACATTCTCTGCAGACGCAGTCTCCTTGGCGTGTTTGTGTCCTGAGCATCCCTGTAGTCGGGAGGGAGGGAGGGAGGAGGGGGTGGGGGAGAGAGGAGAGAGGAAAGTTGAGAAGAAAACATTATGCCAGAAGAAAACATCATTAGTATGTCTAATGTGTCATTATGTGAGGCTACCTTCAGGCCCTGGATGACAACTGTCAGCCTTCATCTAGGCAGTGGCTGACAGGCCAGGCACACACAGGACTGCAAGAATGCATAAATTACATTGAATTAAAAAATGCTCCCCATGATGTGCCCGCACCAGGACTGGCATGTCAGGTGTGCGCTTTTCAGAGCAGCTGGATCCACTTCTCAGCCATCACCCAGCTTTGTCAAGCAGTACATCAGGCAAATCAAAGTGACTCCAGCGTGGCGGAGACAAGTCACATGGATAATAGGAAGTGAGTAGGACCAGAGCCCGACTGTCCCCCCCGGGCGGCAATACCTCAGAGACAAATGCAGAGCGAGCGGAGCCATCACAGACTGATCAAACCTTTCGCCCCTGCCTACCTGCCTGCCGGTGCTGCTTTGACCCTGGACCTCTGAGGCACAGACGAAAGACATCTGTGAATGAAAGTGTCATTCCGGACATTTTGAGCTGGTAGCAGCGCAGCAGCCTTCCCCCAGCCCTGGGTAAACATGTTTTCTAGGCCATTAGCATTTGTGGAAAACCGCTCAAACCTCTCCTTTTTCTCCAAAGGTCAGTTTACAGCATCTGACTTAAAGGGCTGGTCTTTGTCTTTTTGCTGCTGATCAAAAAAGACACATTTGACTTTTATTGGGCTTTTTTATTATTAAAAAAAAAAAATATGTTTGAACATCATTTTTTCTATTTTGGTAAAACGCCCTCCTCAGAAGGAAAGAGCTGATGTTTCCATTCGCTGCTGAAATACTTTGGCTTTCAAAGAAATTCTCGGGGTTGTCAGCGGAAGTGAAGTTTTTGCTTTTCCTTCATTTCTTCCCCCCCGTTACAGCATTTAAAAAGAATAAAATTCTGAACAAAAACGTGGCAACAAAAAAACCCAACCAACAATTTAAAAAATCAACTGCAGGATGCCAGAGGACTTATCTGAAATACAGACGCTGTATTTGAAAACAAATGGAAAAGAAGATGGGCTGCCATTTACCCGTATGGCACCAAGTGTCCTGCAATGCTTTTACCATAGCATATATTGAAAAGAAATGTCTGGCTGACAAAAAAAACCCAAACAAGCTCATAATTTTTTTTCTCTTTTTATAATAGCACCTCCTGCAGATGGCAGCACAGTCTGCATAATGTAGCTGAACACACACTCCCAACAACTATGTTCCTGGCAGTCAAATACAAGATCATGATTTAGGGGCAAATCCAGATCACGTATACCCACACATGCACACAAAAGGAAAAAAAAAAGTCACATAAATTTCAATGAGAGCTTCAATGTACTATAATGAGACAGATTTCCCTTGTAAGGCAGTCAAAATTAAAGCAGATTTTCTGGTCTGTTACTAGCCATTTCCCCTCACTGGCCAGAACTACAGCTGCAAGCTCAAAAGCAAAGCTGTGTGAAGTGTGTTGAGGGACTAGACATGGCCTGTGCTGGATCGCTGTGCTGGCCACCGAACCGGCAGGGACAGACAGAGCAGGGCTCTGCTACCAGCAGAAAATCTTCCATGGAGCACGGGAGACCTGGGTTCCTCAAGTGGCTTTCTGCCACCTCTGGAAAGACATTTAATCTCTCTATACCCTAAGTCTCCCTCTGCGAAAGGTGAATATGTTCATCTCAGCAGCCATTACGGGCCTGATCCGACAGCCTTCATGGAAGCACTGCTCCCTCCTGAGTCATGCAAGAGGGAAGGCTGAAGATGCTGTTGTAAGCCAGTGTACCCTGTACAAACACCGAAGATGAGCAGGTTAGGACTTTCATCTAACCCCTCCCTGGCACTCATTTTATTAAAAAGCACTCACTTATTTAAAAAGCAGGTGGAAAAAATGGATTGCTTCCAGGTATATTTGCCATTGTTGCATTTCCTAAGCAGCACCATAAGGCTTTTGATAGTTCAGAGCTTTGAGGGATGGGCATCACTGCTGCAAGGCAATACCCCTATGCATCATCACTCAGGTTATCCTATATGTGAACAAAAGAGGGTGGATGACTACAGGTGTTAGCAAATTAAGGTAAATGAACATGACCATCTGAATGGGAGCTTCTGTGAAACCGATGCTCAAACCTGGCCTCAAAGGAGCCCATGGAAAGAGTGCATCTGCTGCCATAACCCATCCTTTCCTAATCTGGTGATTCATGCAAATATAATGAATAAAATAAATAACCACTATTAAATATAACGGTAAGATCCTCTCTACAAGGATTTGGGAAGATTGGGCAGTGTGAAACAAACCTACCCTAAGCACAGCAAGCTTTGTGTTTGCAGCTGTGTCACAACAGTACATACAACTCTCTTTTCCAAGGACACACTGGAATAAACACAAATGTAAAAGAAAGGGTCCCATAAATAAATCCAGCCACTCTAAAGGAAGTTGAACACTGCACTACCACAGACTAAATATTCTAGTGTGATCCAAGATGAAGTCGTATACCAAACACCCAAGTAAAGCATATTGGGAACGTTCAATTGGAAAAAAAAAAAAAGTGACAAATAGTATACCCAAGTGGGATTTCTGGTTGTCGTTTATGTCATGATTGCCATACTCACATTGCCATATTAAGACTCAATTGTATGATGCATACTGACTCAGAGGGCTCAGTCTAGGGCCATGTGTTATTTCAGACAAGGTTCATTTACCCTCCTCTATCTGCAGTTGGTAGGATCTCGTTCCTTTTGCCTGCAGCAGCTTTTTATTTTAGTGCTATGAAAAATAGCCATCATGCCAATTGGTTTGGAGAACCATCAACAACCTGGAAGTTGTATATAAAATGAAGACAAGCTACATAAAAAAAAAAAAAAAAAAAAAAGGTTCCAAATTCTGAAAACTTGATTGCTATAAAACACTCGGAATGAAATAAGAGATTTCAAAGCAGAGATGGGCACTAAATAACTTTCAGTTTAAGTGTCTCTGGAAATCACTGCCCAGCAAAAACATTTTGGCAATAAAATCCCTCTTTTAAAAAGCAGGTAAATAGCGACCTCCTTGGAAACCCTGCTCCTGCTTTACTTTGCCCCAGTGGTCCTCACGGTCTTTCTGGTGTCTGCATTCACTAAGCCAGCTTCTAGTTCCTCACTTCGGAACATGGCTTAATATGGCTGGGAGCTCACTGGACCAGTAAGATTCCTCTGAGCAGGCTGACACAATGTAGTATTAAATAACATCAAGGAAGGCACCCACGTGCAGGTACCCCAAGTTGATGGTGGAACAATTAACTGGTATTTAGAACAGGAAGCGGGCAGGGAGAAACTTCAGACAACATTCCTAGGCGCTGGGATGGCAAAAGCAAAGCTGGTTGGACAAAAACAGAAATGCTGACCCTGCAGTTTTAGAAACCGAGCATGTTCTCCTCTGCTTCCTTAACAAAAAACAGGAGGCTGATGTTAGTTACAATCATCCCGCAGCCTCTAACCACCTGCAAAACAATCTACTCAACAAATAACAGTAGCTCCTACCCAGCATAACTTTTGAAATGATTGAGCAAAACTGACAACAGAGTGGCTGAAAGGTGCACCTCACGGACCATTTCAGATAGATTTTGCCCTCTTGTCTTCTCCAAATGGCCTTCCATCAAGATCTGACCAAACACTACGGCTCCTGCCTTGCCTCCCAGCTGCCAGAGCTGTCAATTTGCACCCACCTTCTGGGCACTGGACCATAGCTGTCCTTAAACTACCAGCTTCCAAATGTCCTGTGTTTCATCACACTTGCAAAATGGGGTCAGAAGCTCTATTTCGCATGTGCTTTTGGCAAAACAGGGAACACTATGTCAGGTGAGGACGCTAGAACACCGATCTGGAATGTGTGCTCTTTCTATGTGGAGTTCAGTTCTTGCACAGCTTCTACAAAGAGAAGCAGTTTATAAAAAAATGGGATCGTTTACAAATGGTGAGAGCTGGGACTATGGCTCCCATTTTGCCCCCCTACACACATCCTCATCTCAAGAATAATAAATCAGTGCACTTTTCAGTTTCCACTGAGACAAACTAAATCTGGCAGATCATCAAACGTATGGTTTCAAATGCAAATACCTAGGTTTCCCTTTTTTTTTTCCCCTTCTTCTTTTTACATGGCAGTCGACTGGCAAGAGGCAGAAGAACTCTGATACTTTTTTTAGTCCCTGAACTTTTAAACTGGTTATTTGCACAACTGCCTCCTGCTTACGTGAATTAACAGGCACATATTTGGCCCTATCTCTTTTTAATTATAAACATACAAAAAGATCAAAAGAATAATTTGAAAAATAGGATAGCAGTCTTTGATATGGACAAGGAAGATCTTAAGACTTTTGTCAAGAAAGACAAAGGACACTGACAAGTGATTATCTATCTCTATTGTTGGAAGACTTGTTTGCAGACAAAATTGAACAAAACCTCCAAAATAACATCACAGATAAGCCCCAGAGGATGTTTATTTTGCCCGAAGCAAAAAGATGATGATGTGTGCCAGCACCAGCATATCAGGGGGGATCTTTGTGACAGCACATCTGTGTAACTTGAGCCTGCTTGAAGGGAGGGGATAAAGGAACAGTAATACTCCAGGTGGAACCAGATACATTTAACCTACGACAGAAATGTCACACGGTGCATGAGGGAGAGCTCTGCAATGTTAGAGATCGGTAAACAAACCTATTCAAGCCTATCCAGAAATGATAAAAACAATGAACTTGTAATCCCGACCGTTAAAGGAAAAGAAGGAAGAAACTGTGAAACAGCATGTCAGGACTCCAGACGAAGCAGGAACAAGCAAGCCATGTCCTCAGCTATGGAAGGGCCTGTGAAAGTCTTACCTGTGTGATCCAGGACAGGGCTGTTGGCACCACAGGTTTGGTACAACGAAGCAAGGTCCTTTGGAATGTATGTTTTAAAGATATTTAAAACGTCCAAACATTTCTCATGCCCGTCTGATCCCAGATCCTGTTTGCTGGAGTGTAAAGCCGGAGAAACTACCGCGGCGCTAGGCAGGGGCTGCAGCAGTGGACTCGCTCGTGCTACCGCTGTGCAGTTTGCCAATGTCCTCATCTCATTCCCAGCCTTCACATGAGACTCCCTCTGAGGCACCAATGGCTCTTCGTGTTTAGTGTACTGCTCGCTTTTACACAGAGGATGATACTGCGGCGGTGGGCTGAATTTGGCCTTTATGGAGTCAGACGCACAGTGCTTACCTGGAGGGGCAAAACTAGCACTTCCTTGGGGAACCATGTACTTTTCCGCTTGCTTACTGTTGGTGGGCTGTGTGCTAGGCCTGGATATGACCGTCTGAGTAGGCGTTATGCTTCTGCTATAGGCTCCCATTTGCATAAGTTTGGAATTTGCTTCATATTTACTTTTTTGTTGTGCTGCTATGCTGTATTGCTCCTGGGAATGGTTTAACTTGGGCTGTCTGTACCCATCTAGACCTGATAAGCATGGACCACAGTGGCCGAAGGCATGACCGTCCTTTGACTGATGCGTACTCCCGGACTTCGCAGTCGTCCCAACAGAAAGAGAGCTGCTTTTGGACCCTGGCAATGCACTTGGCACTTGAGTGCGCATAAATCTGGCAACAGGCAAAGGCTGGCATTCCTTACCGCCAAGAACAGGAGGGGGCCCAGTACGCCCACTCCTCGCCAGGAAGACCAGGTTGTTTTTAATACTCTTGAATCCATTCTGTTGAACCCAAGGGGGGACCATCGAGTTACAGCTGATTTTGTGCAAAATTCTTTTGTGCATCCACAGGACTTCAGGGTAGTAGGTCTTGTGACTGCAGAAAGGACACGGGTAGACAATTAAAGCAGCCTGCAAGGACGTATTTAGATTTTTATTGCATGAATTATCCCTTGTTGACTTTTCACTCAAATCGAGTGGAGCTACCTCTTGAGATTCAGCACCTTTTTCTATCAGAGGATGCTCCCTGTTTAAGTCTAGCAAATTTCCTCTTGAGTGACTAGCTTGCACTTCAAGTGACATTTTCAAGTCCATAACCATGTTTGAAGATGTCTGGCCCACACCAGAAGCAAAGCTAGCAATGCGACTGGAGCAAGGAAGCCCTTGGCTGTGGTGAAATGCTGGCATCTTGACGTCGGCAGAACCTTTTAGATCTTGGTATTTCGAAAAGGGCTGCTTGATGACACTCTCCAGGGCTGACACCAGGGCAGGAATCTCTGGTTTAGATTCCCTGACCTCATTTTCTCTGGCATTGCGGCTTCCCAGCTTCGGGAGTTCATCCAACTGAGATGTTACCATTGGAGTTCCCTCTTTGGAAAAGTTGCAATGGTATGGCTTTTCATCTGAATGGGACAAACAAAAAAACATCATTGTGATTTTATGCAGAAAGGAGCACAAAAGACACAGAAAAATTCAAGACTAGAGTAAGACAGCAGGAGAAAAAGCAAACTTTGGTATTAGTATCATAATGACATGCTACAGACTGAATGTACTGTATAAGCAAGAAAATCTTGAAATAAGACACAACAATTCAATTTACTTTTAAAGATGACTGCAAAGTCTGGATAAACTCTCCAATGCTGCATGTTTACGACATTTTGAAGAAAGAACAATTCAATAATATACCCATGCTAAAATTCTGGGACTTCAAGAAAAACCAAACAAATATGCAACCTTTTAATGCTTTAACAAAAGCAAAGATAACGGAGCCAGATCAGACTGGCCCAGTTAAAGGTCTGTCAGTGCTTCCATTACAAGCTCCTATTCTCAAACGGTTTATAACTCAGCAATAATAATTGGCTCCATACAGAAACCAAGCATATAAGCAGGTAAAGCATATAGAAGAAATAGCTCACTTAAGAGGGACTTTCACAGTGGCCAAGTATAAAAGATGAGTTATGGAGGATGTAAATTTTGAATTTTCCATCTGTTAGTTGAAAGCTGATACTTCTTTTTTTTAACATATTTCTACGTTTGAATCAAACTTTAGGAAAATTTTATGACCGTTCAATCCACTGAGAGATAAGGAATTCAACATTTTCAGCAATTTAGATTACAGAATTCAAACCAGACTTTTGATTCTTCCACATTTTCTTCTTCGCTTCTCAAGTCTCCAGAATAAATTTATCTACCTAACACATGTCCTGGAGAGAGAACATACTGGGCAGTAATTAAAGCCGTTTAGGGGGAAAGAGAAGAGTAGCATTTGTTTCACTGGGAGCACAACTACCTCTGCTTGCTCTCCCGATCTCTCAGAGCCGCTGATGAAGCCATTGAATCCCTCCAAATCAGTTCACAAATCAATTCCACAGAGATTTTCATCACAGCAGTAATGCTTACTGCACTGAATCCATTTAACATGTAACTGAATTGAATCATCTGACAAACTTTCAGTTTCAATTAACATGCAGTTAATGAGCCACTGCCAGGCAAGTGTAAGGAGACCATGTTCCATCTAAAATGTCACCAGCCCAAAGTGATCACTGCCTCCGTAGGAGGGGCGAGAATAAGAAAGGAGTGAACTGCTCTAGAGCTGCATATCCTCTCGCATCAACTCATAAAAGCCAGCGCTTCAGAAAATCAAGTGCTGTTCGTTAGTGCAACGCAATGCCATGGGCATTATTCTGCACGGTGTAATGGAAGAAGCATGTCTTCAGCTGGAGTTTCACTGCAAATAAAGTCTACTTAGCCTCACCTTCAATTCAAGCAAAAAATTCTTAAGCTTTTGTTTAATTCGAGGTAATTAGGTTAAAAGTAACCCACAGATTTGCAGCCTTGCAGGGCTGAGGGATCACTCTGGTAAGATCGTTTTCCTTTCAAATTCCTGAAGTGGGTAAACTCAGAGGGAAAAAAACCCCACAATTCAGAAACTTGTTTTTCCTGTGTTGCAGGGGGCAAGGTTTTGGGAAAGCACATGCCCAGCACTACTAGCCAAATTTACAGTTTATAACAAAGACACTGCATGCAGCGGTGAAATCTGACACTGCACATCTGTGTTATTTTCAAAGCACATCTGTCAAAGCCCAAAATATTTGTGCTCTTAAATAAGATTTTAAGGCTTCTCTTTACGATCACAAGGAGTGGCTCCTTTGATCATCGTAGTAAATAATAAAGCAAAGCAAAACCAAATCATTCAGTCGTTGCAGTACTCAGCAGAGACTGAACCGACCTACTGGCTAGGCTGAGCAGAGCAGGCAGAGGAGGGAGGTGGGGGACCACCACCACCACCCCCGCCTCGGGAGGCTCTAGTTGCTCCTTGCTCCACCTGTGCAGCTGTGATGAAGGGGCGCAAGATGCTTTCTGACTTGGTCAAAATCTATGTACCGTGCTGTTTCAGCAAAGAGGACAAAGTCGAACAGAGTGTGAGGTGGCGTGGGTTAGGTCTGGGCTTGGTCTGGACTGTTCAGTTTAGAGCTGTAACTGGGGAGGGGAGGAGAAGGAACAAGCAGAGAGAGAGACCACAGTCCCATGTGCCTCGAGAACCATGGGTATAAAACTTGGGACTGCAAACCTAGAGGTGGCTACAGTCCTTTTAGCCCTGTTGCTTCAGTGCAGCTATCAAAGAAAAAAGGATTTTCCAAGTGGAAAATGTAGCACGGAGTAGGAAAATGATGAAGGCATTTCTGAGGTGTATCTAGGGCTGCAGTTGCCACAATGCTGAAGGCATGTGCTGTCAGTGCAATATATGAAAATTTGTAAGGTTATTACGAAACATAGCTTCTAACATCTCTTTGCAGCATCTTGCTAGATTCAATTCCTCTGATGTCTCACACGAACAGTACTGAACATTCTAGGAATAATTTTAAACGCTTAGATCATGAGTCTCAATAGCAATATTTGTGTTAATTGCTCAAGCTACACTTCTAGTAAAAAAAAACAAAACCAAAAACAAACCCAAAACCATACCCCTATCCCCCTCCCCCAGGATTTGGACAAACACGCTTTTCACCTGGAGGCCAACTCATGCTTCTTCACCAGCACAAAGCACAGCATAAGCTTTTCCCTAGCCCTATCCTGCTCTCCACCAGGGACCCGACACTCCAGATACATCAACACCCGGGCTGAAATGCTGCCATGTGCCATCCTTCCCCTCATAAGCGATGGTCCAGGCTGTGCTGCAAGCAGGTAGCAGAAGCTGGGGGGAAAGAGGAGACGCAGGCAAAAGCAAGAGGAGACAGTATGCAACCCAACAATATGGGCAGAGCCTTTTTAGAAAAATAGATTAAATTTATTTCTGCCTGCTCCCAGCCGTTTGCCCCAGCTGAAAAGGGGTACTAACAATCCTTTTAAATCACTGGTATAAAATATTGCTCTAACCAGCGCAGTGCAGGCATTACTGTCACCAGAAACTTTCAAGATTTTATTATGGCTAGGTCAAAGCAAAAAGCCATGAATGGGATGCCTTTTGCATGATCTCCAGGGACTATAACTCACATTCCCTATTGCAAGAGTTCTTGGCTAAGCATGTTCTCACTTTTTATCCTACAGTCCCTTTCATGGACCCACGGTTGTCTCAATTCCTTTATTTCTTACCCAAAACAGCCATTTACCTGTTGCATTTAAGAGTGAGAAAGGTCCTTTTATCACATCCCTGAAATGTTACAGTTCTTCTGTGTCATGGGTACCTGGCCAACAGCTGAAGTAGACGTAATTTACAAGGTGCCCAGCTAGGAGGTGGCTGCTGATGCCACCTTCAGTTTGGCCATAGCTTCAAAGACCGATGGCATCCCAGACCACAGGAGAGCAAAGCAGGACAGCACTGAACACTTAACTATATGGGAAGCCACAGTCTAGAAACACGGGATTTCAACCAGTTCCTCAGAAATATAACTAATTGCCATCACTTAGTTACATATCTAACACAGGCAGATAAAGGTGACTACCCTTCTTCCCCCACACACATATTCCTCTTCTCTCTTTCATGCATAAACTCTCACATGCATAAACTCTGCTTGTTTTCTCCTCTACTCTGTTTCTCCACAAAACAGCCACACAGCTGTTTTAATTCATGAGCCCTCCTATAAAGTAAACCAGGCTACAAGCCTGAGGACAATGAAACCATGATTTCTATTCAGAAGAGCAGAACAGGCTAGAAATTGGCCCCTTTTCTGGCTAGCATTACAGCACTAGGAGTCGAAGGAAAAGGAGCAGATGTGATGTGTTTGACTTTTAGTAAACATTTGATAGTGATTTGCACTTTGAGATGAATGCTGTGGCTCGATTTGAAAACTGACTGCAAATAAATCATGATAAAAGCAAAGGATAACATTGGAAGAAGGTGTAATATTGCAAAGACCCGTATTAGGTCCTGTTTCACTTGGTATTTTCTTTAATGGTCCAGAAGAGACTCTAGACAGCATGCTAACTTAAATCTCCAGGAAATATCGCCTTTGGAGGAGCTACAAAAATAACGGGGACAAGGAAATAATGCACAGGGATTTAGAGAGAATAGAAATGCAGTCTGAAAATAACCAAACGAGATTCATTCTGGGAAAAAAAGCAGGCTAAGACAAGTGAAGGGAAACAATCCAAAAAAACTCCATGCAGTGGGAGGGCAAAATCCGGGAAGCAGCAATGTTGAAAATAACAGATGTTACAATAGACAGCAAGTTAAATATGAGTATAGTAGGTAAGGTTCTTCAGCTTAGTTTTCACAAATGAAAGTATTCATTATAAAAATAAAACTAAAACTACCACTCTGAAGAAGATGCTTACATGATGCCCATGCTGGTTGCATTATTTTTTATATATATATTCATATATATATATATAAACAAGATATATATACCATAGTAATGGGCACTATGTAAAGCCCACACGAAGCACAATACAATGGGACACAGCAGGGGAAAAAAGGCAAAAAAGCAGGTTTACAGCAGAAAATTGAAGTCTTTTATCCTGTGAAAGGATGGTCCAATAAAAATACTCCATTCCTCCAGAATATCTGTGCAGATCTGCAAATATGGAAAAGTCAGAAGGAGCTCTGCAATAGAAAAGTAACCAACCAGAAAATAAAGATGATGAGTTAAGTGTCCCGCACATGACTGAGGGAAGATGGGAGGGTGACAGACTCCTGCAGCCTCCCCAGGAGTGCTAAATTCCAAAAGAGAGAATTATGTCATCCTGAGCACTGGAGTCTATCACAACAATCAGATATAATTGCAGGCAGGAAAACTCACCATGAACAGGAAAAAAAAAAGACCCAATTATGTGTATTTGCAGCTTGCAGAATAAATGCCAAGGGAAGAGGCAGAACACTGCTTGGACTGTAAAACCTGTATGGACAAAACATGGATTATCCAACGCATGACAGAAATCCACCCTTCTCACAGGGAGGCAGAAAGCATGACTTTCTCTTTGCTCTACCAGCACAGCAAACCAAAACCCAGTATCCCCACACTACAACTGCTTTGTAGTCATTGTAGACAAACCAGCCTTCATTTCATACTAATTCCCTACATGGTTAGCTAAGGAAAGGACTCTTGGAGCTTTCAACAGTGAGCCCACGACCCTCCTTAGCAGTGGGTTTATCACCTGAGTGCAGGTTGGGCTGTTCAAAGAGACCCGCTATCTGTTTTGCAGACGATAATTTGTCTTACACCAGCCATGCCCCCTGTCCTAGCTGCTTGCACGCCTAGTTTTTATACTCCACACGCTATCCACCACCTCCCCTGCTTTCTGCTCTGGCTGCATCACTCAGCAGATCCCAAATGCAGTGGCAAAGCAGGTGTGAGGTGAGCGACAGCTCCTACAAACCCTCTTAGCTTTTCTTACAGCACAAGGCCACATGCTGCAATGACAGAGGGAAGAAAAAGTTACGCTGTTTTGGTACGAAATCCAGTTTCTCATCTGCTTCTCATCTTGCTTTGCATTTTATTAGATATTTTCACATGCAGCTACACCAGCTCTACAATAGTTCAGAAAAAGAGATGACCAAGGATCAGACTGGAAGACTCAGTACCGCAGGATGGGGCAGGCTAGCAGGTAAGAGAGTGATGCTGAAGGGTAGAAACACACGATCAACTAATATCCCCGCTTCCTCTTGGACTAATTTTAGAACCGACGGTGTTTTTGGCTGAGGTTTGAGGTTTTTAACAGGGCAGAAACCCAACACAGCTCTTGAGATTGAGATGCTGCCTGATGCAGGTGGTTTATCAGTCAGCCAGCTCAACCCACCCTGCAGAGGTTTCACTTTGGCTGCGCAAGGAGGAACAGGGAGTAACGCCGTCCTGCGCTGCAGCCCAGGAGCACACAGAAAACGGGTCCCAGGCCCCCCAAAAAGTCCTGCCTTTGGTCCCGAGCGAGATGTTTCTGCTTTATACCGCACTGCCTTTCCTTATTATTTTTCAACTATATCTTTTTCCCCTACCGTTTTCGTGACTAGAAGTTGGGGATACCTTTTCACCTCCACACCATCCACCCTTCTAACACTATACTTCCATCTTTAGCAAATAAATCCAGATCATAGGTTTACCAATCCGAAGTAGCAGCCCTTTGGTATAGTCTGCATTCATGGTCTCCATTCTCCTTTTCTAAACCTTACAGGTCCTAAAATGACTGCTTATTGACTTTTTAATCTCACGGTTGGCAATTTCAGGACAAGGCTGCACGATGGCCACTGTCAACTTGCAACCAAGTACTCTTGGGAAACGATGCTGACTATGAAAAAGCATCACCTCACAAGCAAAGAGAGAAGAACTGCAGTTTTATATCCCTGGTTTTGGGGAGTGGGGCCAGGGAGGGGAAATTACTGTCCGACCAAATCCACGTTAAGGTTTTTAGGAACTTTACAGTAACAAAATTTAGCTTTTTTCCTTGTACTTTTCTTCCCAAACAGTACTACCACTGTTGCCGTGATGATTAAATGACTAATGCTTGGAGCCCTGGATTCAACTTCTCTTATGACCATGCTATTTTTCAGCTGTTTTTCTTGCACATTTGTTTTCAGGCTTCCCTCTATTCCCGGAACTACAACATACAGATTTATTCCGAAGACCTGTTTGCCTCATTTCACTAACTTTACCTTCCACAATTTCTAACTTTACCTGCAAGATGCTTTTTTGCCTTGCTGTTAAACGCTTAAAACACCAAACCACCATGCCCTGAGTGTGCAAATAGCTGAAAGGCCCCATTATATTATTCACCTCCTTCCCTCTGCAGAACTGGGGAACACTGCAGGGGATGAAAGCGGGACAGGCCAGCAGAGAGCACAGCTCCTTAACACTCCCCAGTCTCCATTTGACTAATCTCTCTGGCATTGTCTGGGAGGACACCTGCTGCTTGTGAAAACAAAACCCACTGAGCTCTTACAATCTGGGCAGCAAAAAACATGAATAGGCAACCATCAAACTAATTCAATAAAGTTTGTTCAGTTCTGGACTGCACATGTTGAGGTTTTTGAATTATTTCAGATTATTATTGTTATCATCATTGGAGACAGATAATGCATAATTTTGCATTTTGGAAAGAATCTGAAAGGTCATTGAAGTGATCGGGGAAAAAACCCACAAAAATTTTAGTTGATTAAATTTGAAACTTAACCTTTTAAGATGAGTGAAATCCGAGTCTGAGAACAGTTACGGTATAGCACACAAAAGACCCCTTTCTACAAGGTATTCCCTAGCTCAGTAAAATTACAAATTCCTTTGCACGGCAGAAATGCTTTAGAGTTATGTCACACTTCAAGGAACACTTTTTCTTAGTTGGGTTTTTTTTTTTTTTTAAAAAGGCCTGAAACCATCCCCCATCCGCACAGCCACAGATGCAAATGCCAGCAGCGTTATTGGAATTTCAAGCACAATCAGTGAATAGGCACCAACAAAGTAACTGAGGAGCTAGGTGGAAAAGGGTATCAGGTCCAAAATCTATCAGGCTCAACTGCATATTGTTAGGTATCGGAGGCATGCTGAAAAACAAGCCTGAAAGTTCACAGTAAACTTTTTTTTTTTAAGCTACTTGTATGTAACTTCTTCTTAAAGAGTATTTGGCTTTGTTATTATCTAGGGTACCAATGCTACAAGCCTTCCAAAGGCCCACTGGCTGCAAGAGCAGCTCCATGTGTAAATTACTCCACTCTTCCCTCACGTAGTATCTTTTCATCACCCTCAGCTTTGCACAGGTGCACATCAAGCGCAAAAAGCTTGGTGCCGAAGCCCAAATGCAAACTCTCTTCTAGCGCCAGGTGCTTTGGGAACTGTCTCCCAGGTATCAGCCCTTCCAGAGCCAACGCAGACTTTAAGCGAAGGTGAGGGAAGGAAAGCATCCACAGCAGAGCACGCAGTGAAGTGGAAGTGCACGTGTGGGTAAAATGGCTGCTGCTGGCAGCGTGCCACAGACACGACATTTCCAGCGTTCATCACGTCTCTCTGTACGTCCTCAGTGGGATTTCTTTTTTTTAAGTCATTATATACATGGTGCATAGGAATTCTGGGCAATGGCAGAGCTAACGACGATTTACCAATCCTTTCACCTCTGTTATTTCTCACAGAGGTCCATGAGGGTAATTCTCCACCCAGCAGCAGGGGAAAAAAGCCCCATGAAATAACGTGTACTTATCTGCAGGCGAAGTTGTAGCTCCCGTTACCAGAGTATTTTCACGAGGCTTTATCACCCTTCATCCACACTACCTTGACCCAAGGGTACTCAAGGCTTCAGCGGGGCTTTTGCTGGTTGAGAAGAAAGCTTATCCTTTAAATGAAGAGCTGAGGGGAGGTGACACCGGTCTGTCCAGCCTCACACAGCAAGGCTGCAACTAATGCATCCCATCCCCATGTTGTTGCTGCATCCCGCTGGCATCCCCAGCACAGCCACTTCTGGGACCAGGGGCCAGACTTCCCAGTCATGCCCCACAGCCCTTCTTTGCCCTGTGAGCCTCAAGAGCATCCCAATGTCTTCCCATCTCATTCAGGGCTGCTCCAGCTACAGCTGGGCAGAGCACAGTACCGAGAAACCAAGGTGAGTTGTCCACATCACCCATGGTTTTTGCAACTCTGTCCCCACCTCACAAAACTTCAAACCTGCTTTTCTTCCTTTAGGATACGTAACATCAAAGTGCCCGGGTGGGTGCAGAGGAAAGGGTCCTCCGTCACTCCCACACACACCAAACTAGAGCGAAGGCACTACATCGCGTTAAAAATTACAGGCACCTTCACAGTCCCACATCACCGTCTGGATCCTGGAAGGTGATGTGGGAATGGTACATACTTATCTATAAATTACAAGTAAAATAAAGGCAGAGATGAATACATACACAGGACCAATACAAAAACACTTGCAGGGACTGCTTGCCAAAATGAAAACTGTACAATTTGGCATTGCCTTAAATGTTGCTGTTCATAATATACTTAAAGAAAATTATGGGATATAAAACCCCTGGAATGCTCTGCAAAATTAGGAAGTGATTAGGCCAGATGATACCAATTTGACTCTAGCACAGCTTTGTCATAATTCCAGAGTTAATAGAATTACTGTATGAACTGGTCTAAAACCTAAGAAGAGTACTTCCAGCACACTCTGTAGCTGCTAGGCATTTCTGCACGTGTGGCCCTGCCTGCTAAGTTTGGTGCAGGTAGAACGAAGAAAAAGAAAGGGCCTAAGACCATTAACACAGCAGGATACATAATTAAATTTGAGAGGGTTGCATTTGACTAGGGGGTGTTATGTTTGGGGGGTTTAGTTGGGTTGGGTTTTTTTAGCTTTTTTTAGTTTAAGGCATAAAAAGAGAAGTGCAATTGGTGCATCAAAACTACTTGCAGAGAAGATGGAAAATTATGACTTAGATTTATTTTTTTTAATTTTTTTTTAAGCAAGTGGCAGCCTGCCTGTACAGACGCTCCAAACATAGGCCCAAACAGTTGTAAATCTTCCTGGAGATTTTCCCTTTCGTTCCAACAGTCAGACTTGCCACAATCTCTGCTCCAGAGCGCCTTCTTGACCACCACCTGTTCCTCTTCCTTCAAGTACTTTAAGGAGAAAGGCTTTTCAGGCCAGGACTGTGGACTGGCAGCCACCCCATACAGCTTAACATTCCTCATCCAATATTTCACTTCTCCTGTCATTTGTTAAGCATGGGTAGCATATTGTCATACATCATAAAGCCCTTTAGTAGAGCTGCTCAATCTAAAAACAGAGGCTACAGCTGTGCTGTGGGCTACGGTTCTGCAGAAATACCTAACCACAGCCAGCAAGCCCAGCGTGGTAACAGAGGTAGCACAGCTATGGAAATAAGGAGCTCTGCATGACCTCATTTACCTTGTTTCTCCTGCTGAAGGCCACACTACCATGGCTGGTGGCTCTGTTCACAGACTTAAGGCAGTCAAGGATCTCTAGTCTGCATGTCAGTCAGTGGCACATCACAGAAAAGTGAACTTGGATTATAATTTTAAAAGCATTACGAATATTTAAGGATTCTCTAGTTACACAGTACTTGCGTAAAAAAAAATATCTATTTCCTTGTCTTAACTTTTTTTTTTTTTTCAGGCTTTCAGAGGAAAGATGAGTTTGGAAAGAGAATGGAAGTAAGTAGGGCTGGAATAGGAAAAGAAGCAAGTCAGATCAAATCCAAGACACAGGCTGGGCAGACTGAACTATCATCACTGGAAACTGGATGGCCTCGATGAGGGTGAGATTGCTGGACCATAATTACCACCACTACACAGTGCCACAAGGATGTGGCAGGACAGATGAGGGGCTGAGCCTAGCAGGGTGTGGGATGTGCAGTTTCCTCGAGGTACAGGAAGGCTCTAAGCTACTGACAGATCAAAAGTTGATTAGAACAGCTCTGCTCCATATGGACCAAAGGGAACCAAAGCTACCAGGGAGTATGTAGTTGCAGCCATGAGGGCAGCTTCTGGCCACTTGGCCAAGGCAACCATCTCAGCACCGACTGCACCTGAACTGCACCAAAAGCGTTGTACACGTGGCACAAAACTGGCAGCTCTGAGCCGAAGGCCTCAACAGAAGATGCTTGAGGTCCTGCCATCCAGACCCAGCTCCCCTCCACCCAGCCTCTAGCTCATCATCAGCGATGTTTGCTCCTATCCACCACACAGGGCAGCGGCATTTGCAGGTTAGCTAATTGCTAGGTAAGCAGCCTTTCCTTTTCTCTTCCCTTTCTTTCCAGTGTCCTCCTTTGCTCTTTTGTGTAGGAACAGAGGAAACCATAACAATAACTATGGGAGGCACTTCCAGCAAAGTAAACGGCCTTTCAGACCTGGCTTGAAACAACCCTGTGACAGCCTTACGCAGATCACTAAAGACATTGGCCATTTACTGGCAACTTCCATAATCCCCTTGAAGAGCTAATAGACAAAGCAGGCTGGAACCTACCGCCACCAGCACGGCAGCAGAAAGGGCAGCTGCCTGCGGCCGACCGGCGCTCTAAAAGGGATTGGAGTTCTAGCATTTTTCCTGACACTTTTCCTTTTATACTGAAAGGTAAATTTAAGAGCTCATGAGAGTACCAAAGTTCTGGACTTGCTTAAATTCTTACTTTTTAAAATCTGGAAAATTAATAAGGGAAAAAATAATTTTCAAGATGTAATTCAAAAGATCTCAGAAATTCCAGCATCTATTCAGCTCTGATGTGTAGGTTTCCCATTTCAAAAAAGAGGAAGCCTTCTGTTTGGGAAGGAAGTCAGATGAGAATCACCCCACGGTGCATGATGTGGCTCAGGAAGGTCAGGAGGAGACAAGGGGATGTCTCAAAGATGTACTGAAAACAGCAGAACCAGCTCTAAATGTGTTTTAATGAATCATTCAAATAATAGAAACATTGTTATGCTAAAGGAGGATGGGGGGGAGAAATCAAATCTATTTGAAAAATCGCAATAGCAACATATCGCTTTTAAAATAAGCTTCAGAGACAACAAAAGAGTAATTCTGCACCTGTGAGTCATGATTATTTATATCACACACTCATTTCAATAAGAGCTCTGTTAAAACGCTAAAACGTTACGAAACACTGAAACTAACTATTGTATATAGCGCACAGGAAGCTTCCCAACTTTTCCAATTAGCACCAAGGCTTAAGCTTTAAATGCAGCAGAAGCAAAAGAAATGCTGAAAAACACTGCCACAGGCTGGCTTAATGTGGAATTTCTCCTTTTCAAAAGGATTTGAAAAAATACCCAACACACACACACATCCCAAAAGGCTAAAGAGTACTGTAGATTTTTTTCCTTTCCCCTGCCATCGTTCATTACAAACCTCACAAAAAAGTAGGAAAGTATGGTTAAGGGCAATTCACAAATTTGTTTGGGTAGAAAAGAGCTTCTACACGTGTACCTGAAGCAGCCTACAAACACCATTTTGGGCAAGAGGCTCAGTTAACCTCATTGCCATCTTCTGCCTCCATATTGAGAGCAAGCCCAGAGAAAGCAGCATGAAAAATCCCTGTGTCTGCCTCAGGATTAACAAAGGGAAGATTTTAAAATGTTGATGATTGGCTACGTACATGAGGTGTCCTTAAACAAAAAGATACCTGCCACTTCAGCATAAGCTCTCCTCCTCAGATGAGCAAACCTGGTGGGATGGAGGGAACAGGGAACAAGCTGCATTGTTTCTGTGGCCTGGTGTATTTTTGCAAGAAGTAGTACTGACACCTCTCTTCCTGAGGAGCTCAAGTGTTAATTATTCCCCTGTGTTCAGGTCTTACAGGGACCTGATTTTTTGGAAACTCAGGAAGGCCATCTGCTTTCTCAGCAGCACACGACGGGTCTGGTCAGAGCAACTCCAGCAGGGTTAAACAATGCACTGGGGAGGGACGAGGGGAACTGAGGTAACCAAACCATCTCCCCACCCCATCGTCTGAGCTGCGCATCAGTTGCAAGGTCTGTTCTTGTGCACATAAAACGCCACAGAAAAAATAATAATGAAGGATTAAGTCACCAGTAAAGACAGAGCTCCTCAGATCACCCACGTCACTTGCCATTTATCCACACCCTCATGTTACAAAAGGCAGGGCACCCCCCCCCAATCCCGAGCACAGTTGACTCCTTAAGACAGCTTCCAGACAGAAATAAAACTTGCCTAAAGAAGAATGGGCTTAAGGTATTAATCTGGTTAATTCAGATTCTTAAATAGCAAAATATCCTACAGAAAAACAGATGTTTGCCCAGATATTTCCAAAGAGAGAAGTAAACAATTGCATGGTGTGTGCATATGTGTGTGTCCCCAGCAGCATCACACAAAGAAGTACTTACTATCACAGCTACTCTGTGATACACAGTTAGGGGACTGTCAGGAAAACAAAAGATTTTGAATATCCTCCTCGAAGTCAGAGTCATTATAAATCTATTTACTAAGACACATTTAATCCGTGACTCAGTCCACCTGCACACCTGACTACACACGAGGCCCAGGTGGTAACCAGTCTTTACAGCACAGATATTGCATCAAGCCGATTTCAGTTTTAGCTCTTTCATCAAAAGAAACAGATAGCTTCCAAAGTGACTTAAAGCAGTTATGAGAGAGGTTCCATAGCTAACAGTTACCTATCCCCATCGATTAAGTAATATGCTCTCAGCACTACTAAGGTGTACTTCACCCTGACACCTTCATCTGCATACAGGTAATGCTCTCACTCGAAATCCCACCCTACTAATTTATTATCATGTGCAGCACATTTGACCTTTCCCTGCCACAAACACACCATCGTAGCTCCTGTGTCCCAAAGAGCACGGCTAAACCAAATTTTTACAGTGCACTGCCTACAAGAAAACTCTTGGCATTTCCACCGCTGTTATTTCCCCTGCGTGCCCATGTCAGCCCCTGGCTCAGCAGCAAGCAGGCACCGGGCAGCTGCGGAGTGCAGAGCTGGCGAGCAGGAGAAAGGAGGAGGAGGAGGAGGAAGGGGAGGGAGGAGGACTCGGCGCTGGCCGCTCCGCCCGCGGCCGCCAGGTGGCGCTGCCGCCCAGCGGATGAGCCCCCCGCCGCCGCCGCAGCCCGCCGGGGCCTGCAGCCGCTTTCCAAACCCCCCCCATCACCGCCACCCCTTGCAAAAGCGCCTCCTTGTCTTCGCGCCTGGGCTAGTCCGGGTGCTGCCTGGGCCTCCTGCTCCAAAACACTACCCACAGCGCAAAAAAACACCCCCAAACAAACCCTACCCACAGTGCAAAATTACCCCCGAACCAAACCAAACCAAACTCCTCACCAAAAAATCCCCACAGGTGACAGTGCTGCCACAGCTGCTGCTCAGGGCCACCAGCCCCAAGCATGGCTAACCCAGTGCAGGTGGCAACCTCCCCTCCATGCATATGCAAACCCTCCAGTCACCATCAGCACCAGTGGCCTCAGACGGGTCCTCTGCGGAGGGGAACACAGACAAGTTGGGGGGGGGGATAATAAAATAATAATAAATATATTAAAAAACTAAACAAAACAAAACACCACCAAACAAATCAACCAACCCAAAAGAAGGGCTCACCCTGCAGAAGCATCCCCAGGTGACAGCAGCGCCACGCAGGACACCACTCCCAGGAAAGGCAGTCTCCCGTGGGATTCCTCTCTGCTTCACCACCCGCTCAGGACAGCCCCGTTTCCTGCCCTGCATGTGAGCTGATTCCACAGACGGTGCTGGTGGAGTCACTGGTGTACCTGTGAGCGTCCACCACCGCACCTCGGAAGCACCTCACAGTGCCAAAAGAGAACTAGCCACTGGACCGGAAAGGGTCAGCCAGCATCCCATGGGATCTTCCCATTACACCTTTCACCAGCTGTGAATCTGGGACACCTGGTCCCCACTCCAGGGAAGTGTCTGAGCTGAGCTTCCCCTGCCATCCATAACCAAAACCATTCGTGCCCTTATGCCTCTGCATGATGGGGACACAAGTCATTCCTTGACCAGGCGCGGGGCGGAGCGGGGGCTCCATCCTCTCCAACGACAAACGCTTCCCGCAGGACTGAGGTCTGCCGACGTGTTTAACAGCGACAAGCAACTCACCCTAGGTCAAAGTGTTTGCAACCACCAAGAAAATAAAGAGAATAAAAACTTTCTCACAGCTGAAGCTGTGTCTGGGCCAGTGATCCGGGCTGTAATTAGAGAAACGCCAAGAACAGAGACAGTATTTTGATGGGCTTTTCTACATAATGTGCTATATTACACGTTCTTCTTCTTTTTAAAACCAAAACTCCCTTGAAATAAATAGACCCCAATAGGTTAATATAAGTTACTTTACAGGAAGCACCATGTTTGCAGATGGTAGAAAAGCATCCATTTTAGGGGAAACAAAACCTCCAACACAGGGGGTTTTGACTGCTCCTGCTATGTAGAAAGATCTCCATCAAAACAGGCTGGAGTTCGGGCAGTCAGCAGTAGGACGAGGTAATGCCAATCTCTTTCTTTTCCAAGAGTCATTCTTGGTGCATGCTAATCAGTTAGCCCACATGCATCTCTCACAGGAAAGGATCCTAGCGCAGCCACTGGGGAAAACACAGAAATGTGGGAGAAGAAAATACAAAGCCCTCACAAATGCAAAAGCCTTTGCCTGCCGAGTGCTAATTGAGAGAACATTCCTGCAGATTAAAAAAGTGCTGCAGGAGTGGGAGAAGTTTCACTTACATACAGAACAATGTGGAAAGTAAACCGACGAGCAGTAACGTGCACAAGAGAGCAGGTATCTATAGAGAAGGTAGCCAACATTTGCAACCAAGTCAGTTTTAAACAACTCCGGACTGCTGGTTTATGGTCAGAGGAGGAAAGGCTAAGATGCTGCAGCAACACATTATTAAATGTAAAATATGTGGAGAGAGCACGCGAATAAAAAACTTCAGATTTTGCCAAACGCAGTGAGGAAAAAAAAAATAAGTACGTATTTATGTTCCGAATTCAACTTCAAACCTAAGACAAAGACCTGGAGTAGTATAAAGGGAGACAACCGTTTATTCTCAGCAAAAAAAAAAATACATCAATGATTTAGGGGGAGGAGTCTCTGAAACAAAAGCCTACATTTGTTAAAGCAGTAAAGGATTTCAGGTACTCCTATTTTTTAGCACTAAAACATGCTTCATATGCTTTCGTTCATAGGGCATAGCTTTCAGAAGACAAGTATATTTCATCATGTTCTGAAAAACGTGGAAACGCTACCTGTCACTAGGCACCCAAGTGCACCTGGTACTTTGATTGGCATCTATTTTCCATTTCAGCCTATCAAGGAACGAGAGCAAACCACCAACTCTTCCCTGATACTACACAGTTCCATTTGATTCTTTGGGAATTGAAAGCAACAGCAGCAAATGCAGAACATGCAGTTTAAGGATGTTTTATGAAAGTTTAACAAAAAGCATCACTTTCAAGCTACATTCTCAAAAATTGCCTGGTTTAAAGATTTAG
Organism: Numenius arquata; assembly: GCF_964106895.1. Taxonomy (NCBI): domain Eukaryota; kingdom Metazoa; phylum Chordata; class Aves; order Charadriiformes; family Scolopacidae; genus Numenius; species Numenius arquata. Next base: position 32,393,729 of record NC_133579.1, read on the forward strand.
GTTTAATTCACATAATAATTCTTCAATTATTACAGAATGAAAGTTCCTCCAAAAAGTCAGAGCGTAAATGAGCAGAGAGCTTACCAGGGACTTTCCAAGGCTCTGGCTTAATTTTGCATATTTGTTGATGAAATACTGGCTTTCCCAAGCTCACTGTCAACAATTTCTTTTTTATTTTAAAAAGAGCCTTTAAAGTTTTCTTTTGTCTATAATTAAGAAATTCTATGCTGTGAGGTACCTCTTTTCATCTTATTTGGGATTTGCCAGCAGGCTTCCCATAAGAAGGGAATCCTTAGCATTGTTTCTAGATTTCAGTGGTCTGTGTTTCAGGTCACAGGTGTGAAAGCCACCCTCTACTGCAGCACGCAGAGTTCGGCAGCAAGCGCCTTCCACCAACTATGAAGCTGAGTCAACTTTTCAATCTCCACTGAGTTCCCACAAAAGGATTTTACCCTAACGCTTTTCTCCTTTGCCCTTCTTGTTTGAATCTTCCCATCTCTCTTTCTGTATTACCCAGGCCCATGGAAAAGCTCATTACACCTACTTTTGCTTTAGTCAAAACCATAAAGATGCCTTCTGGACCGCTTTCCCCCACACCCTTTCAGTATCTTGAGAACACATCCCTCTTGCTACCCACCAGTAATCTTTCCCTGTCCTTTGTCTTGCTTCATTCTCTGCTTCACAAGAAAAAAACTGAGTCTCAGAGGGTGGATGGTTTTGTAGTTAAAGACATCCAAAGACATTCCAAGTTACTGTTTTCAGTTTTACCACATACTTCAGTCTCATAAAGGACCATGAGAAAGTTTTCAGTCCCTCTGAGATTAAAGTTGTCTGTCCTCTGGAAGAGGAGCACAGTTACTCAGAAGTGAGAGTGTCTCTTCGCTCCAACTGAGATCTGTCCTCTACACGACTCAACTCTCCTCGTGAAAGTCTCTGGCTTAAGTTCAGTTGTGGTTTCTTGACCACCTGCCCTGGCCAGGACAGGGAACTTAATAAGCTGGTACACCGCCAGTTTTTGAAGATGTAACACATTGAGAACAGCCATACAGATCCTAACACCTCGTCATATCCAGTCTTCATCATTTACTATGACGGAGTATTTAGATCTGAGTTTGTAGCCTGGTTATTCCTTCTTTCAGCTCAAGTTAACTAGTGTCAGTGAAGCTCTGAGTAATTATGTAGGGGGAAAAAAGTCCCAGTCATTGTAAGAAAAAAAAAAAAAAGTAAATTTAAAATAAACAAGCAGCATTTTACATTCTCTGCCTTTCTCCTTCCCCCAACATCTCTGAACACCACTCCAGTATTTCTCAACTTTTATACTTCCAGTGCATTATATTTGTGCTATCGGAAAGTCAAAAAACTTCCTTTAGGCAGTAACTCTTGCCCAAGAAATTCATGCTTCCTCAACCTAAACATAAAATTCAGACTTCACTTAAACTACTAGGAATTTCATATGGCTGAATATCACTGGCACTTGCATTGTGCTAGATGTTTTCTTGCTGCTTAACGTCAGACTTCAAAGTGAAGTCGAGTTCTACCCTGGAAATCTTCTCAACAGAAACAAAACATTTAAGACTGTGGAGTACTTTTAATATTGTTGTAAAACACAATCCTTGTTTTCAAAATCAAAAGTGCAAGTACCACAGCAGGTCTTTTAAAAAACTCTTCACTCTGTTTACCTAAAAAATGCATTGTTACTGCAGTGTTGCACTCCTGTACTTACAGTGTGAAGTGACTTTAAAATGGAACTGAATTTTTTTATGTATACCTTATTTTGGTTCAAAATTGATCCACTACTACTGGTAGCAAACTTAAACTGTAATGTTAAGAACATAGAAGTACATTTTTAATAGAAATTGTTTCTAAGTAACCTAATTATCCAGCTTACTGAGTCATCTTGTTACTAGGCTGAAAAAAACCCACAAAAACCAAAGCAATACTTTGTCTAACAACATTACTGGATCACAACAAATGAATTATTTTCTGTGGAAAGAAGTGATTTAAACTCTGTAATATCACCCTGCTACAAACAGTACTTTCAAAATACGCATATTTGGATCTTAGACTCATTTTAAGTAGCTTTCATGAAATTTTTCTAGCCTTCCTTTTAAAATTAAGTATGAGAAATTTGATGTATCAGCATAAGCTCAGTTAAAGTTGCTTCCAAATTCTAGGCTGATGGGTTTTATAATCCAAGTTGAAAGGCACCAGGAGGGGTTGTGAAGAGTGTTTCTATTCCTCTGCCAGTCTTTTCAACCCCAAATCCTTGCTGATTTAGTTTTCTCCATCCTGCAGATTCTCTCTGTAAGCGATGGCTGCACGCTCAAAATGGAAATCCACCACTGAACAAGCTTCACCTCGCTTTGAGACACCCTCTGAGGAGGTTTTCCATTCCCCCAAAGCCAGAAATGCACTATCAACAGCTCATTTTACTGTCATTATCTAGTTAACGGTGGGCACCAACCTACCTCTTGACCAAGCTCCTTCCTGCATCTAAGAGGATATAAGAAATCCCTTATTTGGTGTGGCCTGTCCTCTAAGACATGAAGACTCAGAGTGATAATGGGTCAATACAGTCTAAAGATAGATCAGCCTGCCCTAACAGCTTAATAGCTTGTTACAAGGAGCTGTAGCACTTAAGAAGGCAAAGAACAACAACTCAGCTCCTGCAAGGTGCTCCTCCCAACTTCTGGGAGCAGCACTTCCCAGCTTGACAAAAAAAATAAATTAAAAAAAAAAAAAGAAAGAGACACAAAACTTGTGTTCATCATCATTTTACTACTCATCACTAGGTCAATCTTAGAGCTGATGAAAATATCTGCATATCCCAGATGCAAAGCCCACATTTACCAGAGATGGAAAGGATAAATCACCTCTGCCTACTGACTCCCTGAACTAGTACCAGGACAGGCTCTCCAGCAAATTGCTAGAAATGGATGCCATCTCCACATCTCCTGATCTTCAGTTTAAAGGGAAAACAGGAAAGCTTTTGGACTGGCAGCTCTTTCCTTTTGCCTTGCTGAACTCCAGCACCGGATCACCAGCTTGGCAGACGGTTACAGGTCTTCACCCAGTCTTAGCCTACGTGTCTATCAAGCACTGCCAAGGAAGAGCCCTGACACCACACTGCAGCCTCAGGATACACAGTTTGGAGGAACGCAGAAGCTCGATCTTCTTAATTAGTTAATTCCCCAGAAGGAGTTCATTCCACGAACATCTGCTCTTCCAGGGAATGTTAAGTTTTGTTGGAAGAAGTAAAACCAGTAACAAATCCACAGTACCCACAGGACTGACATTTTCAAATAAAACTTGCATGACAGTTACAATAAGGGCCTTTTCCTTTAAGCTACCTTGTCACAGCCCATCAGTTTAAGACCCCAGAGGAGACCCACCTCTCCTATCCCAGGTTGCTAAATAGGCCCTCTTGATCCATGCCATTTCCAGATTTGAAAAATCTGCAGGTTTATATTTTGAAGGGAAAAAATTCTAAAGAAAAATAAAAGTTTTTAAAAAAATCTACTACTGCTAGATCACTCAGATCACTGGAGAGGTTGGGTTCCAACTTCTTTCCATATTAAAAAATATGATGATATTTTGGACCTGATAGGAAATAACCAAAATTGCTACAGTGCTCTCCCTGTGAGCAAAACAAGTCAGGAATAGAAATGTATGAGCCACTGCCCCAAGTGCTCCAATGGTACTTTGAGGCGCATCAGACTGTGCTGAGCAGCGAAGCGTCCCTGAAGCGCTATAACTTCAGTTAGAACTTGTAATTCAGAAATCTCCCAGTGACCCCATTATCAGCGTAGCATAGAGAAAACAGAGCTGGTCTCAGTATATGAAGGCAATGACTATTCAGGGAGCCTTAATCAGAAAGAATTTAACTGAACAAACAGCCATGGCTCCCAGAGAAGGGCTGAGTACTTTTAAAAATTGAAAGTAGCTGACCGTATGCTTTAGAACAATAAGATAAAATTGTTACACTAAACTCCTTTAATTAATGCATGTGATAGAAGCTGTGATTTTTAAACCCTAATCTCCCTGTCATTTCAGTTTTTAAGAAATAGAAAGAAGCACCCATCTGCTCAAGCTGCCACATGATGCCCAAAGTTCTGTTCTCACACCAGTTTTGCGCCGGATGTCTCAATAAATTTACTGCTTATTTACATCAGCCAAAATGGAGAAGAAAGCTGCTGATTTCCTAAGTTTGCCCTCCTGCAAAACCGGCCAAAATACATTTTGCTGCAACGCACACACCATTTTTTCCCCCTAAAAGCAGGGGCTTGTTCCCCCCTCCCCCAAAATAAAACCCATAGGGCTTTTTGAAAACCCTGACAGATGTTTAATTACAGAGGCACTAGCAGGCATTATTTTGAGAAGGTCAAACACAGAATGACTGTAGCTGACGACCAAATGGCTAAAGTGTCTGCTGTACCACTAGAGAGGCAAAAACTTTGCTAATACACATTTTGCTAATTCAGACACCTAATAATTCACATGCAAGCAAAAAGCTGCTGGTAGCACAACACGTCTGAATAACGATTTAATAGCAGGAATCTGTGGTGCGATCTCATATTACTAGGGGTGCATTACAAAATACAGCAAACGGCAGTCAGCACTATGTTATGAAATATCAACCCAAACTTACTCTCAACATCTAAGTACAAAGTACCTTTTGTAATGCAGGTTTCTTTCCCCCCTGCACTTATTAATTCATGAAGTTCATTCATTTAAATAGGTCCTTTAGTCACTGATATAAATGAACAGGGATCTACAGTACATCTGTGGGCTGTGAGGCAGGGAGAGAATAGAGATGGCACTGCCTTCTCCACTGTTATTTCCAGCTGTTTCTTACAAATTTCTCACTGATTCCCTGGAAGTTCTCACACTAGGTTCCAATTAAAAAAAACTTTCTTCTATTGAGAAAGTTAGAAAATTCTATTTGATGTATTAAAATATCAAAACAAACAAAACCTAAAAATACAAACACCTGGACCTGTGGCTAAAATTTCTTGGATGTGCCTCTGAATGGAGCAGGACCTGCCCCTTCTTTGCTGAGTCAAATTCAGTAGCAATTAGTCTTCATCCCTTATCCACCCTCACAGCTGAGAGCAAGGCAGACGCGCTTTACCCTGTTGTTCAATTGTGTACTGGGCATGCACCCACACGAAATATTGTCCCAACAGATTTAAGCATGCCTCAAAGCACATCGTTCTGACAGCGCCTGGGTCTCCGTCATCACTCTCGTAACTATCAATGATTCTGGTTAATTTTACAATCACAAGAGGTACAAGCCTCCATCTGGTTAGTCTACATATTATTGCAGAGTTGGAATCACACTGATCAACAAAATATGTTGGCCACTAACGCTCTGTTAAGGTGGACTGGTGACTGGAGAACAGCCCTACTTTCAGCTACACTAAAGATCCACCGCGAATACAAGGGAGCCGAGCACAAGGACTGGCGTTCTCTGAGGACAGGAGCCAGGCGCCCTAGGGCTGCCAGGGGAGGCACAGCAGCTGGATCAGCATTCAGGTGTGCCAGCAGGACTGCTTGGTAACCTAACACATTGAGTTCTGTCTCCCGAACGCCTGCAGTGCGTATGGCCAAAGACTGCCACAGCTCCTTCCCTGGAATGAAGCTGAAGGGAAAAGACTTCCTGGTTTAATGCCTGTGACTGAAGCGACGTCGTGAGCACAGGTGGCAGGCTTTCCAGATGCTTTTTGTTCCCTGCTTGCTCCAACGCCAAGCACAACAGCACCCTCACCCACAACAGAGTAGTGGCGTAGCTGTTACTGCAACACAAGCCACCGCAGTTCCTGTCATCCCTCACCATGAAGCCCTGCCTCATGGGTCTGATGGAGAGAGCAGCCATAGTGTCACTACGAGAATCCTCATGTCATGAGTCCCAAGGCTACATCTGTGCCAGGAGCCAAAAACGGACACCCACGGGACTGTCAGCATGGATGCAGATAACCCAAAAAGGCTGCTATTTGTGTTGTAACAGCCAATATCCCCTTCCTCTATGCAAAACTCAGTTAAAAGTGCCACTTGGCCGACATCGCTGCATCTGCACTAGGGGTCCCTTCCACCAGCCCTATACTGGTAAGGGGGTGTGACATGGCTGTAAACCCTAACACAGACAATTCTGCTGGCAGAGCCTGCAGCACAGAGTGCACCTAGGTCTCCTACAAAAGGGATGTTTCTTGCTTATCTTCCAATTGTGGGTTACTTTTGGCTGTTGCCATGGACTAGGACTCCCCCTCCATCCTATGCCGTCTTCCAGTACAGGGGCCAGTGTTGATTTCTCCCAAGTCTGGCTGAATTTTATTCTTATCTTCTAAATATGCCCTTCGTGTGAACTCCTAAGCAGCACGTTCAAATGCAGAGCTAAGTCTCTGTAGATCTGTACCTACAGCATTCTCAAAAGAAATTAGCAAAAACCCAAAATATTGTGCTTATAAGCAATGTACTCTGTAAGCAAAACAAATGCAAAATTAAAGAACCTTTTCTAATTTTGGACTTTAGAAAACACTTCTCCAGTAGGACACTGAAGACAAATGCTCTTGAACTTCAGCTTATTCTGTAATGCTAAATTTGCAGCTGAGGCTCTTCACAGCACAGAATACGAAACGTATGGATCATACAATGCAACTGCCTTACACATACAGGTAGGAAGCTAAACACCTCAACCCTCATATTGTTTCAATCTGTTTCTTTGTATTAACCCACCACACAAACAGAAGCTGGCCAGGAGCAAAGGGCGAGCATCCTCTCTTTTCTCTGCTTTTCCTGAAGAACTCCCCACAGCTCTACTCACCTCTACTCACCATCAGCCACAGCACAGAATCCCCTAACCACATTTTACTTCATTCACCTAATATTATTCTAAATATGTACAATCCCACTGAAGGAACCGATGATACAACTATTAACCTTAAAGGAAGGAGAACTAGTCCAAAGAATATAAATAGATAACAAGCAGTAAATTCTGAGCCTCTCCCAGCTCTGGACAGCTGGAGGTTTAAAAACCCAGTGGCTCCACAGCATAAGCAAGGAAAAGCAGGTTACAGAACTCAGCAACAGGAATTAATAAAAATGACCAAAGGTCATCTGTAGTCTATCAATCACTGTATCATTTACAGTTCATATTACAGTGGAAAGGTATGAATGTTGTCAGTGTTGAACACTGGCTACTCTGAGATCTATCATGAATAATTGATAGAGGTTATCCATTTGAGTCCCAGCCTATTATTCAAAACTCTAAACCTGCCGTTCACCAACAGCAAAGAGCACTCCAGATGAAGGATGGAGGAGCACTATAGGGAACTATTTTCAATGATGCAAGCAGTGATGACAGAATGCAGATTATCTGAAAACAAAAGCTGATTTTTTCTGAGACCCCGGGCACTCTCCTTTGTGAAACAGCAAAACAGCATTTCATGTCTACCTCTTTTGCACAATTTACTGTCAGAATGAAATAAACCAGCTAAATCTGAACTTGAGGTTCAGATTGGTTATTTGGTTGGTTGAGCTGAAGGCTGAGAAATGCATTTGCCTCAAGTTCCCTTACATACTTTGCACTGAGCATCTAGTATGCTCCTGATAAAGTGACTTTGACCTACAATCAAAGACTAAAGAGCCTTACTACCATGATGGACCAAGGTTTTGATGTTACTTTTAAAATAAATAAGTAATAAACCAGGAAGAGCTATATTTACAAACTACACTGGTCACCTGAGGAACTATGATCTACACTGCATCAATCCTGACACAGCCGTTACCCAAGTAGCTTACTCCACCGATAGCGTTAATTCCAATGGTAGCAAACGCCAGCACACCTTTGAAACGTGGAGTAAGGTTAATACACCAAATAAGAATCTGTTACCTTCTAACGGTCCTACTAACTACTGCCTTATAAGATAGGGAAATTTATCTACAGTTCACCATGACTGAACTGAAGAATCACCATCCCAGACTCCGTAAGTCTGCACTGCAGGGTGCAAAACAGATCATAATTTTGTATTAGATTTAAGAAGGTCAAGCTCACTGAGCCTTCTTTGTATGGTTTATAATGTCAGCATAATCCTTTACTACAATGACAGCCTGAGACATTGAATGGGATTGTCTAAGAACAGCAGCCCCACTGTTTACTCCCTACAGCAGCAGCTCAGCAGCAGCACTCGAACAAGCCACGAAATAGCACGTCCTTTGACGAGCAACACCTGAAACACCTTCCTTATCTTCACACATCCCAGGACACAACAGAAATGTAACATTTTTTTCATTAAATATGAGAGGCAGGTAGTCAAAAGAAATATTTCTCTGCAAATTTAGGAACATCGGAGACTGTTTTTAATTCTCTTTGCTGAGGCTCTGTCTAGACACCAGCCTTAAGGCGCTCTCTTTGCATATAAGGCAGGCCAGGGTATACTGGAAGTGTAAGGATTGTCAAAAAACCTGTTTGGGCTTTGGCAAATTAGTATTATATATTCTGGAGAGAGCACAATTCTTAGGCTTATGTCTGACAGAAGCAAAAAATGCTACAGTCTTTTTGACAAACTCAAACTTTCCTTGCCAAAAGCTGTCCTCTCTCCAGCTCAGCCTGTTAGGAAACTGGCCTGGAGAAGGTTTTGTTCAAATCTCCACTTTTACCTACCAGGATATATATTTTATTTATTTTGACTGAGATTTGGAGCCTGCATACTTTGTAGAGTCCAAGATTAGTAACACTGGTTTTGTACTCGACTTCTTAAGACTTCCCACTCATCATTTCCACCAACTCCATGGTGCCACTTTTTGACCAGAAACTAATTAACATTCTGCCTGAACAAAACAGCAGCACCCCTTCTGTCACACGTCATGTAAATAGCAAAACCCAATCCCACTCCCATCTTCATTTTAAAGTATTTTTCTCGCACCAAGATCCTGTACAATGGCTTGCATGTAGCAGTCAGGCTGTAGACACACATGTACAGTTGGTGGTTGCTTTTGATGAGGTGGATTCTCAGCTATTCCACTCCTGAGCGTTACGGATACAGGCGTCCAGGCAAGTGGATGAACCCAATTTGAAACATTATTTTCATGACAGGACAGTTGAAAAGACCGAACAGTTTTCACTAAGAAATTTACAGCTGAGCCCTTGGTATGGTGGCAGGGTGGGGAGAAGGAAAGACATAGAGGGAAAAAGATTATTTGCACGCAAATAATTTATCACTAAATTAACTCTGTTGCTTCCATATAATCCATATAATCCCTCAACTAGTTACAAAGTCAAAAGGCCAGTTAAGGATTTGATGTGGATAGGCAAATACAAACAGCAACATTCAGTAAATCAATTATGAAGATTAGCTTTGCCTTACAACATCTAAGCAAAATACAAGATCTAAAGCTCAAATGAACTTCATAATGTAGGAAAAAAACTAATTGCACTTTAAAGAAAGCCTAGTAAAATTACTGCACAACCAGAAAGCAGTCATTTATTAATATGTGATGATCATATATTTCTGTTCTTTTTAGTTAGGCTTAGATCTGAAATGAGCCTTATATGGAAAGAAGCTTTGAAGACAGTCATTTATTTGGGAAAGCTTTTCCAGCCTTTTTGTTTTGCACAAATTATTTGAATGTTTAAAGCATTTAAAGAATTTCATATTTAGGTATTAATAAAGAGATGTTGTCTTTTCCATGTTCTATATTTTTATTAAGCTTTTAGTGAAAATGCAGCTGCTGATTTATAAGCGATTCAAAAATAATATGTATACAAGCAGGCAGCCATTTTCACAATCTGGCAAGTAACACATTTCCATAAATAACAAAGAATACAGGGTCATGGTATCAGCTGTTCAGAAATTTTAAAAAGTCACAACGCCTCTAATTTTGCAGTAATTATTTGCTGGATTGTTTTTATTTATGGCTTGAAACTGGATTTAGAAATGCTTTCCCTGAACTTGAAACACTATGCTCCCAACTTACTGGCTGTTTCTCTGATGTTTTCTCACTTGACTTCCACGTATCTGCGTCCACACTGGCCCACAAGCTGGGCTTGCAAAGTTTTATGAACCTCTGAATCTGCTTCTCTTGCATTTGTATGCAGACATCGCATACACATATTAGGTTGCTTGTTCATATACATCGTCAGCTGCCCTGTTACCTGGCTCTTCAGGCGCGTAATATTAATTGCATTGTACAGCAGCTTTAGATAATTAGACACAGCTGCATGTTTGAAAATAGTAACACACAGTGGGAAATCCTGCTGGATGATTTTGGTCAGAAACACTTTCATAGTTCTCAGATATACCATTATCTACTCCTTAACCCTCTATTTTGATCCCTGATTAAAGTTTTCTTTTACTTTTCCCTTGGGGACTTTGCCAAGCATTCCACTTGAAAATGATTCCGTGACATTGTCATTCATCTTCTTTCTAATAGAAAAAAATCATATAGATAATTCTGTGAAAATGCAAGCTGCTTCCTTAAAAGAACCAAGGCAAAAAAAAAAAAAAAAAAGTATTTTTAACCAACACAGCTGATGGACATGAAGGGGTTGTTCATTTTTTCTTTTAACTGGCATGTGAAATAATGCATTTCACGTATTTCTCCCCCACCCCCCCAAAAAAGCTAACATTTTTTCCAGAGAGAGACAGGAAGCTCCACTTCTGGGAAAAACAAACAAACAAACAAACAAAAACCCAAATCCAACACTAAAATTGTCTCAGATCTGCTCAATTAATCTTCTTCCACAAACATAAGTTACAAGCCCTGTTAGCTTAGAAGCCGATCTTGACAATCTCATTACCTCATGATTCGGGAGACTAAAAAAAATTCCATGTTACATTTGTTCATAAAAGTTATGAGACTATTCTTGTTATTTCTCATCTGAAAATAAGCAAGTCTGGTCTCAGGCATCTTGAAAGAATAGCTTGTTTCGTTTTGTTGTATTGGAGAGGGTATTTAAAAATAAAGGGGGAAAAGATTATACTGGCGATTCTGAAAGCGTGAAAAGTTAACAGGTACAAAGGCATCCATAGAAACAAATACAGCAAAATAAAAATGAACCAGTTTATCTAATCTGACCGCTTCTCTGGCATCCCAGAACCAGAGTACAGTATTAGATTTAAGAGCACAATCAATCAATTTCTTCATTGGTTTCAGGGGTCCAGATGCAGAAGACTCTATGAGAAGAGCTGTGATAACATGTTAACCCCAGAAATTAGAGCAGAAAATATAGCCCTTTAATTTTTATTCATGCACTAAGATTATTTTTTTTTTTTCTTCCTTATTTCTAACTGCCACCAACTGCCTTTCTGGTCTTCTGCTTCAAGTGAACAGCAAGTTACTAGGGGATTTCCTAAGTGGGATTACCCATGTTTCTTCAGTTCCTGCTAGCTGCTTACAGTTGCACCTGTGACAACTTAACTGAGCTGGCTGTCAACGACCAGCAACCAAACGTGAGGAAATAGAGGGATTTAAGCTCTCTCAGAAGCAAAGCGCGTGGATGAAACATAACCTCAGGGTGAGGTTTCTTCTTTTGGCTGAAACTGGTAAGGACTTCTAATTCCTAAAAAAGAAGAGAAAATCTAACCTAGCCTTAAAACTTCCGCCTTTTCGTAGGAAGTCTTGTTTTTCCATTCAGCTTTTGCTGAAGTACAGTCGCAGTGCAGAATACAATTAACCCCTGAGTAAGGGAAGAATGGGAAAATGGTTTCCCTTCTCTTCTCAGGAAAAGCCTTTTTGGGTGGGGGGCGGGGGTCAAAACAGAACAGTACTGCAGTTTAAAGTGAAGAGAGGCAAAATTAAGCTTTCATACAACATCTGTATGACGTTTGCACATGCATTCACTTCCAGGGAAGAGAACAGACATCAAAACTAATGGAGAACATCCTGACTCTCTGAATGCAGGAAGAATGCTGTAGCCTTCCCAGCTGCACTCTCAACTGTAAATAAGAGACTGGTAAAGAAGCCTATTTTCTCCCGTACTGTTTTTACTGTTGTTTTTGGCCAGGTAGTGTTAAGAAGTTCTTAAACAGATTTATCCCACTGCTCGATGTACTATGAGAGACTTACGTACACCGAGACTACTAGAAAACAACAGCTACAGAATAAGCCTCATCATCTTCTGGATGTTATGCACAGTAATTGGTTCCAGGGTCAACACTGTGATGCCGCAACAAAGGGCTATAGCTTAAGGGTAAAGAATAAACAGCAGGAGCTGATGGAAGTTCTGTTACTATATAAATACCCCCAAAATGAAAGAAATGAAAGAAAATAAAATATTCCATATAAGCAAAACTGATTATGAATCCAACGTGCAACCTTAGCTCTCAACAAGCTGTTAATTTCATTAAAGGAAAGAAACATAGCAAGTACTTTCAAGTATCTGTAACAAGAAAACACATCAAGATTTTGAAGCTGGGTTGACAAACAGTGCTTGCCATCGGTGCCAACTTACTTGTGTGAAAATATAGGCAAAGAAAGGTTCTGGAATTACAGTATTACTCCTAAAATACTCATTACTAGGGTATAGGCAACTTTGTTCAAAACACCATGTGTGATTGCTCCACTGAATCTAAACATCTGGGGCAAGTTATGTATATGGCTTTAGTGCCTTTGAAATGACATACTATGTTTAAGCCAAGAGGTCCAGCCACACCAGTTTTAACAGTCATGCACTTTATAAATGTGCAATGATAAAGTCCAGCACTTTATAATTTTGAATCTTCCCATTCAATGACACTTTTGATAAAAATATATTTATTCCCTTTCCCTGCACACCAGGAAAGTGAGACAGATGTAGAACTGCAAATGTCTTCTTTCAAAATATTTCTCCAAACGTAACAATTATCTCCCGACATTTAAGCACTCAGATGAAAAGGTACAAAGGAATATAGTCATCCTTGTGTTTTACCAGGTGAAACACTAAGACGCACAATGTGTCAAAACGGAATCCCTCATTTGTACACTTCACTGTTATCACTTCTCCTTCCCTTTTCAGTTTCTGCTGTTCTCGGGACCTGAAAGAAACTTTTACCTGTTTTTCTTCCACCTGCTCTGCTGCTGTGCGCAGCTTCAAGCATTGGGACTGCTGGGTTGAGGCAGGGGCACCGTGTAACCTCCTGCCCCGATGCACTCCCACACACAAACGTGAACAGGATGACGCTCAGACACGGCGCCTCCTTCCTTGGTGCCCCACTTTCTCTCCACGTGCACGCCACGGTCACTCATTTCCTTCCTTTAAACAATACTGGTTTTCCGAGCACCAACTGTGCCTGTACAGACTGGCTCCCCGCAGCGTTCCAGCCTCCCTGGCACATGCTGCTCCAGGCCTTGGCCATCCTCCTGGCCTGCCTCCCATTAGTAAGCTAACGCCATGTCATCACTTACACAAACATAACACGCTTACCTCCAGCTTACTTATGCCATTTATTTAGCTCTTTTTCCAAGGCTGCTCCTAAGGCTCCCACTTGCTACCATTCCTACATAAACCATCTATGGGTTGCAGCCAACAAGAGCCTGAATCCAGACCAAGCCCTCCAAGACAAACGCTTCTTACCACTTCCTTTCGGTCCACAACTAGCATGACCATCACAACAAGCTGGATCAAAGGGAAATGTCCCCAGCCAGGACCCATCCACTGCCCCACTACCCACAGCCCGAGTGCCTGGTTTGCCCATAGCACTGCTGAGGTATGTCGGGAAACGGCACTTTGTCTCACTCTAAATTCAGGCCTTCAACAAAGGAAACGCAGATTGGTTATCTTACAGTGTATATGCTGCGTGATACTTTCAATACCAAACGTATTCACCTTAGAAAGCAAATTCACAGACAGGGCAGTTATTGCAGACGACCACACTTCTGGCTTGCGCTTTTGCATGACCTCGGTTCCCCGCTACGACAGGGGTCTCTGGAGGGCTGTCAGCATCAGAGGTCTGCTTGGAAGTATCAATGAGCTTCCAGGAGAAGCTGTTTACATCATTTGGATGCCTCTCTAATAGTAACACATTAGTCATTTCCCATTTTTATATATATTAATCTATAACTTGTTACATACACTCAGAGGCTTTCTGAATTTTTGCCTTGCCTTTCTCAAACATTTTTCAGCTTGATGGAGTTTTTAATTATATTACGTCTTTGGGCCACTCCAGCCTTCACCTCCCTAGGTATCATGTTTCTTTCCTTTTGGCTTCTAAAGGCCTCAAAGAAAGCTGCAAAACTGGAATTTGAGTAAATACTGTATGAAGAGTACTTTCCATGATGCCTTGGTTGAGTGAACTCGTATTTCAATTTACTGAATACATCCTAAGAAATTATTTTTTTTTTAAATCTTGCTCTAATATAACTGATCAAGAAAGGTCAGTCTAGCAGAAAATTTTACCAGTACATAAAAGTTTCATTATTCATTAATAACACCTCATTTCCATTACGAGCCTTAATATGAGGCACTTGCATGCTGATAACACCAGCAATAATAAAACCTAACAACTTCACTTACAAAATATAGTGATTATGTTTGAATTATAACTAATACGTCATGTCTGTGTATATAAACTTGGAAAAAACAACACTCCGTATTTCCACACAAATAACAGCATTGAGGCTTCCCTGTCAAACTGTATTAGCACTACAGTAGCAAGTGAGTGATCCTCACTTACACGCACTCATTTTGTTGTCCCAGAACAATCCAAGTAAAGATTATTTTTTTCCTGTTACAGCTTTACTTGCCATTCTGTTTGACTGGTTTTTTTAAGGCTTCTCCAGGCTTCAACAGTACTTAAGGTTAAGATGTTTCTGGGAAATTGCTGTGTGTGTGGATACAGGCATGTGTAAGGACAAGAAACTTCTGCAAAGTATTATAAGGGGGTTTAGGATTAATGTGTTCCATGTGCAGTGTAAGCTGTACTTCCTGAATTCTCTGTTAAGGAAAGAGAAGGATCTATTTGCTTCATTATCTTGCAAAAAAAAAAAAAGGTTTTACTACCTACTGAATAAAGGCTAAATTCCAGGCAACTGAACACACCTTTAGTTCGCTACACACCAAGCAAAACATGCAGAAGGCAAAGCCCACACGCAGCATCAGCTCCCACTACCTTGGGGTAGAGTGGGGGTGGGAAGAGATGAAGAGATGAAGTCTTTTACATCCCGTTATCATCCCGACTCATTGCACTCAGTCTTTCACCATCATGACACTGGCATGCAACCTCTAGTGTTAAAACACACTGAAAATGTTTCACGGAAGGGGGGGAAAAAAGGGGAAAAAAAAAAAAGCCGTTTAGACCCGAGGTTCACATTTCCGAAAGAACTCGTATTTCCCTTGTGGTTTTGCTTCCCCCCTCCCCAAATATTTAGTTTTTGCTGACAGCAGCTTGCCTCAAATGCTATTTAAGTAGTAAGACATCACAAGACATATGCTATCCTGAGATAACACACACCTCTGAAGTGCTGTTAGGTGTAGCTGATGCCTTCAACTGCCTGATGAATTTGTTATCTCAAAGAAACACAAGGTTTAGGAGTGTCTTATATTACAAACTAAACCCAAATTTAGGCTTAAAAAAAAAATAAAATAAATCTGTGATTTTTTATCCATTCAGAAAAAAAAAAAAAAAAAAAGATCTGACTTGGAGTAACCACCCCTAACTTATGGCTCCCAAACAGGACTAAAATTACAGCTGTGATATGACAAAATTATTGTAATGGCTATTTATTTTTCTGTTAGTTGAAGTAACACAGATAATGAAGTAACATCTGAAGTCTGAGATTACCAACCCAGAAAACAAAGTTCTAAAAAGTAGGAGGGCAAATCTTCTCCCATGGGTCCTGTACGAGGAGGAGTATCTCATGCTCTAAATCCATGTTAAGTAAGCACTCATATCCAAGTTACAATAAGCATCAATTGAGGGAGTACTTTTGTCTTTCACACGGACACTTTCTCAATAGCGATTCTGTACTTTAAAAGGATAAAGTGTTGGATTTTTGCCCTTAGCATCACTAAAGCGTAACCAAATCCATTAACAGAGTATCCACAAAAGACAATTCTGAGACTTGCCCCTCCCCTATGTCTTATCCTGTGTAAAGTCTGTATGCTACAGTACATTTCAGGATATGCAATTTACACTGGCATCGATTACAGAAAAGAAAGATTTCTCTATTCTTCTCTAACCTCAAGGCATTAGGCGCCAAGTGGTTCAACAAAGCAGTTAACAATGATTCCAACCTGACTGCTCATATGCTTAAAATCAAGCCAGCAGTTATGAGTTTTGCTGGATCAGGGCCAAAGCACTCAGCAATTTGCCAGTTCAAACCCATGCTGTCTATAAACAAGGAAAACAAATTCACCATGAAAATAAGTTGCCTACACATTTACAAATCCATTCCAGGCATTGAAAACAACATCTAGATATCAGTCACAAAATATGGCACAACAGCAGTCATATACCAAGTGCAACAAGGATCCAAAAGTCTCATTCAAGGACTAGAGCACTGAAAATTATAATGAAAAACTCAAAGTTTTCCTCCACAGTTTCCATAAAATTCACTATATGCTTTTCATCTCCCCCAAAATCCAGGTTTGCTGCAGATAAACCTTGTAGGCAATCAAGAGAAAACTGAGAATAAAAAGAAGTTATTGATGCTCTCACAGTGAAGTGTTGCCTTGACTGCAGCTAACTTGCTCTTGACTTTTCACCACTACAACTGGTACCACAGTCAGGCCCATTCCAGTTAAAGCCATACAGTGCTTGAATGAGACTACTGGGCTAAAAATTAACAAAGTGAAGTCAAGTGACCTGTAAAACTTGTATTTGTAAAACACACCTGCAAAAAACAAATTATCTACCAACACTAAGCCAAACCGCACATGACTTCTATCCCCTGCGCAGCTCCACCAGGTTTCAGCTCCCACAGAATTTAGCCCACTGTATCCACTGGGAGTATCTACTACCAAACCTAACCTGTTGACAAAGAAAAAGTGATTCTCAGTTTAAGATGGTTGAAGGGCAAACTGTGAACCATAACGTTAAGAGCAGCAAAAAGATTTAACATCAAAGACATCTAGAAGTCCCTCGTTAGCAGTCCTTTACAGATCTGTAGAATCACACTTAACACAGCCACAGCGCTACTGAAATATTTGGAAATCAGATTAAAAACACTACCATTGCAATTTTCATTGCCTGAATCTTGTTTTACTAGCTGGGGGGAAGGGAGTCTTCACTCACTAATCAGAAACTGCTAGAAAATAAAAGCACTACACAATGTGATCTTATGACTATAAATGTCACAAAGCAGTATTTCACATGCTATAGCTCGATGTAATAGAAACATCCAGTACTAAGAAATATCAGAATTGCTAAACTGGCTTTTACAAGGCAGCAAGGACAGGGGAGGTGTCAAGAAGTGAGGGTTTTGAGAAAGCTGAGTTACTGTACAGCTGGATTCCCAAGTGCATGTTCCTATATGCAGTTGTTTACAATAGCTGCTGAAAAAAAGCTAAAAGTCAACTACGGAAACTGGAAGCCCTGTGCAACTGACATAAAGATGTATTTTTGAGTGCACAAACTGAAAACAAGATGGCTAATAGCTTTCCACACCCTTGGAAATACTTTTTTAGAATGCAACTGTTTGGTAAGCATGGAATGGAGAATGGCAATTTAGGAAGGACTAAACATAGACACAAGCAATCCTTACAAACAGCTCTTGTGACAACATTTCCAAAAGCTGCAGAAGTATGAAGAACTCATCTTGCTTCGGGTATCTTACATAAGCTCCAGGGCAAAGTTTATCCTACTATCACCTACCTTTAAGAAACCACACTCATTTCCTTGCTTTCTAACTGATAAAATAAAGGCTGTGTAAACTTCTCTCTCCCTTAGCATCTTGGTACAAATTTTCTTCCAAGCTGAGCTATGCTTTGGTCACTGATATCCCAGACCTACAACTACAATCAACTGTCTAAACAATCCTTTCGTCTCACTGTGTCTCTTGTTATTATATACGGTTATCTGCAAAAAAGAAACACTAACAATTAAAGCTAAATACAGTAGAAGTTTCTTTGACATGCTGTATCAAAATACCCTGCACAAAACTCTTCGGTACTGAAATGTTTTAAGACCTTCACTGAAACGTTTGCAAGGAATAAAAGCTGTGCAACAGTTGGATTAATAACTTCAAAATGCTGCAAAAGAAGTTCTCTCTGAGCAGCAACAAAGGCGATCTCTGTCATGAGAAATCATTCATCTACTGAAGTATCTCAAGCTCAGCCAGCAAGCCTTAGTTCTGACTTGAGCTGTGTGTTATCTGTTCCCTATCACCCTGCCCTGTTGGGAGAGGAACTTGAATTACTGTTTTAACACTCTTGCTGGCCACCCACATTACATGAGACCAAGTAAAACAGGACCTAGTAACGCAGAGCATGGTAATCAGGCACATAGTGGAAATTACCCAAGATGCCTACAGGGCAATCGTTAAACGTTCCTTAGTTGGTATGATGTCAGGGCAATGTATAGCATTAAAGGGTACCAACTGCATTATCCCGAAGCATCGCTGCCCTGTCCCAGTCAAACACTTTTTGCATGAGCTTCTTGAACTACAGCTCCCACCATCAGCTAAGCAACTTCATGTGTGTGAGGTACATGTGCCGAGGGAGGTTTCAACCACACACCCTAGATATTCTATCGTTCTTCTGTCTTCCTCTCCCCTCAGCAGAATCCCCTCAAAAAAAAAAATCCCTTTCAGTAATTCTGGCTTCCAGAATTTTTGTTATCCATTTCCTTGGCATGATCAACATAATTTCTGTTCTGTTCTGCTCTCTCAGTTCTTCTTCCCATTCATACCAGCCCACAGTTAGAGATAAATGAAAGCAAAAAGCTATTCCTGATAGCAGCACCACAGGAATATACTCACACATAGGAGATATCCTCTGCAGTCCTGAGGAGCGTACTAGAGTCCAAAGAGGAGGGAAGAGGTAATAAAGTGCTGCTGTGGAGATACACACAGGCCTGTACTGGTCAAAAATTATGCTCCAACCTGCAATGCTTTGCAGAGAAACTTCAGATCATGAGAAAGTAACACACTGCATGTGGCTTTGCTCCGCATATCAAGATTGGATTATGTGCATTACA
Source organism: Numenius arquata (assembly GCF_964106895.1). NCBI lineage: Eukaryota > Metazoa > Chordata > Aves > Charadriiformes > Scolopacidae > Numenius > Numenius arquata. The sequence continues at coordinate 32,412,838 of NC_133579.1, forward strand.
GCAAGGTAGATATAAAAGAGAAATTTCTGACTGGTATTATTCGACACGTTCAAACTAGGTAACTGATCTAGTCCTGATGCACCAAATTTGCTTTAAGGAACAGCTCCAGCTTTGCAAAGTCCCAAACGCCTAATGGCTCTTACTTCTGCAAGCGCAGGGTCCTCGTCTCTGCCCAACTTCCCCAATGATTTAAATCATCAACCTGCTATATTTTAAAGTCATGGCATTAATCCCACTGGCGTTAAAAACCAAAACAATTAATTGAGGTTGAAAAGTCGAGGGGGTTTTATATTCTAACAACCAACCACTCCTCGGCAATGCAAAAATTAACTGGTGGAGTGTGTAATCACAGTGCAACATTTTTATCTTCACAGTAAGGATCTAACAGAAGCCGCTGAGACATTTTTCTTCCTTGGAACTACCTCACTTCTTGGAAGCCTGGGACAGTAGTTACCAATTGTCCAGCACTGAGATTCTTCAATTTGTTGTATGCTTTTTCTGCAAAATAAATATGCTTCCACATACTTAAGACTGTACATACAAAACAAGATCTTCATTTGGTGTAAAATGTCCCAACAGCACTGCCATCAGTGGCATTATACTGTAGGATTTATAGTAAGTGAGAGTCTGGCATGAGACGTATCTAAAGTGTAACTATTGGATTAAGACATATAGTATAAATGTTTTATTTTTAAATAGTGGAGAGGACTTCCTTTGCACACAGAGAAACATTTTGTCATGTAAACAGAACAATGAAATCCTGGTACTGGGTACCAGCAGCTGTGTTTCATGCACTCACTTTGACAACAGAAAACATCTACTAGGACTATCTTCCTCTCCTCTTTGGAGTTACTATATATTTTTATTTTTCTATTTTTACTTGCTTAGCTATTTTATTCTTACTGTTCCTCTCCTCCCCCAAATTACAGCCTCACTATTTTACTGGAAAATTAAATCAATTCTAGACAGTTTTTACTTTTGATTTATTTTAAATCAAAAGCATGATGAAATTAGGTAGTTTTCATTAAAGTTACAGCTTTTTATATCTGAGCAACACGAAGCCGAAATTTATGCTTCATAAATCTCTCCTACTTTTCTTCTTTCAGAAAACTTACTAATGCCATTATGTTTCTATTCAAGCATTCCAATTTACATATAGGATTTTCTTATAACATGCCTGGGATAAATGTGTTACATCCCCCAGTTTGTATAACCTGTAAGCAATTCACAGGCAGCTGTCTCTTCTCCTTCATTTTACTAATAAAGACATTAAATCAGTGTCTGGCCATGGATTTCTAAGAGCTTTTAAAATGTAACAAGCACAAACAAAACAGCTCCAAAACCAGGCATTGCTCCTCTTAATTTTGGTGGTTTTTTTGTTTTTTTTTTTTTCACTTACACTAGAACTGAGGAAGGTGCTGAGAGTTCAGACTTTTAAGCAGATCAACAACAAGCCAGTGGGTTCCCTGGCAGGTGTGGACAAGGTGAGCTCCAGCTGCTGTCTCCCCTTCATATGACTGCTCCAGATCTTCTGGTTTTCATGTGGAAATCCTTTTGGGAGGATGCACCTCCCAGGGCCCTCAGGGCTTCAGTGCAAGACACCCAGCACCCTGGCACTGCCTTGGAGGGTTTTAACCCCAATGCCATCCACCTCTTTTCAGCCTCCCCTCCTCCTGGAAACCACTTTGCATGGCAGAGCTCCCTCCACTGAGGTCTCCTCACTCAGGACTGTCCCTCCAGCTTCTCTCCGCCTTCCTCCATCCCCCTTTCTCTCCTCCCTGCACCCTATTCCCATCTCTTGTCTCACCCCTTCACGGAGCTCATCTTCTTCTGAGCAAGTGCCACCACACCACCATTCCTGAAACAAGCCAAATGAGGTCAAGCACCACTAGTTTTGTATTCACTCCTTTTTTATATTCTGTGTGGTCCAGCAACTTGTGTCCGCCTCACCTTGTCAGACTATGAGCTCCTTGGGCCCAAAGCTGTGTTCGCACAGGGCACAGCGCAACAGGCCTCGCTCACAATCAGCCCTTCCTGCATTAGCCAGCATAATAAAAACAGCATGCGTGGAATAAGAGTGAATCAGTCTCTCCTTAAAGCATTTCAAAAATCCGGAGGAGTCTGACAGAAGGAAAAAAAAAAAAGGAAAAGAAAAGGGAGAGAAGAGGCAGGAGAGAAAGGAAACAAAATGGAGGAGATGTTTCTCCCTCTAAGGTGCAACACCCCCTCCTTCTCCTGCCATCCTTCCCTGGCAAGATCAGGCTAGAAGAAGCAGCACTCTTCTCCTTTATTCCTACAAAAAAAACGTTTTTCTTTCCCCCCACCAGATTATTTTTAACATTTACTTCCTGTCTAATCTGGAGCTTGCATGCAAAAGACCTTTATGGCACTCCCTTACCGACTGGAGTGTCACAGGCCTCTGCTCTTACTACACGTGTGCTGAGCGCCAAGTGATATTTAAATCATTTACACTGTTCTTCATCTTCCCACCTCAGTCTCAGCCCCCAAAATTATACTTCCTTCTTCATTTCAGGACTGAAATAGTTCGTAGAGCCTAATGTAACAAACGGTAACACCCTCACTGCGAAACACACCATGACAATGAGGGGGCCAGCGTTGAGCCTTAAAAATACTAACCACCGAATGCACACAGCCTGAATTATTTCTTTGGAATACCTAAAACTATATTTTAGCCGAGGAGCTGAAAGATCTAGAAAACAGAGTATTTGCCCTTCCACTTTTATCAACATATGCATGATTTCCCTTTACTCTCTCTGTCGTAACTCCGGGGTGTTGTGGGGTTTTTTTTAAGTTAAAAATGAAAATCACCAAAAAAAAGCCTCAGGTTGGAGAAGTGCTGAGCAAAAACTCACAGGTGGTTCAAAGAGCTTTGGACGCAACTTAGTGGAAATTCAGGTACAGTTTGCTAGTGGCTGGAATGCCAAATAAAAATAGAGACTCATCTGGGGCAGGAAGATCTCAAAAATATTCAAAGGCTGCTCTTAACAGAAGGTATGTGCTCTGTGCCACCTTTTCCCACATGGCTGTCACACAAAGCATATATACCTCATGCATATACCTTTATGTGACAGGTAGCATGCAGTACACTGCCTATGTGACTCTAGAAAACTAATTTTCACCCTCCTTTCAACAGGATAGAAAGCATTTTGTAACCAGCTAGCTTACTCCCTTGCAGCTGGAAAGCTAGGTTTGCAAATACTATCCCCGTGCCTCAAAAATCACGATGTTACTCTACATAAACAGCAGAGACAAATTACCGATATATTAAGAGCAAAAAAGGTGCCTACCCTGGAGGCTCTCAATCCCATTTCACATGCAAGGTGCAATTCTTGCTCTTTTCCCAATAAAACCTATCGGTACTTCCCCAGCCCCAGTCACCCTCAGCCCCAACATCTGCCAGCACTAAGTAACCACGGAGGGGCATTGCCAGCTTCCCTGCTGCAAGACACTGGGTCAACTGGAATTCTCACATTATTAAGAATGAAACGCACAAAGAAGTACTTTCAGCTGAGTCAAGGCCACAACATCCAATACTTGGCAGTCTCAAGGCACTTTTCTGACCCAAGATAAAAGAGTAATATGTCAAAGGGGGGAAAAAAAGTAAAGATATGAAAGTTAAAAAAAAAAAAAATACCGGTATTGTATAACCTACGTGTAGCACAAGATTTTCCTAATCACAGCCTGAGTAAAAATAATACCTTAGAAGGCATGTCAGGAACAGGAACTGAGAGCTCTGCTTGCTCTCACCCACTGGGGAGGGATGCTGTCCATGGGGCTGGACCACAGCTCTCAATGGAAACGCTTCACCAGCAAGAGTAACTGTAAAAAGCTGCAGCAGAGGATAGTTAACCGCAGCACTTCTAGGACAAAATGTGCTTCAAGGCCATACCAGAACACCTGATTTTAGCAGGAGCGTATGTGAGGGCAGGATTTGGCCTATATTTTGTACATCTTAAGTTTCTGTTCATATAGGAGGGAAAGAAAGTCTCTCGAGTTAAAGCAGCAATCTGCAGAAGAGTAAAACTAATCCTACAGCCTGCTGGGCAGAATAACCCCAGTCCCTTACAAAACTATAAAGGCAGTATCAGTAAATCTGCATACCAAAAGGAGAAAACTGGAAAACTTAAGTCTTGGACACTGACCTATGAAAACTCCTTAAAAAAAAAATTCCAAACAAACAAAAAAACCCAACACCAAAAACCAACTTTCTTTTGAGTCCAAAAGAATCTTTGTCACTTGTAAAGAATGTTCTCTCCACTGACCCAGTGATTTGATTTACATAAACTCTATTAAGTAGCAAGGGTAACATTTCTCTTGGCTGTAAGATTAAAATGTTTCTTATTAGCCAATTAACTAATTGATCAACTCTTCAGCTGTGACATTAGTAAATATAAAATGCAGCCTCCATTCTCCCAACCCATCAATGCAAACACATCCCTTTTCCAAGGTGCACCTTTACTTAGGCCCATCAGTTTGCTGCTTCTTTACAACTAAAGAAGATAAAGACCAATTTGGCACCCAAAGAAACAAGTTTCCAGGTGTTAGCTAGTGACATTGGTTAAGCCAGTCACCTTAATTCCTGGGAGAGAAACTGCTGTGTGACTTTAACTCTCCTTTCACTCCTGCAACACGGGCTCAGAGCTTGAGTTGAGGCAAGAAGTGGGACAGGAAGAGATGAGACGGCTCCTCTTGTTAAAAATAAAGTGCTTAATACGGAGAGTGCATAAGAACAGCTTTCCTATTTGATCATCATGTGCAAAAGTGTTTCAGTGTTTTCAGCATGTCTCCAGAGAGATGATTTTTCCATCACAGCAGTTTCCATAAGGGCACTGTACATTACACCAGTAAAACATAGCAGCCCCATTTAACTCCAGGCAAAGCTGCCATTTTATCACTACATCTTGTGTCAACTGCACCGAGGTGTTTCAGGTGGCAGCTGATGGATTTTCACACAAAGTAAGGATGTATGCTCCCATAAGGAACTTTGTTTAAGTGTCCAAAATCCAACAGTAGATGGGAAAGCCAAATTTTGAATCTTTTAAATGGGCAAGTAATCATAGCGAAAATATTTAAGTCAGCTTGTTGCTAGGACTTTTTGGAGTTGTGGTTTATGGAAAGGGCAAGAAAACATTAAAAAAAGTGGAGTTCTTGGTTTAATTTATATTTCTGTTCTAGTGTGCACCCAATTTGTCCATCAGGGACTTGATCCAAGTTGTAGCAAATCAAGTTTAGGACCATTCTTCTAAGTTTAAGGACAAACAGATGGGCTGAATTTTTTACAGTTTCAGTCCTTTGGAGCTCTCTTCCGTCTATGCCTTGCATTTTGGGAGTTGCACAGCCAAGCAGTACCAGCCCCAACTTTAGTTGTCCTAAAACCACGGGATTTTCACCACAGGATTTCAGAAGCTTAATGACAAATATATATATATGTATGTATCTCCAACACTGCTTCAAAACTTTACGAAAAACATGTCATACACAACTCTGGAAAATGTTGCTTTGCTGCTGCAGGGTCTGTAGCCAGGAGAAAGCGGAACATTATATAAAATCCTGAAAAAAACCCAGCTAATTGAATAAACCCACTCTTCCACAATGGTGCAGATTACTTCATCCGCGATGGTCTTGAAAATGAGTTTAACTCTACAGATAACTATGTTCTTCACAACAAAAGGAATTAAAAGAGAGAAAAACGTTATTGTTCGCCAAACAGAAAACAAACAAAAAACCAGCGCAAGGCTGGTAAGGAAAGAATGGCTAATCTCGTATTTCTAAGAGGGTATTATAAACAAAGAATGGTGAACAACAAAAATAAAATATTAAAAAAAAAAGATACAAAAGTGCTTAACGGTGTTCTTTTAAATATTTACGTTGCTGCTATTTGGAGAATAATTTGTTCCATTTACTAGTGTTGGGCTCAAAGGACCGCTTTAATCCAGAGAGATTAATTATAGCCTTTGGAGTTATAAACACAATTTGGGAAGCAAAGCAGAGAAGAGGAGAGAGACGCCTCTCATGCTGGCGATTAACAAGTTTAGGCGCTTCGGGGCTACACCACACAGGCCCTCACTACACCTGCATGCTACAGGCAGAACGGCCCATAAATCGGGGAAAAACATCCCCCAAGAAGCCCAGGGAAGACACTACCCTACCCTACAGCATTGATATAGGCAACTAAGATGCTTCTTGAGTATCCCATCACCCAAATACAAGTTCACCTGCAGCTTATGAAGAAATCCTCTGATCTCACTTTTATTACCCGTGCCAGAAACGATGAGTCGCCACACCAAGACACTGCCTTTAAACCTCTTGCGTGCTTCCACGCATCTCTCCCTCTGATCATCACCGTGTCCCACACCAGGAGACATAGGGACCAGCGAAAGCGAGCGCGACAAGGCTGGGAGCCACCTTACCTAGCGAGGGGTCGGCTGCTCCCTCCTCTGAGCTCTCCTCAGCCCCCTCCTCCCCGAGGCCAGAGGTGGCTGAGTCCTCTGGGGCAGACGCTGAGCCGGGGGTGCTGGGCCCGCTGACGGACCCCGAATCCCCTTCCTCACTGCTGGAACCGTAGCGGTCGGGCTGGGCAGCCGTCCCGCCCTCGCCACAGCTCCTCCGCTCCTTGCGGTGCACCCGGGAGTGCAGCACCATTTGGTGGTAGGTGCGGAAGATCTTCCCGCACTCAAAGCACTCGGTGGACTTGTTCTGGGGAGCCCGCCGGCTCTGCCGCGAGGCAGGGCGGTAGTCCAGGTCCCCCTGGGCGAGCGGGCAGCTCTCCCCTGGCGGGGTGCTGGTGGTTTTCTCTGGGCGCCCACTGGTGCAGCTCTTCTTCTTGGGGTTGCTGGAAGAGCTGGGGGAATCCTGGTCTCGCTTGCGCTTCTCCTGGTTGACAAGGATATACTCTCTCTTATCCTTGTCGTAAGTCACGTCCGCATCCGCCAGAGCCTCGTCCCATCCCACATACTTCACATACTCGGAGGGCTCCACTACTTTTCCTTTGGTGGCCAGCTGCCAAGCTTGGTAGCTACTGACCGGATCCAGCTCGGCTACTCTTTTCCCAGGCTGTCCTCTTGTAACTCTATCCAGCCCTACAGATGGCCTTAGATTGAGACACTGCAAGAAAAACTGCTTCGTTACGGAGGAGCTTAGGCTCCCGTCAATTAAGTCCTCGGCTTTATCCCCGGCGCTGCCCCGCTGCGCTCGGTAGTGAACAGCATTATGCGCTTTCAGGCTCTCCATATTTGTAAACAGATTTCCACACTTGGAGCAAACTTCATACAGAGACAGGCCCGTCACAATCATCTCCTCCTGTATCACATCATTGATAGTGGCTATGAGCTCCAAATCATTTTTTGGTTTGTTTTTGCTCCCGGTCCTGGGGCCGTGCGACTTCATGTGGTTTTTGAGAAACCAGGGCTCTTTGAATCTCCTGCCACAGATGTGGCAGCCATGGTCAAATGACCCCCTGTGCTTTTTCATGTGAGCTTTCAGGAACCAGGTTTGACTAAAGGCCTGACCACAGACTTCGCAGGGAAACTCACCCGTGGTCAACTCGCTCTTGCAGTTCTCAGTGTAGGCCTCCCCGTTTGGGACCTGAGCTGTTATATGGTCCTTCTCTACATGGTTTAACAGCGTCTCCTCCCTCAGGGTCATGTAACTACACAACCTGCACTTGAATGGTTTGTGGACCTGGTGCAGGTGCTGCTCCAGGTCCTTCTTCCTTTCAAACTTGTTTTTGCAGAAGGTGCACTGGTAGGAGGTCGGCTTGCCATCCTCCTCGGCCGGCACCATCTCCGTGACCTCCTTCTTGCTGCTTCTCAACAAGATCTTGCTATCTACCTGAGAGGTACCGTTCAGGATCTTGTTGCAGGCGGACGTGCTTTTAGTGGGGCTGGTGCATCCACCCAGTCCCTCTGAAACTCCCATCTCCCCGAGCTGCGCCTCTCCCATCTCCGCCTCGTGCCCCTGACTTAAAGTGCCTGTTCTGTGACTACGGATGTGGATCTTCAGGTTGCCCTTTTGGGAAGCTCTGTGATCACAGTAAGGGCATTTGTAGGGCTTCTCGCCCGTGTGCTTCCTCATGTGCTGCGACAAGGAGCTCTGAAAAGGGAAACTTTTACCACAGATGCAGCAGCTGTGGCACATGGTCTTGTCAGCATCCATGTCATTCTTGCTTAGCTTGCCTGGGCTAGAGGATCTCCGTAACTCCATTTCTGCCTCTCTGCTACGATCCATCTGTATTACTGCAACATTGGGTGAGCAGGGCAGGAGGACAAAAGCATGTCCGGCAGCAGAGGAGGGCTGGACCGTGTTTTCAATCATACGGTTCTGCAGAGAGATGTTTTATTGCTTCATTCTCAGAGTAACGTTTCTCCTCTCAGCTGCTCGAGAGAGTCCGAAGCACCGATTTATTTCTGTGCGCTCTGTAAGCGGATGGCATAGATCACCTGAAACAAGAACAAAATCACACAGATGTACAAAAATTCTCTAAGTAGATTCTTAAATATAGTTAAACCCACTCATATTTTTAATTCAACAGCTTCCATCACTCGCCCCGCATTCAGAAGCATGCCATACTACAATTTATTGCACCAAAAAGCAGCAGCTTCTCCTTCCGCTGATCTTCTAGACTTCAACGGCAAGCATTCAAAGCATCATTAATAAACAAGTAAAATCCCAAAAAAAGGGTATTCATTTCCATACACAGACATCACAGTCTCTTTAAAAAAGTGACAAACTTTAAAAATATTTTTTATTTTAAAACCAGGCGAAGTGGCTAAATATACACCTTAAATGAGGAAAACATTTCTTGAGGGAGTTATTACACTTTAAATCTGTGGCTTTACCATCATGTGTAATTTCATGTAAAATACTTACTTGCCAAAGATAAAAGGCTTTCCTAGAGACTTTAGCAAGTATCATATTCCTGCTGGCAACTGCATTACTTTGCGGCTCAGACAGCTCTGCCGTGCTTGATGTGGCATGCACAGAGCAGGCGCAGAGACTGAGGATGCTCTGTACTTTGATTAGAGAGAAAACAAGAATCTAGACCCTGACAAAGCATTCAGGAAAACTAAAAGTTATTTCCTGATTCACAACGAAGAAAAAAAACAAACCTCGAATTGTAGTATTTAGTCTCAATCTAACAAAGTAAACTGATAATGTGCATAGGTATCAAATGATCTTAAAAGTGATTGATTTATGTCAACAAGACATACAGGAAACCACAGCACCACCCACCTCGGTGAAACAGAATCATACCATAAGCAAACAAACAAAACAAGAAACAACTTTGACTAACAAAACAGATTAATGGAAGTTTAAAAGCTTTTGTGTCTTGTCATGATTAAATACCAGGGCCAGTATCTGCCTCAGCAATGCAAGATGCAACACACCAGTAATTCTCTACATTGTACACAGCGAAAACCAATGGTTAAGATCTCCATAGACTGTTTCTTTTCCAATTACCACACTGTAAAACAAAAATCTTCCCCCCTTCCTATCCTCATCAAGTACTACAAACACCACATGACTAAGATCAAAGAGTACTGTATTGTCTAATAAACAGAACCAATCTACTACTACATAAAGAAAACATCAGCTTCTTAAAACGTAGCTAAAAATATGCAGAGCAATAACAGAACTATATATTCATACATCCATCACTTGACATCTATGACTCAATAAACAAAGAGCTACAGATCTGCAGTTGCAAATTTTAAGGTTTCTCACTGTATTCACCTCTGAGTCTCTTCAATATATATATAAACAAATAGTCTAACCACATTACCAGCATAAGCCTAACAGAAAGCAAGATAAAACTGATGCAATGCTCATCTCAGCTAAGCACTATAGAAAAACTTCATTATGTTTAAATTAATCTAGCCCTCTTATTTGCTACAAGGCCATTCATTTCTGGGTTTGATTTTCTGCATATCTAGTATCCGTTCAGCATGTTAAGTTATCAACAGTATCTATCCAAACTACCTTTTCCTCAGAGAGCTGACAGTAATATATAAGGGACGTCACAAATGCAATTTCATTTCTTGAATGAAGCATTTTTACATTATGACTAATTTATTATGACTGGAAAAAAAAAAATCACATCAGACCACAAACTCAGAAGTCCATATGAGCAGGAAGTTTACAAACAAGATTATCTACATTCATCTCTGAAATTAGCCATTTAAAACCAAGTTGAGGGGCAGCCTCAGAAGAAGCTCTTTCAGTATGTAAAGGATGGCAGCCACTGAAGCTGTGGCTACACCAGAAGGTACAAACATGCCAATCAGCAAATACAAATGCAGTTTACACTGCATATTGATGGATGAAACGATTCAGAGTAACATCCTATTTATGTGATCCGTAATCTAAATCTGCAAGGTTAACAACCCATATTGCCTTATAATCAAGGACTTAACCTAACACTCATTAAATCATAAAAAGAAACATCAGGGTAGCTTCTTGCATTCAACACAATAGTATACTTGAACAAGCAGCAGCTTTTTCTGAAATGTTCTGCATCATTGTTGAAAAAAAAGACAGCAAGCTTTGGGGATGGATTTTTCCAAGGTATTTTATACAATGTTTTCCACATTCTGCATTTACTACAGGTTACACCAGCAAGAACACTGCTTATTGGTAGGCTGACTTTTAGACTACCAGTTTGTTTTTTTTTTAAAGGTAGGTCCCATTTTAACTCAACTTTCTACAGTGTTTCCTGTCTGAAAGTTCAAAAGAGCTTTAAGAGCCAAACTTAGACATGAATGCTGTACGCAGCAGTTCAGGCACATATAAATCCAAAGCTTCAGAGTCCCTTTGTTTACTTGGCCACAGCTTCCCTGTGTTTAGTCTTGACATACATCCCTTTAATTATTTATAGCATTTTCATTAATGAAACTTCGTTATGAAAATGAGGATATGAAGAAAGCATTACTTATAAGACGGATATTAGCCACTCACAGGAGATCCCCCTAGCCCTGTATTAAATTAGGCCTGAGGGAAGGACAAGTCAGAGTTAAAAAATTACCGAATTAATTTATTAGTCTAAAATACTTAATGGAAATGTTATTGTCTTCACCATAGTATTCTGAGAAAATGTTTTCATCCTTATTACTTTAGCTTGGCCAATGCACTGCAATTTATAACTTTAAAAGTTGAAATAAGGTATTCCTAGATTTGAATTATTTGAATTCATGCTCATTTAAGACTCACAAAATTTCAAGTCTGATCTTCCACAGACAGAAATTCCAGGGGGAGGAAGGGTGTTCATCCAATCTGAATTTGCTTTACGTGGTGTGTGGAGGTCCCCATTAGGCTTTGGTAAATTGACTGACATATGAAAACAACTTTGAACTCCCTCTTCACATCATTTGAGTACCACTTAAAAGTAATTCTTTTAGAGGGGCTCTTTGTCGAACAGCAAAGCCAGTGTTCATCAGAAAGAAGCAGCAAAAAAAATAAAAATGACAACTTTGAAAAAAGCTTCAATTCAGAAGACTGAACGTACAAACTGAGGAAAACAGCACTTGTAAAGAATCCTACCGATAGAAAACAACATTTTGGCTTAACAATTTCCACCTTAATATTAATTATTAAACAATTATTTCAACATCAAAGATGGCACAAGGGATTGAAAACATCAACTCGTAAATCAAACCACACTGATTACTCTTCCACTGTGATTAAAATTTTGCCATAGCTATTTTTGCTTCTTTCTGTCTGACTGCAATAATAAAGACATTTGTATTTTGAAATAATTATGAATTTGAAAGTATTCCGAAATAATTCTCTTTCAGCATACAGTGAACATGGCCACCTCCAGCTACCCTAAGGCTATTAAAAAAATGTTTCAACTCTAACTAATTTCAGGCAGTAACCAGTAACCTTTTGTGGCTTTGGTCCAAGTTCAACCTGCAGTTCCTTAGCATCAGCTTGTCACACAGAGTTCATAGCAGAGTCACATCCAGCCTGCAGATTTCTCCCAGGATGTCACAGAACAGAGATCCCCACTAGCACAGAGGCAAGCCATAAGAAAATGCAAGTGAATGTAAACTGTAAAGGAATATGTGGTCTTCAAAAATATTTTGTATGTTTTAATGGCATTGCAGCCTATGCTAAACACCACACTTTTTTTGGAGGGGAGTTTGATATTCTGTTGTAAGGAGCATATGCACCGGCTCAGCTTCATTTTGTGAAACTGGGCATCAGTGGGTCACGTAAGAAGCCACTGGCCAGTGTCACAGAGGCATTTTCATCCCCTATAAAATACACCAAGGCACTTATCATCATTGTTTACATGCAGGTTTGGTGTATGAAGCAAGGTGGAAGAGAAACATGAACAAGGACCCCAGAACAGGAGGGGTGGCACACCGGGAGATGCCCTTGCTCAGCCGAGTGTTTTAGTTATAAGCCTTGTTCCAGCACTCACTGCCCCACAGAGAGTCTTTGCCTTAACCTGCATGGGAACAAATATAAATAACGTTATTTTACTCTCCCCCTGAAGGGAAAATAAGCTTTCCTCCAAGTTTAAACCAAGCACTTGTCAGAATCATACAATATCTCAAGTTGGAAGGGACCCATAAGGATCAACGAGTCCAACTCTCTGCTCCTCACAGGACTACCTAAAACTAAGCCATGTAACCAAGAGCATTATCCAGATGCTCCTTGACCTCTGACAGGTTTGATGCTGTGACCACTTCCCTGGGGAGCCCATTCCAGTGACTGACCACGCTCTCAGTGGAAAACCAATCAATTATTTCAAACACTTAGGCATCAAAACTTCTCTGGTTTTGACAGAGTTCTTGGCTTGAGAGAAAATGCATTTGCCCAGAGTGACCCACCATGGAACCCCAGCGCCTTTCCCAGCATCAGCCACAGCTTCCCCACCAAGGCCACAGTAGCCTGTCCCTGCCGTAGCCGCAGCAGTGCACCATTCTCACAATTTCTGCAAGACCCTCACACAGCCTTGAAGTGAAGCATGGGTAAAAGTACAGGGTAACAGCACTTTAAATAAAACAGGAGCACTCTGAAATACCTGTTACTTTTCTCTTCACGCCACCTGCATGTTCTGGAAGAGGACCAGATATGCTGTGAGGACTCCCTGCAGGGCCAGAGAGACCCTTAAAAGGTCTTAAAAGCTTTTTGTGTCTCTTGGAAAACAATTAATGAAAAAATTTAAAGTACACAAGAAAAGTGAAAAATAGAATGCAAGGGATGCCACACTGAAAAAGTAATTGCAAATTAATTTCTTACATACAAATATCCTGTGCAGTGCAGGAAGAGAGAAGAACATAGAAGAAAATTATTCCTGTTCCAACATACAGAAAACTATGCATTCTTTTTTTTAGTTTCTCTTCAGTTAAACCAGACTTTAAAAATCATATTGCATGGGTTGTAGTAGCAAGAAGGTTAAACGCTTCAATAGGTCATAAACAAGAATATACAATTTGGGAAGCTACACAGACTTATTCAAATAGCACAATGTATATTTTAAAACAAACTGCTTTCAGTTTGGGTGTGAGTATTTCAAGTCCCATCTGAAAGTTAAATGCACTGGAGAAATATTGCTTTTCTAATCTCCAAGAGGTTTGAATATACACTGTAATCACTCCACTGTGTTCCTCCGCCAAAAGTAACACTGACTTTAGAAAAAAAAAAAGGCAAAAAAACCCCTCATACCACACTGTGAGGTGTAATCTTGGGGTAAAAGTATCTTACTGAAATTCCTTCTAGATAATGAAATGATGGGACATAGGACATAAACATCTAGGTGAATTTGAGAAAGTTGTACCTTTCAAAGAACAGCAACCTGGAGAGCAAATCTCTCCTGATTTGAGAAGGCTCAGGTTACCCCAAAGCCAAACAGACTTTGCTGTTCACAGCGAAGAGGCCAGAAGAGAGGGAAGTGCAGGAAAAGAGTGGACGGAAGACAGAGAATGTTTTACAGCTGCTTTTGTGCTCACTGAACCACAGAGACCTTTCTCCCCAAGCTGCAGAGACACCATCCTCCGCACACACCAGCCTCGCTCTACCTGCACACCCTCCTCCTCACTTTGTGAGGGGATGTGGCTTCTTCTGGACACCCACACCCCATGGGGGACACCGGGCCACTGCCTTGATTAAAGGCTCCCCGCTGTCCTCATTTAGGCAGCAGTCCCACCAAAATGCCTCTTACGGACCATGTCACTAGCCTATAGACCCTTTACTGCTTTGAGCCGACAACATCCTTTAAACTACACCAGAGGGTAGATAAGCAAACGTATCTTTAAATAGTAAGCCCGTACTTGAATTTCCAGGAAATCCTGGCATTCTGCAACTTACAGACTAAACTTGCCATTAGGTAAAGGTCTGAACTGATTTTCTGAGAGCAATCCAAACTAACCCAGTAAAAAGCTATCCGAAAATACCGAGCCCGTTGTCGAAGACTGTCAAATTTTCAAATGTATTCAGTTATTAAAAGCAGCAATGTTGACAACAGACCTCCTGAAGTTTGTTTAAGCCTGCCAAAACTGACACAGGACTGGAAAGGAAAAATAAAAAGCTCCTGGAAAAACAAACAAGGAATTTCTATTAGTCTATTTCCGCTTAGGCTTTGTAAAATCCTTCAGCAGCATTTTGCAATGTATTTTTTTTTGTTTAATTATTTTAAACCAGCCTTTCCAGGCAGCTGGGGAAGCTCTTCCCGTTTGAAAAGTTTGCTGTCTGAACCCTGAGATATTATTTTGAGCTTCTCCAAATACATCATGTGTTTTTGTGTCTTCCTCCCTCCGTGAGATAGTGACATTTTGCAGCAGGCTTCAGAGCGGCAGCCAGGGCTGCGAAAGCAGAGTCAGGCCTTTCTCCAGCGATGCCACACCCTTAGCAGGGGTAAAAATACACCACAATAAAAATAAAAACACTAATGCTGAAAAAGCTGGAGGTAGGCATCTGCAGTGGGTGATCTGTCTCAAAACAAAGTCAGCAGATTTTCGGCCAGAACCCAGCTTTTCTGTGGCTCCTGAAGAAGCAGTTCAGGAACAGGGGGCGGGAGTTTGCTTTTGTGCCGTTAGAGGGTATGTTGAGAAACACAGAGCTGTCACCCACTCAGTACATATTTTGTGTTTTAGCATACTGTGCGTGTTTGTCTTCCGGGAGACAAAGAAATGTACTTTATTAGTTACACTGTAGTATTCTCAGCAATGAATTGAAATATATCATTAACATCCAGGACAAGCTTTATCTTGCTACCAAAACAAAGGGACTATTATTTGAACAAATTGAGGGGGAAAATCCCATAACGACAATGAAGAGTTCCTCTCCCTAAAAACTGCGCTGCACAAGAGCAACAATTACGGGCTTATATTCTACAGACTGGGGTTGCGAATGGCTGCATGAAGCGATGCATTCACTATTGGGAGAGTAAGTACCATTGATGACAAGGCCTTGGGGCTTCTGCTGTTCGCAGACCAATCAATAATCCATTATGAACAAACTACATTTCCCCTCTAATATGAAGAAATGAATAAAAGGGAACCAGTATCACTGGCACTTTCATGGGAAAAAAAACAACAATGCAGAAATCACAAAATGCCACCATCACAAGACTTAAACCAGTGGGGATGTCTAACACTGACAGAACTACCCACAATAACCCTTTATTTTACAGTAGTTGCTGGAGATCGCTACATTATAGTCCAAAATAAAAAAAAAAAGCTTATTTTAAAGGCAAGATTCTTTCAAGACTACTTATTCTGGCTGCAGGACAGAACAAAAAAGGAACACTAACCTTTCAAGGCAAGGAAGAGAAAATGAACTAACTTCATCCAAATATCTACCAGTTTGCTTCAAACTATTTTCTAACGCAACGTAAATAAGAACTTCTAATCAGAAATAACTGTCCAAATGTGACTGGTCAACCATAACAAGACTTTACTGCAGCAGCTGTGTTACCATGCAGACATGAGGCCCTGAAATTGTTGTTCTCCCATTGTCACTGTCACATGCCACAATACAATCAAGAGAAGATCCATTTAAATAGCAAAACCATTGCAAACCTCAGCATCCTCAGTCCAGTTCCTACCTAGACCTCTCAATACAGCACTATAAGGCAGAAGAGGAGAAAAGGTCTCCTGAAAAATGACAGCTACAGTATTTAAATTAAAAATAAAAAAATAAAAAAAGAGACATTACTGATTTTTTGATGGGTAACAGCAAATTATATCCAAAGGAAACACTGAGTCTGATATTATTAATGCATAAGGCAGTCTATGTCCTTTTTCTGAAATATAAAGGCTAGTAGTTAAAGTTGACCTCGCGGGGTGGGGGGCTAGGGAGAATGAATACACAATGTGATTATTGATCAGCCCTAGAAAAGCCAAGAACTGCACTAATGCAGATGCGATTTTTTTTTTCCTAGGGTCATTAATGATATATGTTGGAAAGTCAAAAGCTTTTATTTTGACATGCTGTAATAGCATCGCTAATTCTGAATATAAGCATCACCTTCGGTTCAAAAAAATCTTTAAAAAACAAACAAAAAAAGGCCTCCATTTTACTTCAATGTTACAATGTTGTTTTCCTATTTGGCCACACCCACCAAGTGAGTTACTTTAGCATCTTGGCATTCTCAAATACTAAAAATTAAAATAAAAGTCAAAGAAACATCCACAGTTTTGACAGTATCAAACCAAAAAATAAGTTAGTTACAGATACAAAGTCACCTCAATACTGTATATTACCTCCTTATTCAAATCGATGGCATTGACGCTGTCTATTCATGCATGGCTGCGGAGATGCACATATACATGGGCAGCACAGTATTTTCCCAGCATCCAACAGTGCTTTTATATTTAATCATCTTGGTTTGCAGTGGAAACCCTAACAATTCACACGGAGTTGTAACATGGCCATTTTAAATCTTCAGCGTGGGGGCTGACTTCAAACTATATGGGCAGGGTATTTTCCTCCCAACATGCTCTGTTATGTGCTCAGTTTGTATCCTAAAATGGGGTGGGGGGGATGTATTTTTTTTTTTATGACAAGGGAATACTTAGTTTTATAATTTTTGCATTATCTGCAGAAGAACAGGGACTGGGTCATCAGCTGGCAGAAAAACATGGGAGTGCAGTACATCGCACACATATACACCCACCCACCCACCCCTGCACCCCCCCTGTTCTCGCTGCCTCTTTCATCTGCCCCATCAATGCAGGCTGCACACAAACCACATCCTCAACTGCCGTAAGTGCACCCAGCGCCATGAGATCAATCTGTATCAAATGAGAAGCTACGCTGCTAGCTACAACTGGAATGCCTTTGTGCTGTGTAAATCAAGGCTTGAATGCAAGAAAAACATCAGCATAATTAAAAGTAAATATTTTGAATTGTTGATTTCCTACCCCAGCAAAAATCATATGAAGCGAGTTGTCCAAAGTGCCCAAATTCCTCCATCTCATAACTAACAATTAAACCAGTGAGGAACAAACTTGAGTGCTTCAGTACACACATACAGCGCTGTAATGACTTCCCCATAGCAGAACTCACTCTATGTTTAATACCAAGCAAATTTACTAGCTACAGCTACGCGTTCAGCAGGTCAATGGAAGGTAAAGAGTATTTCTACGGTACACTGCTATGAAATGAGCTGTGTGGAGAATTAAGAATGTCAAGGTAATAAATTTGTTTCAATTAAGAAATTCAACGTAATAAATTTGTTTCTCTTATACCTAATATATCCTACTGCTCCAATTGCTACAATAAAATCATTACCTTATAAATATAAGTATTGCCAAGCGTTAACCTGTTAACAGATTTAGAATTACAGCACTGTTGTTTGATTAACTATTAAAGCCTTACCATAATAAAAAAAAATACTTCTGAAGTAACACCAGCAAGTTGTTTGCTTACTTTTCCCCACCACCACAGTATTATAAAGGAATTGTAAAACACTGAAACAAGCTCTTGGACTATACTTCCTTATCTCTTTTCAAAATCCCGTTTTTAAGAGAGTAAAAAGATTACATTTAAAAAAAAAAAAAAAGTGAAAAAAAAAAAGACAGAAAAACAGACAGAAGGAGAGAAGAAGGGCAGAGGGGAAAGGAACTGTGCCCTGAAATACAAGGAGGGATAATCGTATGCAATAAGCTATAAAAGCATTTGGTTAAACATTAGCTTCTGAGGTAACACTGTTTAGCACTGAGAAGCAACACAAAACTCACAAAACACACACCACCAAAGCCTCATTTTCAGTTGTTGGGTTACAGATATACGTGTGTGTGTGTGTATATATATATATAAAAAGTATTTCACTCTAAGCTCTTGCAAAGCACGAAATGTGGACGAGCTCTATTTTAGGAAGCTTTCTTAAACATTTAAGAACTTAAGCAGGTAATTAAGACTTTCAATCACAGTTTTTCCATTCTCTGCAACATTTCTGAATGTCAAGCACGCAGACTATGCCCAGGCCAGGTCTGCACGCAGACTATGCCCAGGCAGACCCTCTGCACTTCAGAGATCCCAAACCAGCCCCGCTGAAGCTCGCTTTGCACCAGCTGAGGCTCAGGACCTGCCACGCTGCTTGGACTGCACGTGCACAGATTTGGCTCAGTGACACCAGCCCCAAAACAGCAGAAGACAGTGCTGGAGGCCAATCTGTGGATAGCCAGTGTCTCTGAAATACCTTTATTCCACCTTCTTTCGCTAAGGTACACAGTACCCCTGGAGATCACTTCATCCACAAATGTAATTTGTGATGATAAGCAATAAGACAGGTGACTGCTAGTAGTTTAAAAGAGGAATCACAAGTTTCTAAGTTCACCAGCAGTTTTAAAGACTACCTGTCTGCTGTTGCTTCATTACTCCATTAAGTCATTTCGGGGTTTTCTGTCGTTCTCATCCTTAAAAGCTACTTCCGTTACACATGTGATAAATCCAACTTGGCAATATACCGAACCTTGTGCTGACCCATCGCTGTCAGCATAGAAAAGACAACAGGTATAGCCAGTACAACAAAAGTGACATTACCATAAAAGTAAGTTGACGTATGCTTTTTTTTCCTCCTATTTTAGGAGAAAATTAGAGAACTACTTTTCTTCTCTATTTAAATTTTTAAACACAAAGGGAATAAAGCAATAGTCCTGTGTATCAAGTGAATACAAAGCACAAGATGACTTTTTCTGGATTTCAAAGCTCCCAGCCAAGAGAACAGAAACTAAACCCAAAATCAAATCTTTCAGCTGTCAGTTAGTCCAGCTTATTTTGGTATGAAGTGCTGAACTATCTCTGTGGAACATCACTGCAATGTATCATCCAAAGAGACAAACAGATTCCATCCGCTGCTTATAAATACAATTTCAAGGCACATTTTACCAACCTGTTAACTTTGCTCTCATTACCGCACAATGCAAGGCATGCTTCAGATTTTGGCAGGTCAGGACATTGTGGATATCACAAGATAAACCCTGATGACTCTGTTCAGAACTACTCTCTCCTCACATATACAGGTACGCGTACTTCCCCTCCTGCTGCCATGAGACTTCGAAGCTTTGGGCCAATCCCTTACCTACAGCATGCATAGCACACATGTTGTTTCCCCAGAAAAGCAAAGACAGACAAGTATTTACCCAACTGCAAAAAATTTTTCTATGGAAAAGAGGGGCCTGGGTGGACATCCATCCCAAAAACAATTCCTGAGCTCATTGCTGGCCTTCTGCAATCGGCTTTAGCCGCCGCAACGAGAACAGGAAGGTAGAGCTAAGAGCAGAAAAAGGCAAAGGAACAAAAACCACTCCCCACTTAGGAACTCTTGTACAGCCTCAGCACACAAATGCTCAGCAACTATTTAAAAACAAAACAAAAACCCCTGAAATTATCACTCACAGGATAGCAAGCTAACACACACTCCTGCAAGGAAGAAAGGTCTGCTGCACAGGCTGTTGCTGGTTTGCTTATTTTTCCATAACACTACAACTTGCAAGACAGATCTATCAACTGGTAAGACAAACATGAATTATACACAACAAGAACCTAAATCTGTTTGCATCACCCGATACTGTAGTTAGACTTCATTTCTCCTTACAAAGACATGTGTCTGTGTACCACATATACACACCAACCATGCCCCCCCTCACACACACCCCCCCCTCCATGACAAAGAACCCAACACGCCGTCATTACTATATACGCGTCACCTCATCTCCCGCCACGATGCACGTCCCTGTCCACCCCACTCGCTCCCACCACCACTCCTGCGGCACTGACCTCCTTAATTCCACTCTCCTACCCGGCTCCACCCCGCCTCCGTCATCCACCATGCCTGCAAGCCCCAGCTACCCAGGCACACCGCCTGCCTGTCAGATCCCTTCTGGATCACCTGCAGGCAGCTGCCAGGCGCTCGGTCCCTCTCCCCGGCCGTCGCCATCCCGCAGATGCAGCTTAAAGGCCACTTCTTTTCCCCACTCCTCCCTTTCCGTCTGCTCACTCTTCAGCCTCTGCTTTCTCAGTTCTTCCCAACACTTCTGCTTCTTCCAGAAGCACCTTTACCACCTCCTCCTCTCTCTCAAACCTGTTTGGGCTCTTCGTGACTAATTCTTCCATTTGGGCTCTCCCTTGCTTGCACAGCTTCGGTCCCTGCTCACTGGCTCCCTGTTTGCCAGGACATTTCAGCACGAGGTTAAGTGCCTCCTCCTTGCCCCTTCCGTCCTCTTCCTCAGAAGACACCCATTCTTCAGGCTTTTCCATCTTCAGTTACTACAGAGTCACCTTCGGCCACCAAGCTCACAACTTGCTCCCCTCTGGTCTATTCAAGTGACTCTGCTGCTAACAGCACAGCGCTCTCCCAAAAATCAAAGGATGCCAACACCCAGGGCAAATGCCTTGCGTGTTAGGTTCAAGTGCCATTCTTCTCCTTCAAGGACCTCCACAGTTCCACCCTACTTTCTTTTGTGTGGGCAGTGACTCACTCTCCCTAATGCATCTTTTGTATTGTTTCCCACTTACGACCTTGTCTTTCGAAACTGTATTTCCAATTAGTTTTTCTTTTTTTTAATTCATTCTTAAAAGTATATTTTTCATAAATGACTGAAAATTATTTTCCAAAATAAAACCCATCACTTGGTTTTGTTGTTTTCGGGTTTTTTTCCCCTAATGCATAATAAGTGTAGTGCATATTGCTATGTTCTAATTGGTATTTATATTCCTCAAGGCAGGGACTTAAGATCTTTTATATACACTCTTTTATATACTTTTATACAGTGCCAAATGTTCCGACTTCAAATAATTTCTAAGAGTGAATTATCATTATAAAGCCAAGCTTCACCTTTTCAAAGCGTCAAAGTCCTTCTTTTCATCAGAGGCACAGCCAGAAACTGAGAGACAGAGATTCTTTCCCGTGAGCCCCAAAAGTAAACTAATCCCCTCTTCTGCCTACCCAGAGTTCATCTCTTACTGAACCAAAGGGACCATCAGATAGTAAAGACACTAACAAATCACGTCACTAACCTCTCATGTCTTTGCCATTCTGAAACATAGGTTTCCAGCCAATTTTACCCATTTGCAGGATATTAACAACAACAAGAAGCAAGAAGCGTAACGACAAATAAGTTTCAAGTGCCACATACCACCAAAGGAAACACACCTCTCTCCATTTCTTCAGTTCACAAAGGAAACACACCTCTCTCCATTTCTTCAGTTCACAAGCAACTGGAAAAGAGTGGGCTATGCAGAACATCAAATTAAAGTATAAGATCCTTATTGGTGAGTCTCACTTAAGTGAAGCATTCTTCTTTCAGGCGTTACTCTTTTTCTACACCTGGGACTATAGTCTGATTTAAAAGCTTTCCAAACTCACTTTCCTCCAGCATGTGCACGCTGCTTCGCATCACACATTTTACCATTCTGCCAATACAAATATACTCCTTTACTCTTCTGGGAGATGCTGAAACGAGTAGAATTTCCACCAGAGAAGCACAACATAACTGTGACTCTAACTCCTGAGAGCAGAATTTGAGCCACACTGTTAAGTCCTGAAACCTGTTACACAACAAATAAGCATGGATTATGGCGTGACTGGTTCATTATGGGATGTTTTGTGATGCTATTCCTAACACACAAACACCGTTTGTCTTAGCCACACACATAAAGACCATTCTCCTATTTTTCATTACGCATCTTTTTTATCAGTCACTTTTCCACATTTCACCCATTTATTACTCACCTACTCCCTATTTAATATATTTTTACACCATAGAGAGTGCTACATAGTCATGGTGTAACAGTATTATACTTGCTCTGTGTATAAACGACTGCTCACACTATAGTTACTTGACACTTCTTACTATCAAAACAAACCATTTATAACTATATATTATCTTTAGTACTCCACAGCTACTCCACTTGCAGTGCTAAACAGAGAGCATACAAATAAAAAGAAGTAATCTACACTGAGGAGGTTTTTATTTCAATAGAAATATCAAGCAAAACTAATGAAAAATGCCTGACTAAAAGCACATTTTTAGGCAGGTGTAATCTAATTTTGGCAGGTTTACAACAGTCAACTACAATGTTTGCTAATACTTTAGATGATTTTGGATTTTTTCTTTCTTTTCAAACAGGTTTAGATAAGCACACCCGTATTTACTTCCTTAGGTAATGGGTACATTTATCAAAGACACTGCTTATAATCTGAAGAGAAAGTTTCCTCACAAGAAAAAACTTGCCATACAGGGAAGAAAAAAAAAAAAGAAGAATCCCAGCCTCACAACTTGACTAACTGTAAAAAACACATTCTTGAAGGAAAAACATACATAGCATTATTACTACTGTGTATGGGGTCACAAGTATAGCACCTTATTTATAATTATAATATATTTTATTAATAATTAATAATATTAATAATTAATTAATAATTAATAAATAATTAATAAATAATTAATAATATATTTTATTAATAATTGATATTAATAATATTAAATTATAATATATTTTCTAAACATAAGGCAACTTTTTCATAAAACCCATGTATTACGCTTGTAACCAAGTAAGACAACTCCTTTCAACATCACAACTCTTAAAATACTTCTTTACTACTAAACGCTGAAATTCCTTCCTCATTCTATCGCGTTTCTCTACCAACAGACTTTCAAGTACCTCCTGAACTTCCCACGTGTGATTAATTCAATTAACAAATAAAGTCAAGGTGTTACTTAAAAACACTATCCAAAACTAGCAATGGTCAAAAGTTGCACAGAAAGCGCAATAAAAATGATGATGATCCTTATTTTCCATGTGCCTTAGCAGAGATTCCAGGAGGATCTGCTCCATGATCTTGACAGGCACAGAGGTGAGACTGACTGGCCTATAGTTCCCTGGGTCTTCTTTTTTTCCTTATAATGCCTCCACAATACTCATTCAGCAGATGGTCAGATGCACAGAGCATGCAAAACCTCCACTTACTCCATGGGATTTACATGTAATAACAAAAATTAGGCAAAAGAAAACAAACTATTTTATTCGGTTTGGAAAAAAATAATATTTGATCTAGGTATATAACATTTAAGATCTAGGTTCATAAGTGTTTTTCTTAATGCTTTTGACTAGACTTAAAATTAAGAACACTAAAGATAAAATACAGTGTTTAAAACCATCTTCATTTGATGAGCCTGTATAACCATGAAAAAATCAAGGCACCCGCTGACAGACATCCAGTGCCATATCCTCCTTGGCCTCGGCTACTTCTCTTGCAGGACACAAGTCCTTTGTTAGATCTGCCAGGTGCCTTGTGGTGCAAACGTGGTACAAACACTGCAAAACCTTGAATGGTACTAAAAATACCTTGATGCTCTGCCAGAATGTTTCTAGTAAGCTATAACCCTGAATATAAGCACAATAGATGGTGATTATACTACTGTAAGAGAAGACAGCTCTGAGGGAGCAGACAAGCCCCAGTGTGTCTCACTGGGTCTCTCATTTGCAAAACTGGTTTGTCTTGGATACTGCTAAAGGCAGCTGCAGCATCTGCTAACACCAAAACTAGCAAGAGGAAAGGATTGGTTTTTTTTGACCCAAATTATTAGGTATCCTGTAAAAAAGAAGTCAACAGGCCAACCCTTTGAGACCCACCAATAATCCTGGAAAACAAAAGTCTGGATTAACATCCATTTCACCACCTTATTCTCTACCATATCACATCTTCAAACTTGTGAAGACGACATTCCTCCATACACTGCAGACTTCAAACCAAAGGTACAAAGGGTGGTCTCACGCTGCTACCTAGGTGCCTCCTCATGCTGCCTTCTAGATGACCAGACCAACCGAGGCTGGTCCAGCCATCTGAAGCAGTGTTTGGCCACCACGGGGCCTCGCTGTGGAGCAACACGGTACCTCTTGCATGAGGCAACTGCTCTTTGGGAACGTCGTTACAGCAGTTTTATCTAGCTCTTCCATTCCACAAGGATCCCTCATCTCAGGGCTAGCGGAGAGATGGCCAGCTCACAGGAGGTTTAGGCACGCTGAAGGCTTTTTTGGTTACAAACTGTGAATCAAATTCTAACCTGAATCAGATGGGTGTCCATCCTGACTTACTGCACTGACTTGAGCAGTCACTTCACACTTACACCCACACAAGAAGGGAGATACCAGCCCTTCCATTTTCAAGTGCAAGTCTGCTGTTTATCTTCCTTATACATTTGGAACTATTTACTTTTGCACCAGACTTCTTTTTAAACCCTGCTTGAGCCTACGAGGTGCAGACCAGCTAGAAACCAAAGCACCCAAAATTATGAGAAAGTTCTCAATTTGCTTAGCGCTTCACCACCACTGGGCTGATTCAAATGAGGTTCAGACTTTGGAAATGGACAAACTCATGAAAGAAAAGCCCATCCAGGGCTAAGAAACCAAAAAGACACAGACATGACCTATAGCTTGGGAAGTCTCTGACATGAAAACTGGTCAAACTGGGAGAGCACCCCAAGAGAAGTTAACCACCAAAGGCTTGTCCCACTTCTCACGCTCCTGCCCCAAGCCCCTGCCAACCCAAGCGCGATCAGAGGGAGGACAGTGGAGCACACAAACCTTCAGCATGACCCAGTTGAGACCCTCTTATGTTCCTTGTGACGATTAATAACAAATCTCAAGCCATCTGCTGCTGCACAAGAAAGGGCTGAAGGCCTCCCTGCATTCAGATCTTACAGCCCAGCCACCTCCAGTTGAAGGGTGGGGAGTCACTTTTGTGTGACTGGAGAATTTCAGGCCAAGCCTTATCTTTCACAGCAAGTTGCAAAACCGCCGGCGCCACAGGCCTCACTGTGCACAGCCAGCATCTCCGGCAGAATGGTGGGAACATACCTCGCCAAGGTAAAGCTGCCTCCCTTCCCTGCCTTCTTACGAACATATGCAAGAGGTCAACGGTCTCCAGAAAAGCTGACAACGCAACTTTCAGGCTGGGAAGGCAAATAGTGCTGGTTTCCTGGGATGTAAAAATAAAAAAAAAAATTAAAAAAAAGCTCTAAAAACACACACATCTCCTCCCACTCTGCTACCTGCTCTGTTTCTGTGTCACAATGTCCCACCACGCAGGCTGTCAGGAACACGGACACCTTCCTTACTGCAAACCAGGCACCACCGCGGCTGCCTAGAAGGAGCTTCAGAGACACCCTCGTCCTGCCTCCATCCAACGGAGTCGAGCGAACAACTCAAGCCAAGTGTCTTGCACCCAAAGAAAAGGAACAGTAATCAAGGAAAACACGTATGTAATTAAGAAAACAAAATCCCTACGATTAAGGAATAACATTTTGTAAAGGAATAACATTTTGTAAAGGAATAGCATGTTCTAAGCTTTAAAGGGCTTCTGTACCCAAACACCATTCAATTTCTTGAGTGAACGGTACGCTACTACAAAGAGAGGACATTATCAGTGTATTTGCACACTCACACCCCAGCCTTCCCAGCTTTCACTGTACGACCAATAGTTTCTGTTTGAAACAGTGAAACTCATCTGTAGAGATTTTGTGGCTAACAAGCATTTGATTTCACTTTCCAGCAACAATACAGCCACTGTATTACAAATACCATCAAATGAAATTTTAATTATTTTCTAAGAGTCACTTGGTAGCTCTTAATGAAGGCAAACTGTTAGGGAAATCCTGCCAAAACAAAGTAATGACCAGATGTGTATCAGTGCAGCAAGGTCTAATTTAACCGAATAACAACTTTAGATCACTAAAAAGAGTCAGATTCATCTATTATCAACGCTCATCCCAACAATGATTTTAAAGTATTTCTCCTAACCCAGAATCTTTATCAGCCCTCAAAAAAGTAGTTGAGAAACCATGAAATATATGTAAGTGTCTGAATAAGAGAAAGAGGAATAATCTTAAAGGCTTTCCCATTTATATCTCAAATTGTTTTCAGTAACTTCTATTAACCTTTCTTTACAGCTTTTTCAGAGTTGATAATGCTACCTGCAACCCAAAATAAAACAAACCGCACAGACTTCAGAAAGTTAGAGACGTAGGCTGTAATCGCCCTACGCTAATAACGTTTGCCATCTACATTAACATCGTAAATGAAAACGCCGCGTGCAAGCTCGGGGATCTGCTTGCAGTAGCGGGTACCCTGTGCTGCCAGGGCAGCAGCTCACGACGGCGGGGAGCTGAGCCGGTGCCGAGCTGCTGCTGGGCTCCGAGATGCCACCTTCTAACCACTTGTACTGCAAAAAAACCAGGCAGTTCGAGTCCGGCTTAGCTTAAACTGCACAGCGGTGGGGGGGCTTGAAGAAAAGACTGACATTTCATACTGATAATTATGAGACTCGTATTTTCCACAAAGCTGGGGCAAACTGCGTTTCCGTAGATACTAAAGAACTGGAAAGCGCAACTGAACAAACAGCATGTATCACCTTACATTTCCTCATACGGGATTTGCAACCCAAAAATATTTAAACTACTCCGATAGCCCTTTGATATAAACATACTAAACTCCAAGGCATAAAACCACAACGGATCTTCAGCACAGTGCAGAAAAAGAATTTAAAAGCTATTTCATTTGTAAACGCTTCTTTATTAGAAGAATGCTTATTGCTTCACTGGTTCATATTCCCATGTCTCTGGCCTATTGAGCAAATAAGTGAAACAACATCTATGCATTTTATAATTAAGTTATCTCCACGTTATTGTTCTCGTTCTCTACTACTGAAAGCCCTAAAGGAAGAAATGCAGCTGCCGAGCACTGAAGGCACTCCTCATTTAAAGTACCTTACAGAACAAAGGCTGAAGCCAAAAGTTGGTCTCATTCATTCAGCACAATAAAATCTTTCCAGGGAGTGTCTCTACAATGATCAAATATCAATCATCAAACACGCACTAAATCACAGTTCTTCACCCATCAATTCTAGCGCCCACAGGAAGATTTCCTGGGAGTGATACAATTATTTTTATTTATGATTATTTGATTCACTTCTCTAAAGAAAAGCAACCAACACTGAAAAACTACATTCAAGGTTTTAATTATTCTCTTAGTGCCTTGCCATGAAGTTTGTTCTAGCATTTTTTCAGCTGGCCAAGAAAAGCAAACACGTGTCAAGGTCAGAGAGAAATAGTTGGGTTTTGCTTCATCTGAATTCCAGTTCTGGGCAACAAAAAATCCAGCAATTTAAACAGGAAACTGGCTTGATAGTTCCGAATTCGTCTTTTCCATGAACGGAGAAGCAACATGCAGCGAATCTGTCTGCTTCTGCTTGTTTCATCATTGAGAGAAAAAAAAAAAAAATCAAACCCCACATATTTTAAAAAAAAGCCTCCCATTTGGTCTTGCTGGAGAAGATCTGCAAGCAATGGCTGGTTTAATAAAGCTATTCTTCAAGGAAGCACGAGATGTAAATTGCAGAGCAAAGTAGTGTGTTGCTTTCCTAATACTAGAGTGTTAGTTTCTAATATGAACTGGAGTCTCTCGTACAAAAAAATTCTGAAGATAATCAAGCGCAAGTCATTGCCATACAAGCTAGTGTATTTTTGGTGACATTGCAAGCGCTCTGTGGCTTTACTTTGGCTAACCTAGAGCTTAACTCCTGCACTATTTTTTAAAAAAATCAATTTTATTGGAATAAAAAAGCCATTTATGATGAACTCTGTTCACATTTGGTACCAAGATAACACAGCATGCACAATCACAAGAACATTCCCTTAAAATCTGAGCTACTATAGCAGTGATTCATAGGGGGAAGAAAATACTTTTCCTAAAACCAGCTCCATCACTTCATTGTAAGAACAGCCATAGATGAGACCAATGCCCCAACTTCAGAAGGCACAAAGTAATTCAGAAGTAGGCAACAACAGCACCCTTGTTTGAAAGGTGTCTCCTTGAGTAGCCCTCGTGCCATATGCCAGAACCTCTCCATTAGTTAGCCTGAGCTGTCATGTTTTACTCTGATAATATCTTGGTATAGAGAGGTCCATAGATGAAACGTCTTTAAGTGGTCAGGTCATTCTTGCACCCAGCCACACAAAGACATCTCTTTTCACTCAAGCATCACTCCGACTCCACAAACTGTTACAGGCAATACTGCTTTTGAATATAACTTCAATGTAGAATATTGCTAAAATAACCCAAGCCTAAAGCAACCTTTCCTCAATGCCTGCATTTAACTGGAAAGAGGTATTAAGCCAGTTTTACAACACAGTAAATTTTATATACTTGCATGTGCGCAGACGCACAATATAGACAAAGACAAAAGGCGTAAACTGAAATTTTTGAAGTAGGCAAAGAGACTTCAGCATGTTATTTTGAAGGTACCTTTGAAAACTTCAGCTGTGCTTTTTGCAAGTCTTTCCATTTGCTTTTTTTTTAGAAGGGTTAATCAGATAATTTAGTCATAAGTACTCAAGAATGCATACCCAAAAAGAAAAAAAATCTCTTGCACAGAGAAGGAAGGAACGGAAAAAAAAAAAAAAAAAGAAAAAAGAGAGAGGGGGGTAACAGAGTGAGTTTTTGAAGGAAGTACTTTTTGGTCTACCCTTTCGTGCATGGGGGTTCAGTATGCTTTAACTGCTACTTTGAAAATGCCCTATTTTGTCTGCAGAGCAAGCCAGAGAACGTCTGAAAGCATTAAACTTACAGGTATTGCGCAGAACAGCTATTTAAAAGGACACATAGTGAATCCAGTTTAAAATTTAATAAGAAGTATTTCATATTGTCTGAGGAAATCTATGATGTTCTGAGCCTCGCAGCTTGTCCATACTGTACAAGACTACTACAGGATATATTCATAAACTACCAGTTTTAAATGCACTTTCCTAAAAAGTGTAGTCTGCATGAATAAAAATATCTGAATCACATAATTTATAGTGTCCTAAAGTGGCCTGCATTAGAGAAAGCCTCATCCGTCTCCTCGTTCTACATAAAACCATTAAACTGCTCCAAATGGTAAAGTCAGCATTTCATAATTGTAACTTCAAATTAAGGCTTTTGTGTTGTTATTCTCCAGGAAAACTTGCACCTACGTTTTACAATGAGGGGAAAAAATATCAAAATACATCTTATTAAAGGTTTATGAATGAATCCATTGTATCATCGACGAAACACGCAAAAAGCCAAAATCCGTTCTATTTCCACGTTACTTTTTCCTTTCTGCAGGAACAAAAGTTGACCTAAAACGATTTTCTTTTCTGAAACCAAATGCAGAGGGTGGACTGTGCTGTAAATACAGGCTTTTCAGACATCTTAAAAAACAAACAAACAAACAAAAACACCAAAACCAAGTTATTAAGAACGGAGCAAAAAGAAACTTAAGTCATTAACTGAAACTTTACACAAGCCCCAATTCTGCAAACACTTACGCAACTGAGTAACTTCACACACACAAATCATCTGATTAAGCCCAGTGCGGCTACTCGTATTTTCAAAGCTACCCATACCTATTAAGTGAGTACAATCCCATCACAGTAGATTTAACAGAAAGTGAAATCAGAGATTTGTGTGAAACTTCAAAATTTCTTCCAAAAAGGCAGTACTTAAAACACTTAATCATATTCTACTCATCTTCTCTAAGCAAAAACCCCAAAATATTTAAAATTACTTAAAATTAAACCTAAAACTTCCTAAACAACGCGCAAATATTTTTCAAACAGCTAATCGGCTCTGGAGATATTAACTAGGTTACTAATTTAGGCAAACACTTTTCAAGTCTCAGGTATCTCTATAAACCATCATGTTTAAGTGCTTAACAAGGACAGCTTGCTTTTCAAAGTGCTTATTACTGCAGTTCCCGTTGACTGCAATGGGATTTCTAAGTACTCAGCTCTTCTGAGTAAGGGAATACTTAATACCAGGACACAGGAGTGCAAATTTAGAAATCTATAATTAGGTCATCCAGATTTTACAGTTTTTGTCTGAATAACTCATTTGCGCATTGTTCTAGAGGTGATAAACTATCATACACACACAAAAAAAAAAAACCCAAAACGCTAGAAATTATGACACAGTAAAACAAAA
Source organism: Numenius arquata (assembly GCF_964106895.1). Taxonomy (NCBI): domain Eukaryota; kingdom Metazoa; phylum Chordata; class Aves; order Charadriiformes; family Scolopacidae; genus Numenius; species Numenius arquata. The sequence continues at coordinate 32,443,312 of NC_133579.1, forward strand.
AGCACACTCCCTTTTAAAGAATTGTAGGAGAGGATGCCAACAGAAGACTGGAGCTTTGATCTCCTTTTTAACAATCACTCATACAGTGGCAGAAACATCCTTAACCCTCCAAAATATATTCAGCCAACACTACGAAATGCCAGTGCTTTCTCAACAAGCACTAAATAGAGGATGCCTTCACCCAAGAAGTCCTTTAATCCTTCCCATATTACTTTGTTGTCTAAGCACACAGCAAAAACCTCCCCATCGTACCTCTCCCTGGATCTGCAGACAGCATTCTCTACAACTTGGATGCAATAAGCTGCACTTCATTTTTCAAACGTAGAATCAATATTGCTACGTGGGAATCTGGGAGTTCCCCCCCCCGCCCTTGTATGAATGCTTGTAACCATTATTGAATCATTTCTCATCTGCTATCTTGCATAACGTCGGCGTTTGCTCTTTCAACTTTTGCCTTTGTTTCTGCTACACCTCCACTTTCACAACCTGCTTCCAGACTCATTTTGGAGACATTTAGTCATAGCAGGGTGGCAAAATCACTTCCTTGAGATGCTCACTTTGTGCTGTGCTAAACAAACAAACAAACAAACAAAGCACACCAAACATTAAAAAAAGAAAAAAAAAGTCACTTCCTGATACTTGCATTGATTTTTCTTCTCCTCAATTTTAGGGTGTTAGTGAGTCAGCTCCCAAATGAAACTGATGCTGGAAAGCTGTCAGGAAACTATTTATATCTTGCAAGTTATTAGTGTTGTGAACGTTTACATTTTAATTTACAAAAATTATCTGTTACCAATACCTCAACCCTCTCAATCACCGCTTTCCTAAGGTAACACGCCCATAACCAAAAGACAGATCAATGCGCGGTTGATAATCACCAAACGTAAACTGCCCATTTATAGTATTGATCAGCGGCTTTTTTTTCACACGTGCAGTAGTTCGAGGGAATAACAGGCACTTGGCAGTATCAACACTGCGCTGACAGGAAGAGAAACTGGCTGGCGCTCGTGCAACATCATGTCAGTAGATACCGCGTCCATCAAACGCTGACAGTTTGGCAGATCGGGCGCTCCCTGCCATCATGTCATAATGACTTCAATTTACTTCTCCGCAGCACCCAAGGGCTGCGATTTCATCAGCCATCCAAGTCTCTTCTCTTCAAGAACAAGACTCTCTTGCTTTTACATCCTTGACAGCTCCATATATTTCCTTCAAGTTTCCTAGCAGGCATAACCAGAACAGTAAAAAACATGAAGCTGTTACCGCCTCTCTCATATAATTTATATGAATAACTGAAGTTTTATTTAGCAACTAAAATTTCACGCTCAAAAATTCAAACAGTGGCAGGTTTCAAGTGCTGAAGAACAAACAGAAACAGAAGAAGGAAACTCGAGTGATTTTTTACAAGCCTGAGGTAGGTAAGGCTGCCCATGCTTCTAACTGAAGATTAAGATGCTTGCGTTGGACATCCAGAGATGTACTTCCATCCAGGGCGAGGAGGTCCTACCAGTTGTAATGGAAGATGGGCACCAGCACAGAGATGAAGCCCATCAGTCGCTCCTCTCCACCTGTGGATGGAGGAGAGCACAAGCAACTGCAGGCATTGAGGCCCCAACGGGAGCAATCAGGTTCATCATGGCATGAGGTCACCAAGACATCGTCAGTAGATACTCAGGTATTTCCTCACACAGTTAGTCAGATGCTGCAACAGGGGCAATGATCGTGTCCATCAACAGTTGAAATGAAATTGCCATCTGAGTTTTGGCATAAATATGTTAAAGGGTCCTTCAACTTCACTGCAGCACTACTTTTAACTAGGCAGGTATCTTTGGCTCCTCTTCCTTTCCACCTCCCAACTCCCTCAGGTATCCTCTGCTCTCCAAGATGATCAGCTAAACATTTTACATGGTCTTGAATAGTAAAACGTGAATCTTTCCCTTTAAAACTTAACAAGTGTAACAAAAAAAAGCACATCAAACATTTTCTTCTGAAAGAACAGAGAGACTCAGAATTGAGAAATCAAACAGGAGCTTCTGTATGCAATTTCTGTTTGCCACAGGAAACATTTTCTTCTTGTAAAGCACAGCAGCTAAACCTACGCTTCTGGTAAAGCGGAGGTAGAAAAACCTACCCACCTGAAAGTGAAGACAGGAGGCAAGGAGGCAGTCTTTCCACCAGAGGACTTCAAAGCACTCCCCAACTCATACAAAACATCTCAATGCTTCCAGTGGAGGTGAGCCACCACCTCCCGGCCATATCCCTGCCCTCCCCGCAGCTGCGGCGTAAAGGTCCCCATGGGGCCACTAACACTCCCATGAGACCTCTTCCATGGGGGAGAGGTCTCCATCTTTCTCTCCTCTGCCCTCCACTGTGACAAACCAAGACACCATGCCACGAGGGACAGGTGGTCGTCTTCATGGAATTTGGTTGCTCAAGAAGCCTGGGCCATTGGGCTTGAAAGGACAGGTAAGAGACCCACACAGCATGAGGCATTCCAGCAAGAGGCAGGACTTCCATGTTGTTGGGTCACCATAAAGCAAATGATGCTTTCATTTCAGTTTGCACCCCAGCAATGGTTACATCCCACGCACAAAGGGAAAAAAAATCAGCTTGATCTTATCTTCAAATGTTATTAAAAAAAAACACAAGCAACTTCTTATTCACCTAATAGCTTTTAAAAATGAAGTAACAAGAAACAATCCTAAGGAAAAGTTTATATAAGCTTCCTAGCATACACTACTACAAGGGATTGTTATATAAATACAGAATAATTACATCTTAATCCCCTGCTTTAAGAGACAGATCTTGTTAATCTGAAGAAGTATGCAAACTCTTTTTGTCATGCTGTAAGACCTCTCCAGGTGATTACATCAGTCAGATCAGGTACTGTATGACCTAGCTCAAACAGGCAGAGGCCAGCTACGGGATAGGATGCCTCACCTGGCAGTAACCACGAGAAGAGTCACGAAGAACAGGGCGACCGAATCTGACTGCACCCTGGTGATTGCATCAACTTGGCCTCACCACATTTTAGCGTTCTTGCCAATTGCTACATCCCAACCAAATCCCTCCCTCCTCACCCCTGCAAAGCTGCATAGGACATCTAGCATGTTAACGATTCCTCTCAGCAGACCCAGTTCTTCACAGGTATCAGTGTCACAACCACAAAAGAAACAATGCACACGGATTTAAAACAAAACAAAACAGAAACAACACCTCTCTTAATATCAACTCAGCCATTTCACAGTAACCCTTTCCTGTAAGAAGGGGTTCAGCAGGCTGGGAACCGGCCTGGCCCACGACCTCTGTTAAGGTCACCTCTCCACCAAGAGTCACGGGGAAGTGCCATCTCCGTGCCCAAGGGCATCCATTGTTGTGCTTAGAAAAAGAACTAAAAAAAAACCCCACACCTCTACTTTTGGCTGGACAAGAGGGTGTATTTTTTTGCTCTCTGAAGATGACCTTGGAGTTTGAACTTTGCTTTCAAAGCCTGAAATTTTTTTCTCCTTTTACACCACGGGGAAGATTCCACATCCATCCATCCATTTCCAGATACCGACAACAGGATCTAGTGAATACATCAGTCTTGCTTCTTAGCATAATATCTGCACATTTCTACTGAGACCACAAAACTAAGTAGAACCATGTAGAACTCTGAAAAGTAGCACATTTGGGGTAAAATGGGTACACCTGACACTGCAGCCGAGCACCTTCTTGAAAATGTTAAAACACCATTTTGGACTAGTCTAAACTTTTTAAACTTGCTGATATGATTTCCTTCACCTGCAACTTTCTAAAACAAACATGTCATAGTAAAACAAATCGCCTCTCCCTAGATAAACCCAATGTTGATACATCATTTCCTAACATTTATGCTCTTTTCAGGAGGATGAGTTAGTTACTTTTTTAAGAAGAACCAGTAATTCTCACTGATTTCTTTGCCTTGGAGTCTTCCAACCACATACCAGAGAAGAGTCTTCTTTGCAGTGACACCTGCAGTGACTCCCTGTAAGAGCATATGCAAGCAGTCAGTGTCAAAACATGCTTCCTAGAGTGATGCCTGAGAGAGATTTTTGGCCAAAAGACATCCGTATAGGGGTTACAGCACGAAAACTCAGGGAGGGGAATGGCAATGCTCTTCCCAGCTCAACTACTCCTGCTGTCACAACGGTGCACATGGAGCAACAGCGCACAGAGATCTCCCCTATGCTACATCACCACTGCATTTATTAAATTGTTTCATTTACCCAAGATGGCATTTTAGCCTTCCTAAACCTTCTTTCACCTTCTCCTCATTGCTTTTAGAAAAACCCACAGGAACAAACACTCCCGGTGCTCCTTCAGCTCCCGACCCTGCACCCGTAGCAGATGCACTCTGCCATCCCACAGGTATCCAGCTGGAAGTGTCAGCCGGGACCCGAGCCCCCTGACCTGCAGCAGCAGCAGGGTAACTGCAATCGTAGAATCATGGAATGGTTTGGGTTGGAAGGGACCTTAAAGATCATCAAGTTCCTACACCCCCCCCGCCACTGGCAGGGACCCCTCCCACTGGACCAGGTTCCTCAAAGCCCCATCCAGCCTGGCCTTGAACACCTCCAGAGCTGGGGCATCCACAACTTCTCTGGGCAACCTGGGCTATCGTGTAGGCTGCCCTGCAAGCCCTCTGACTGAGCACAAATTACAGCTGACTTGAAAAAGCAGCACCTGAATTCTTGAAAAATACAGCCAGCAGGGAGTTGTAAGGATCCAGACACTTTATAGATCTGAAAACTACATCTGAGCATCAAGTGCTAAATCTAGCGCTCGGGGGCACTGTGGATTTGTGACACTTCCAGGAAGACTCTGAATCCATAAACTAATGGATGGAGTATGCTGACACATAAATAATACAGGGGTTTCATGCCAACGACAAACTTTCTCCTGCCATTTAACATAAATTACCTGTTTTTACACTCTAGTTAGGAACATTTCAAAGAGAAGCACTGTTTCTTCTCTTGAATGAGCAAAGCAATTATTTGAGCTCTAAAATTAGGCAACAGTGAATCGTTAATTGCCTCTGAAAACTAAACCCCAAGTTGTACAGACTGACCCACATGAGCAAATCTTTGCAGTCAGCTCAATAGGTTTCCAAGTGGCCACTAGCATCTGCCTACACGGATCAGCTTTCCAGACCAAGGACGAGTGTTAAATTACAAACTTTGTACTCATGGCAAGTATGTTTATTGAATAAATAAATAAACATAAATCCATTTTATTATTGGCAGCATGGCAACCCCATGCAAAAACTTCAAAACCTATTTGAGTTCACTCTAATATTAGTTTAAAAATATCAAATCAATAACACCCTTTAATGTTTAACCAAAAGGCTACATTTGTCCCTGGTTAAACTCTGCCAACACTGGAAATGAACCAGAGATTAATTTGGTTCAATGAATTTGGCTTTTAACCTAGACAATAAAATTTACTTGTATAAAAGCTCAAATCCCAACTGGCAATGTAAGGATGCCTTAGGGTACACCCTGGTTCTCGCCAACACCACATATCCACTTTTATAGCTTTAAAATAAATCTGTGACTTTTGTTTCCACATGTATAGGCATATACTATGCTTACACTACAAAAAGATCAACTTGCAAGGGTTAATAATAATATGCTTGCTAATGTATGATCTCAAAACTATAGAGGACTACTAACAACCTACTTCTGCAAAACTGGAAGTAGAGGAAGGGGAAAAAAAAAGGAAAAGGAAATTTTTTGCTCTTTACCCAAGATAAGAGAAGCAGAAATACTGAATGACTACAGGATTCTGAAGCCACTATATTAAATTGCATTCTTACCTTTGGCATTAACATTATCATACACTTATTGCTATTCTAGCAAACAAGTACGGTTTTTAACAATACTTAGCTAGGCATCTTCTGTCATATTTCAGGAACTACAGAAAACAATCTCTGTTTCTAAAGTTGTCATCTCAACAATATTACCTTTGTTTTCCCATTACCTAAAAAGTCATGTACCGTCTTCTCTTAACAACTGACCTGTACTTTAAACAAGTTATATTCACAGAGCGTGCAGGTGTACGTCCTGTATACACAGAGGAACAATTTGGCCTGATCTGCGCCCCTGAAATTCTCCATGTAAGCGCGTAATAATGCCAAAGAGTCAAGGAGAATTCTGTCCGCGATGCCAAGGAGGTGATACCAAGGGGACAGAAGCGCATCACAGCACTGTCATCAACGCAAACTGTTCTACATCGTCATGCGCGGCCAAGGAGGCACTTGTACCTACAAGGCTGCAGGCATTCTGTTTGCCTGGTTTTAACCAGATGGCCAGCATCAATAACAGAAGTGAAACCAACAATTTCGCATTTTTCAAGTCCTGGCCTGGTAATACCAACACCTTTTTTTGTGCGTTTGTGCGCCCAGGCACTGCCAAGCTTCGGATGACTGAGTCATAACACCACCCTATGGGGCCAGGCTGGGTAACCATTGCTAACACTGGCAAACTCTTTACTCACGAGAAAGTGCCTCTGAAGTCAGCGAGACTCTTCAGATGAGTAAGATGTGCTCACTGATGTCAGGAGAGATTACTCACTGAGGGCTTTGAAGGTTTTATTTTGTAGTAGTGCATGTGCATGTGTGTGTACATGCACAGGAGCAGACACGACTACCTAAAAACCATGAATTCATCATCAACCTACAAGGAAGGCAGTATGGGTTACAGAGAAAAGCAGCCAGACAGAGAGATAAATAAGCCTGAGCCATGACCTCAAGGTAGGAGTAACCTCAGTGTAGGTTGTACTTACCTAAACCAGGACTAAACATGACTCGGGGAGCGCAGGGTTGAAGTTAAGTACTCAGAGGCACAAGATATACACCATTAGCATCTCTCCTTCTGCTGGCTCAAGCCCCTGCCATCCTGCTACGCTTTTTATGCCACAGTGCATAATTAGCACACCAAATACTAACCTCCAGTCTCACGTATGCTGATGTAACTTTAAATTAACATTACTGAAATCAGTGGAAAAACACAAATGAAATGCAGAGCAACTGAGCAAAGCTTAAACTCTGGGGTCAAGTTGATAGAAGGTCCTAAAGCAACAGAATTTGTATAATTTTTTGACCAGTGTCTAGAAGAAATTACAAAGCCGTTTACATGACCATGGGATATGGCACCACTTTACTCCCAGCTGCACTGCTCAGAAAATACATGAAAGTGAGCTTCGTATCTGTCCATATTTACTACGCCATGCAGCTCTTACAAATAAGCTGAACTACCGAAACCAAAAAGTTGCTATTACTGTTTGCAAAAGCAGAGGGTCTTTGCAGTGAAGGAAAATTGCATAAGCAATACTTTACCCCACGGGTGAGGGCTGTACTCATATGAACACACCCATGCTATATGGCATGCCAAACTCTTCCCTCCTTGGCTGCTGTCATCTCTGGTGTGACTTTTCACTGTCATCTTCTGACTTCTACCCTTCTGTAAAAGGTACACAAAGAGAGCTAACATACAGATGAACCACCCTCATTTTTCCAGGTAGCCGGCAGGCTAGTTTCTGGGATGACCGAGGAACATTGGCACTGACCACATTCCTAGGCACCCACGGAGCGATGCGGAACCAGAGCCCCACTGTACTGTTTTCCTGCAAGCCTGGGGCAGGACCGGTCCCCGCACAGAAACCACCCCGGTTTGGAGGAGAGCAGAAAGCACGTCCACATCAACACACAGGCAGCCTTCAGTACAGGGAAAACCGTCGCCAAATTTTTGCCTTATAATGTGGATACACGTCCAAACGCCAGCTGAGGATCAAACGCCAAAGTTGGCTTCCCCCCTACTCTAATAAAATGCATGCTAAATTCAATTCTAGTAACTTCTTATTGTGAAGAGGGCTGTGAAAATTAACAGACATTTATTAGCATTTAATTTGACAGCAGATTTGCTTTGAAGAACTTTAATGACCCATTAATGAATCCATACAACCACATGTACACAGAAAAGATGCAATCAAGTCCCGGGACTGATTCTTACGATGTGTTTGTACACATCGCGGAACAACAGCAACAGATCATCATTGCTACTGGGTGCCACCGTATGACAACAGCTATAATTATATTGTCCTGATAAATCATAATCTTCTGTAAGCCTAAACCGCTGACTTTGTGTCAGATAAAAACAGATGCCTGCCATGTTGCCACACACCTTCACCTGATCATCACACTGTGGTTTCATTTAGAGGATCACAGTTAGCAAAAGGAACTGATCAAAACTACAGAAGCTTGGAAAAAGGAACTGCTACGTGTTCTCATTTTATCTCCTCCCTCCATAATGCTTAAAACATTATGTTATTACTTCTTCTTAAGAGACCAGAAACATTATACCCAGCACATTGTTTGTAAAAGTAATCAGAGTTAAGGTCGTAGCAGTAAAAGTCACGTCTAGAAAATGTGCTTTCAGGACAGATTCATGAGTATGCACAGAAAAGACGGGGGATGAACAACAGACTTCCCAAGTGCTGCTTTTTTTTTTTTTTCTAATGGCTGGTTTTGCTGACACGCATCTTTCACAAACCTAGCTAGTCCTAACAAATTCTATTCATTCACAGCAATTTCTTTGTCTCCTTTTTTAAGGAAGTTCCCTGCCAGGACTAAAAATTAATCAGCCTTAGGTGGCTGCCACCCTCCCAGCCCTCCTGTGCCAACAGCCTGGTTTCTCAGCACAGCCTCATCCTTCTCACGGGCCCCTTGCAACACTCGCATCGCTCCCGTTCTCATCCTGAACGCAAACCTGCTCCGCTTCATATTCCTCCTCCAAAAACTCTCATGCTCAACACACCACATCCACCCACTCATCCCAAGTCTCCGCCACCTTCAGGTTTTGAATTTTGACACCAGCTCAAGTTCAGAGGCAGGCAGCAGCCGGGGAACGGGGACTGCAGAGCAAAACAGATCTGGGGGAAAAGAGGCAGGAAAAGGGTCTACAATAAACAGTGATTTGTGCAGTGGGAAGCAAGTCTTAAGTCCCTTAAAGTAGCTACACAAAAAAAAAACAACCCTCAGTTACTTCACACACGTGCAAACACATGTGCTTGGCCAACCTCCTCTTCTCCTTCTGGTTAACATCTCCTCTCCATAACCACCCCCCCCACCATTCTTTACACTGTAATTTTTCCCAGGACCCTTGGTGCTGTAGCAGGACCGCACACACCAGGCACCAAACAAACATCAGGTATCTCCATATCCTGCTCCTACACTTCTCTGCACACTCCCTGTCTCCTTCTCGTGCTGCTGCGGGATGGCAGAGACCACCCAGCAGCCTGGTGCCATGGGAAATAAAACAAGTAAGATCTCAGTTGGACCATGTTAACCCATCCTGGACAGTGACATCCAGCAACTCCGTGCAGGGACGTGATGACTCCAGCCGCCACCTCAGCCTCACCGCTCATGAAGAAAAGCGCCACCAAGGGACAATGATCCTTTTACTACCTTAACACAGATAGCGCCAGATTCCTGCCATGGTGATTTCTGACGAAACAAAGACACCCACCTACAGAAACCCAGTGTCCCTAGGTACAGGGGAAACTGTTTTTCCGCCTGCAACACTCTTCCTGGACATCCACGGCTCCTCCAAACACCCGTTTTCTCCCCCTTTATTTCTGTATGGTCTTGTTACGTTCTCCTTTCCTTTAAGGCTGCGTTCAGCTCCTCATGGCCTGCATTTTCCTCTCCTCCAGCCTTTGCCACAGCTGCTGCTCACACCAGCTCTTCACTGCCTCTGCGGAGACCAGCGCTGATGCCAGCCATGAAGCAGCCGAGAGTTCTTTACAGGTCAACCAGCTCATCTTGGCACAGCTCTACTATCCCGAACGCAAGGCGTAACCTTGGGGGTGGAATTACACAAAGGCTAATGCTGTGTATCTGGTCTTCAATAAACGTTGCAGATCTGATGTAAGACTCCACAGGAAAACTCTTGAGTTACACTACTCGAAATCCACCAGACCCTAAGAGCATGAAAGTAAAGCAGGGATGACTAGGTGAAGGACATTTTTATTGCTCCTCCACAAAACTATTTTTCATGTTTTTTTTTTTCCACATTCACGTACCCCTGTACCCACACAGATATTTTCTTTTTAAAAGATTAACGAGAAAGTTCAAATTGAAAACTTCATTTTGCATATTAGAATGAGACACTGGGACTTCAGCCCTTCAAATACTGTTCTCTTCTCCGAAGTGTAAAATACACTAAACAAAGCAGAATAAACCGGGTTTGTAAGAACAACAAAAATCTGTTTCATGTCTAGCATCTTCCTAGCTGTCAGACTCACACTTATGATCATCTTGTCCTTTTTCTTAAATATGTTGAAGAGAGTTTAGTTTAAGAGAGAGTGTGTCCTCTTCCATGGGGACAACAGAGGACAGAGATGGGTTTTTTTTCCCTGTACAGGAGAAGTACCAACTCAGAGGGCAGTGTTCCCGACCCTACTGGGCCAGCAGGACAGCCGAAGGGTCCCTACACGCTGCAGAGTAACCTGTGCTGGTCTGCACAAACACCTGGAAGAGAGAGGACTCAAACCAAACTTCAGACAAACTTCTTGATCCTGCCACTGCCCTGGGCTGCTCATCCTTCACCACGTCCATTACGTGGTCCCTCCAACATCCCATCCTCTGGGAGCACAAAACTCAGGCACAGAAGAGCCACGTTAAGAGCCACGTCTTCCTCCTCAGTGTGGTGTTGCAAGCCTCAACCCCTGGACACCAGCCCCAGAGCCTGCAGGAGGCTTGGACAAGCTTTTTGCAAGGGGAGAAGAAGACCTACGCTTTAGAAGGGTAAGGAATTAGCCTGATTTCTTGTATCTCGAGGACCACATTTCCTTCCCTTTCCTCAGCCTGACAGACCAGCCAGTCCCCAGTGGATTCCTCTTCAGCTATTACCTTCCATTCCTCTTTCAAACCAGGTCAGCATTTCTCTTAATTTGTTCTCCCCCTTATTTTCTGTCAGAGCCAAAGAAGCGAAAACATTTACAAGTCTCTCCACCAATCCTCTCCAGTGGTCCAAATCCAGCTAAAAAGTTGCAGAAATCTTCACCCGCCATTTCATTTTATATCACTTGGCAAGTACTGAAAAGCCAATAAATGTCATTAGGTTATCTCCAGCTGCACACCAGGACAAGGCAGAAAAGGCTATGAAAGCCACAGCGTCTCCCGAGCTAGACAGCAGAAGATAGGAGCAATATCTAAAGGACTCCATTGTGCCTCTCATCTTCTTACAAAGGCTCAGAGGGGATGCCTGGTTGATGCCTAGGTCTGATGCCTAGCTCAGAGACGGTGGAGTGACCTGCAATATACAGGTGGGAGCTGAAAGACTTTGTTAAGCAGGGGTAGACACGAAGACCATTTGTTTGCAGGTTAGGACAGGACACACAGAAGTCATCAGTCCATTGCATAGACTGCACATCATATACATTATCGTGACTAAAAAATGCCCCAGGTTCTGCAGTGAAACTGTAGGAGACATAACAGCAGCCAATTCAGCAACAGGCATTTAAAATTTCATGCTTAGCGGCCTGCATGAATTTCACAGACTACCTTACTGCTTTCACTTTGTTTTTCAGACTTTTAACAAGAGCCAAGCCACCCCTTTACAATACCCAGGCTCCTCAGACATCCACTTCAGAACACCAAAACCTGGGGGAAAAGTCTGCCCACAGTCTAAAAGACGCTTTTGAGCTCCAGACACCCTCCTTTCAAGTGCATGAAACTTCAAAGTGAAATATTAGCAATTCTAGCCTTTTGCACTGCGTGCTTTTGTGATACAAATACTTGGCACCCTATAATCCCTAATCAACCTAGAAAATAAATGACTGATAAACCAATCTGCTAGTAACCCCATTAACAGATTCTGGCTTCAGTATCAACAGGGTAATTTGCTGAGACTATTTTTAATCCCGACTGCTAAACCATTAATCCCACAATTTCCACATAGTATTTCCACACACACCCCCCTCTAAATTTACCCAAGGTTACCAACAATTTTGCAACTCATTAAAGGAGCAGATAAATAAATAACATTTGCAAATATACACCTCCTGGCACTGGAGAACTGAGAGACTCCGATTACTCAGTTGATCCCGTTAAAGCCATTACTTTCTAATTGGAAAGAGTCATTCAGAAGCAAAGCTGTGTGTCTGGCATGTCACTTGACACCTGGTATGTACCGTTCATGATAAGATGAACTCTCCAATATGCTCGCCACAACTAGAACAAGTGGGTTATTTCATCATACCACTGACAGTCACGGCTCCCTCTACTAAAATCTGTCCAAATTTAATGGGACCAGAGTTATCAACATAAATTGCCATGTTTTCTCAAACTGGCGTTAAAACATTCTCCAACTATCATTATTAATGTCAATATAAATTATGCATTGAAGATCACAGCATTCATTACAGAGGTAAAATTTTTCTGGGGGCAAAGAAAAAAAAGAGACAAACGGAGCAAATTAATTAAAGAAAGTATTTATAGATTTCGTACAGCTTTTCTCAGTAGTGATGAAAACAATTCTCTAAAATGGTCTTAAAATAAGCATTCACAGAGCCATTAAAAACAGTACCAAGGAAGTATTGTGTTAATCAGCTAAAGGTAGAGTTATACACAGGGTGTTGCAGAGGGGCTGACGTGATAATACACAAGATGGGTAGTTTATCCAAGGATGTATCAACGTGTTAGCACAGCAATCTGGAAGACAGACCCTTGGTTGCACGTAAACAGCTACACAGAGAAGGAAAAGCTGTATTTAGCGTTGGAAGGGTGGTGTTTAATGCTCCTTTCGACTTCTATAAATTACAACATCAGCCATTCCTAATTGGTATACATTAGTATTCAAACACCACGTCGAAATTAGAAGCTTAGCAGTTTTTGGGTACACTTATAGACACTTCACAGAAACACGTGAATAACCTTGTTGAAGTATTTTTTGTATTCCAAGGTTAAAAGAAACCGACTTTAAGAGACAGATGGTGAGCAACTGGTACCTCACCGAGAAGCGCCACCGACTTTTGGAAGTTCTCACGCGATGCACTGTATAGGGCAAACTCCTATTTACTGCACCCCTCGGGACTTCCGAGGAGAGCCCCATCTCCTGAAACCCTGAAGATATGCATAGCTAGGATGGCACGGGGGAAAGCAAGCCTGGAAATACAACTCCCAGGGGCTCCAAATCCAAAGGGAAAATAAGAGACCTTATTTCCCTAATTGCAGAGTTTAAGTCAATCCCTAAGCTGCCTGATTCATGTTTTTTTCATACTTGTGGCTGCCAGTACTGGTAACCAGCTCACCAGTACAGGTGCCTCACAGTCTACCACAAGGCAAGCCAGAATGCATCCATTAAAATAGACAACTAAGCAACCTCTGTGCAAAGACTGGAGTGGGGGCGGGGGGGGGGGGGCGGGGAAGAGAAAGTCTTTCCAAGCACATCCTCAACCATCAAAGGAGCAGCTCTAGTTTCAGCCAGCAGAGACCGAAACACCTCGCCCCGCGATCCTTTTACAACACACTGTGTCACTGGCTATTGTTCATAACTCTTCCCGCAAACCATTTCAACATTCAGAGCCCGACTATTTCTTAAGGAAATTATTTCAGAAGGGGAAAAAAAAATGAAATTTAAAAAAAAATTGCTTACTCATGAACCTGGTATCATTGTAACAATGAGGCAAAACAGCTAAAGACACAGTTACATTGCACAATCCTAAATGCATCATTTATTGTACCAGATTTCAGAAAAAGAACATTCTGAAACACTAAAATAAATCAAAGCATAAATGTGACTTCTTGTCAGCTTATACAATATGGGTTAAATGCTACCATATGGTGAATGCACACGTTACCCCTTTAAAAACAAAGAACATGGCTAATTTCTTTCCCAAATCTATTTTTAAATAAGCAAACGTGATTATTTTAAAACGAGGCTACAATCGTGACTAAAGCACCTCAATTTCCACCAGTCTCTCTCTCCCTCTTTACTGAGAACTAATGCCACTTCACTGCTCACCATCTTTTTTAAAAAGACAAGGAAAAATTACTATTAAGTCAGCTTTATCCCTGTAATAAGCCAACATGAGCATTTCCATGCAGTGTAAAAACAGTGACAAGCCAACTCACCGTTCTTCCTTTATTCTACCTGCCGGAAAAGCAAAGCATGCGCGTGTGTGTGTGTGTGCGTGTGCAATACATTAAAACTCACTGACATATGATCCGATTTTCAGCAAACACTCCCAACAGGACCTGCCCGATAGAGCTCTCGTTTTCACTGCACCCTCCTCCCCTTGCCCCCCCCCAGCCATGTACAGAAACATACAGTTTCAGTACACTCCCAACCAAAATGAACAAAACAAAACAAAACAAAACAAAACAAAACAAAAAAAAAAAGACCAAAGCATAGATGTATGAAACACACGCAGGGGAGCTGGCGCCGATGCTGCTGGTTTGAAAATTGTCTGTCCAGCCTCTGTGCTGAGTATTTGTTTTATCATTACACTGTAAATGAAACATGTCAGGAGTCTAAAAATAGCTACAAATTGTAATTACACATGCTTTGTAGTTTCTGTTGTACTTGGAAAAGAAGATTAAAAGCTAGATCTTTTTAGAAACTGGCCTTAAAGATTTGGGGAGCCACAAAATCATTCTACTTTGCAATTTGGAGTACACGGCTGGAAAACATTTCCTTTGGGACGTAAATACGACGGCCCCAACATGGAGAAGCAAGCTCCCAACGCCACACAGTGAGATGGCAAGAAAGAAAAGGGAGAAGCATGGACAAAGAAAAAAAAAAAAAAAAAAAGTAATTTCTTAGAGATTCTAAGAGTGCCCTGATTACGGATGTAATACTATAAGCTTTAATTAGGAGCTAAGTGCTGTGTGCTAAATTCATCCCCACACCACGGCCCCGTAAATTCAGAGTCACTCTGCCAAAGTTACAGTGGGTTTACGACGACTGTACAACAGCAACGCCCGGCCCCTGGCTTCTGTAACAGCCCGTAAGGAAACATGGATGTCATTGAACAAGCGTTAAGCTAGGCAATACCCTGCTGATACGAATTAAATTCTTCTCCATAAGCAATCGCTTTAACGACAGGTCAGCAAAAATGGATTTTAAGTAGTCATCAGGAGGTAGGCGGGCGTGAATCCGGAGTAAAAACCCTCTGTTCCTCTGCGACTTAAGACTTAAAATGGTTTAGACCAGCGTCTTCATTCGCACGTGACTTTGTCACCCTGTAAACAGCCGCCGTCCCCGCAACAGGCACTATTTGCAATGTCAGCTCACAACTCGGGAGCGGTACACAAACAAACTGCCTCACAGCAGCCCAGTGCCGCCGCTGCTGCGGCTATACAATACCTGCTACAACTTATTAGGCAATAACAAATAGTTTGGCAGCAACTGAGGAGATGCAGGTATTGTCCATCCGGGCGCTAATTTAATCTCAGAACAGGGGCTTAATGCCCCGAGTCCGTTTGCATAAGGGCTTGTTGCCGTTAACACAGTTTCAGGGAGGCAAGGAGAAACTGCTAACCCAACGTGTGTAACAACGCTGACGGGCCTCCACAGATAACCAAGATGTAAACAACATAAAAAAAAAAAAAAAAAAAAAAAAAGAATAACCGATGTTGAGTAATCATCGCATCAAAAAAAAAGAAAAGAAAAAAAAAAAAAAACAAACCAGAGCTCATTGGCTTCAAATAGCAAAGCAGGTTCAGCAGATCAAGAGGGCGAACATTTGCTGACTAACAGTTAGGTAATGAAAGTAAACATTCGCAATGAAGTCATCACCCTAATGAAAGCCACGGCAATGTCAACTACCTGGACCATAATCCACTCGCATGCTGTAACGCGGGCTCACTAACACAATATTTACTAGAGTCACGCCTGCTGGAAAAGGAAAGGAAGTCTCATTTTCTTTTAACACAGAAGTGACAACTAAGAAATACTGCTATTTGTTAGCTCTTCCCAGCTCCCCAGTACCGTTCTGATGACGCCCAGAGTTACTGTGCAGTTACAGCGGGTTACTGAAAAACAGAATTTTGCCTTCAGTGACTGAGTCACAGCAGCTTTATCCTAGCACTGTATAAACATTTGCAGCGTGTAAGATGTCTGCTTTCAAAAAGCAACGTTCCTCCAAGGTTCAAATATTTATATTGCAGATATCTAATCAAATAAATGTGACCTTTTTTTTTTTGCTGTTTTTCTGCCATGCAGTGATTAATTATTTGGATTAAGCTTATGGCTACAGAAAAAAAAAAAAAAAGAAACAAAGAAAGAAAAACAAAACACCGAAGGAAGTTTTAGCTGATTAACTGCCAATATTGTTAAGGATTTCGGAATCACACACAGAAACTGCAATTCCACCCAGAGACACCCTCATGCACCTCCCTGTACTCAATGGGAGCGGCAAGTGTGCTCATTCAGGGACAGCACTGGGCTCACAAGCAACAAGTCAATTTACAGGATGGTTGTACGCTCTCTTACCCAATTGAGGAACATCACACAGCTATGAAAAACAGTCCATTTCCCCTTTCTGCCCAGAAATCTAATGCCCATTCAGGCTTAAAAGGTGCGTATCTACAAATTCATACTTCTGTCTCAAAAACTTAAACAGGCACATTTTATCTGTAAAAATCTGCAAGCTCGGACAAGCTGCTTCCTGTAAAATGCCATCACTTTGTATTTTAGCTGTCTATTTCGATGACTTTAAGAAACAACCCAGTCAAACCCAGCTTTCCAGTTTGAGTACACAAATACAGACTTCGCCACTGGTCTCACAAAAGCTTAGGCACTGGCTCGTTTTGCGTACCCTATGTAATCCCAAAGAAGTCCTGGAAGAACTTGGCATGAATTCAAGTCTTCACCAAAGTGAGGTCTTTCAAAGTTGGAAGTTTTGGATCATACTAAATAGAGATCACCCCATTAGGTGGGATCTCAGTGTAAAATTCTCCAGTTAAGATCACAGCTAACTATAAAGAACTCTGTTGAAGTCACCTGCACGTAAAGATCTTTAGAAAAAAAACACAGAATAAAAAGACAACCCAAAGTTCGCACAAGTTGGTGACTACATCCTTCATCCGACGGTACTCTTCCAGGTGTCCCCTCTAGTACCAACTACACAAGCACTCACAGCAAGGTGCATTTTAAAGGGTACTCATTTTTCAGTCAACCGAAGCCAACATCCCTGCTTCCGAAGCGGACCCGTAAAGCGTTAAGATGTAAACATCCCTGTTTGCTAAAACGAGGGATGGCTGCAGTTACGGCAGTTGAACAAGCAAAGATTCAGAACGATGGCACAACCGCTTTCACCCCTTCGGTGAGCACCTCTGTACTGATAATTATTAAATCTTGGTGACAGCACGATACTATGACCAACTATAAAAACATATGATGAACCTAATTTTTAAAGCAAAGACATTAGTCACTGTCACGGGAAAACTTTAATCTACAAAAGCTGAATGTCACCGCTGTTGCTCCATGCCAGCCGGCTAAACTGTTACCCAGGTCACTTGCAAATAACAATAGGTACCTTTCACCTTAGTGATGTAAACTGTTTTCTTTTCTATGATGCACAGAGAAGCAATCGTTCAGATGCACGGAAGGACAGTGTGCAGCTCTTGATGCATATTGTTTTAGTCGCGTACAGCAATTCAGAAGGTGGTGCCAAGCTTAGATAGGAGCTGTGCTAACAAATACCACTCCCCTCTTTAAGTGTGTTTTGGATAGCCTTCTGTCAAATCACTCCTTAAGACAACATTATTCTCACCGATGTTTCATTTTCCTCTTTTTTCCTGTGTAAGCATTATCTTCGCATATTAAACTAACAGGTTGGGGGCGGGAGGGCAGGGGGCTATAATGTCCATACAGTCCGCATAGTACACATCACTAACTAGATGTCACTTCAACATCACTCGGGGGTTTTTTTATAGGAACTAAGGGCTTGAAAACAAATCCCAGGCACAAATTATCAGAGATACCTGAAAAATATTTTACACCGGGAACTAGCGAAGGTGCGCACCGTGCCAGTCACACAAATCGCTTCACTGTGCAGAGCCCACTCAAGGCAGATACAGCAGCTACTCTTGTGAAACTGAAGACGTCTCCTGGAATAAGTGCATCCTAACATTAATTACACCACAGGCACGCACATCTGGCAATGCAACTTACCCTATCCCTGGCCCTGCAATGCACACACACCCCCCATCCCACTTGCAACAACTCCCCTCGGCCCCACATGCACCTGCCCCACATGCACCAGCCTGCCCCCCAGCATCTACACACACACACACACTGGCCCCATCCACGACCCCTCCACGGGGTGGAGAGGGAGACAGCAGGGAAGCAGTGGGGGGGGGTCACTGCCCTCCCTCGGAGTCAGCATCCTCCCACCTGGTCCCCTCCAGGGCAGGAGGGGCCTTAATGCACCACGGGAAAGACACGGTCAAAATGAAAAAAAAAAAAATCAAGACACACGCACCCCACAAAAGAAAACTCTCAGCTATCACCCACCTGCACGCAGGGAGGGGGGCACAAAGGAAATCTCACAGAAGAGCTCAAAAAACAGACACACACCCACCTCCAAAACACAGGTTTGGCCATTCAGTTTCTGCTTAAAATTATGCTTTTCTCTCCTCCTTTCTTTTTTTTTTTTTTTTTTTTTTTTTGGGGTGGGGGGGGTGGGAAGCCAAGCAAATACACGGTTGCCAAGTCGAGTTAATGAAAAACCCTTTGGCTGTTAACTCATTTAGTGCAGCGAGCATGAAATAAAGTCCGTGGCACGGGGCCAAAGCGCAGCGGCCCTTTGCCGGGCGGGCTTCTGGGACCCACCGCCCGGGAGCCAGCCCGCGGCACAGCACCCCCGCGCTTCTCAAGAGCTCCCATCTTCCCTTGGAAATCAGCGAATCCGCCTCAAAACAAACAAAAAAAAAAACCACCACCCCCAAAAAAAAAAACACCACAAAAAAAAAAGGGAAAAAAGGGTGTCCCCCGGACACCCCGCGGCCGAGGGGGCGGGGCCTGGCAGGGCCAGGCGGGGCCAGGCGCTGAAGGGGCGGGGCCTCGGGCTGGGACCCACCCCCCCGGCGGGGCGGGGACCGCCAGCGGGCGGGGGCTCCGCGGCCCGTCCGTCCGTCCGTCCGTCCGTCCCCGGCCCCCCCCCCCTCGCTCCCCCGCCGAGGAAACTTCTCCGGTCTGGCAGGGAAAGAGTTGGGCTCCTCGGGTGGGGAGACGCTGCTGGGGGCGGGGGGGGACACGGGGCGATGAGGAACGGAGAGGGGGGGGGAAGAAGAGGAGGAGGAGAGTTGCACCTCTCCCCAAAAAGGGAGTTTGACCTCGCACCGCTCTCCGGCGGACCCCGAATGCCATATATTTTTATTGTCACAGGTCGGTTCCTAACGCGCGTCGGCCCAGCGTCTAATTTATGAACTCATCAGCCTAATTTCATTATTTAATCATGCGCCCAGCAATCGTGTTTCCTTAAGAAAGGACTGACCTATTTTTGGCTGGAGATAAACGATCATGTTAACAGATGTTAATCTTGTAATCTGTTTTTCCTGTAAGCACTTCGCATACCCGCGTTTCAGACATTAAAAATAAAATACCAAAAAAAAAAAAAATCTTTTCCAAACGACTTGACGTCACGATTCAGTCCTTAATAAAAAAAAAAAAAAAAAAAAAAAAAAATCTCGCAATGGTTTCAAAGACATTAAATCTTTTTCACTTTATAAATGCTGATTTGTTCTGCCTCAACTCCCACAGGCTTTTATTTGCATTTCAAATTCCACAGGTTACACCAGTCGCCTTTTCAGAAAATGTAAACCAACAATAAGGCAGCAAATGGGGGGGGGGGGGGGGGGGGAGGGGAACCCTGCATCTGGATTAAATAAAGACCAGAATTAATGTTTAGAAAGTAGTCCGAGCAAAATTGTATTTGCGTCTATAAATATCGCGTCTATAGGGGTAACGTAAAGGAGAAGCCGTGGGCGCACACACACACACAATGCGCATTCCCCAGAAGATCCCTGTCTGCTGCTGGGAGCTTATTAACGCTCCCTATAAATGGTGCTGACTCCAAACCGACACTTTTCGGCTTAAAACACAGGGTTTGTCTCCAGCAGTTAATTGCAGAGGTTAGCTCCTTCGCGGGGGGGGGGGGGGCGGAACAACGGCCGGCTGTCATGCCCCGCACGCCTCCCCACACGTACCGCTGCCGATTTTAACACCCCACATTCTCCGCTCACAGCAAAGTTTACCCATCCAAAAAAACTTTCCTCAACTTACCCCGAGTACTTAATTCGCATTAGGATCGCGACTAGGCGCTATGCTAATTATCACCGAAGATAGTAGCGGGGGGGGGGTGGGGAGGGAGGGAGGGAGGAGGAGGAGGAAAGCTTTTATAGCACAAAATGTCTGGAACTGCATTATTTCTATTCTTCTTTTCTCTCTCTCCTTCCCCCCCCCTCCCTCCCCGATCTCCCCCCCCTGTTTTTTTTAAACATATACATTAAACTCCCTGCCTCTCTTCCCCACCTCAACCGCATCAAATGGGCTATTTTCCTCTTCTGGAAATAATCGCTACGGAGACATTGTCCTTCTCCCTGTCTATATGTGAATAATTGTTTTCTCTGCCCGCCCACCCCCAACTTCCTTTGATAAACTGTGTACTTCTGTAACGGGGATCGCGCAGGCAGCCGCTCCGCACGGAGCCCAGGGGGGCTAAAAAACATGGGGGGGGGACGGGGGGGGACACAGACACACATCGGGCATTCCACGCACACACTGAATCAATATTATCGGGGGGGGGGGGGGGAGAAAAAAAAAAAAAACAAAAAAAAAAACCCATTTAATAATTTAAGTGGCTACTCGGGGCTGGAAGACCCATCACCCATCGTCATTAGCCGAAGCATTTTACTTTAAAGTGAGGGCAATTTGCTCTTTGTTTCTTAAAGGATTAATATCGCAGTCCACCCCACCCCCCCACCGGAGTGTACAAAGCCGAAAGGCACCCAGAGCCCCCCAGTTCCCCCCCCCTCCCCGCCAAGCTCCCCCCTTCCCCCCCCCCCCCCGGCACCACCACTGCAGTAAAACCGACCTCTTCCTTCTCCCCAAACAGCGCAAAGTTACCATTTTGGAGCCGCTCCGGTGACCGGGGGGACAGTCCCCATTCCCGGAGGGCGGGGGGGGGAAGTTTATTTTTTTCCCAGGGGTGCAACCCGAGGACCAACCTCCCCCCCTCCCCGGGGGGCAGACAAACACACACACCCCCAGCCCCGCCGCCCCTCACCTCCTCCTCCGCCGCCGCCGCCACCGGCCAGGCGTGGGGAAGGGCGCGCCGCCCCGAAGGCGAAACCCCCGCGCCGCATGCGAGCGGCGACCAGCCGCACATGATCCGCCGAGCCCCGCCGCTCGCACTGGGGCGGGCGGGCGAGCGGGCGGGGGCGGCCCCCGCCGGCCCCCGCCGCGCCCCGCGCCCGCGCACCGCCCCCGCCCGCCGCGCCCGCCCTGCCCCGCCCGCACCGCGCCGCACCGCGCGTCCCCCGGCGGCAGCGACGACCTGGCCGGTGCGGAGCCCGCACGCCGGCCCCGCTATTGTCTCCGCCCGAGAAAAAGTTGGGGCGCGGGGGTGTCGCTGCCACCGAGGCGGCGGGGGGGGGACGGGGGGGACGGGACACGACACGATATAAACCGGGCGCCGCGTTGTGCGGGCGCGGAGTCGCGCTGCTGCCCGCCGGCGCCCCGGTTCCCACGTACCTCGGCCGCGAAAGGTGCGGGGCTGGAGTTGCCCCAGATGCATTTCTATTAGAAACTTTCTTCTGGGTTTGTTTTTTGGTTTTTGTTGTTGGTGGTGGTTTTTTTGTTTGTTTGGTTTGGTTTTGGGGGGCGGGGGGGGCGAATTCCACCGGTAAAATATTTATGGATCTATTGAAATGCGCAAGAAGAAACAACAACATTAAAGTCCTCAATCAAGATCAAAGCGGCATACTGTTCAACAGCCACGCTGGGGAAGTTGAAAGACCTCCGAACAAATCAATCTGCCATATGGCTTTTTTTTTTTTTTAAAAAAAAGAAACAAACCAACAAAACCCCACCACCGCTCCTATGCCTGAAAAGTTCGATTCTTGTTTTCCTGCGTGTTTGCGAAGCTCGGTTTAATCACGCCAAATATGTGTGCCATAGGCGAGGGGAGTATGTTTAGTCTATGGCTGGGAAGCCTAATTTAATCTGCCGAAGCCGGGTACTAGACATCGAGGGTGTGGAGCCTTTTTTTTTTTTTTTTTTTTTCCCCTCTTTCTTTCTTTGTCTCGTAACGTGCGATGACGTAGAATTGACACGGAGGACTTTTGACGGAGGATCGGTGTTATCTCGACGCTCCGGAGCTCTCTCTGGGCCGCCGCTCCCCTACCCCCCTCCGGGCACCCCGGCTCCCAGCCCCCCCGCCGGGGCTGTATCTCCCCCGCTTCCCGGCCCGGTCCGGGCGCACCGGCCCCGCTCCTGCTGCCCTCCGTCACTTGGGTCTCAAACCTCTCCGGCACCGCTGGCAATGAGATGGAAACAAAACGGGGAGGGGGCAGGAGGCTTTAAGTCCTGCCCTTTCCAGTGCTTATTACCAAAAACCCTCGGAATAAAGGAAAGGGGCGGGCGCGGGGGGGGGGGGGGGTGGGGGGGGTGGGGGAGTCAGCGAGCGAGAGGGAAAGTTGGTAATGAAGGATACACGAATCATAAAATGTAAGCTATGTGTGATTAATGATCTGCACTAATTTGAATAGCAGGCGTGTTAAAGGTCATTGACAATTGTTGCTGCTTTCAGCATGAATGCCTGAGTGGGATGTATTTGGGACAATCAAATTTAATTCTAATTCACGGAAAAAAAATTATCAGACGTGCATAGCAGCTGGTCAAAATATAGAGAGGAGACGCTTTAAAAAATGCTCTTTGCCCGTCTTTCAAAGGCAGCTTCATTATATTAAGGTAGTGTTTTTAAATGCCTACATAGTTAGTAAATAATGTATCTGGAATGTCTGGATTTTGTTCCTTATGCATCAGCATCTTTCCTGCACACTTTTTCAATTGCAAGCCAAATTGTGTTCCCAGTTACTCCAGACTCACGGTGTTTTGTGGGGATTCCGGGTTCACGGATGCTGGATTTACCTGCAAGTGGACCCAAGCAGATGTCATCTCTCTAAGCCTGAAGAATTCATCCCTGGCGCACGC
Source organism: Numenius arquata (assembly GCF_964106895.1). Lineage (NCBI taxonomy): Eukaryota > Metazoa > Chordata > Aves > Charadriiformes > Scolopacidae > Numenius > Numenius arquata. The sequence continues at coordinate 32,466,555 of NC_133579.1, forward strand.
CTGTAATACAAGAGCGTAGATTCTCTAATCACAGTTTATATAGTAGTTTAGCATTTCTTTACACAAAGAGTAAGAAATCCATTATAAATCAGCATTCCTGGGCGGTATTTAGAACTACAGTATTAAGCTAATAATTTCCATATGGCGAAAATTGACAAGTCAGAGCAATGAAAGGTGCATGAGACTTCCCAACTCCTCTACGTAAAAATGTGATTTTTACGACCTACTCCTTTTCTTTCAGAGTCTGTATAGATTCTCTTCCTTAGACAGTAAAATGTGAGAGTACACAACACAGTGTTTGCTCTATTACTTGACAGAGTAATGCTTAAAGTGCTTAATATTTTCCATGTTTGCTTCCATAGGGCCCAGTCTGGCACTCCTTGTTCCCATAAAAAAATAGGATCCTGAGCCTACGGGGGCGAAAAGACTGGAGAACCTATCTCAAGCTTAGTAAGTGAGGGGTATTCCACTTTAATGGAAAGGCAATTAAAAATTCAGAAGATGCAGAGACTTTAAAAACAATCAAGCGGTATATTAATTTCACAGAAAGTCACTAGCAGAGTTCCTCTGTCCATGTAATTTTAAATAGGAGATTTTCTCACATTTCTTCTGCTGAGTCCAGCACTTCTGGGTTTTAAAAGCAAAACTGGAACACTATAAGAATTTGTAGACTTAAAAGATATGCAAAATGTATTTGCATAATATCGTTGGTGTCGTAAGAAATTTCAGGTAGAAAAGATATTCTTAATTTTCAAATCATTAGTAATGTACCATTACCATGGATGATTAATCTGTTTGCAGACACTGTTTACCCATTTTATCTTTGCCAGATATCTTCCAGGAGATGTCCTCCCGTTTCAAATTCTTTAAATTACAGCATTTTGTATGAGAATGTCAGCGATATTAATGGCTCAATACGTGTTTTGCTATTTATAGACTCGCATGTATAATAATTCTGGCTAATGAAATACTTGGAGCAGGAAAACATTTATTTACTTTTGCTACGGTCTAATAAATTATTTGTTCAGCATTTGGGACCAAGCTTTCTCAAGTTAAGGAAAATGGCATTTTGATGAAAATCTGTGCAATGACTTGTCTGCATAACTTAGCCTTAGGAATGATTGGTGGAAGTTTAGATAAGAAAAGGTTCCCGAGAAACACCATCGTCTAATAGCAAGGAAAAGAGGCCGTCTCTCTAAAAGCAAAGCTGAAAGCATATATAAATACTTCAAGGCGGGCAAAACAAGCCAAGTTGGGATTACATTTTATATATATGTGTGTGTGTGTGCATGTGTGTGTGCGTACACGTGTCACATACACAGATATATTCAGTAAAATGTAATCTAGAGGAGTCAGTTGCTTCAGCTTTCGCTGTATCTTTGCTCAGTTACTCAGGTTTTGTGCCGATGAATATTTTTCATTGTTACGAATCTATCTGAAATTTAGAGAATGTGTCTAAATGATGCTAATCCAAGATGAATTTAGGCCCTTGATTTTTTTTAAGGAATCTGTTTCTCCACCTCAGGACTCAGACTAGCATTTTCCTTGGGGTCTCCCATCATATCTGTCTCTCAACGGCCCTTTCTAAACACAGCCCCGAGTTTTATAGTTTGTTCTCCAGTTCTGCCAATAAAACAATATATATCTATTTTAATCCAAACCAGAGATTTTGCTTTCAAAGTCTGCTTGGGTCAGAACAAAAGAGCACGCAAAGCCTGACAACAAATAATCTTGTAGTGGTCTTTACGTTCTAAACCAGACTTTTTCTTGGTATGTTTGGAAAGACAAAGAGCATGCGCAGAAGTTACAAACTGGAAGGCGCGGGCGGCTGTAATACCCATGTACATCTGCAGATCACTGCACAGAAACATTCCCAGTGATGCTTTTTAACAAGAAACTAGCGTTTCTGAGTCCAATTAAAACAGGCCATTCTACCACTGGTGCTCTTTCAGAGTTTATGTGGGTGGCACAAATTTCACTCTGAAACAAAATGGTTTCAATCAATACCGAGCGTACACTCTTTGATAAAACACATCCACTTCTCATGTGCACGACAAAAATCTTTCTCTCTTCTTTAATCGTGCCTCGGTAGCTGTGCTGCTTCCAAAGTTTGTACGATGAGAATGCACCACGACGCAGCGGAGTTTTTGCACGCTGGGGGTACTCTGGGTCTGCGTGGGTGGAGGTGAAGCTCTTGCGCCCCGTTAATTTAGTCAGGCATAAATCTAGCAAACAGATTTGAGAACAGTTTTCCATTCAGAGAGCTGCACGCATTTTGGGATCTGAAGAATCTATTAACATGTAACCACAATAAGCAACTTGGGCATATCTGATGACAAATTGTATGGGGTGTCAGGATGTGGTCATATCCTCTTTACCTTCTACTCTTACGAGTTGTCCCCTTGCTATTAATGGAATTGCTTTAATGATAAAAGATGGTCGGTGTTTGTCTCCATCGTCTCATTTATGGCATGTAATGAACTTCTCCTTATGGCAGAAATAATCCGGAGACTTTTCTTGAAAAATCAACATTTTTAACTCTAATGTCTTTCATATTTGCTCCTACCGTCAACACAGTTGCTAGGATATAGCCTGATTTTGATTTTTGTGCTTTGATCCTCTCAAAGCCACATTTTTTTGCATCGCGTTTTTCAACGTCACTTTTACAATGACACTGAGGAAGAGAGCAGAAAAAGTTAATATTGCGAAGTAAGGACAGCCTCAGTGTACGTGGTTATTTTAGCTTCATGCTAAATGCTGTATACAGTACCAACTTTTCCAGCCCTGGCAGTCAGATTTTCTCACCCATATGTAATTTTATAAACTACATCACGACTTCACAGCAGGTAGGGAGCCCACAAACCTGTTCTTAATTTCAGCCTGACTGAAAGAATCTCAGCAGCAGCTGGTTTCAGAATAGCTGATACAGACTTCCACAGATGTGGCCCATAATAGGTTCAGAAATAAAAAAGAACTAGGCCACAACGTAGAATTAATTTCAAGGAAGACAAATTCAATAAGGATGGCACTTTTAAGAGATTTATTTATTTTTTTTTAAGAGATCTTTGGGAGGGCATATTTCTGCGGCCTGGGTTTTTTCATGCTGTCTACCGATCGTAGTACTGCAGTACGCGGATTTTCTGGCAGGCTGGACCTGGCTGTTAGCGGGCTGCTCTCTCTCGAGGCAAAGAAACGGGCTATTTCTGAGTTTGTTTCGCCTCCCCTCCCCCTCGCCCTTCTTATGTTCCTCCAAGCATAACTGATAGTACTGGAGTGCTTGTGCGCTTTTCTAACTGGACCAGACAAAGAGGTACAATGGCTAAAAATGACCTCTGATGAGACGGCGGATGCGCTGCTCGATACAACTGGGGAAACTGGTTGCTAGCTCTAAAACGACACGTTATTTGGTGATGTTTCACAAGCTTGAAAGAAAGGAATGCAGGAAAAAATAGTTTCACAAATGTTCGTTTCTGGAGTTTAGTGAGGGGAAGGCTTTGAACGGTCGCTGTAACACCATGGTATGTGCATCGATGTACTATCATCTTCTGCTGAGTAAAAAATACCTCAAAAGTAAGAGTGGAACAAAACAGTCGCTTGTTCTCACTAACAAAATTTCCCTTGACATTCTGTGCAGTGGTCTAAGTGTTTGAATAATCTTGGTTTATATGGCCTTTCAGCTCAGGCATGCGAGGAAAAAGGAACTTCAAAAAGAGAATATTTTACCTGATGTGTACTATTTTAAGGCTTCAGTAATTAGAGAACTGCAAAGGTCAAAATAGCCATCAATATCACGAGCAACAGAGTAGAAGTAACATGTTTGAGAGGAAGTTCGTTGGTTGGCTGTAACATAATATGCTGTAAGCACTAGGATGTGGATCTGCAATGAGGAGCAGCCGAAGAAACAGCGAAACTTAGCCAGCGTCAGATATTTATTTTGCTGAAAGCACGTGAGAACTTTCAAATAAGAAGTAGAGATGCTTTCAAGTCTAAATCCCAGATTTTATTACCTCTCTGCAGAGATGCTGCAACCTATACTGAGGTCCAACTGCACGGATCCATTCACAGGCTGGAGAAAAAGTTTGCCAGTGCTTTCTAACCTTCCAGTGAGCCAGACAAAAACTCGGGACTCAGAAGCTCCCAAACCCTTTTTTTCCACCTTCTGGACCTCATTCAAATCATAAACGTGTGGCATTAGCCTATTTTTAGCGTAATACTGCTCACCTCTTAAAGTCAAATCATGAAATACTAGATCGGAGTGGGTAGGTGAGATGACGTTGTGTATCTGCTACTCCTGAAACTGTGCCTTCCAGCCTGTATTTCTGAACTAGCATAAACTAAAAATGACTAAAAGTACAATGATTATGTCTGAGGGTGCAGTAGTTTACAACAGTATAAGCCCTAATAAAGATGTACAATTCTGGGGGAAATTATTTTGAGAATGGGAACTCTTCCAAAATCTTCCCACTATTTCTTTCATTGCTGATAGACCATTTTTCTTCCTTGTACAATTTTATGCCAAATTGGCTACTTTTCTAATTTCCCCATTAATCACGCAAAATTCATGACTCCCTTTTTCCACATTTGGACCCACAAATCACCCGAGTGGATTCGATCTACTGAGAGAAAGAGGCTGAAACAGACACCCAGGATCATTAGCGTAAAATGATCTGCATAAAATTATCCTAACTTTTAACAAAAATTTGCAGAAGGCTTCTCGTTTGTTGCTTCCATTGGGTTTGAAAGACAGAAGTGAGTTAGGGAAGTCGGTCTGCTACAGACTTTGCGAGGCATTTGCCTTTTTCCTCTGTTAAACTCCAAAGCTAATAAACCCGGAGCATTCAGTAACAAGTGAGGCACTCATGTCAACAAAGGCCTTACTTAGAGACGGCGAGGTTTTGAGAAACTTCTGTGGCGAGGATTTGAAGATATTTTAGTCATATGCACCGTACTTTGAACACGCACTTTTGCTTCTCTGTTTCCTACAGTATAATCCCCTTTGCTTTCCCCCCCCTGTGTTTTAAAAGGAGCACAGAAAAGGCTGAGTGTTAAACTACATTATTCAATTGTCCAGTAAGTACACAAATTCTGTTCAAATCAGAACAAACTTTCAAGTAGACAGAAAGGGGTATTTGGATTTCCATTTTATCCCGGAAACCCTGCTGAACACCAGTGTGGCAGGGAGTATAGCCATATCAGACCAACAAAAGGCTCCTAATGTAGTGAAGACCTCCTCCTCCCCCCTCCTCTCCGAGGAAGCCGGCTGGCATAGCTTTCGCTATCGGAATTGTTTGCAGAATAACCAGACTAAAGCAGCTCCCTACGTGGGTGCCTTGTTCGGGAATAAGCAGCACTTTTATTCTAAAACATTTATCTCGCTTCCTAAAGAGACGAACAAGCTATTTGGGAGATATTTCTTCATTTTGAATGTTCTTGTGGAGCAATACTTCATCTGTTTTTTTTTCCTTGTAGTTTACATTTTCATTTGCTTCTTTGACAAAAGCTGCGATGTACTCACTCAATAAAGCAGTTATCACATATGCCAGCAACTCTTAGATTCCTTCTGCTCTGCAAAAGATTCCCGAGTACCGTTTTTATTGCAAAAGATCCCATTAATATCAATGGTGCAAGAATCCTGTTCACTCCTAGGGGCTTTATATAATAAAAAGGTTACGCTTAATAAAATCAAATGCGGTAGGTCTGCTCTTCACATCACTAGTACGACAATGTTCTTGTAACACAAGATGTAGCACTAGTCATATTTTTATTGCTGTGAAGTATGTTGCCGTGTAATGTCCCACATATTTTTCCCTAAGACATTAGGACATTTCATGCCAGATCCCTCTATCATCTAAGGAGTCCAGGATCCTATTTATTTTGTGGGACTTGGTGTAATAAAAATAATACATTGCAAAGTAAGTGTGGTAGCAATGCTGCCAAAAATGCTCACAGAATGATGCTGTTGGTACTGTCCAAGCCAATGTTTTGTCTCTCCAGAGAAGAAGGATGTGTATGAGTGTGCACTGGCAACTCCATTTGGTGTGCCTGCAGAGTCACTAAAGCTAAAGTTTCTGTTTGTTTGTTTGTTTGTTTGTTTGTTTTACAGAATTAAAGAGAGTTGGGTTCACCATTTGGTGCTTAACTCCCTGAAGGCTCTGCTAGGTAGAACTGACATAACACACTTCTGTAGTCCATGGGAGAAACAGCATAAATGGGAAGAAGAGGTCAAGGGACTGTGAAGAAAGGCCAGGAGCCCTCTGGCAGCGCTCTCTCGACGTGTAACCCCAAGCACCGTTATGGTGGTCCCAGTGCCAAATCCATGCGAGGTCAGCGACTGGAAGCTGGTGTGAACAGCTGAACATGAACCCCTGCTCCCCCCGCTGCCCTCAGCTGCAAGAACCAGTGTCAGGGTTTAACCCCAGCCGGCAACTAGGACCATACAGCTGCTCGGTCACTCCCACCCCCCCTGCCCGGTAGGGTAGGGAGAAGAGAGAGAAAAGGAGGGGAAAGCTAAAAAAAAAAACCTTGTGGGCTGAGATGAAGACAGTTTAATAGAACAGTAATGAAAAATAATAATAATAATAACAATGGTAACAACAACAACAATAATAATGATAATAGCGGTAAAAGAATATACGAAATAAAGTGATACAACACAAGTCGCTCTCACCACCCAATGATCCATTATCCAGCCTGCCCTGAGCAGTGATCATGGATTCCTCCCCCCTGGCCAATCCTCATTTATATACTGAGCATGATGTCTATGGTATGTAATATTTCTTTGGCCAGCTTGTCCTGTCCGTGCTCCCTCTCAGCTTCTATGGGAAGCTGAAAAAGTCCTTGACTAATGTAAACATCACTTAGCAACAACTAAACCAATATGTGTTATCAGCATTATTCTCCTACCAAATCCAAAATACAGTAGCTGCTAGAAAGAAAATTAACTCTGTCCCAGCTGAAACCAGGACAACTGTAGATGGGCAGCTGGTGAGTTCTCAACCAGGAGATGAGGAGTTGCTCTGCCGCAGGATACAGGACAAAACCGGCTGGTTTTGCAGACCCCTGCCCACCGCCCGGCTCAACATCTGCTCCTGATGCCTGCTCTGTTCCCACCTCTGCCTCTTGGAGGAGACAACATGGCAGAGCGTTAACAGTACCTCAGCACACTCTTAATTTCAGTGTGACCCCTTCTAACTGAATGAAAGTGAGCACAAGTGCTTCTGCAAGGAATATGTAACCATATTAGCTTTACTTTCAAGAGTTTTCTACTCAGTCCACACCACTCTGCTGTAGGGCAGGCATAATAGCCATAATCTGGTTATAAAAAAAAAGTGCTGGTGAATGGATATTTGCATGAATGACCTCATTTTTCACTTGCTCACTAGAACATTTTTAAAAGGAAGTATTTGCTTGGTTGGTAGCCAAGTGTTTTCTCCTTAACTACCAAATGTGTTTAGTCCATATTAAGGGTAAAATTCTCTCCAAAGCTCACTGGTGATTTCCAGACCCTGTAAGATTTGCACGCGAGAGACTGACAGCAACATTCTTATTTAATCATTTCCCACCATATTTCAAAAAAATGTGGTTTTCCAGATCCTCCTGACTTCCAAATGTAAAGTGGAAAATGTCCAAAAAAGGCATTACTTCATCTAATGCCGTTTATTTAGCACACATACAATTCTGCTGTCCTCCTGCTTTATCAAAAGCAAGGGGATGTGTGACTAGTTTATATAACCTAAAGTTTCTGCTTATCTGGGCTCGCATAAGTGCATTCAGCAGCTTCCTCAGATGTACAGTTAATGGGAAATTCCGTGAGTTTTGCACTTAAACTTAATCAGAGATATGAATGGAAGAATGTAACCATCAAAGCTATTGCAGAGTCCTCCACTCCCTGACCTTTGGGCCCATAAACCCATGAATGGGTTACATTCATCCACATACTAGCGCATTTTTTTCATCTTTAATGCAAACCGGGTTTTTAGAACTCCAACTATTAATCTAAGTTGAATTTCTCTCGAGCTGCTCACAAGTAAATACTCAGTCTTTACTAAGGGTTTTTAAGACTTGTGCTCTTTTCATCCCATGCAGCTTGGGTCCCGGCACAGGGGCAGGCCTGGTCAAAGAGCCCAATGCTGAGCAGATGAAGAAGGAGAGAGGAAGGACTGTTCCACTAGGCAAAGCTGAGGTGCCTGGTCTGGATCCCAGGTGATTACTGGCTGGCTGCAGCTGCACCCATGCCTACCTGCCTACGGTAGGGCCGTGCACCACGTCCCCCTCTCCCCAGGCATCGCCTGCAGCCTGCCGCAGTGTGGGATGCAGGAATAGAGCATCTCTCCCCTGCTCGCAAGGCGCTGGGCTGGGTCTGACCCCTGGTGCAGCTGCAAGTACTGGGGCTGGGTGGGACACCCCACTCACTTGCTTAATTAGTCAGTTTTGCTCTCTGAGTCTCACTTTTTGTAGCTGCAAAATGGGTCAGTACTTTTAGAGAGCTGCGCTCACTACTGCTCTAATGAAATACTCAGCAAGGCAAGCTGCAGCACAAGTCATGCATGGTACCTGTGCTTGGAATTGTGGTTTTGGCATTTTTACTGAACACGGCACATAGCGAGGGTTATATCCATTCAGCAATCTCTGCCGAAGCATTTTTTGCACCTTCCTTGAGTTGGCTGTGCAACTGGAGAGGGGCTGTCACACAGCTAAAAGAATAAATAGAGTTTGTATAGGACACAAAGTCTGTACCAAAGACAAGCCAGAGAAAAAAATCAGGGTCTGATGGCAATCCAGCATGGGTTTTCTATTAGTACTCCAGAGTGGTAGATCAGGAAAGCGTAAGTTGAGAAGTGCCCACTCAGATAAAGACCTTTGAGATAAAAATAGCCCCATCAATACAAACTGAATAGGAACCAAAAGATTCAGTGGACCGATTGAATTATACTTAGCAGCTTTTTCAGTGAAAAGTTAAACTTTTGTTTGTGTTCAGATTCGGGGAGTGAATAAACAGTGCTTGTAAGTAAAGGAAAAAAAAAAAAAAAGAAAAGAAAGATATTCCTCAGCCCAGATTGATAGAATTTAATTTTGTTATCTAAAAAAAAAAAAAGAAAGCGTACCATCCAGACACACCTGTGTGCCAAGTTTCAACCTGACGCAATTTGATACAGGTGAGATATTAAACCCCAAAGACCAAGTTAACAATGGAAACAGTGACAGACTGTTAACAGTAGTAAGGGGTAGGAGCTGCCATTATAATAGTAAGTTATACGTTTTTCACAGCATAGTGGGACAGCTGATAAACCCTGAACCTGCCTGCTGGCTGCCTTTAATTTGCCTGTAGTTTGTTCAGACAGCTCGACTGTAGGAGTGACCTTGTATTTACCCATTAATTCTGCGAGTCACTTCATCGGGAATTAGAGCAGTAAAGCAACTAGAGTATTTTTAATATCAAGAGCATTTTGCCTGGTTTCTTCATTGTCTTTGTAATTTAAATATCCTGTTGTGTAAGCCTAAAGGCAGGAAGTGAGCTATACAAACCCTTACAATAACAGTATTAGGTTGCAGATAAGCCCATGTGCTCAGTGGTGTCGGGTATTTTTTTTTCCCGGGGTAATATAACTTTTGCAAATGCTAGAAGAGATTATGTTTTCTCTTAGGAATACATTTAAAATCTTTCAAAATAAGCTTTGTCTGTTATGTGCAAAAAGTACTCTCCCTGTAACAAGAAATGACTTTAGCCCATAATGCCAGGCTTTAATTATTTAGCTTCACGCTGTATTTGAGTTTCTGCCGTGAAACCCAAACCTTTTCAGCAGGCAGAGACGGGTGGTGGGGTAGGTGCCTACCTATCCTCTCTTTCATTCTTTTCCCTCCAACTCAGCACTGTTTTAATGCAAATCAAGCCCTTGGTGTGTACATAGCTTGCACAGATATCCTTACACTTCACGCACCTGGCAGGCAGCTTTTCCTGCTGAGGCTGCTGCTGAACTGGATCGTTTCCTCTCATGGTGATTACACTTGGCTCTCTGCAATAAAAGACAACAAGAACTTCACAGGTGATAAGCACAAGCCTTTTTTTTTTTTAGATATATACCTAGATTTATGAGCCTAAAGAAGAAAGTTCTGCTAATGTATTTTTAATATCAAGAGCATTTTAGAATTTCTTAAATGAATCAAATAATTTTTGCAACCAGATACATAACTGGCGTTTCAAACCATAAGCAATCCATGTAACCTACCAGTGCTGCACTTAACAAAAGTAGGACATGATTTCTGAATCTATTCTCCTTTAATAAGATTATAATCCTGACTGTCCTGTTCTCACTGAAGTCAGAGGTAGCGTTGCTGCCGAGTGGCTCACAAGCAATAGGCTTGTGCGCTTGCATAACTGATCCTGAATTACATACGGTGACTATCTATGGGTGATAATCTTGGATGTGGCAAAACGTTTGATCTTCGCATATATTTGCACCAGCACATTTGCATCCACATGGCATGTATACGTTCATATCACGTGCATGGCATTATGCGTGTCGTGGTTTAACCCCAGCCGGCAACTAAGGACTACACAGCCACTCGCTCACTCTCCCCGGGTGAGATGGGGGAGAGAACTGGAAGGACAGAAGTGAGAAAACTCATGGGTTGAGATAAAGACAGTTTAATAAGTAAAGCAAAAGCCACGCACACAAGCAAAGCAAACCGAGGAATTCATTCAGTGCTTCCCATCAGCAGGCAGGTGTTCACCCATCCCCAGGAAAGCAGGGCTCCATCACACGTAATGGTTACTTAGGAAGACAAAATGCCGTAACTCCAAACATCCCTTCACTGCCGCCTTCTTCCCCCAGCTTTATATGCCGAGCGTGACGCCATATGCTGTAGAATATCCCTTTGGTCAGTTGGGGTCAGCTGTCCTGTCTGTGTCCCCTCCCAGCTCCTTGTGCCCCCCCAGCTCACTCGCTGGTGGGACACTGTGAGGAGCAGAAAAGGCCTTGACTCTGTGTAAGCGCTGCTCCGTGATACCCAAAACATCCCTGTGTTATCAGCACTGTTTCTAGCACAAATCCAAAACACAGCCCCATAATAGCTATTATGAAGAAAATTAACTCTACCCCAGCCAAAACCAGCACAACATGTAATGAGATTATTCCATTTGTTTATATGCACAGTCTGAAAAGGAGAAAATGCCTGACACTTTACTTTTAAAGCCAGTCTTAACAGACAGCTACATTTTATCAGTTTAGCCATTTCTGCTGTCATTTGCATGCCGTGTCTGATTCAAATTCTAATGAAAATTTCAGCCAAAACCTTTCAGCTGTTTGTGAGAGTGAGGTTAACAGAAACCAGGTTGATTTGCCCGTCCTAAAACATTCTAGATCTTCTCTGGGAATTGTTCTAGCACCTTCACAATTTGAAGCGAGAGTCTGAAAAATCTGAAGAGGCTCCCCGTGCTAGGGCTTTGCCTTTTGCTATTCTCGTTATACATTTGGCTGTGTTATAAGTCTGTGAAAAATCACAGTTTGTACATGCTCCATCACTACCTCTTCAACTGGAGTTGCTAAATTCTAAGAAGATTCTGCTGTAACTGAGGATGCTCAGGTTTCTCACAGCTGGTAGCGCCGACTGAACCACATATGCCACGTCCTCAGTTATAGCCTAGTGTCCTCACTATTCCATGCTTGAATATATTATTCTAGGATAGATTACAGGGGCAAAGCCAAAATTTCACTATACTCAGAACTCAGAGCAGTAAGGTTGGGATGAGTTCCAACAGCAACTGCTAAGAGGGAGGTGAATTAATTTATGATCATGAAGCGTTCAAATATTGCAGAACTGGTCACCACAGAAAATCTCATGAGGAATTTAATCATTCCTTTTTCAGTGAAGCGTTTGAATAGCATACAGTAAATAAGGCATGGGATAACAAACTGCTTTGAAGGTAACAAATATGGAATTGCTGCTAATTCCTGAAACTTAAATGATGCTTTGCAATAAAATCAGAATGTGGCTGTGCGATTAAAGACGATACCATAAAGCACACATATAAGGGGCTGAGTGAACAGGCATCCTCAGTGTTGGCACTTCCTAAATTAGTTTGTCTACACAATTTAAGAACATAGTAAAGAACCTAGTTCCGCTAATGTCTATACATTCACACATGCACATGCCTGTAGACAGCTTTCCTCCGGTTCAAAATAATCAAATATTGGTGTACCATGCAGTGGTGAACAGTTAATTGCGTTTGACAGTATAAAAAAGGCAGGAATAACTAATGAAAAGTTATCAGAGACAATGATTTACTAGACATTATGGTCAACCCACAGCATAGAGCTTTCAACTATCCCCCCCAGAATATTGAAATCTGTGATACCCAGTGAAGTATGAAGTGAAGGGCTTTCTGGGGTTTCCATTAATGTCTCAGCTAGCTCTAAACAGAACGACCAGGGGGAACTATCTACAATAAACTTCTCTTTGTCTTCACCTCTTCCAGCTGCAGCAGGCGAAGATCTCCATTTCCAGCTATGGAAATGAACCGTAATTTCATTTTTATGAGCTCTTATTTCGGTAGCCTACTTTGAATAATAAACAACTTCCAGATCGCAGAAGAAGACGTATAATTTTTAAGGCACATCCTGTTTCGAAGACTCCGGGATATAAACTACTTAAGAGAAAGAAATTGTAGACATAAAAGTGAGATAACAGCTATGAAATTGTTCCCGGTACAGGGAGGTTGCCAGTCTTTATGCACTCCTGCCCTTGTAATTATATATGTTGGGCCTGATTCCCTGACTTCATTCGAGACCCCTTTGGGGAAAACGGACGTAACATACTGGAGAATCATGTTCTTTTCCTAATATCTATTGGGGGCGGGGGCGGGGGGGGGTGGAAGGGAAGGAGAGGGGCAGTCTAGTGTGGTGCTTAAAAGCCTCACAAGAACTGCATCGAGTTTATGTGATTTCTTTTGGCTTGCTCAAAGGTGCCCTGTGGTACTGCTTGTGCAGCGTTGTTTCCTGATAGCTCATTTTAGCAGGTTTTAGCTTTAACTTCAACTTCTTAACAAGCCTACATACAGCATCACATTTGATTTGGTTTTGCAAATGTCTGGAACTTTTCATGTGGAATTAGCAGATCTCAGTCTTCAAGACTAATGAACTCAGATAAAACTCAGCAGGATGTCCTGTTAGAAACTAATTTTTTTGTACAAAGACAGCTCTTTGGTCCTCTTTTCTTGCATTACATTTGTGGATTTGTCTCAGAGGCTCGTAAGCTATCAGCTCTCTTATTGATCTGCTCTAGAGTCACTTGAAAACATAATTTTGAAAGCAGCATTTCAGCACCTCTCCTTGTTTGATCTCTTTGCTCTGGCGAACTGTGGCACAGTTTTCCAAGCACTAGGCTGAAAATCAATGTGTTTTTTTTTTCATGGTTAATAATACATATTTTAAAAAATCTTTACATCTGCCTAATTGTATTTAAAATGCCTCTCTATATGTTACATTTTCTGCTTTATTAAAATCTGTCCTAGGATTCACATCCCTCCACTTTAATTTAGCTACAAATTGATTCTTAAAGTATCACATTTAATAGCCTTTGGGGTTTGATGCGCAAACTATTCTGACATCTATTCATAGGCCTTTATAATGGGACCCTCTCCAGTTTATCCCTTGAACTGTCAGGCTCTCTGGGAAATAATAGCTCCTGACAGTTGTAGAGTTAAAATATAGGATTAATGATCAGCTTTTAATGTGCAAATGGGGTATTCAGCTTTCCTCTTACCCATCTTATTTAATGCAAATTCACTGTTGAAACAGGTAGCATGAGCTGCTTCTCTCACTAAACATAGATTAATCTATCAGGGTAAATTCCTGAATCAAAATAGAAATTTAGATGCACGTCACAGAGTAAATACAGACCACTACATTTGTGCTGACTTATAACCTAGTATTTTCTCCCCTGCCAAGTCCATAATTTATTTTTAAGGTTTCAAAACCTCACTTTCACACAAAAATAAAAATAGCTGTGCATCGCAGCAACCAATTTATCCAGCAGGAAGGAGTCTGCCCTTCTCTATTAAATACAGCTGTAGAAAACCCCATGGACTTCGATTTAATTGTTTCCAATAGGCCAAAACAATCTGCTACCTCCACTTAGTAAAAAAGTAAAAAATTAAAAAGAAAGGGATTTCTATAGTGAAGCAGGGAGCAGTTCACATGTTTTTATTAGGAGATTAATAACATATTTGCGATACTGGGCCTTAAGAATTGTACGGTAGTTTTCAATTGTGGCATCCTATTAAAAAGCTGCGTATGTATACAAAATCAGACTATTTGTTTAGAAAATGTTATATACTCATGTAATTGGAAAATGCATTTTAAACTATGGTATAATAAGAAGCATTTGTCCATTATGTTCTGCAGTGATAGGCAGCGTTATGTCCGAGGAGCGGAGCACAGGGAGATGTTGGGTTAAGGTGACATTTAGAGAACCTTGCACCTTTCTTAGAGTATCTGCAGGAGAAAGGATTCGAGGGTAAGCTAAATGAAAGTCAAAACATATAAAAACAGAATAAACACTTTGTCATTCAGAAAAATCTTTCATACTTAAGCCAGTCACACACCTGCCCATGCATCTCTAATAACCACTGGCTTTCCCAAGAACATGAAACAGAAAGGTGTCCCTCAAAATATAAGACTTAATCCTTGCAGTGCTTGAGTGCCTTAAGCTGCCAATAAACCAAAGAGTTAAGTCTGTTGTCTGCAGTCGTTCCTTTGCAAGGAGTAACATCCGAGCGGGCAGCATGTAAAAGTACCCTGAGCGGTGAAGGAAGAGGAAGAATCGCAAGAAGACTATGTGCCACATCACATATACGCGACTTTGTGTCTTCTCTTGTTATTGCTTATGTCTTTGCTTACATGCTTTAACACACCAACAGGGAAGAATACAATTAACATTATTTGGGAAACCTGGTTCCAACAGCATCTAAACGGCCTCCAGGGATTTCTTTTGTTGTTTTGATAACAGTGTCGATTTACTTGGATACCCCCCCCCCCCCCCCCGCTTCTAATAATGCAAAGCAATCTATCATTATTGGCTCTTGAGAAACATAAGCTAAATTTAAATTAACCTCACAGAAATTGTTTATAACATCCTTAGCTATTCTGTTCCTAATTTTCCACTGCCTTCTACCTTGTATTCACAGCTGTGCGAAGCAAGCCAAAACAGCAGTCAGTCAGCAGCGTTCGGCAGACGTGCTGCCTTCACATTGCTTTGGTGTAAATTAGGGACAGTTCAGCAGAGAATCAGTGGTTGCAGACATGCTGATGAATACATCTATAATAACCATGGCAGGCAGCGGATCACCAAATGGTCTAAAGCTGTCATCTAGCACTTGATGGTCCAGAGGATGCTCGGGCTGCCCTGTGCAATTTCTGGCCCTTACCAGCAACTTGTTCCTCCCTGGTCCCTCCTGCAGTACTGCCCTGGTTGTGCAGTAGGTTGGATGGCAGACCTGATCCCCTGGAAAGAAAAAACACCCAGAAAAGATAAAGTAGGCAAATAGGAAATATAAGAATAAACGGTGATTTTCCCAGGGATTCAACTCCCTCACCCATTTCACCACATGGTGGGACAAACCAATACAAGGCCAAGGACAACACGAAGCAGCGGCAGGGGAAGGGGGAGAGGAGGTTGCTGGCAGCATTCCTGAAAAGTTGTTTATCAAATTACACCAGGAGAAACCAGGATGTTGTAAATCCTGGCCAGGGACCTGCTTTCCATGAGAGGCAGGGAGGTAACAATAGAGCTATGGCTCAAACTTCATCCTTCTCATGTCTTGCTGCTGCTACATCTTCCAGGCTTCCTTGGACGGAGGGGGAGTGATGTTTTCCCAACACAAGGTATTGTTTGTGCTGCAAGACGTACACAGGGAGGTAGTTTGTACTCAGGCTTGGAGCTTTAATTTTCAGCATCCCGCTGGTTTTGGTTTACACTGGCTCCAGAACCCCTTCAGCTTGCAAAATGGTTGTCACGCTCAGTGGAAGTTAAACCCACAGGTTCTAAATTATTTGATTGTTTTCTGTATTTTGAGACAATTTTCTCTGGGGTTATGTTTTTATATAGAGGGATGTGGTTTTTTAGACTTTCTGCAAAACACTTTCAGAATTCACTTCAATGAAAAAATTAAATGAAAAATTAGACCTTGCATTTATCAGTTTTCATCAATAAAACTTCAAATCACTCGTGGTTGATTTGATTTCAGAGATAGCTACTAAACCTTAATATTTCCTTTCCAACTTGCTTGTTGGGAATTTAAAAATACAGATCACAAATAGTGCAGCTCACAACAAAACAAAAAAAGATTTTACTAATCCAGTGAGCAGAGATTAACTGATTTTAGAATTCAACTAATGAAGGGGAAAATCACTGAAAGCCAGGGACTGCAATATATGCCAGAAGGCCAGTTTGGAGACTGGGGTGGGGAAAGGGGGGGGCTCCAAAGAAGGAGGAGGTGCTGACGTCTCTGGAGCCTCATCTGTTTGAAGTATCCCAGAGAACAGATCCAGCAAAGCTAGGAATCATGACCCTCTCCCAGCCACCACCATAATTCATCAGTGCACCAAACTCTGAAAAAATGCCTATGAAGCAGAGGATGCTTAGTATTTCACTTTGTCCTCAACGCAGTTGTTGTGGCTAGTGTTTGGGGAAAAAAAGGGCTGGGCCTTTGAATTTGGGACACCTGCCTGGTAGCGCAGGCAGCAGCATGGACTAACGTGAGCACTGCATCCCAGCCAGCCGTGGGTTTGAAATCCCCACCTGTCCCATCCTTTTCCCCCATGAGCCTGCTGTTGCTGTAGCAGGGAAAAAAAAAGACCATTTCACATACCCACCTGGTTCAATGAAGCATTTTTTTTAACCCCAGCTGTTAGCCGAAAATGAAGTCAAGGTTGAAATCACTTAGAAAACTGGTATCTAAACTTCTGTGGTTCAGGGGGGAGGATGACCCCCACCTCGGGCCCGTGCAGCTCACCGCTGCCCTGATTTCATGTGGCTAAGTGGGCATGATGGAAGGGAAAGGTCTCTCCTAGCTCACAGATTTGTCCTGCGGCCATTCAATCGCACAGCTTTTGTTTTGTTTTGTTTTGTTTGTATTTTCTGACCTTGCATAACTTTAAAATGGCCATGCATAATTTTTTGGACAGTTTCCATTTGGGGCAGAAGCCCTTCTTGACAGGTTCGGCAAAGGCTGCAATTTAATAGATGCATTTCAAATTCTCTCAAACCAGGGTTCAAAATGCTCAGACAGCAGTTTCAGCAACACAGCAGAGGATGCGCAAGCATGTGTTATTTATGTTTGTCTGCAGTTTTACTGCTGTTTTTTGTGGTTTTTGGATATACTTATGGGGTCAGATTCAATCCCAGTCAGTGCTACCTTGTGATGAGACGAACCCCCAAAGGGGACCTTTGAGGTGGGAAATCTGTTGGTAGAGGAATTTGCCCCAACCAGAACCAGCCGTAACCCCTCTGTGGCTGATGGAGGACCTCCTGGGGATGGCAGCAACCCCCGATGTTGGTTCTGCTGGCCGGAGGAGTTACAGGACGTGCTGACCCAGCACGTCCCCCACAGTCCCTGTTAACGGTCAAAAACTAAAGCAAACGCCTGCACTCGCGCCAGTGGAAAGTCTGGAGAGGGAGGAGGACCTGGTGGGAACTTTATCTCTTTAGGGAGTGAATCCCACTGTGGTGCGGGGGCTTGGTAGTGCCGGAGGGGAGATTGTGTGCTGGGTGCTGCCCACTCCTGCTCCCCTGCATGTGGCTCACAGGCTAATAAAAGGCTATTTGTTGCTCTAGCTGACAGCAAAAATATAACATAAGGGTAAACATATAAAAATGATGATAAAGAATAGCACAGGGGAAAACAAATGTAATAAAATCAGATGGGACAGTTCACAGGGCAACCAGAGGTTTGTGTTGTCCCAGGAAAGTGCAGTCCTGTGGAGATGAAGCGAATTGTTTGGTTTGTATTCTCACTTTTCCTAAAAGCTCAAGGTATAAGGTATAACACCAGCAACCTACAGGGAGACTGGGAAACAAAAAAATAAACAAACAAAACCACTCTGAGGCTTCCCTCTCTCCCCATCCCCTCCCTTGTTATTTTTTAAAATAGGGAAAGGGGCAAAGGGGCGAAAGAGCAATCCTTGTAATTGCCATCCAGTAAATCTAACTTCAATCCCTAGTGAAACAATGGGAGAACTAGTTAAGGCGGGAGGAGAGGGCAGGGGAAGAGAAAATAATGGGATCATGAGCAATTAAAAGGTTTGGCTAAATCCGACCTTTGTTTTAATGTAATTTTAAATCAGCAGAATTATATCTGGGTTAAATTTAAGTGCCTAGTTGTTTGAATTTTCTTAAAAAGAAATAATGCCAAAGAAACTCAGTTCATCTGGTGAAACCAAAAGATGTAGTGGGAAAAATATGTTTTCTTCTTGCTTGCAACAGCTGTTAAACTTCAGCATGCAAAATCATATAGGAGAAAAAATCTCCTTTCTTAAAATTCTAGTATCCCTCTCAGTTCATCTAAACTGTGAAAAAGCTCATAATAAGATCCCCGTCACTCTCTCAAAAGCATTCAACCTCTTTATCCCCAAGCAGGGGAAAACCAGGCTTGGCATTTTTGATACTACCAAGCCTAAAAGAGATTGTTTAGTTTCCCTCTCCCCTCTGCTCCCCCCACTTTATAAATCAACACACATTTTCCAGCTGAATTTACGCTGTGTGCATGTGTATTTATAAAAGAAAGGGTCACAGATCCCATTTTTTTAAAGAAAGGAAACTTTTTTACATGTTTTAACATTAGCCCGGACTAAACATTGCAAAGCAGAAATTGCTCCTCTTGCTATTACGTAGCCCCTGGCAAGACATCCAGGGAGCAGTTTCGAGACAGTTTAAACTAATCGAGCTACTGAGGGTCCTCCTTCTTCCCCGAGCCGTGCCACATGTTGCTGATGTGCAGATGTGCATTAGCACCACTGCTTATCTGACCCCTATTGAGCCAATTTAAACAAATAGCCTTTTTTTTTTTTTTTTTTTTTGCTGGGTTACTTTTCAGCTGGTTTGAGACTTTAAATTGAGTCACCGAGAGGTCAGGGAAGCACCAGGGCCAGCAAAAGGGCAGGGTCTGGGAATACGTCACCAAGTCCAAGGTGAGGATGGTGCAGTAGCACTCACCGAGACAGGGTCATCGCTCCCCGTCAGTGAACAGTGTTTCTTGCACCAGACAGCTTCAGTTTCTCCCCCTTTCACGGTTTATTTTGAACAATTTCACCTGGATCGGGAAATTAATCCAGCTAAAGATTATCCAAAACAGGCTATTTTTCAGCCAGATCTGTTCCCCAGTCCAGCTCACTGGGCCAGCGTAGCAGCGGTTTTTGAAGAATGGAAGGAAGAGTGGGCAACCAGGGACAGGGATGCACTGCCCCCCCAAAAATATACTGCTTGGAAACTGGGACTGGTTTGTGAGGAAATAGTATTACTGCTCAGGAATTTTCTGTTTAGAATGGTCTGTATTGGAAAAAAAAAAAAAAAAAAGTTGATTTGAAAATCTGCTCTGTCGCAGACATGTCTGTTAATGAACTTCTAACCAAAGAGCTGGGTTTCAGCTCACTCTGTTCCCTCTCCCACCATTCACTGCTGTGTGTTCCCAGCAGACAGTAATTATCAACCCTAAAGCCAACAAGAATGATGTCATTTTTAATTCATCAAATACCAGGTATCCCAGGGGTATCCTTCACCAGAAATGTAGCTGTTCTGAAACCAATTTTTGATTTTGGCTTTGGTGGAGGGGTGGTAACTTTGGGACTAAAAGCTTTTGAAAACTCAGAAGTCATCATGGAATAATGACTTTCTGACTGTCTCTGCAATAATAGGTTACCACCATGAGTAACAACTGACATTTCAGACTCTGGGTGAACCCTGGGTATTTTCTAGCTCTTTTTTTTTTTTTCCTAACCAATAAGTTTGTGAATAACTGTGGGATACAAGAAGGTAAAGTATGCTGAAGACATCAGATTACCTATATGCCTGATGCTGTTATTTTAACCAAACTGTTCTTCATCAAGGCTGATTTTGTATGAGGATGCCATAAACACGTAACCTATTGCGCAATGTTGTTTTTAAGTCAGCAAAATAGATGAGCTCACAATATGATGCAGAGAGCATGTGTTAATTCTTGCATAGCCTTACTGGATTTATTCTGAGAAGTTACTGGGGCTTTCTGCAAAGATTGTTTAATAGCTTCAGTGGAAATAGTCAAGCTTTTATTATAATACTGATGAACAAATCGTAACTCTCCAATATCCAACCAAAGCCTGATTACACTCATTGAAATACTAATGTCAATATTTATTAACTAATATTAAAATTACCGCCATCTCATTTTTGCAGTTAGTCAGAAAATCATTATGTATCCCTTTTCAAAAACCATTGACTTTTCCTTAGCACAGAAAACTCTATTATCAGTCTTTATAAAATATTTATGGCTTTCCTTGACATTCTTATAATATTCCTAAGAGAACAATCAGCATTCCTTTTGCTGAAAATAAGACAAACCTTTTCTCCCTAAAAAATAATTAATGAACTAAATGTAAATGAAACCAAACCAGAAAAGTAAAAAGCTACAGCTCATTCGTCTGCTGTTTCCTTGTATTTTAGGAAAAATCAAAAGCATCTCTGTGTTAACTACTTTATTACTATTATTTGGGGAAAAAAAAAAGGAAGCTGTCTTTAAGTGTCACTGAAGAGCAAATTATTATTCATTTCACACCTAAGAATATGGAGAATATTGTTAGGCTAAATGGAGGGGCTTTTCACCGATTCACTGGTTTTTCTCTGCCCTTGATTGTTTGTGCCACTGTTTCTTCATTAAGAATACGCCCCCTCTCTGAGGTCCAGGACAGGGTTATTTTCAAAGAAGGAGTGCTAAATCACCCATATTCCCATATTTTCATTAGAGGCTGCCAGAGCTCCACATGATCTGAATGATACATCACACTTTCGGTGCTGCTGTAGTCTTACTTGATGCTGATTTCCTCTCCTATAACTGTTTTAGAAATCCTGGTGTGTCTGCTTTCACCTCCCCGTTTGCATTTTCACCTGTAATCGCTTGGTAAGGAGAGAAGATAAAAAGGGACACGGGGACACCCCCCCCCCAATATCCCTGCAGGAGCCGTGTGTCAGCGATGCCCCTTGTTTACTGAGCAATTCTGCCTTTGTGCAAACTTTTTACATGCAATTGGCTTGTTGCACTTCTCTGTGTACTTAGCTGTATTGCCATGGCAATAGGAAAAACACGATGATGCAGATTTGGAGAGAAAGGAAGGAAAAAAGAGATAAAACACCACTGTCATCTCAAGGCTAGATGAGGTCGGAATTGGCTAATTTATCTGTGAAGTTAAGAGACATGCAATTTGAAAGATCAGAGAGGTTAAAAGGAGTCCTGAAGTGGAAAATTTCCAATTCATAAACATACAAAGATGTTCAACGTGAGGATCTGGATTTCCCTAAACTGGGTCAAATAAGTCAGTCTGCACTCAGATAGGACACTCGATAAAAATCCTTGACTAAGAAGTGGGGGATTTGGCTAGCGCTTTTTAAAGCAGACATAGCATACAAATTAAGATTCAGCTTTTGTCTTTGTATTTATATAATTTAAATATATATATTTATATACACAGATATATAATTTTTCATTTTTCAAACATTATTTTCACATAAATTAGTTAAATAACCTATTGCTATTTATATTAAAAAGAGCTCATAAAATTAGATTTTTTTTTCCAAATTTCCAACTATTCCTGTCATCTGGGTTCAAAAGTATTTTAGCTCAAGTACAATTTTCCCCATTGTATTTACAATTCCAACATCCCGATGTGTTGCTATTTCAATTCAAGCATCTAGAGAGATGGTGAGCCAGCCCAAATGGACAGCACGGGAGTTTCACCGGGGAGTTCAAAGGCTAATCTTGCAATCATTTACTCATGTGAATACTTTTTAGCATGTTACTCTTACAGAAATTAAATCTTTCAAATGCTTGCACACCTGAATAATTTTATGCATCTGAGTAGTCTTCTTCTGTGAAACCACTGCCTTGTGTGAAGTTAACCGTATGCAGATGTGTTTCCAAGGATGAGGAGGTTCCCAGGATGATGATCCTGGGGGTTTAGCAGAATAAGCCTTATTGACCACTGTATGAATAAAGCATCGTGCATATGATCAGGCCATTAGCAATGTGCAAAAATTCCACAAGCAACACTGATGAAGTGTAAATCTAAATTTTGAAGAAAATGCAGATTTAATTTTTAACAGGGAATTTAAACTTGAAAATATCTCTTTAAAAATTCACTGCAGCAAGATCAGTAAATATAAATAAAACATGTGAGGAATATTAATCTTAGTAAAATTGAAGAAGCACGCTGTCAATGACTGTCAGGCACAATGTGAACTGACAGTTGCATGGCTTACAGTCTGACATCGGGATCGTTACCTGTCTGTTTCTCTATCAAAATACCTACAGGGAATAAGAGTTTGCAGATTGCAGGCATGGGTGGGAGTGGGGAAGGGGGAAGAGCGGTTAAAATGGAAGCTTAATGACAGCTGTGAAACATATGTATGCCACATATTCATTAGGATTAATCATCAGTCTTAACGAATGGCTTACGTCATTCATTATCATCATTACTGGGGAAAAGCTTTAAAACAGCATCTATAGCTTTCAGATCCCACTCCTCCCTCAAATCAAACTCAAACCCAACACCCAAACCTTTTCTGGCTGCCACATATACAAAACCTATAGATGAAGGTTTAACTGTGGTCATGTATTAATACAATTGACAGAAAAGGGTCAGGGAGCGGCAGTGGATCCTCAGGTGAAAGGATGCTGCAGGCTTTTCCACCCTCCTCTGTCGGTCAGTCCCCTGGCCAGCTGCCCACTCTCCCAGGATAACACAGAAACCCCTTGGGTCCATCGGCCTGACAGGCAGGAGAAATGACTCACGGGCAGACAGCTCTGTGACTCCGGTCTGCACTCCCAGGAGTCCATCCTGGCAACAGCCATCTTGGTATAAGTTGATTTTTCACTGAAACTATAGTGTGAAAGTGTGACTGGGGTCATGGAGAGCACCAACCGCATTCCCTCTGGGCTCCCAGGTGGTTAAAGTTTGCGCGACCATTTATGTGCCCAGGGAAGAACCGCTGGGGAGATTTCTTTCCTTGGCAGTCCCTATCTACGAGTTTTACCACCAAACAACTTAACCCACACCTACAAATCCTTGCTGAGGGTTAAGTACAATGGGCTAAGATTAATTAACACAGGACCACTGGAAAAGCTCGAAGAAGTGTGATGCTCACAAGAACCAGCAGAGAAGATGAGTCAGGCCCATGTTCAGACACAGAATCACTGGCCCACTTTTTTGTGCTCATTTTGGACAATTGGGTGCACAAAGCCACTGATGTGCAAACATCTGCCGTAACAGCAACTGGTTGGAGGGCCTGGGATCAAAGCCAGTCATGAAGGCTGCATGATGCCACCATACCGACCTCTTGAAGAACTACCTGATGCTTTAAAGAGAGCAGGTAGCATTGCATGCAAGAAATGCATTGGGGTTCTTTTAACCCCTAAAGAAAACCATAACCAGTCTTGCAATCAAGTTGAACACCTGTTAGCTTAAGACTTGGGAAAGCACGCCAGAGAAAAGTTAAGAAATTTCAGCTTTTTACCCTTCAGATCTAAAACTGTACCTTCATATGTTCTGAGGAGTAGCATCCCACAGCCCCAGTATTGCCACCTTTCCCAGCTGGGTGGCTTGGCCAAAGGCCCCTGTGGGTCACAGGAACCTTGTCTGTAGGCTTTTCTAGGGCTCCTGAGTAACTTTTCCTGGATTAATGCTGACTAAAACAAAACACAGTCAAGAGAACAACACAAACTTTTTCTATTAAATTTTACTTAGCATTAAAATATGTATCCATTTCACCCATGCTGAAATTCTTCACATCCCCTTGTCATAAACATTCATGCAAAAAAATAGTACTAGTACATCTTTATGGAAAATTTTATGCACATACATACTGAAGGCTTTCATTTTGAAATGTATTTTTTGTGGGGCTTCAGACAAGAAACCTGACGAAGGTTGCATTCATCCATTCTAGGAGCAGAAATAATACCATGTGACAATTCACCATCAAAAATGCAGCTCTGGTGGCAAGTATTTAATATCAGCTAGAGAGTGAAAAACAGCTCACAGGTAGAATCTTTGCAACATTTATCAAGAATTTTAATAACAAATACATAAAAAAATAATGCAACCTCCTCCTAGCTGTAGCTTGTTAAAACTTGACTGAATTTCAGAATTTCAACAGAACATTACATTAAAATTTCAACTGCCAAACAAAAATAAACCACATTGTCAATGATAATTTATGCGGCAGAATTTCATGCTTTTCAACTAGTTCCACCAACTATTAGACAAAAATCACACTTATAAAGCACTTTCCTAAGGACTCTCTCTGTTATACCACCGAAGGTGAAGAGAATGGGTGGAGCAACAGGAAGAATCCTCACTGACCCCATGCAGCTTGTTTTGTTTTGATTTTTTATAAGTACAGAACTTGATCTTATCAGATCTTATCAGACTTGATCTTATCAGTCTCTCACACTTGGAAATTTCCATAAAAATTCACTGAAAAGTAAAGAGGAAGAAACATGTATTTGCTTTGTTTGGTGACAAAAATATTATCTGAATGTTTATATTTATTAAAAAATATGTCACTATTTAATATTAATACACTCTAGAGAATAAAGTACTCATTTTCAGTCCTTCCTTCAGTACAACTCCCTTTAATAATGATGTGCAGTTACTTCTACTATGGCAGTATTTGCAATCTGCAGCTACAATCTCTAATCTCTTTATAGAAGACACTTTACAAAATATAGAAGGAAACCTTGTCCCTAAGAGCTATAGTGCTGACTGCACAACTTCAAAGGGAGGAAACTGTATCTTCTAATTTCATATTTGCTGAGGATACAATGGAGTCAACATTATGATTGCTATATTGTGTAACAAAGGTGATTTCCAAAGGCATACTAGCTCACACAAAAGCAAGAAATACTAGAAATTACACAATCCATTATGTAGACACCTTTTCAGACTGCGGACGAAGTGGATTTTAGTGTGAGTTAGCAGACAGGGACTGAGTACCCATCATGATTCATAACATCATCACCCTGTCCTGAGCAGATGTTAGAGGATCTGGACTTGCTATTGTTCTGTGTGCAGGTGGAATTCTAGCACACAAAAATTGCCAATATTCCACTTTCATGCCGTTGCAGAGTATGCACTGAATTCTTAGGATATTAAAAAATGCATGTGCTTAATTCCTCTTTATTTAACAAAACACCAAACCCTTTGGGACAACAAAAGCAAAAGTTTCCCAAGGTTATGGCCATAATTTATATGGAGATTTCTTCTGCAGTGACAGGGGCCCCAGGCAGTGGCTATAGGCTTTCCTGGCTCTCTCCACCTCCACTCTCTGGTGTCAGTCATGATGTACTCCATAAAAGTCTATCTATCAGTGCCAAGGGTTTGACCTGGAGACTGCAAACAGGTCTTAGTAAGGGTCATAGAAAGGTATAGCTAGGAAATGGAAACTTTTTTTTGGCTGTTCTTTCAGTACGTTCTTCAAGCAGCCATAGACACAAGCCTGTTTTCACTCGTTGCCATGCTCTTCGGCTTGTGTTTTCAAATTGACCTAGGAGCTTAAATCTCAAATCCTAGTAAGCCATAATGATACCTCTCTCTTAACCGTACTCCTTTCCCCGTGCTTTGATAACTAACCACACTAGTCCTTTAACATTAAGAGGGCACTAGACGTTCAGAAGTTCATGTGGAGGAACATCCTGCCTATTGCTGAAGTGATGTGAAGTGTGATGCCTTTCAGTGCAGGAAGTCCATGGGAGAAGGTCACTCTCAAAACATTCCTCCCACCTTCCCCAGCATTGTAGGGCAGGGAAGGGTGCTCGTGGTGCTCACCAAGCGCCCATGAAAGTCAAGAGACTGAATGATAGGCTCTTGCAGGCATCTCAGAGCTTAATTCCTACTCTACCTAAGAGGTATAAGCACCTTGTCTTTAAATCAAGTGTGGAGAGTAAGAACAGGCTATCAATGGGCAGAGAAGAAGCAACCCTAAGAACCCTAAGAATATTTCATTTTGAATGAAATATTTAGGCAGATGAAGAGAGTTGTCCCTTCTGAGAACGTGATTCATAAGGGAAAGACACCTGGATTTATTAGCTTGGGATCAAGGCTGTGTAACTTCTCTTGATAACCACGAAGGTGTGCTATCATTTAGGCAGAAATCATCTTTTACCCAGCAAAAACCTCCATTTGCACCAGAGTCATTGCCTTCATCCTCAACACTGTAAAGTTCTGCTTCCACTACTGACGTGCAGCCTTCCAATGTCTGCTTGGCGCCATGGGCTGCTGCAGGGTGTGAGGTACCAGCTTTCTCCTAAAGCTGTAAGAGAAACCACAGTGTTCCTTAAATGGTCTTACAGGTCTTGTTAACGCACTAGGGCCCAGGATGATGAATTCTCACCTCCTAAACCAGCAGCTGGACAACCAAATATCATTAGCCTAAGTCTCAGAAGAGCTCACTGTCTTGAACTAAAGTAACAGAAGACGTAGGTCCTCGGCATTTTCTTTCAGGGTCAAAATATAGGTTTTGGCATCTAATCTAGGTTTAAAAATTCTCTCTGAGATCTAAGAAAGCCTTTCTTAGTGTGGCACATTCTAGATGTATAAGCTAAGTTAAAAATACACCTAGTTCACATTTCTTACTTTTGAATTAATGTACATCATTATAATGATTTGTCAATAAAAGTAATGCAAAGACAAGCACTGACTTCAAGCTTGTCTGAAACAACAAAAACAAACCATGACTAGATGGATAGGATAAAAAAAGAAGTGTTTCCCAGGTATTCGTGGACATACAAGTTTGACTTCAGGGTAGAAAAAGAACATTGAAAGGAAAGGGAGACTACAAGAAAAAAATAACTGAGGATTTGTTTCTGCCACTGTTATTTGTATGAAACCAGATCTTCTATTGTGTACAATTAACACTTGAGGAGCAATGACATTCACCCTTACCTGAGAGTTTTGAAAATACTGAATATTAACTTATTCTTAATGTGTTCCTTAAATTGATATAGAGGCAGAGCTGGCCCCAACAAAGGCAACGGTAGGAAATAAGTAAATCATCAGGTTCCTAGGAAATGAATCCTAGACATTTTTTTTACTTCACTAAGGCTGCATGCCCTATTCAAGAACAAAACTTTCTTTATGGAACAAAGGAAGTTTGATAAAAACACATACACACACATTCCTCTCTGCTCCCTTATTTACACATTTTATATGTGAATCAATAAACCACGCATTATTCATCTGCAGCACTCATATTGAACAGAGTCATGACAGATTACTGCGGACTGGTAAAAGCTTCCAGTGAAAAATTTAACCCATCTGGAGTGCTGAAGATCACCTGATTGTTTCAAGATATTTTTAGTAAGAATGATAGTTGCTCTTTAAATTAAAAATTAAAAATCTCCGTCCTCTGCCAGATGCTTTCACTACCTTGTCAAGAACTTCACATTTTTCCCTGTTGGCAATAATTGGATGGTTTCAGGCTTAAGTGTTTACTAGAAGACAAAATATGGTTTATTCTGTGCCTGATAGCCAGTTTACATGTTGATGTATACTTCTCCATCTTAATGATAGCTCTATAAACCTTATAATTTGGTGGATTAGGAAATAATAAGCTGGTTTAGGCTGTAGCAAAGCATAACATTATTGTTTCACTCTGGAGAAAATTCTAGGGTCAGTCTATGAAAATTTTTATTTTTTTATTCTAATGAATTACTGTTGATCTTACCCACAGGGATCATATCCCATAGACAAGGACTTGAACCTAATTGTACCAATAGAATGAACCAGTGGGCAAGTTTAAAAAAATACAAAAATGCACTGTGAAATCCGTATTTATTATTCCATTCTTTAAAATGTCATAATTCAACCTTCAGTGATCCAGAGAAATAGGCCATACCAATGTGAAGTTTTTTGTATTGGTTGCCCTTAATTGTTCTAAGGGGGACTTCAACCCCATCAGTGTCTGACCCGAGGTGTCTCACTTACTTCTCACCTGCTGAAACTAAAGGCAAAGCACCAGCAAGATGATGAGGCGCTTGTGGGTTTTTTCTGGTTCTACCGTAAGGAACTACCTTATTTCCAATGATGATTCTACGACAATAACAATGTATGGGTAACACTGTCCTGCACAGGATTACACTTTGCTAGAATGAGATGTTTCTCATTTCCTGTTCCCATCTCCTCAGACTTATTGTATTTCCTATCTTCTGTTACCCTTTTCTTTCAGTTCCCTTCCCCTGTGGTTTTCCCCTAATTCATCATATCTACTTAGTGTTCACATTGTCCTACTCCTGACTTGCTCGCTAGCCCTGTGCTACCAGGAGTCCATTGAGAACTCTAGGGTTCAAGAAAATACATGACATTTAATAAACTGCACTTTAAATAAAACTTAGTGCTTCTGTCATGAGACCTTGAGGTACCTCAAATATGTAGTTAAATATCAGCAATGCTGATATTTAACAGTTAAGAAAACTATCTGAGGATGCAAAATGGCTCATTTTGGGCCAGAAAGTGAATCAGAAGCAGAGCTGGGAGCAGAAGCCCGGATTGTAGGTTTTGCCCTCCATACAATGACTTTTGCTGTGTGTCTGCAGTCACTTTCATCAGAAGAGCTTAATATACATTCAAGTGAAGTCCAAGCCTCTAAGCAGTAGGAAGCATTGTATTTCTCTCTACCTGTGCTGCACATGTACAGAAAGATTTGTAACTTGTCTATATTATAAGGGCATAACCACAGTCAATGGCAAGCAGATCCCTTGGTCAAGGATGTCACAATGTTTCGGACTACCTTGGTTTGTTTCTTCACTATAAACTTGAAATTCAGACTAGCTATATAAGAAGGTTCACTCAGGCTCATCTGAGCTTATACATATTTACACCAAAATAATGCATAACGTGTGATAATTTGCTTTCCACATCGAAATAGAGACCATAACCCAACTACAACCAATATAAACTTTGGTTCGCTTCAATTTTTAGAGAAACATCGAAAACTTGCAACACACCCAGAACAGGTATTCAAAGTAAAAGCCAACAGCAACTGTTTGCACAGTAAAACCACAGTCATTATTCAGTTCCTTTTCTGTTTCTTGCATTATCGTTTAGAGTATATTGCCTCCTTAATTCCATGTTATCATCAACTGCACACATTCTTCGAGATCCAAGTCTTCATATTTAATCCAGAGTGCATTAGTACTAAGTCTGTGCCATTATACTGTCTGAAATAATTATAATTAGAAATTAGGCAACTATTTTTGGCTTAATTTTATCTTTAGCATTAATATTAAAGCATAAGATAAATTTAAAAAATAATCTCTCAGAAAACAAGTCTTCTGCAGAAAATTACTGAAAAATTAAACCCTTTCCCTAGCGTTTTAATCAACGTCTGGAAAAAAACATAATTTGATACAAAGTTCTATTTAAGTTCCCTATTACATTTCCCAGTTAGCTTAAAAATGCTGTAGAAAGTCTACTATTTTCTATTATATCCTGCATGATGATATAACATCTCCTACAAAGTGAATTAGCAACCTTTGCAGATCAAAATGCAAACGGTACTTACTGAAAACAGTAAGAAAGTAAGTAAATTTTTATTTCCATAGCAGTAGATATTCTGCTGTCCCATATCTACAAAGCTGAAAGGATATTCTTTATCTTTTCAAGCATTAAAGAAATGTTGAATAATTAATTTCCAGAAGTATTAACTGTACAAAAATTTATTAAAAAAGATAATTTATTTTATTAGTTTCCCAGTTTGAAGACAGTTCAAAATATTTGTGAGATACTAATTTTACAACTGTAATGTCCTTGGGAAATGAAACTTGGTGACTGCTTCCCTAACCAGACTTGACTCTTTGTTTACTTTATGTATTATTCAGCTTCTGCCTACTCTGTCCTTATTGAAATAAATAGATGAAATTCCTGAATAGTGGTGGAATGGATATTCTTAATTATTATTGGCTAGCATAAGATTTTAAATCACAACTGAATTCTTGGATTACTTGACAGTATGTTTAAAAAGTTTGGATCGGAGGTAGAGACAGGAGAGAGAGATAACGAGGCGTTACACTGTTTTTTCTTCAACCCTAGAAGTGAAAAGTTATTTAAAAAATGAAAAAAGGGGGGGGGGGCAAATGAAAAAAGGGGAAATCTGTTTTTGCAGCTTTTCCAGCTCCTCTGCGTCTCGGCAGGTATATTCATCACTAAGAAAAAGTTTCAACACTGAAAATTTTTGCCTTTGTTCTGCTTTTACGACATATCTCTTCAAAAGACTGAGTGACTTAAGAAATGAAAAATCATCTTTATTAAACTGGGTAACAATTACAATTTATTTCTCAGGTGTTTTGAGTGCCTTCTTTGACTTACTTGGCATGCTGGTCGTGGAGGTGAGATTATGGTACTTGCCACTAACCAGGTTTGAGACCCCACCCTGGTGTGAGGTAAGCTTTATTTATTCCAATGCCCCGGAGGAAAAAAAAAAAAAAAAGGCATCTCAAAATATGTTAACTTTGGAAGAAGAATCCCATAAGGAATTTCAACAGATACAAGGCCAGTATTACTTAAAATAAAGTACTGAAATTATCAGATTGAGCTCTTCATTCCTGTGGTGTTTTTCATGCAGATAGAAGCATTTATCTCCCCTCCACATATTTTAGACTTGCCACTTTAGGCAGCAATGTCCCCAAGGAAGGGACAGGCTCCCTGTGGGGCTTGGTAGGGTGCCTACCCAGTGAGGTACCTGTCCCCCGCTGGTCTGCAGACACCACATCTCTGCCCACACTCCTCCTGATGAAACCTATGGCAGGATGAAGTGAAATCAAGACAAAATCTAGATAATTTTGACAGCAGAAAAGGAGATGTTAGTTCATACTCTCTATCCATACCTTTAATTAAACAGTGCAACAATAAATCAGGACAATACAGGGGAAAAGTTGTGAAAGACTGGGAAGAAATTAGAGGAAAAGGAAAGGAATGGACATGTTAGTGCCCAGGAACCAGCTCTAACATTAGGAAGGGGGTAAATTATCCACCTTCATCAAAGGATGCTACAGTAGAAGATCTGCCAGTAAAAGATGCTGAAAGGCAGTTACAGAAAACAAATTCCTTTCTGGCCAGAAAACAGGTGGAGCAGAGTCAGCAGCATGGTGGAAGCTCTGCCTCATCTCCTCAGCTTGCTGTGGGTGGCAGACTGGGATTTAGTTTGGGTGGGAATTTTATTCTCTGTACCCAAAGCTTTTTGTCTCTGCTTGCGTAGCCCCAAGGTGCCACTTCAAGTGGTTCTGGTACTGCTAGTAACTGGACTGCAACAAACAGCCCGTTTTATAAAGGCCACTGAACATACACTGGACTGAACATACACTGAACTACTGCAATTTTCGGTAGCTAACAACCTGAACTTGATTCAAGTCAGTAACCTGGAAGGAAAAGGTACCATATCCTGTCACCAGTCCTCTGAGCCAAGTCTCCATCTGCTTTTATCTTAATGGCTCCTCTGCAAACTAGTAACTAGCATCCCTCCATCCCTCCCTTTTTTTTTCTTCTTTAGAAAGAAGAGGAAGTTTCCCATCTATACTCATGTCCCATGGGAAGCTGTACATAAGAAGCTCATTTTACTGTTTACAGTAAATCACACCATGCAATGATTGCTCTATTTCTTTACCTTCTGTATCTTCATCAATTTCATAAATTGAAAATGTATTGGCAGAGAATAATTGTAGTCTTGACATCTAACTTGTGCAATGTGTCACCAAAGGAAGTCTGAATTGTTTTTCTTTCTGAAGAAGCTATTTAAAATGCATACCATAGGGCTCAGGACTACTTTCTGTATCAGAATAGCACAGAAAAGACATATGTGATTATTAGATTTTACTGTGATGTCAAATATGTATGTACAGATGGAAGGACAGTTAGCAAACAGCAATATGCAATAAGTTATCAGGACATAATCATTATGAAAAATTTTCCTTTTTTTTTTATCATGGTAACAAACAGCAGCAGTAATATAATTTTACTTTCCAATACCACTAAAAATATAAGTAATTGCAATAGCTTCTTAATGGAGGGAGTCTATGTCCCTGTGTATCTGAAAGGCATGCATCATTAAAACATTAGAAAATATACATTTGCAGACTGATCCTGCCATATTTCTGTGAAGCTCTTTTGAAAATGGTGCAGTTTTTACTACTCTTAAAGTACCTCGGCCTAAAGCCCAGAACATCGGGGAATAGTTTTAAACCACGCTTCAGGTTAGAAGAATTGTCTTTAAACCGACTAATGAACTCTGTGTGATGGCTGATCCTGCTTGGCAGCCGCAACATGGTAGGGGCTTCTTTGTGCTATGCGTAGAGCACTATCCAGAAGAGCTGGGCTCAGGCTTGAATTCCTGCTCTCTGCTTTTACCCCAAGGAATGGAAAAGACTTACTACTGGTAGACTCCAGGTAAGTGGATGAGGCGATTATCTGCGGGTTTTAAATAGAAGACACCTACCCCTCGTGCTACAATGCTGTGTGTTTGTGGAATGGTTGGCTGACAGACTCGGAGGGCTCCTCCTGCGCTGCCCATTCAGCTTTACTCAAAATGTAGTTACCTCTAGGGCAGCCACAGGACAAAAGCCAAAACGTACACAAACTGTTGCAGATGAGGGAAATTTTTTGCATGGACACTGAGGCAATACTTACCACTAAAACACTGCTATGGAGTCTTTCCGAATCCATGGAGAAGAGGTCCTTAAGATTTCATCTATATTTTTGCAGCTTTTTCCACAGAGGAAAAGGCTGGTACTCGGATCACTTATTTGTACCAGTTTCTGCCTAATTTTGTAACTAATGAGCAATCACCCTGAGCCCATTGCTGATATCTTTAAGCATTCCACAGATTAATGAATTCCTTTTCCTTGTTGAAAGAGAGGGAGAAGTTATAATCCCTACTCTTAGAGGGGATGAACTGCCACTAAAACCTCAAGATTGAAATCCTATGAGATGTCTGACTTGTGTTTTAAAAATCAATGGAGGTTAGGGGTACCAAAAGAGGATTGAAATCCCTCAAAGGCTTTTGGACCAAGGGGCTTTCTACAGACTATGGCAAAGCCAAGAACTAAATCTGGATGCTCCAGTTCTGTGCCTCAACCAATAGGCCATCTAACAGTAAAGGGTGATGGATTGGATCAAGCAGGATATAAAACAGTATTACAACCTCAGGCTGAGTCGTAAGTCAACTTTGCAACCAGCTCAAGGCCAGGATTTTACTTGGTGACTTCCTCATGTGTCTGGAAAATAGAATGGAAGATAAAAATATAAAGTTAGACAGGATTGTTTTAAAAAACATTTTTGTTAAAATTATTTGACTTGTTTTACTACTTTTAATGTTTGTGACTATACTGCTGAATTACAAAAAAAAATCCAAAATTTTATTGGAAATTAAACTTCCTAATAAGAGACCAGCTTAGCCAACTAAGTTCTGCCTTCAATTTTTATCCTCAGTCTAATGAGCCTCACAGTGACCAGAGGCATATGGCATTTTGTCAAACCAAGTACAGCGGAAGTACTATAAACCTATTTTTTCTCCTGACAGTACAAGACTTTGGGTCACTTTGTCCATAGAATTTTCTAGAAGTGAAGAGATTCTTCATTTTCTTATTATAAAATACCCCCACCTACACATCTGCCTAAATGCGGTCTGGAGGATGATGCTCCCTCTTTAATGGAAGATATTGCAAGGAGCAGATAATGCCACTTGTAAAAGAGGTATCTACAAAACTCATATACATCTGCATTATGGAAGAAAAATCACTCCCACTTACTTCTGTTAACTGTGCTAATTGCCACCAATCCTCCAGACAAGCTTTGTGGAAAAAAAAAAAAAAAGTGAAAAAAAGAGCTTTTGTTATGCCTGATTCTTTCAGCTCAAATCATGCAGCTTTATAGCTAAACGAGAAATGTGATGATAAACTTCCTCATTGCTCGTAATTCTTTTCAGGTGCTATGTTCAGAGGGACAGTGTGACAGCAACAACAGCAGCTCCTGCACAGAAAGAAGGGCTGTGCCCTGCAGAAGGGCTTGACTGGCACTGAACGTTGGGAGACCTGGGAGCCCAGTTTCAGACTATGTTAATGATTTGGAGTTCTCTGCCAGTGTCCAGAGTCTCCAAAACCAAGTTTTTTTGAAGACACCTTTCATGCATTGACGGCATTTGACTTATATGGATCCAGCTCATTTATTACTCGGGATGAAAGATTGCCAACGGTGAGATGGTGACGCCAGGTTGTACATTTGCCAGGTGAAAGAGGAATGAGTTCAGACCAAACACTTCTTGAACTTCACCTGATTTCCTTGTTACGTTAGGCAGGCTTGGAGTCTCTTTCTGAGGACTGACGTGCAATGAGGCCAAAGAGGATCCCACCTCTCAGTCTCAGCCTAAAGTCCCAAGCTATATGTTTTCTGCATTCTGAGGATAAGGCTGAGTGGGGGATACTGGCAGGAGTGTTTGTGAGCCACTTATTGCATTGCACTCACACTCTCACCCCAGAACCTTTCTCTGGCTCTGGGAGAGAGATGGACAACTGAGTCTTCTGAACTTGTCAGATAGGTCTTTCTGTTTTCTCCCTGTCTTGGGAATGAGGGTCCAAACCTCATTGGTCCAGGCTGCGCTTCACTAGCTACAGGAAAGTCACCAGTCTCATCCTCATTCTTCCATCCACCCACCAGAGATGAGCTCAGTGGGGAGACCCCCCGAGGCACGGCTGGGTTGCTGTAGCATTGCCCAGGTTTCCTTTTGTAGGTGTTGTAGTGTGTGGTGCAGCCTTTTCTAATCTAATGTCTTAAAGCTGTTCAACCAGCGGGCAAAAGGCATTTTGCTCCTAAAGAATTTCAAGTCGTTTCCTATTTACTCCTGACCCAAAGGAAGGGTAATGTGAATGCTCTGAGGCTGCTTTAAATTATGCAGGGACAAAAAAAGCCCCCGAGCAGGCTGAGAATGCAAAGGGTAAGAGAAGATAACTTAAGCTCTCTCTATTCCAGCCCTTCTTGGCTACATTAAGGGTACCTTGGTGACAGCTAAGTTTGTGACTCTTGACAATTATCTTGGTCATTTTCATGCAGTATTAGCTGATAATAAGAGAGGTGTCATGAGGACAAATTATGTTGTGACAGACACTGATTTTAAGGATCTGTGTTCTCTGCAGTATTAGATATGGACACTAGATTCCAAAGTCCTATAGAGCTGGCTGGCAAGATTTTAAAGATCAAATTCAAATGATATCCCTGATTTGCCTTTCAGCTTGAACTCAAACATGAACCTAATCCAGGTCTCAACATGACTCATGCAGCCCATCTGGAGACACCAAAGTCCACCAAAGTCAACATTACTTGACATGCTGTTTGATTATGGTTTTTTAGTATAGCAGATGCCAAATAATCTGAGAGATTTTGCTTACAGTCAAAAACAAGCTAACAAAGATAATGTTTTATAAAACACTTAGAATTGTATAACTTGCCAAAAGTTTTAGTAATGGAAGATGACTGAGTCTGGCTTCTTTCTTTCACAAGATTGCCAGGTGTCTCCTCACACACATGCAGGCTGGCCAGACTGTTCGAAAATATTTTTGAAGAGGAGAAAGAGAATTCTTTTCTTTCTTTAAATATCTTTATCAAATACTATCAAACAGTCTTTTCTTTGCAAACACAATACAATGAGGGTTGCTTTTTAAAATGGATTTATCAAAAGGATTCATTTCAAAATTTTAAGAAAGACTGTTTTAGCAAGATAATTTATATTGTCTAAAAAAGACTCCATTAGTATAAGACTATATTTTTTCCCTGTAGCAAATGAGCTGCTTGGTGGTAATTAGATAAAGAGGACAAAACCAAGCCAATACACAGGTATCTGTGTACCCCTGAAAGGACGTAACGCATGTAGCAACCTGAAACGAGGAAGGAGATGGGGCTGCAGGAGTCCTTGTCGAGTCACTCTACAAGCCTGTAGCTCGTGTACTATCCACCAAAGCAACTCCAAGCCTTTCTCTTCACCCAGAGCCAGCTCGGGCGTGGAAACAGCCTCTCATTATGATCTCTGGGCACACTCTGCATGCAGCATACATTAGACGTGACAGGGGCCAGGCTGAACCCGGCAATTCCCTGGGTTCCTTTGGTGTAATAGAGATCAGGACCCCATGGTGGGAGGGGTGACTGAGAGGTAAAGGCACAAGGGGCCCATGGAAGTTGTAGCTTACCAGAGTGGACATCACTGACTGCTGAGGTGATGCTAGTACGATGGTTACCTAGGACATTTCTGCTGTGGTAATTAATTGTGTGCAGTCATCAGTACACTGATAACAGTAACCCTTGTTTTTAAATCTTCAGGATGAATCCTCCTTGGGGATCCTGCTTTCCAGAGAGTAGGGGAGAGCAGGGTGAGTTGATGGAACTCTATGCATTTACCAAGTCACTACAGAAATAATAAAGTAATGCATCTAATATCCATGTGGATGGGAAGATCTATGGATACAGTTATTGACTCTGCAGGTGATGAAACTGCACGAAGTGCTGGATGACGGGACCAAGGCAAAAGCACTTGCCAGGGATGACTGAACAGGGAACCTCACTCCATTTATTGGACAACCGTTTCACATAACCAACACAATTCCTAGTGGCCAAACCTCTGCCTATGAAGCAAATATGAAGCAAATACTTTATGGCCTAGGAGAACTAGGTTTCAATCCTAAATAAAGAATGAGGAGAAAAATCAAATCAAAATCATTTATTTGCGCTTTCCAGCACCAGAGTCAATAGGAAAAGCAGGTATAAATCCAGCTGAGGTCACGAGAACAGACTACCTGCCACTTCCTACGGCTTTGCTGCCGGGGAATCCCCTGATGGCCAGGGACAGCACGCTTGCCACTGTCCTCTCTGTTTCCCATCTCTCCCCTGCTCTCTGCTTTGTTGCAGTTCCTTGCTGCAGTAGTTTCTTAACACTTTCGCACTTTAGATAAATTCCTGGAAAAATATTGGAGTTTAGTATTGCATGAGCTTTTCAGCCTGGTGTGCACCACAGAGTATGTTAATTCTGATCAATCAGGGATGGAGGAGGAGGAAGCAACAGTGCACACCCTCCCCCATTAGCAATGCTGGGATTACGTGTAAGGTTTTGATAACACCATTCATTCTTAAAGGGCCACTTTTTGTCAGTCTGGTCACGGCAGCTGGCCATGAAAGCAAAGGATTTGGGTCTGGGAACCTCCATACAGCGTCTTTGTCTATACCTTATAAACAATTTCCAACACTTGCTCCCTAGTGTGATTTTTCCATGACCTTTTCCCTTTGTGCTTGCCCTCGACTATACATATATATATATATTCGGAGCCTGTGCTATGTCCGTCTTTTCTTTGACTCCTTGGCTTTATAGGTAACCTTCCATTTGGGATCTCCTGCCAGCAGCCCTACCTGTACCTTTTCTCTCACCTGCTTGTGCCTGAGGTTCCCTGTTCATTTGCTGTGTTTTAGCCACAGACATAAACATAAAGAAGGGAGCAGAGATTTGGTTTCTTTAAGCTGCGTTAAAGGACCTGCTTATTGGAACTCACTATCTTTTGCTATCATTTTCTGCCAATATAAACATGGTGCACGTGCTAGGGTTTTACCCACTTAAAAACAAGCACTTGAGATGCAGAAGAATGAGGCAAAGAATTCAATCCCTGCTTGTTTGATGCTTAGGAGGGGCAAATGAGGTGACTTTATTACAGGTGACAATTACAAGCCAGGGACTAGGTAGGCTCCCTCAGTTGCTTTGCATATCCAGCCTTAGGACAATTCCTTAGTCTGCTGATACTCTATAGGCAAAGTTAGCATTCATAAAACTTTAAGTCTTCAGTACTTGATCATTGTTTAAATAAAGAACTTATAATAAAAGGAAGTAAAGGTTGATGTGTACAGAATAATTTCATCATGGTTTCTCATTCTTCCTTTTTCCTCCCATTGTTTATTGTGATCCTTTTCTATGTTAAGCCTGGGTTATGCTGTAAGATCCTTTAGTTGCTTAAAATGTTGTGTGTGCTTATTGTGGTATATAAATACATGAACCAGGCTTACACTGGTGAATAGCGGGTGCTGTCCCAGTGTGGTGGAAAACAGTAAGTCGGTGTGGAAGAACACCGGTTCAGAGGACTGGAGCCAGTGATGCTATCTTCCCAGGGATTGCTTTGCTTCTAACAGAGCTATGCACACCTCTGCAACTTGTGTCAAATACACTACCCCTACAGCAAGTGAGAACACAACAGTCAGGCAGAGTTTCTTTCTCCGGTTAGTATTTTTCTTGCAGAGACAGTGAAAAATGTGGTTATCCAACTGATAATAACACTACAGCTCCAGCATGCGATTCTTCTCCACTGCACCAGACTACATCCGGCTGGTTTCATTGAAGTTACTCTTATTTTCACAGTGCCAAGGCAGTACCACACTGTCTGTCTCTCTCCCCATCAGCTCAGTACTCTCCAAATTACTATGGACTCACACTTCACATCAAAGTCTAGCAGGAGTCAGGGTTTTTTTAAAGTTTTTCTGGAAAAAATCTACTTAGCAGAGATTCCTAATCTTTTCATACAGCTAATTTGGAAGAGCCAAATTCAAAAGGCTTTTGTGCTGTTATAAACCAATATTTTTAGAGACAGATGTAACTTAATGTACCCATTTGGCTGCCTGTCACTGTTTCCCATGTTGAGACCATCTTGAGATCCACAAACCTCCTTCAGTGCTAGGGATGCTGGTAGACGGGAATAAAAGGAGTTTTGTTTTCTTTCTCTTTTCTCAAGTGTGTTAGCTAACAGGTTTTAGACTCTTGTTATTGACAGGACAAATTGTACTTTAATATGGTTTAGTTGGCTCACTCTTAGGGCTCATGTACACTACCTAACACATATTAAAACGTTACTTGCTCAGCCTGCACAGGAATATATAGTATGGTAGTTAAAATGAGTTACCTAACACATTTTGGAGAAAAATGCCACTTCTACTCAAGCCAAGACATTCAGTTAATGAGTTGAATATTCCTTCTAGCTCTTTCTGCAGTGAAGGGAAAATGGTTGTCCAGGCCTCTGGCATCGGCTCACATGATGGGAGAGGCGAGAAGGCTGGCCCATAGGATTGTGTAAGGAGGTGGAGCGCACTCCTGCCCTGCAGGGCTGTGTGCTGGGCCATGGCTGAGCGCTCAACACTGGCTGAGCCTCACAGGAGAAGGAAAGCAGGGCCAGGTGCCTTTGACTGCATCCCTGCTACATGTGGGACCGTACTAGCTGCAGGGCCACAGCCTCTCCCGCCAGTCAGGCTGCCCACTTTTGCTGGCACACAGGGAGAAGCTGAGCCACAGCACTGTTAAAGCATCTCAGAAAGAGGACCGATGCCCAGGGGATATTAGGATGGAGGCCAAATGAGTGCATCCTCCGTCAAATGAGTGAAACACAACAGGCCTAGTTGTCAAACCTGATGACAGTTCCTGATCCTATGGATACTGAAATTACCAGGAAGATAGACTAGACCAGACTAGACTAGAGTAGTTTGGGTTGGAAGGGACTTTTAAAGGTCATCTAGACCAACATCTCCTGCAATGAGCAGGGACATCTTCAACTAGATCAGGTTGCTCAGAGCCCCATCCAACCTGACCTTGAATGTTTCCAGGATGGGGCATCTACCACCTCTCTGGGCAACCCGTGCTGGTGTTTCACCACCCTCATTGTAAAAAATGTCTTCCTTCGCTCTAGTCTAAATTTACCCTCTTTTGGTTTAAAGCCATTACTCCTTATCGCAACAGGCCTTGCTAAGAAGTTTGTCCCCATGTTTCCTGTAGGCCACCTTTAAGTATTGAAAGGCAGCAACAAGGTCTCTCCGGAGCCTTCACCTCCAGGCTGAACAACTCCAGCCCTCTCAGCCTGTCTTCATAGGAGAGGTGCTCCAACCCTCTCATCATTTTTGTAGCCCTTCTCTGGACCCGTTCCAACAGGTCCATGTCTTTCCTGTGTCGAGGGCTCCAGAGCTGGACGCAGTACTCCAGGTGGGGTCTCACCAGAGCAGAGTAGAGGAGCAGAATCACCTCCCTCAACTTGCTGGCCATGCTTCTTTTGATGCAGCCCAGGATATGGTTGGCTTTCTGGGCTGAGAGCTCACATTGTCATTTCATGTCCAGCTTTTCATCCACCAGTACCGCTAAGTCCTTCTGGCCGGGCTGCTCTCAATCCCGTCATCCCCCAGCCTGTATTGATACTAGTGGTTGCCCCCACCCTTGGCCTTGTTGAACCTCATGAGGTTCACATGGGCCCACTTCTTGAGCTTGTCCAGGTCCGTGACCTGCCTTGGTAAAAGTGGCAGGCAGTGGTGAGAAACCTAGTTTGGATGCCTCCTGTCAAGCCTGTTCCCCCATCACCCACCAACCCATGTACCCTTGATTTCAGGAAACCCTGAGCTGTGAAGCCAGACCTCTTTGCCTTCTGCTATTTCTGTTGCCACCATCTTGAGACCCCCCCCCCATCAACCCATCAGTCCAAGTGCTTGAGCCCCCCCAAATATAAATGTGTTTGGTTGCAGGTTTTTATATCTGCAAAAGGGGCCTCTGGTATTTTCATCAGTTTGTACAGTTTTACTTCAGGGTTGGTTTGTTGTTGTTTTTTTGGCTATATTTACAAATTCCAGCAAGCTATCCTTAAGAGAAAGGTGCTTTTTACAAGTCTCCCATTCAGCATTCATGGCACAAATCATGGAAATTCCTTTAGGCTACGCTGGTGCCAGACTCTGTGCCTCCCACTTTTATATACGCTTAATAAAATGCATTTATTTTCTTATGACCAAACAATCTTGGTTTCAGTCATATCAGGGATGAAATACAATTACATTAGTAATCCCATATGTGCAGTGCCTGATCTCCTGTTTCTCCTTGTTTCTTTAGGATCTTTTCCTGCCTCGGCATGGAACTTTTTCTTTTCTCTTCAGCTGTTCTTTTCTCTCTTTTTAGCCTTTTTCCTGCTGCTTCTCCCTCCTTCTTTTCCCCGCCCCCGTTTACACTTAACCTTCTGTTTCTCCTCGTGTCCTGGCAGGAAGGATATAATGCAATCGCTGCTATACAGTGACAAAGTAAATATGTAGCTCTGAGTAAGCGCAACAGGGTTGAACAGCCCTTTTGCAATATGATACTGCATAATCTGCTTCCCTTCTAGAGATAGTTGCTTGAATGCTAAAGAGTTGCTG
Source organism: Numenius arquata (assembly GCF_964106895.1). NCBI lineage: Eukaryota > Metazoa > Chordata > Aves > Charadriiformes > Scolopacidae > Numenius > Numenius arquata. The sequence goes on from NC_133579.1 coordinate 32,508,011, forward strand.
CTCCACTGCTTTTACGACTCAATAGTTTTTACCCTGCTTTTCTTTTGCTTTGCATAAAGCAGTTCTTTTACTGGGACCGGTTCTGGAGCTATCTTCCAGCCTAAATCTAAAATGAGAATAAAAGGCATGGGTTTGCATTTCAGATGATTCGCTCGTCTTTTGAATGCCCGTATATTTTTCTGCACGTAGGAGGAAAAAGGAAAGCTGGATAATTTATGTGTGGTAAAGCCACACACACACAGAGACACAGGAAGACTTCTAATGCTAAATCCTTATGACTAAGCACCCAACACAGTAAACGTTCTCTTTACACAACTGCTGGTGGCGTGTGGGCTTTTTAACTTTCCCAAAGAAAATCATTAAGGGTAAAAATTTTCAAAAGAGCCTACATGACTCGGGGGTCTAAATTCCATTGAAAATCAATAGGACTTCTGCATCTAAAAATTCCCTGTCGCTTGTGAAAAATTAGCAATACTGAGTGGTGCCACTGAAGTGTATTTTATGCGTCTCCTACAAAGGGGTGCCTTTAATGTGCAACCAGAAGTTTAAATTATGGGTTAGCTACTTTGGGTAACCAGTTAAATATGACTAGTTTAATTAACTGTTTTACAGAAACAGATGCTTTTTAATATCTAGGAACTTCATACTTTAAAGGTACAGGACAGCCGCTGCAAATTCACCTGGGTCAGGAGACAGGATGTGGTTCTGGGTACATTTTCTTTGGCTATAAAGCTGCCTTACGAGATCCTCTCCTGTGCGCTCTCGCACCCCCCATACCGTGGTTCACTGTCACCCTGAATTGTGCTGATACAACTGTCTGGGAGGCTGCGCTGTAAACTCATCATCAAAAATTAGTCTCCAAAAACCTCAGGTTCTCTCATTTCCTTGACCATTTTATAGCACAGTCTTACAGTTTTATTGGCACACATCAGAAAGGGATAAATTGCAATTCAAGAGCAGCAGCTTATGGGAAAACTGTGACTGGCAACATATTTAGTCTCCTTCCCAGTCAAATAAAATGTACATGGAACCACGCTCTGAAGTCACGGTGCCATTGTTACTCTTCCAGCAGCAGTACCACATTAGAGAATACCTACTCCCAGCTGTTAATTACTGTCTCTTTGCTGCCCTTTCAGTTTTCCAGGTTGCGTGATTACCTAGATCAGCCAGCTGATCAAGGTTACAAATGTATAAATAAACAGGTAAATATGGATTAATAAAATACAAGTAAATGACAGATAAGTAAAATATAAATAAGTATACAGATTTTACCTACTTCCACATTACTAATTTTTTTTTCCTGGGATTTAGCAAGCGATGTGGAACGGGAAACAGAAGTGACTAAGCCTGCATTACTGGTAAAGCATAAATCTTCATAAAAGCCACTGATGACAATTCATATTGATTTCGATGGTGCAGGTTGAATTTCTGCATTTTGCAACCTTTACAATATATTCCCGGGAACAGTGGCAGGAGACAGAGTTGTGGGGTAGGGGAGATAGAACTGCTGAAAGGCAGGGAAGCAGAACCCTGAGATTTCCTAAGAGGTTGCTCTGGGTTTTATCTTTAAAGAAAATACCCTTTCTGAAACTTAAGCATCTAAACCACTTCTGTTATTCAGGAAGCATCTGAATTTGCATGACTAGGAATGAGGTAATGTCTTAATGCAAAATAAATGCAAAGCAGCTTAGAGCTTCAGCAGTTTCTTTCTCTGAAGATGACACTACACACTAAGGTGTCTCAAGTGCTGAGGAAGACAAACTTTTAGTCCATGCTGATTTGCACAGATTTAACAGCTGAAACTGTGCACCACAGCTACAGTGTGTCACACATACCAAAGAATAAAGTAAAAAATTATAATCCCACCAGGAAATACAAGAGAACCAAATTCTGCACTATGAAAGTACTCTTTTGTGACGCCAAATAACTCTCACCTAGTAAGATAAAGATGAAATCTTATAGCCAAGAACCTAATTTATGGGCTAAGAGTGTCTCTTCAAAGCTCGTATTTCTGTGACACTGCTTTTGTGAAACACAAGACCTACGTTGTATAAGTAGGATTAATCCTAAAGCCTTATTTCAGCAGGCTCATAGTTCTAGTTAATATGAAGCTATTTCAAAGATCAGGCCCATAAGAAGTCCTACAGAGATGTAATCAGATGCAGATGCTAAAATTTTCAAAGTTAAATCCCTTGTTACCAACTCTGGGAGGAGCCTTAAGTATTGCAAACAAGCACGATAAAATAATAAAAGCCACAGTTCTTGAATTCACATGACACTGTCAAGCACTCATTTGGCAATAAGGGCAACTGCTATCCCTCCTTGTTGTTCAGAATAAAATCTTGAAAGCAGAACTTTAAAGACTGCAGCATCGGCAAACAAAACAAATTATGAAAAAACAGAACTAGCTTTTGTTCAAGTTGGTTTTAATCTCAAAATTCTTAAGCCAATCTCTAGATTTTGATGACTCATGGATTTTTAAAAGCTGGAGTTTAAAATGCCTAGTCCGGCACCAAAACCTTGTCCAAAAAACACCACTAAAGTTTGATCTGAGGATGTCCTAGATGCCCACAAAACTGTAGACATTGAGCTTCCTCCGTGGTATACTGTTTACTTAGATGGATAAATATACATTTCAAGAACCAACATAAGGCAACTAAACTGAAAATACTGGCTGTAGTTAGCATAACTCAGTAGGATGGGAAAGAATGGAAATTTTATACAGTTTTTTAATATAAATTTTACTAATCTGAGTGGTATCAGATTTTTTTTTTTGACATATCCTCTTTCAAATACAGTCACAAAAGCCAGAAGGATTGTTATACAGTGAAACAGAGGTTGAAAAGAGAGAGATGAATACAATTATTTAGAGTGATAAATAATTTCCTGGAAATAGGAAAAATGTTACATGCCAGGCTCTCGAGGCTGGGACTTCTGTGTTGCAAACACAGCACGCTGTGGTTGCTACCCAGAAATGAATGAAGGAAAAGCAGAAATAACCAAGTAAGGAGGAAAGACACTTCAGGGTTGTGAAGATACTGTCACAGGACACTACAAATCAAATCAACAGCAGGGATTGCAGTACCAGAGGAGTGGAGTCAGAGCCAGGGCTGGGGCCAGCCCCAGTGAGCAGGAGCAGCACTAGCAGCAATGGCACTGGGGAACTGGGAACAGTGATGTGCCCCAGTAGCAGCAGGCAAAGAACCCCCTAAGTTCAGAGGTAACTTAGACAAAGTGAAGAATGGATGTGTAGAGACAGTGTTGGCACTTACACAGAGAGCTGCAAAGTTATAAAAGTAGTGTGAAGTGGTGCACAGAGAAGAATAAGAGGGCTCTTATCTCTCTTTCTGGAACAACAGAGCTGTCTGGCTTCTGTGTTTTTAAACTCTTCAAGTAGAAAAGAATGATGTTGAAAAACAGAGAAAAAAGAACTTTATCATGGATGAGAAGTGACATTGTATATATATGTATACACACACACACACACATAGTGTTTGCTTCCACTGTAGAGGTCAGAGCTGTGGTTTTATGAGCTGAACTATTTTAGCAAACAAATGACCAGTGAATAGCTTAACACTGTAGTCATATCCTGATCTAACGTGTTTGAATCCCCAGCAGCAATTCCATAGTATATTACAAAAAAGTAATTTTATAGGTAGGGGTACCTGCTTAAAGGTGGGATGGTGTGTGTGCATGTACATGCATGTGTGTGTCAAGGTGCTCATCCTCTAATCTCTTTGCAGTGTTTTGCAAATATACCACACCTCACTTATGGGACATGCAAACTTAAAAAGGCCACCTTTTCCACACTATCCTCAAGCAATGAGTAAGAGAACGAGGCTGAAGAAATATCACTTAGCATCACCTGCCAGCACATGACAGAGCAAAAGAGAAGAAAGGCAAAGAAAGTGCCAGCATAAGTAAATAAAAAAAAATAAATTTGTAAAATCAAGAGATGAAGAAAGCTGCTAAATAAATATATGTACTACTAGGCAAGTTAATACAGCTCCTGAGGAGCTTTATTTACGTGGTTGGCCTTTACATGCCAGCTAATCCTTCTAGACACTGACCTTGTCAGCAGTGTTTGTGTAATCTTTGAATAAGAATACGAACTGTTCTTTTAAATAATACCTCCAGGACGTCTAGATGAGAGTTTTGCATGAGCATTACACATGTAAAGGGCCCAGGGCATGTTCCTTTTCCCACGGTGGGGGTACCAGCCCCTTCTGCTCATGCTACGATACAAACAAGCATCCACTGACAGGGGAGGGCTACGTCACTGCAGCACAACCCTTGGCTCTCGGGTCATTGTGCCGGAGAGTACAGACACAAAACCATGCTGTACTGCAACAAACCTAGGTCTCAGGCAGCTGGAATAAAATTATGTATGAGAGTGTGTTAAAGACATGTTTTCACAGGGCATGCGACAACTCGAATATTCTGCATGTTTGAGACAGCCAGGCCAACTGTAGCGTGAGCTAAAATCTGAACTTCCATGTGACACAAGCCAAAGAATGCTGTGTAACACTTTTTTCTTCCAATCTGATCAGTTTTGGATTTGCCAAACCGATGTCAAAACCCAAGTCATGTAAAAAAAAAAAAAAACCACCAACAAAAAAAGAGCCATTTATAGCTAATTAAATGATTTTCAAATTAATTCTAAAGGGGAGATCTAAGCAGAAGATGGAAGGACCTTGAAATCTGGAAATTTAAAGATGCTTTAGTGGCTAAGGAAGCACTGCGCAAAATGCCTAATACAGAGATTAATAAATGTTACTTGAAATTGTCAATAAATTGACTTTCAGGCTCAAAAAGCTCACCGTAACAGAACAAAGTCAAGCAACAATGCATTATTTTAACAAAAGGTAATAAACAAGATCCATGTGGAAGGTTTAGGTATGAAGCCCTTTGAAGAGTTTGTGGAATAATACACAAAAATCCATGATGTGTGAGAGCGCAGCCGAACCACACACAATCAGTGCTGCTACCTGCGCCTAGTTTAATTTTATGTTTGAACTAGCTAAGACCAGTACAGGTTTAACATATCACAGGCAAGAGTGAAAAAGACAGTTACAATCTGCAACTTGTTTTCTCCAAATATCGGAACATGTAAGGGGGAGTTTCAGATCAATTATTCCTTTTCCAGCAAATTACTTTCTCTGTGATAACATCCAGCAGTGGAAAGACTAATTTTAGCTGGAAAGTTCACAGAATCTTACGGAGTCACAGCCACAGCCACAGTTAATTTGAGGCAGAGAAAGTTAAAACACTGTCAAAATATAAATGCTTCCTTCAGCTGATTCATTAGTTTGCATATCATAACAAGGACTTTGTGTTCTTGGGTAAGGTTAGTGCCTCGAGGACATCCTGCAGATGTGTGCATTCCCAGTCCGAATTTCTTTTAATTTGTTATGCAAACATCAATTCTTTTTAAATACTGTAAAAAGAGAGACTTTTTATTGCAGCTAACAACTACCAGCATTACAATAGCTGCTCCTGTGATGCTGCTTTTTAGGATAAAGGAGGACGCCATATTCTAAACAAATGTTTACCCATTAATGAATGTTATAATTCTCATTAGAAGAGTTTTAATTGGTAGACAAACCTTGAAACAGCTAGCAAGTGAACTCAGTAAGTCCTGCTCCAAGTCAGGAGGCCTAGTATATTTTGTTACATTAACTATTTTTCCCCTCAAGGAAACTGTGAACTTCAAAAACCCTAAACAATCTAATAGCAGGAAAGTCCGAGGCTGGCTTGTATTTTTACTTTTCCCTTTTTCCTTGCACAGGTGTGGTTTAAAAGTGTGAGGCAAGCACAGAAGTAGCAGTAGATTTTGGCAGACCTCAGAAAGGGGCGAAATCTGGGATTTTTAGCCTCAGAAAAGCAGCTGTGGCAGCTCCCCCACAAGCAAGGCAGTGCCTAGCTGTGCTTTGGATTAAGCAAACCGATTTTGGTGGTCAACCTGTCCATGCTATTTCACCCAGGCTGTCCTGCTCCTGGATTTTCATTTCCCTGATCTGGGCCAGGAGGGTGAGGATGAGGAGACAGGTACCCAGGTGGTGGGAAAAGGCGATGCAGAGGGCTGCCCCCTCGCAGGCCTGCCACCCGAGTCACCTCATTCCCTTAAAACCCAGTCACCAGCTTGCTGTGGGTCACTCACAGCTCCCCACCACCCCTCTGAGCTCCCCAGGCTTGCCTCTGCCTAGGCTGTGGGAAGGAAGGAGGAAAGAGGGGTGAGGGCTTCTTTGGTGGCATCTGGAGAATTATTTCAAGCCAAATACTCTTACTTCTGCTTTGGGTCTTGACTGCAGGGGCTTCTTTGGCTTTTTCTCGAGGCAGCTGAAATGCAGCCCCCACCTGGTATTTGGTTTCAGGGCAGCAGACGGACCTGGAGACAGAGTCCTCTCTTCCCACTAGGGTTCCCAGGGCTTCCAGATGATCATGGGAGCACCAAGGGCCATTGGTCTATGGGCCCTGATCTGTTTTCCCAACCCATGTGAAGAACAAAGACAGTTTGGCTCTCTCAGGAATTAATATTGTGTCATTTGACGCTGTGCACCTCAACCTGACTGAAGGACCCTGACTAAGTGCCCTGAGGGCAGGACCTTGTCCCCTAATGCACCTTCAATGCACCTCCACCACCTGCTCATGCACCAACAGAAACCAGAAAGACTTTCCCTGCCAGTTAGTGCCATACCCCAGATGCTGTGAGCCATACTGGTCTTGTAGGCTTTGTCCAGAGGGTGTCCAGGCCTCCAGATAACTTGACAGGGAAATAAAAAGAACCCACAAGGACTGCCAGGGTTTCTGCTTTCAAGATAGCCAAGCCTGCGGTGCCAGATGCTTGCTGTCTTGCTGTATCAGTGCTGCCAGATCCAAGCACAATCAGCCGATGAGGGAGCAATGGAGAAGGCAAACAGACCATACTCCCAACCCTGACCCGTGTAATCGTTTTCTCTTTCCCCTTTTATTTTGCGGCCTTGTGGATAATGGCGTAACATTTCCTTCTAGAGGAAAGTGGGATGCGTGTGAGACAGAGGCGCGGCAGTAAGCAGATGTTGAAGGGGTCCTGACAGGCACCAGGCTGGTGGGCAATACTTGGAGCTTGCACTGGCTGCAGTGGTCCTTCTGAAGCAACTGCTGCAGTTGTTAATAGCTGGAACATGAAGGTCACCTGGAAATAGATTTATCACCTCAGCTTAGACCATTAAGTGGATGTAGTGACAGGTGCAGCTATATATACATATCTATAGTGGTACTACTTCCACTGAACCTAGTCATGTTTAGGAATTGTTTTTCACTTTTTCGTGAAAACTTTGCATAATTGCTCTTTCTTTTATTAAGTTTTCAGACAGCTTTGGTTAACACAGGAGACAAAATTCTCATTAAGTCAAATTTAAATTTCATTCACATTAGGGATTTGAAAGCTGAAATAAAGATAAGGGGTTGAAGGCAGGTGTAGTATCACTGAATCTAGTGACTAAAGAAACTTCTACATGAGACTGGTTAACTGGCTATTTAAAAAAAGTCCTAATGAGTAAGGACAGGCAAACAAATTTATATCCTTAACATAACAATTGACCAAAAGGTTGGTCTTCTAAAACTTTGTACCTAAAAACAAGGAAAGTGGAGGGTCCTAATAAACATGAATAAAGGGAAGACTTCCTGTATTTCATTTCTAACTCGAGCATGTGCTCAAACAAGTAATCTTTTCCATTGAGAATAATTAGTGATATTCTTCCAGTGCTGAATAAAAAAAATTAAGGACTCTTTGGACACAGCGCAGCAGCCTTGCACCTGTTAAAAGACTGATCCCAAACTGGTCAGGCATAAATAGGAATGAGACCCTTGCCAATGTCAGCCAGCAGTGCCCTTCCTCTGCAACAAGGCCAGCATGGCACAGGGGTAGCCTGGCACTGGGACGCTCGGTCCCTTCTTCGGTGGTGGATCAAAACTGTTCCCAAACACTGACTAGATGCTTTCTCTGTCGAAAAAGTTTTTGTTTTGCGGTGCAGGCTCCCGAGGCACCGGATGAAGCAGAATGGCTCCGACTGCAGCTCACAAGATTTCTTTTCCTTCTCATTCCCCTTGACAATCCCCCTGACAATTGATAATCAGCCTTTTAAAATGCAAAGTCATTCTGCGGTCTGTGCCCTAGAGTACCCAACAGTCTCCTGGGTTGGGAGCTCCCCTTCCTCCACTGCTGCTCCTTTTATGTGTCTCTGGGAATCAGCATGCTGGGCTCTTTCAAACCTGAGTCCCCAAACACATTTTCAGGACAGAAGGGCTGTCTTCCCATGAAGACTAACTTCTTTGAGAAGGAGCATTTTATAAAAGCTGTAGACATGTTAGGTGTTTAACGGCAGACAGAGCCAGTTGTTTTTTGTGGGAGGTGTAGTGCATAGAGGGATCAGGCAAACCTGGGACTTTGGGGTGACTCAGTTTCCAAATCACAACTTGAAAGAGATAAGAGTTGTTTCCCTCTGATTGTTCTTTCTGTCTTCACCCCTTCTCTCCCATCCCCTTCCCCCAAGACACAAACATCCAAGGAACACACCGCATGCTACTGGAAATGACTTTAAAATACCAAGACAAGCCAGCTGTGAGTCTGTGTATTCAACAGACAGGCTACAGTGCTAAACAGCTGATTTAGAAATAAATCCCAACGTACAAGTCAACTAGCCACATACTGAGATACAAGGGCTATAAGGTAAATACAGCTCAGCACTTTCTGATACAGGATTGAAAAAACCCTTCTTTTTGTCCATTAAAACTATGTTCCCAATTTGTTTCGTCCCATGGGAAGTGAGGGGTAAACTCTACTATACTGTAAGAGGTTAGAGTTACAGGCAGGTAATGACAATGGAAAAGCAATTTTCCTCTAAGAATATACCATTCCCTGCATCTCATAGAATTGCCATAGTTCCAACCATAGTTTGGGTTGGAAGGGACTTATAAAGGTCATCTAGTTCCAACCCCCCTGCCATGGGCAGCGACACCTCCCACTAGACCAGGTTGCTCAAAGCCCCATCCAGCCTGGCCTTGAACACTTCCAGGGATGGGGCATCCACAACTTCTCCGGGCAACCTGTTCCAGTGTCTCACCACCCTCACAGTAAAGAATTTCTTTCTCATATCTAATCTAAATCTCCCCTCTTTCAATTTAAAACCATTACCCCTCGTCCTATCACTACACTCCCTCTGAAACTACACTACTGAAGGGACACAAACTCTCATATTAGCATACCATCATTTCTTTCAAGATGGGTCTGAGGGGCTTGATACAATCCCCACCATGGTCTTTCCTGTTAATGCAAGCTCTTGCGTTTAGAGAAACAGTGCAGCATTTTGAACCCTGTCTGTATTATTATAAGGCAAGTCAGAGTATGATTGTCTTTCAGTTAATGATGTGGCAGAGGGTGGCTTTTTGCCAGGTTTAAGTTAGATTCTTTTTAAGTTGCAGCCTTTAAGATCCACCTGGACAAGCAATAATTAAAGGGAATAGCAAATTAAGTGTATTAGGAAAGGGAAATGATTTACTAACCAGGGGGAGAAATAATTTATTAGAAAAGAAAACTTTTCCTTTAAGCTGAGAGAGTCATATTACCCCTTTCACAAATCATTTACTCTGTTGTTGGTAACTCACTTTCTAGCTTCTCCTCCTCCACGAAAAGCTGCCTGCCCCACAAGCCCGCAGCTATTTCTTTCCCAGGGGCCACCATTCCCTGGCACAGGGGGCCCATCCTGACGTGCACTTTCTATTCCTGCTCAAGAAGACTTTCATTTTCCCTGCAAACCTATTTTGGGACAGCATGAAGGGATGGAGAAGAGAGCTGGGGGAAGCATTCTTGGGCAGACCCCACACGCTCTCCAGCGACAGAAATAACGACGGACACCTAGACAGAGCAGTCTTACGGAGAGGACTCCCCCGAGGCTCCTGTTCACCAACCAAGCCAAAAATATCCAGCTTAAGCCAATCCGCTGAAATTGAAATGCAAGAAGTCACAAATCAAATAGGAGGCAGGCTGCTGTACTTTCCTATCAGATGAGCAAGCAAGAGCAATATTCAAGTCATCCCAATTACTGTTTATTTTTTTAAAAACATTTTTCTTGAATGTCTTATTGGATCTCTGCACCATAGTTACATGTGAGACCCCAGTGTCCATGACAATTAAAAAACCCCATGTTTATTAAAATTCAGTCACAGTGGCACAACATAGCATGCAATTATAAACACAAAACAGATGCAACACCATCTTCTCTATAGTCAGCGAAGATTGCAATCTGCAAAACCATGGAAATTTGTGTCCTTGATTTAATAGTTTAAAATGCAGGAAAGCTGTTTACATTCACTGTCAAAATGTTTGCATTACATATGCTCACTGCCCCTGTAGTGGAAATATTTTTCCACTAACATTGCAGAATAAGCAGAAAATGAAGATGCACCACTCTTGCTAACAAAGTGCTGGCATAATGCAGTTTCACCTCTGCTAAAACATTTGTTAATGACTCATCACACTGCGCTATTTGTTCCCTTTACCTTGGATTGGCTTCTTGAGAAATTTAGTACTGTGCACATATTTTCAACTCCCCGCTGATCAGATAGCCTTTTGTACAAACCTACAGACACTGTTTTCATGTCCTAAAAGCATTAGCAATACTTTTTTTTTTTTTTTTTTTAAGTCCGTTACTGCAAACTTTAGATTACACAACTGAATTTGGAAAAGGTGCAGGCACCTTCTATGGCACGTGTTTATGATCAAGTAGGTAAGTCGGATATTTCAAATTCTGTCTTCGGTTAAAAGGTACAGTGATGATTTTCAAGTGTCTGTGCCCTTAAACCAGAAAGGATTTAGGAATACAAGTCTCAAGGAGAGTCAGTGGCATTTTTTTAAATCTCTAGCTGACACATCAGTGAACATACATTGCAGACATAAAATATTCTGCTACCAGAAAGTCTTTTAAACGCGTATCTAAATGCATAGACATAGTGTTGGTAATGCTTAAGTTAATTGCTATGAAAATCAGAGTTTCTCACAAGTCTGCAAAAATTCATTTAATTTACATTGGCACTGTACAGACTTGCCTATCTTTTCTCATGTTTTCCTCAGTTTCCATGGGACTATTCCCAAGATTAAGCACATGTGCAGACCCAAAATCAAGGTCATAGGGTTTTATACTGGCTGTAGAACATGATTCAGACACACGTATTATATGGCTGATTGCAAATAATTTCATTCTATAGATAAGCAATGGGTGTACCAGTACAACACAAAAGACAGGTATATTCTACCTAAAGTATACCAGGTTCATTTATTTTTGTTGACTATAGTTTGACAGGAATTGCTGATACGTTTGTCTCATCTTATGCAACTAAATTGAATGTATGAAATACATAGCAATGATGAAATCTTATGCAAGAGTTTTCCGCTGTTAAACCTTATCAAGAAAAGTACATTATTTAGTCAAATGCACACTGTGAAAGATTCTTGCAGTTTTGTTTGCTTAGCTTTTTTACAGTGTGTTTTCTTTGTTTTTAAAGAAACAGAAGATGACTTACATCTGAGCACATCGAGTGAATTCTGCAGATATTTTGACTGCAGTAAAGGCTTTTCTTGACTATGTTAAAAAGTTTGTTGTCAAGAATATTTACTAACACATTCTCAAGCCGCCATCCTACAGCCAGCCAGCATCTGCTAACAAAAATTTGCCTTTGGTTAAATACAAAAAAATATAGCAAACAGTAATTTTTCCTCGTTAAGACAAATACTACTTCACTGGAAGAATCTCTCCCTGCCTGGTTTGACCAGGATACTGCAAACCCAGGGTCCTCCGCCTGTAGCTTAGAAAATGTGCATAGAAGTTTAGAGGCTTTACTATACCACAGCAACCTGGTATTACAATGTGCTTAAAATGCATTATCCCATCCGTCCAAGTACATGATGGCTCGGATATGTGAATGGTTACTATCCATACATGGACAACATGGATTTCTTCCATAATTCTGTTTGATAGGAATGAATCAGGCTTTCCCTTGTTACAATTGGGCACCCACACTGTGTGTGTTCACTGTGAACAGGTTCAGTTAACAGCTCTAATCTGTTCCTTGCGGGATAGAGCAGAGTATTTTGGAGACTGTTATGCTTCATTTCTTAAGGTGTCTAAACACACATATATTCAGAAATGCATTTTTTTGCCTGTCTGTTGATGCTCACGTTACATGAAGATGGCATACATGTATTGAAACCAACGTGACTCATATTTGAACTGCACGTACACCCAGAGTAACGTATTTTAACGTACCAAAAATGCAATCCCCAGAGACAAATATACTGAAATAGATCTTCAGCTGCTCGAAATGCAAGTCTGTTCTTCTACATCTAAGTGGGCTATTCTCTGTCCTAACTGCCTTGTGACATTGCTGGTGGAACAGACTGGGGTGTTTTTGGAGAGTTTCTTTCTCCTGTGTTCAGTCATTCAGGACAGTCTCTGAAAGAGAAAATACCATTTTTTAAAAAAAAATAATCACTTGTTTCCTATATTGAGATGTCATAAATTACAGTACAAGCCTGAGATTACTATGTGAGAGTACTTTTAAGTTAATTACCTTCTGACAGATCATAAACAGCCCTTTTTATACAGTGTATGCCTAATTTCTATTTGTGGCATTTGTTTTCTCAAAGTTTTTCCTCTTAAATATCAGAAGATGCAAGGAGACAGTAAAAGAACATGGATAACATCTAAGGAGACCTGCACAAAATGTCTAGATGAAAGCTACTTGCTTTGCTGTTTTGCCATGAATTCAAAACTTAGAATAGGGTCACTAATTCTGCAGCCTTTTAGCTACTCTCAGGGTGATTTATGGTTTTGTGCTGAAATGCCATAACAAACTTAATGGTTTTGCATGGTTGAAGCATGAAATAAGGTGGAACCTGAGTGTTTCCTCCGGATGCAAGTTTGAGTTTGGGAGAGTTTTGTAGTCCACAATTTCAGCCAAATTGCTAAATTGTGAAGCACAGACTTGCATGAGGGCTTGGCAAAAATATTCTAATTAATTCTTTTCTGCGAATGCTATGAACTCAGTAACATCAAAATACTTAAAGACTCATACCACTTTTATTTAATTGGCCATTCAAAAAAGGAATCCAAAAAAGTCAAAGACATTTTGTTTCACCAGTTTCTTAATGGAATGTTTTGCATTTTCGTGCTCAAAATGTCATTTCTTTTTGAGAGGATTGAAGTCAAATGCCTTTTTCCTTTTCAAAATGAGCAAAACAATTCATAAAGCCTAAACTTGTTTGTTTGTTTGCTAGTTATCTTGGCCAAGGTCCAGGAATCAGGATCCTCTCTCCTAAGGAAATTCCAGAAGTCCTAGGCACAAAAGCCATACTTACTCTTTCTGGATGGTGGAGTCCTGCATTCCTTGCATTATAGTGACATGGAAAGTAGCTCAATCTTGTTGTTGACTACAGTTTGATGGTTAGGGGACATTCCTGATGGCAACAGTGGTGAGTTTAAGCACTTTCTGACCTACAAGCCAGATTCCTGTTCCCTGAATAAGTCCTGTAGTCTCTTATGCTGAAGGCTGTCATGGGTTCCTTCTGGAGTTTAGGTGCATAAACCTTAGAGAGTTTCAAGTTTTGACTGCTAGTCGTACAGAAGTGTGGAGCTGCAGGCTGCAGATGTCATCCTAAAACCAAGAAAGAAGCAGGATTTGAGATTTCAGGGAGCTTCAGAATACAGAAACTTTTCCACTCCGTAGCTGGAGTTCATTTATAGTTGTGAAACCTGGGAATATCCAAGTGAAGTACTTGCTGTGAGGTGCAGCGACACTTACCGTACTAATAACCTAGGTGTTTTGTTAGTTTGGGCCTTGACTCCCAGGTTTTCCTCAGCTTTTACCTAAGAAAAAAAAATCTTTTAGAACCCTCATTTGAAGACTACTAAATCTCATGCAGCAGTGCTCTCACCCACTTCATATCCTTTCCTCCTTTCCATCATTCTCAAGGAATACAAGACTTAGCAAGAAAAACAAAACAAAACAAAACAAAAAATTAGGGCAACAGAATTCAACTGAATTTCCTGGGTAACTTCATATAAATCCATTTTTCTGGTTGCAAACTTCTATGGTATTTACCTACTTGTGTATCCCTGAAGACTTTTTGTACAGACAGACCGAGGTCATGCAGACAGCGTTTAAGAGCAGCCTTTTTCTCTCTGTCATTACAAGTAAAAATGAAAAAGGTTCCCTTCAGGTCTCCACCCCAACAGCCTCCTCAAAACTCCAATTGCAAAACTTTGTAATAGAAACATAACATAATTTTTATTATGTTATGTTTCTGGCAGTCTAGTTTATATATATCTATGTATATATATATATATAAACACATATATGTGGTCAATATGGCATTTCTTAGCCAACCAAAACATGCAACCCTTCTGCACAATAACGGGGAGATAAATTTATGAATTTCATATGCTTAAGTACATTAATAAATAAAACCTCCCATTTGTAATGCCCAGCCAGTTTTGTTGCTAAGTGGTTTTTATGCTGTAATGCAATTAGTAGTTAGTCTTGAAAGTTAGAGCTTGTTAGAACCCTTAAAGTTTACCGAGTCCTGACCATAAGCAAACTCTAGCCATAATCATGCCTCACTGATTCAATATGTGAGGAAGCAGGTCCTCAAAATAAAAATTCCTACATTTTCTCACTTCAAAAAATGATTAAATTGTCCTAAGCAAGCCAGCGCTTTATAGAACAGAATCCAGGGATCATAAAAAATAGTTCACAGATAGCCAGAAAAGGTAGAGGCTACCTGGGTTTTAAAAAGAAAGAGCACAAAAAAAAGAAAAAACTTATGTTTAAAGCTATAACTATATCTATTTACTTGATGGTTCTGCTGTAAATGTCCTCCCTTACACTCTACATAGCAACAACCTAAGCAGTCTCCCTTCCTTCAGGATGGTATCCAAGTAACAAGGGAAACTAGAGAATTAACAAAAATATAACAGGGAACTGATTTAACTCTCTCATTTGTGTCAGCTAAAATAATTTCCTTCCACTGCACAGAGTGGTTGTGATGGGAGAGCTTTGCTCTAATGAAGGTGGAAATAATATCAGAAAGGAAATAAAGAAAAATTGACTAATGTGACATTTGAGCATAATATTTAAAAGCAGTGATATAAATTATTGATCTCACCTGTTAATAGCAACTACAAATTTCTTCCAAAAAAGCATTTCTGAAAAAAATTTATCTTCCTTTCTTTGCAGTTATCTTGTTGAAATGTTCATTGTAAGGACAAATTGATCCTAACCTAAAGCAACTTCATGGGTGCAGGGGGATTTGAGACCCACAGAGTAGCTGGCAGGGCAAGGACTTTTGCTTGAACTTCAGAACAACTTTGCCTGGTGAGGTTCTTCTATTAGTTTGACTACAGATTTTCAGGGTTGATGACAATAAACTGTCACTTAATGCTGCTATATATCTTCCACCATTTGTTAACAGGATGTAGGATTACCTTCAAGGTGGGACACGGACACACACAAATGAGTATATGGGTGTGTTTCTTTGAGAAGTGTAGGTAGAGATATGACAGTTTCTATGGTAACAACAAGACTTTTTTATTACTAACAGAAAAATAGGTGTTGAGATAACCTCGTGTAAATTGTCAGTGCATAAGTTATTTTTAGTCTCAGACACTGCTTTCAATTAATACACATTTAATTTGCAAATAATGGGACAACATTCTTTAGAAGTTATATGCTTCTCAGGTGTGTAATGAGAGGTGTTGAGTTTCAGGTATGTATTAGGTAAAAAAGCTCTAATTAGTTAGAGGAGAAATATTCTGCAAGAAAGCTTTCTGCATTCTGCAGGATTGTCATGGCGTTATTTTTGCAACAGGGTGATTAATTTATTGTTCATCAAAAGAACTCACTGATGAGTTGAAACATTAAGGAAAGTTCAAGTAAACATAATGAAATGGCAGCTTGATTCCTGATGATGGTTTTGGTTTTAATATAACATTAAGAAATCTTACTTTTGGCAGGTCAATAGCTAGCATGACATCCAGACGTGCTATTGCCATTATTTATAGTTAAGCATGCCATTTCATAGGCAAAATAATATGACCAGACAAGGCTCTTGTATGCTGCCAATAGAGGAAGATCCCAGCTGGGACAATTCTCCTAGTTAGAGAGAAAAACAAGAAATGGTTCACGTGCATATCTTTTTCACAGAAGTATTTAAACGCTCACATTTTCAGCCAGCTTGACGCCTGATGTAGAGGCTCCTGTTTCAACAGCCCACAGCATTGGTAGGAATAGGGGTGTGTTGAGACAGAAGAGGGAAGGGTTGCAATACTCTATATCCTCTATGTTAGGCGTTGCATAGCCCTCATAAATTGGGTCAGTCATTCCTATCAACTCTTATTCATGTAAGCAGGGCATGCATGGGTTCAAAGCAGCCCAGTAACTACAGGTAGGAAGATGACTTAGTCATCTTCCTGAGCTTTGAGGCTGTAATGTACTGCTTCATTAACATAGCCCCAAATGTGACTAGACTTACAGCGATTTCATTCCTTTTCCAAGCCCAGTGATTTGACCAAGACTTTGTGCAGGCAGCCTTGTAAACAGTAAGAGTAAGGTCTGTAGCATCTCAAGGTTTGTAACCTGCCCCTTCTCACAATCTTGCAAATAGTAATAATAATAACAATAGCCTGTCCTTCCTCTTTTTCCTTACAGAACAATATGATGGCTCCTTTGCCTCATAAGAGAAAGAAGTCCTGGTTGCTATAATTGAAGCAATGCCAGCTCTTTGGAGCTGCTGGAAGCTCTAAACTAAGCACCCATTACTTCTCAGTAGAAAAATGTCTTTGAAAGTATGTCCCTGTTTATGAATGGTACTTATCTGGCTCCATTACGGTGCTCTCCAAACAAATCATAGCTTTCAATGAGACAATATTTGAGACAGGTAAACATCACTATTTTACAGACACACAATCTTGCAGACAAATAATTGGGATTTTTTTTTTGTTTATTCTACAAAATTTTATAGGTCATGCCTGCATCCACACTTAATTTTGAAGCCAGATAAAATCCTGAAATTCTGTTAGTCAGGTTAGACCAGTTCTTCCAGCAATACAAGGCCTGCATACTACAGGTCCACTAACATCACAGTTGTGTAGACACTCCTGTGTAGACATTATCTGTCTCTATACAAGGGGTTTTTCATTAACAATCCCACAATTACACTATGGCTTTTGCAGGATTTCAGTAGTTGTACTTTTTGACTTGGAGGTTTGGGACTACAGTCATCATCAGTTTGGCCTTTGAAAGACCCAATGTGGTTTAGAAATGCTTTTTTTCCCAACTTTGTGAGTTCAGAATAATCATCCGAACAAAGCAACTTGAACTTAAGTATTTGCCTGAACCAGTAAAATAAAAAATACACAAACTAATATCTAAAGATTTAAAAAAAAATACACTGGAAAATGTCAAAGCAAACAAGGAAGGAAAAGAGGAACAGACAGAGGAACTACCACTGCAAATGCATTTGATGGTGCTTTTCAAGCCGCATTGGTACGCAGGGTTTTCAAGAGAATTAATGATTCTAAGGGAAGAAAAGCAAATAAAGTTAATTGGAACATCAGTAAGTGAACTAAGATTTCATCCAGCTCCTCCAATACTAAGCTGCACTCCTTCCAAATACTATGAATAAAAGTTTGCAAGGGATGATGTACAATCAGTCATTATACTGTGTAGACAATTCCTTGTTCCTAGCATGTTCCACGTTTCGACATCTTGTGCTTTTTACTGAGTGATGACATGAACTGTAAAACCGTCCCTTCTATGCACCACTAGTGAATGATAAGTGGTACTATGAGTACATGGAACTATCTCTGATGCAGAACAAAACAACCAGAATATTGCCATTTGTTTTTATTTTGTTTGTTTGTTGAACAATGGAGTCTCATTTTGGTATGTGGACAAGAGTTTTTTCCTTTAAAAATGAGACATAGTGAGTAAGAAAGACATAAAATGAACAAGAAGAAGCAAAGAAACAGCAGTTCCATGAATATGTCGCTCCTCAGTAAGATTAATAAAAGTTCTTAACATTTATTATTGGCCCCATACTGCATTTTAGGAAAGCATCTCCTGCTGTCCAGCTCTTTTCATTGGCATCAGCCACACAGGCGTTGTAGAGATTTTGGCAAGTGCCTTTTGCTTATATTTCCTAAATCTTTCTTCTTCCATCTCATGGAATTTCTCTGTTTTGTAAACACTCATAAACATTTTGTTAAACAACAATCAGCACTCATAAGATTAAGATTTTGAGCCCGCTAACATCTGACCTAATCATAAGTCATTTCTACCATCTTTTTTGTCTGACCACCATACTTTCTTCTACTGCCTCCCACCAGCACAGAGAATAGCTAAATCATTCTTCGTTACTGCCCAGGTCCTTATGAGTGAGAGGAGTGAAAAGGTGGCCAAGTCCTTAAGAATCACAGTTAGCATTGCAGCAGCATCTAAACATCTGTATACACTGACTAGGATAAAATGTCTTTTTGTGGCTTTTCAGTACGTCATGCAGCTTCCCAGAGTAATGAGTGAAATACCCTAATGATCCACCAGTGCCATTTCTGTGTAGGTGCTCAGAAGGTGAAAAGAAAAAGAAAAAAAATCAAAGTATCTCCTAAATTCTTACCTCGGGATAGTTCGGTGACTTTCAGTTCTTTCAGTTCCCTGAAGCAAAGCGGTCTTAAATGTCTTGGGTACCTCAGTGACGTCAGCTTTCTCTGTAGGTTTTCCTCAGACCAAACAGATTGATAGAGAGTAATTGAGAGGAGTTTCAGCCTTCCTCCCTTCCTCACCCCACTGCCTCTGCCCTGCCGCCCGAGTCTTGTATAGCAAGGCTATAAACAAAGTCCAGCAAAGATTCTAGCTGTAATTTTAAAATTCTAGACACATACTTGAACTACTGTAGCAACAGTGTTGAATCTCATAGGAGTGTTGAATATAAAGGCCTGCAAGGGATTAAAAACCAGGCAAAAAACCAGGCAAGAGGTGCACATGGCTTTGCTCATCATGAAAGACAAGTGACAGTGAATAAATAGAACAAATTTTTGTGCTGCAAAAGAATCTCCAAAATTTCTCTTGCAGGAATTTTTGTAGTGATTTGAAGACATAATTATTTTTCTTTCATGCTTTGTTGTTTTACCCCAAAGCACTTCCATCCTGGAGTTACTTGGAATGGCATTCATATTATTTCCAGTTTAGGAATTGGGGCAAACATTAGTACTTGGTCCTAAAAATCCTTCTACACATATACACATTATAAGCATGCGTAGTAGTTCTGATGTTTTGCAGGAGGTTTGACTGAGGTTGCATAAGCATATAGGTAATTTTATCCTTCTGTGAACTGAAAAGATGTGTTGAACCTTTTGAGGTTAGCCTACCCATAATAAAACTGGGTCATAGTCATCTCTTGATCAGCTATGCCATTTAATCTGGTGCATAGTGATCTCATGATGTGATATGCAAAATCTTTATTTCTTAAACAGTCATTTGAACACTATATTCGTTAAAAGGAAGTTAGCATGTAATTTTGTTCTCCAGTTTTTCATGGGTCTTTTACCAAACTGAAAATTATACCTTATTTTCCTCCATTGTCTGAATGCCAAGCTGAGCATGGTTAATGCTGGTATTGCTTTGATTTATGTGCGTACTAATCATTACCATCAAAACTGGTAGCGTTGTGGAAGCACACAAAGTGGCAGACTGCAGGTAAAGATATCTGTCAATCATTGCTTAAAGGCATTTGGTGTGGTGGCATTTCTGTAAGATGGTCCCAATTCCTCTTTACGAACACAAATAATTTCACTTCGAGTAAGAAACCTCTGCCTCCTTTCCAACCACATTCCACCTGCTCAAAAGCCCCCCATGAGACCATGTAGCAACAGCAGTTGGGAAAGAGTTTCTTTTGTGTTTTGTGTTTTTTTCTGTTAACCTACAAAGTCTGTGGGCTTTTTTCAGGCATGTTTTCCACTTTTGTTGATTCAAAAATAAAGCTAAGGGGTTTTCAAGGATTTCTCAAAATACTGCTTTCCAAACCAGTGAGGATCTTCCTCAATTGTCGTTTTCCAAAAATGTGCTTTCACAAATATTGTGTATGAGGAAATGTTGGCGTTCTGAACTTTGCTAAAATATACTTTTAAAATTTAAGTATGAACGCCAAGTGCATTACAATGGTTGCACTCCCAAGGAAAACAATTTCGATGCGCTTAATTTTCAAATCCCACTTGGCATTTCTCTTGAATCCTTATAGAAACATAGAACCATCTAGGTTGGACCTTTAAGATCATCGAGTCCAGCCATTAACTTAACAATGCCAAACCCACCACTAAACCGTATCACTAAGCATTACTTCTACCGGTCTTTTAAATACCTCCAGGGATGGTGATTCCCTGTTCCAATGTTTGATAACCCTTTTGGTGAAGAAAGTTTTCCTAATATCCAATCTAAACTTCCCCTGGCACAACTTGAGGACATTTCCTCTTGTTCTATTGCTTGTTAGCTGGGAGACTGACCTCCACCTCCCTACAACCTCCTTTCAGGTAGTTGTAGAGAGCGATAAGGTCTCCCCTCAGCCTCCTTTTCTCCAGGCTAAAGAACCCCAGTTCCCTCAGCTGCTCCTCATAAGACTTGTGCTCTAGACCCTCCACCATTTTCATTGCCCTTCTCTGGACACGCTCCAGCACCTCAATGTTTTTCTTGCAGTGAGGGGCTCAAAACTGAACACAGTATTCAAGGTGCAGCCTCACCAGTGCCAAGTGCAGGGGGACACTGTCCTCACCCTGGTCTGTCTGCCCTGCAAGAACAGTGTCCTCAAAAATCTTTGGGTTTGAGTTGATTTTCCTCCTTCTCTGGAAAGCAGCCTTGGGCCATTGCTGCCTTCAGGAAGGCTCCCCAGGATGGCTGCAATTCAGTGTGCCGCTCGTTGGTGAGCAGATTCTGGTAGCCTGCATGGGGCAGAGCTCTGGGCCTGCTCCCTTGCAGGTACCAACAGCAGCAGCAATTTATTTGCATGATGCTGACCCAATAAATAAAACTGATCTTGACTCTGTAACTCAGAGCCAATCAAAAACAAGTAGAAAAACATTCTGGCAATGAAAGAAACCAAAGGGCAAACAGATAGAGGTATAAGAGCTATTTTCTTTCTTGATTTGTTAAAATAAGGGGGAGACCGAATAAATGCAGTGGTGATGAAAAATTTTCTCAAAGATTATGACCATGGGTCATTTTTACAGATCTTACTCAATCAGTTAAAACTTGTCTCAATATGAAATCTAATGAGAGCTCAGTTTTTATCTCTAAAATAGTTTTTCAATTTATCCTGGAAGTTTCAAAGAATATTTTTTTTCTGTCAGAATACCAGAATGGTTGAAACCAGATTGAGAATAAACTGCCAGAAATGCACTGTTTGCTATCTAAAATTAAATGAAACCAGTAAATAAAAGACTAAGGTTTTCTGGGTGCACAGAATTTGACATAAAAAGCATTTGAAAGTACGTCCCAGACCTCAGCATTACCTCTTGGCTTCTCTGCACTGCAGAAGAAAATTAACCAGTTTAAGAAACACATATGAAATTTCCCATCTGGCTAACAACATGGATGTTTCTGCTCACTGTGACAATCTGAAAATGCTGCTGAGATGTTTTAAAGTCAGTGTTTATATCTAAAAAGCCAAATCTTCCACAGCTAAGGTGGCCCTCCCTGCTTTCCTGGGATATAAATTAAGACAATAAAGTACATCTGAAACTCATTTTTAAAGGTGCACTGCCATGTTATATATGCTTTGATAAATGCTCTTTAAAATCCATCTTCTTAGGCTGATGCAAGTATTTCATTTCAAAGTTGTTTTTTTCCCCTCCATCAAGGAACATTTAATAATTGGGTTTAAAGCACGTAAATCTGTTGTTTATATTTACTTGCTAATCAGCTTAGCATTGCTAAATACATGTGTCACATGAAGGTATATTGCTACAATTCTTAACTTTCAAAGGCTTCAGGTATTTCGGAAAAACTGATGATGTTATGACAGACAGGTAAAGAGCACCATAAAGCTGTCTGCTAGATACAGTGTATGCAGAAGCAATTTGCCTTCTAAAACTCTGAACATGATATTCTCTAATATTTCCTGGCAGATCTTCAGTAGCTAGAAAATAAGCATTTCCATATGTAAGAAAATATTCCTTTGAAATGTAGATTTTTCTTTACAAGAAAAGAACACGGAGAGAATTGCACTTTTAAGCTAAGGGTTCATTATTATTTATTTTTTCTGCTTTGAAAAATGTTGTGCATTTCCCATACAGCACTTAGGTGGTAACTGCAATTCTAGTATGAGCTAAATTACTCTTAACAAACCTTCTAGCTGTCTTTGTCCCCTAAGAATAATCTCTCAATGAACAAATTTTGGCTAATACTTTAGCTCCTCCCCGAATACCTGGATTATGTTAATCTACTGCAGCATACATTACTGCATTTACTTAAAATTTAAAATATGTTCACAACACTGTCTCTGTTCCACTGCTTTTATAGGGTGTTTTCCTCTTTAAGGAAAGCAGTTTAAAATGGTTGCTAGTCATCTCAGTTGCTGCAACCACATGATGCAATCTATTGTCAAATTAGTGGGTGGCAGCAAGTGGAAACAGATTTCACCAGCAATAAAGCCCGTCACATGATTTCATCTGTTCACAGCCATACAAGCTCTTAGCCCGTTCCTCCTGTTTGATCCGAAGGCCCTGTCTACATGGAAGCTGATCTTTGCTATCTTAAACGCGACTGCTAAATAACAAGGTTTGTCCTTGTGGTTGGTTTTCATTAAGTGGCATTTTGGAAGTGTACAGGGAATTAAACTATTTAGCGCAGAAAATTTTGCACATTTTTTAAAAAGTGGGCCAAATGCATAACAGTTTTGCCAAGTCAGAACTAAACTTAAACAAAACAGAAATAAAATATTTGCAAAAAAGACCAAACCTAATTAAAGTCTTATAAAGGCCTATACTTCTAAAAGCTAAGCCTACTATACATATTTATAGCATGCAGATGAAAACTGTATCTGCAGTACAAATAAAGTGCTCTCTCTAGCATTAAGTTAGCAGTAATCACATATGAAGCAGCAAAAAAGATGGGGCAGGAGCAAAGGTAGAGAACAACTTGGTATAAAAATAGCTACAAACTTGTCATGTAAATGGAAAAGTATAATAGTTCTAACCAGAAGCATTTTGGTTTTGTTACGGAATAGTATTATGAGACCTGACTTGTAATTTTAAGTGCTATTAAAGTTAACCACCACAAAATATAAAGTCAATCAGGTGTTCTTGGTTCTTTCTACATTTACAAAATATCTTCAGCCCTTCCTGGTCCAGTAGAGCCAACAAATTCCAGGTCCCAGGGCCGAGGTCTTGGATTTCCACATTCATTTTGTAATGATAATACAAGGGGAATGGTAAGCATAGATACAGCAGCAAAAAGCTTGGTAGAAAACCATAGTGAGAACGACAGAAGACAGAGGTTTGCCTTGCCCCTCTGAATACCGTACCCGAGAGCCAACTGAAGCAGTCACAGGGACTCAGGGGCTCTTGTACTGCAGGCATTCCTTATTTCCCAAAAGACTTCTGGAAGACAGTGATTGTCTTGTGCACTAATAACCTATGGGAAACACCATTTGTCAAGGAGCGCAAATTCTCTTCTGACACATCAACACCAGGGAAACGTGGTTTCTTGTAGCCCCCCCCACCCCACTCAGGGCTCAGCCTTTAACAAAACAATACTGCATAACTAATCGTCTGCAATATTGCTTTACAATAACTATCTATCCCAGTTTGAAATGAGGACAAATGTAATGTTCTTCAGAAATAGCTCTCGGCACCCTGGACCACCAGTCGAACATTGATTATTTGTGAATAATGTGATTCCCGCTTAATAGGTTGGTCAGTAAAATTAAACATAAATATTTGTGCTGTCAAATAACAATCAAAGGCCAATGTATAAATTTTTCTGGAGAGGTAAATGTCACAGACTTCATTTTTGGAGAACTGCAAGGTAATGTGCAGATCAATAGGATCACCATTTCCTTAACAACTGTGGAAATGCTAGATACAGTGCACAGCACCAGTTTGAATTTTTTAGCCCTTACTCAGATCGGCTTTGACTACAAAAGGAATCTGGCTATAAAATACATCTGACAACACCTAATGCTGCATCCTCTATAAACTTTTTCCATTGAAATTTGGTTCTCTTGCAGTGTAGGAAATTAGGAAGCCTGGAAAAAGAGAGGGCTGGATCTAAATGTGGGTCCAATTCAGAAAAGCTCTGAAGCATATGCTTAACTTTGCTTGGGTCTTAAACTCCACTGAAGTTAAGCACGTGCTTAGAAGTTTTGTTGGTATATCTGCTAGATTCACTGTTAAAACTACTTTATTAGTGAGGTAATTCCACATACATAAAGAAATACAATAAACTTAAGAGACAGTATGAGACAGAATTCACCAATCTCAGAGTTAAAGCTCCTCTTTTTGTGTGCGTAGTCATTTGTGCAAACAGATCTGTACTTAATTGTATTTCATTTAATTTCAAACATATCTGTATTTCATGTAGTCATTCTTGTAAACAGATCTGCTTGCAAAAAAATATTTATGCAAGAAGATCAAGTATTTGCACATCTAAGGACCCACTTTGCATGGGCAAATAGTTGTTTACACGTATGAATGAGAAATAGGGATGCACAGATATGCAAGTGACTCTGAAATCTTGACACACATTGCCTTACAGGATAGAGCTGGAAGAAAGTCAACAGGCAAGAATTATCCAATTAAAAGTCCACAGTTGTGTATGCATTTGGAATTAGTTCTAAAGGCTCTGCAGAAAGAATCTACTGCAGTAAACATTTCATCGTCACTAATTCTGTCCAGATCCATTCGAAGCAGAACCCCTCCTGAAGATTCATTAATACATTTTGAATTGAGAGGAAAATCAGAAAACCATTTGTTCAGAAAGTTGCCAAAATCAGACTGATCTTGAGACACATGTAGTGGAAAAATATTGGGACTTCATTCAATCTTGAGAAAAAAAACATCAGAAAAAAAACAAAACTACTGAGGATCTGAGAGCAAAATCTGGCTCTTGGTATTTATAAAAAAAAAAAAAAAAAAAAAAGAACATGGGCTGGTTGCTATAGAGAGAACCTCTTACTTTCAACCACAATTGCAGATGTGGTGGGGTTGAAGTGAATATGTATGTCTGATAATATTTAACAGCTACGTAAAAGATGCATAACAGTGATCTGAGATATTCTTTTCCCCCCCAAAATTAGATAATTGCGAGTTATGCACTGACTGCCCAAAGGAATAAAGAAGCATTCCACAGATAATTGAGACTTAAGTAACCTTAAACAAAACATAACAGTTGGCCAAACAGTAGTGCTTGTTTACAGATAATACACCAAAAACAGTAAAATAAAGCATGCATTAAACAATAGTCAAATGTAAAGAATTTACACATAGTTGCCTGCTCTCTCTGTGTGGAAAACCATGAAAGAAAGTCTGCAGTCACTAATGAGAGGCAAAGAGCCACACATCTCACCTCTTGGTGTAGTAAAGAAAGTTCAGTGCCGGAGTATCCTCGTCTCATTCCCCACCCAGACCAGTGCCTTTTTTGTCATGGTTAAGTCCCTCCTGCCGTAAATAAAGCTCAGTGCACAGGTCTTCCTTAGTACAAGAGGTAGCATAGCCTGGTTAAAAACTCCCTGCTGTCTGAAGATATTAATACTTCACGTTTAGATGGCAGTAGCTCCGAGGGGCCACTGGTTAAGGCCACGTCGTTCTAGGTGTAAGGCAAAAATAGAGGAAGTAACAGACTCTGCCTCAGAGAGTTTAGACTCATTTATATAGCCCCATCAGGCAATTTCTGTACCGTTTTCTAGATTTATCTGCTATATAACGCAGGCCCAAGTTCATTGTCAAAGTGCTAGTTTTTCAAGCCATTTTTATGAGGGCTTGGGTTCAACTGCCTTCTCCGGTACCTCTTCGAGCCCCTGCTGGTGCTGGTGGCATGTAGGGAGTGTGAGCGAGTGGGACTAGAGCTGGGGTGGGCTCCAGAGGGAAGATGCAGTGGCCGTGCCACAAGGTCCAAGCAGGGCTGGCTCACACGTGCAAAGCCACCACACCACCCTCCACACCAAGATGTGCCCCCAGGCTTGCATTGCTCAGGCTAGCAAGGTGAAGACTTAAGAGAACATAAATATATCTTCATAAATATATCATGAGGACTAACATCAGGGATGAAGAGAGGCTACTAAAGCTAAGAACAATTTTGGCAGGAGAAGAAATGGCTACAAAATAGCCAGGGGATTTAGAATCTGTTTCTCAACCATCAGCATAGTGAGGCTTCAGAGCAGCCAGCCTTTAGAAAGAAAAAAGGAGCAAAATCCTTAGGTATTTATAAGTTGAAGCACAATCTGTTCATGAAAAGCACAGTGTGCTGTGACCACCTGGAACAGCAGAGGACTGGCCTTGATGAGTAAGATCTCAGGTTTCTAAAGGGTATTTTCTACAGCATTCATGTGTTTATCATGGTCAGACAATCCAGGATTCACATGATGTTGACAACTGTAATATATTCTTTGTAAATTGCAATTGGATCTTTGAATCTCCAGACAGTTGAGAAACTAGTTTCTCTCACCTGTTTAATTAACCATGTCATGTTTTCCAAAGAGAATTAATTGTCTCAGTGAAGCAGTAAGGAGACTCAAAGGTTCGAAAGAAAAATAAATACGAGCACACAGCAGAGTAAACATTTATCCAATAAACATTTTCACAGCTGAGTTTCAAACTTCTCGTGTTCCAACTTCTTATATTTTATCATCTCATCCCACTTTGTCCTGGCACCACATCTCTTTAAGATACGCCTCACGGGAAAACACTGCCTTGGTAATCAAAACATTTAGGCTGCGAAAGAAATATCAAACAATTCTCAAGGAAGTTTTATGGCGCAGTGACTGCTCCAGGACCAAATTGTAACTTTTTCCTGCCTGATCCTTAACAATTGATTAACAGAACTGTTTTTACATCAGGATAATTCTTCTGATCAGATCAAGTCTTGGCAGATGTTCCCTCTGAGTAGAAGCCAGTAACTCTCCTGGTGACAAGCGCAGTGCATCGTCTTTTTTGCTCTTCTGCCCCTAAGATTGGCTGTTGCTATTTTCCACAGCCAGAGTTAGCCTAAAAGTCTCAATTTTAACCAAATTGAAACGTCTTACTCTTTTTTCTTTTTTTTTTGCAACTGCTTTCATTTCTGCTTTTACCACCTTTTTTTTTTTTTTTTTTTTGCATTACTCCGGGAATGGAGTAAACAGTTGCACGTGAAAAGGAGAAATGAAAATGATCTCCAGATAGCTGTTCCTACAGTGAAAAGCATTTTTAGTGTTCAGCTGTGGTTACATGATGGAAGAAAACCTTTAGGGTATCTGCGAGATGGGTAAAGTGGCAATCATTGAAATGATGACGTTAATCACTGTCAATTCAATCCTGAGAGGGCTGAGGCCCTGAAAGTTTCTAATTCTCTGTAACATGATTCTGCACAGAACGTTAAAGGGAAAGACCAGCATTTAGGATCTAAGCTGAGAAACTTCTTCCTTAAAAAAAAGGAATCAAGATGAGTAATAAAAAATATACATACATTTCAATGAGAAGAGTTTCACTTGGGGGGCGGTAACGTGTATTCTGTCTTTGGAAATATCCTCATCATTTTGCAAGCTTCATCCTTACAGTCTTGAATAGTTCTTAGTTTTTAGAAAAATTGTTGCAGTACCTGCATTAAGAAGCAAGTTTTAGTGCCGGTCTCCTCAAAGGTTTTCTAGACTTTAGGTCAGATATTCAAAAAACAGACCAATATACCACAGCTTTGGTGAAGTCAGTGGAGATAAGATTTATCACAACCAGCTAAAGGTCCCCCTTTGCATATTTCAGCTCTAAAGAGCAGTAAATCTCACTGAAAAAATAGACAGCATGCTGCCAGATAACTTTATTTTTGAAACCTGATGATATATTAAGTATGGTTTAGCTATTGCATTAGTCAAACAAAACTGAGAAACACCTTCCTTTGGTTTGTTTCATTTCAGTATTGTTCAGAGTAATGATTAATCGATGCTTTAATAATTCCTTCTCTGTATGTCCTTGATCTCATTTTCACTTTTTCTTCCACTCATGCTTCTGCATGTGCATGTCTGTATTTAATTCTGCTCCTGTTCTCCCTAACTAGACGGTAAAATTCCTACAGTTGCACTTTTCCTGGTTTTCTGAGCAGCAAAGACCTGGCAGCCCCTGTGCAGTCCTGGGTATCCAGCCCTCCTGAAATCAAGCTGCAGGCGCCAGAGGGCCTGAGCAATGGGGCAGGCTGTATAGATAGACTTGAAAGACCCAGCCCTTTCAAATTAACAGAAAGGCAGAATTTCTCTTCCTGTGGATAAAGCAGGAGAGTCAGTCAGTCCAAGGAACCCGCTGATTTTCTTTGCTGGACACTACCCCAGTGCTTGGAGCAGCTACTCTTCACTGACACATCTCAAGACGCAGCTCAAACATCTCCAAACCAGCCCAGCGGGCAGTGTTGGAGGGAAATGCATTTAGCCCACTGGAACTGTGTCAGTACAACTGGTGGTGTGCCTCACCTGCTCTTTTTGAACTGGTGACTGCAAGAGGCAAGGCTGTGATTGCTGCTTGTTGAATACCCGCTGGAGGAGAGGAAGGCTTTGAGCTTCCCCCACCCCACTCCAACACCTGCTCCCGGGCAGCCACGGTCTGGCCATCAGCAAAAGCAATAATCTCTGCAGCATGAGAAACAAGCAGGCTGCTGAGCTTCATGTGTACCAGAAAGCCATCACAAGGAACTGAATAAGTGATTATTTTTTTTTTAAAGATGTGCTTATAAATCATTAAAGTGACATGGTACGGGCTTGAGGTTTGTTTTGCAAGCTAGGATGGGAATTGTAACATCCGTATTTCAAAACACACCCTCTCCCTTACACTCCCCTTTCCTGTGGATGGCATCCAAATTTAACCTTTCATTTCTTGAAGAGCGGTGTCTTAAAATTATTTGGTAGAATAAGCAAACAGCTGACTACAGCAAATCCAGGGAGCTCTTTTAAAACTATCCGCTAACATCAAGATAAGTGCATTTCAAACATCCCCCAGGAACTTAAAAAATACACCACTTACCTGCTACCAGCTGTTTCGCTTACTTTGTTTTAGTGGAGCCAGCATAGGCTGGTCTCGATCCTTTGTGACCCCCAGACTCTGAAACCAGCCCCACCTCTGCTGTGTTGAACCCAGTGGGAAAAGGCAGGCTGAGGGGAGCCTGCTGTCAAGTTGTTTTAAGATTTCCCTGTGTGTCTTTCAGAGGCCATGGTCTCTCTGACAACTGGCAGCCAGGCACCTGAGCACACCAGTGATTATCAGATCCTCCCACCTGGTGGGAGACCATGATGCACAGTAAGGGCCATTCTCCAGTTAGGTGTACAACATGGATGTCCCAAGAGCACACTGTCACAAGCACTGGGGGCTTCAGTTAGGGGGTTAGCTGCCCCAAGGAATTAAGACAGGTGGCCTGTTGCAGTCTTATTGCCTTTAAATTCAGGCTCCAGAGTTGCTGGTTGCAGCTGAAGGAAGACCTGTAAGGGGTGGGCGATCCAGGCAGTGACACAAGTGAGCCTTGTCCTGAACAGCACAGCCTTAGCTAAAAGTTGGTCCCTGTGAATGGCAGCAGTAACAAACTAGGGAGAGCTGGAGCTATGTATCCTCTTTAGGGGCTTTTATATAGCAGCTGTGGGATTGGCTCCAGCTCTGGTGCTCATGGGAGGAATGGGGAGGTGCAACCGCGTACCCATCACATAATGAAGAGCACATGCAACCCCTAGCAGCAACTGTTGAGGGTTATAGCTCTCTAATTTGCACCTCCCTCCCTATGCTCCCACAAATCAGTGCCTGCAATGCGATGGTCTGGACCTGCTGAATAAGGAGTCCTGTGCCCTGCATGCTGCTCTGAAACATGCAGGTGTGGAGCCTCATACATCCCTTGTGATAAATTTTAGTCAAGCTAACCCCTCTACTGCAACGTGTGGTGAACATGCCGGCAGATGCAGTAGCTGGGCAACCAGTTCTTAAATATTTCTAATTTTCCTTCTGGCTGCAGCTTCCTTCAGTGACTGGCACAATGCACTGCTTTCTCCGCGACAGCAACCTTCTTCTTGGCTGTCAGCAGGTAGGGAGGTGACTGCTGATAGATTAGATTTTAGTTCTTATAGCCATTGCTGCTGGTCACATTGCTTCCCTTTCAGCAAGGGTTTGTTAATTTATTTTTTTTTTTTTTTTAATGTAACTTTGACCATACAGGCATTACGCCACACATCATGACGTACCGCTTCCCATTTACCACAAACACCTACACACACTGGTGTGCCAGTAAGGAGAGAAATGTCTTACAGCCCTTCACTGCCTCAGGTTGCCCTTCCAAGGTTTGGGATCACCACAAGAAATTGGTGACAATTTTATTCCGTTAGCAGGAGCTGCGGGACCTTTGAAAACCTCACTGAAGTGCCTAAGAGCACATTTGTAGAAGCTTCAGGACAGGCCCCCATGCTTGCAAGCGCTAGCCTGAATAACTAGGGGTTAATACAAGCTCTCTTGATAAATCTGGCTCTGGTGTTTATGCCGAGGGTTTCAGAGGGTGGCAAGTCTGGGGAAAGGAGGGGCTTTCCACATTGGTAGGCCCATCTGAGAACTTTTTAATCCTTATTACTGTTACACTTTTCTATGGCTGCCAGCCCGCAAGAAGGTTTGAAAGTCAGCCTGACCTCTTGTGTGTCTGATCTAGATCCAACAGGGAATGAGATCAGGGAGCTGTGAGAAGCAAGCTTAATGGGGAGACTGCTGCAAATGTAGCAAAACAAATAATAGAGGCTCGAGGTTTTTTTGTTGTAGAAAATACAGTGCTATGGCTTTTGGGTGCCAAGAGGCAGTTCTTTTAATAGCTACATTCTTTGTAATGCTGATGAGTGGCAATATAGAAAGATGAAAGTAGGAGGGCATTGTATTATAGTCTTACATATATTATGCCACAAAGAAAATGCGGTTGCTGGGTGGGGATTCTTCACCCTCCTGCTGCTGAGCTATTCATACAAACTCTCCTCTGTGGATGGCAATCCCCATTTCACCTCTCCTAAATCCCAAGGGGTTTGCCAACTGACTTTCAATTTTTCAAGTGGAAATCGCAGGACTGAATGGTGCATTGAAGTATTTCCTCCTACACCTCACTGCTCCTTTAGGAAGTGAGCAGACATTTTTTTCCAAAAGATGTATGCCATCTCCTGGGAACAGTAGAAACTGCAAGCCCCTTGTATGGAACCCCCCTGTAAATTATATTTGCCTCTTCTTGGAGGGCGTTATACAACCACCAGAATAAGGTCTGCATAGTTAGGACTACTCTCCGTTTCTAAATGTGTTGAACTGTCCACATTTTACAGCAGCAAAACTCAAATTACATTGAAAAGATCATAATGTACTTTGTGTATCAGAAGATTTGGATGTATGCCAAAAAGTATGACAAGATAATATCCATCAATACATAATAATAATCAGTTACAAAGAAGTGGTGGACCTTACTGTACACTGATGCGACGTTCCAATGCAAAGGTATGAGTGCTGAAATACAGCTGATGGCATTGCTCTGACACATCTGGTTTTGTCCTGCAGGACAAGTGCAAGAGGCAGAAGAAAAACATCAGAGATTTCTTTCGTAAAACATCATAGGATTGTTCAGCATACAAGCGAAGATATGTTTCTCTTAACTCATAAAATGCAACTTGCATGTGTCAAACCACAGACTCATCTCCTCATCACCCTTAGGCTTTTTATTTGTTACTAACATACCATTACGCTTTCCCCTGTCAAGAAGACACAACAGGGAATAAAATTCATGGATACAAATAAAGATATTTTTGCATTTTGAATTAATAGATGTATAGGTGAATGAATCCTTTTTCTTTGAACTGGCCGTTAAAACAAGCTAGTTATTTCATGTGGCTAGGTCCTTGAAATAATGTGCGTAAGCATGGATTCATACATAAAATGGTTTTCTGTGTTATGTCTATTAAATATACCTGCAAAGATCATAAAAAGAACTTTGTTTTCTTTAAGGCAGAACAATATCTACTTTTAAATAACTAGGAATGACACACTTTATTGTCCTGGTTTGAAGTAAAACAGAACCAACTTTCTAAACCTAAACCTAAACCACAACATCTATGAACATTCAATTTGCTTTTATCTGGTAGACACTATATTAAATAATCTTATTTTTTTAATCACTTTCTATTTCTTCCACAGACCTGAAGGACTTTGGATAAGAAATGAAATGGGAACTTTTTTTTGAAAAAAAATCATCTGACAATACCAGCAACTTTATATAATGGCACCAAAAAGTAAGTGAACAGTCTTCAAACAAATTTTATAAATGTAATTTATAAACTAATATCATTGTTCATCCTAGCAGCTTCCCGAGAGACACCAACTTTCAGTGGGAGATTTGGTTTAAAAAAACTTATGTGTAAACTGCTGGTACGATGAGAGGTCACTCTCATTCTGTAACCCACTGTCACAGGCATGTAATGTCTTTTGGTTGATTTAGCAACGCACACGCACCTTTGTATACCCTTGTCTGCTAAGGAAAGCAAATGCTTACGAAACATGGTCTTCAGTTTGAACTTTGAAGACTAGCAAAGAGAAACTAGCCGTCACTCAGGAAGAAGAGATGACCGTGTCAGGCACCCACGTTGACTAGCGGCTGAGCTTCAGCAGAAGTCATCTCTCAACTCCCTGAAGTCATCAGGATAGTCTAGTCCTTACCGCCAAATTGCCAGCTTCACGGGAATTTCCCTTTCTAGTTTGTCTTCCTGAGATCTGCCAGGTGCCTCTGGCTGCTGTTTGGGCTGTCCTCCCCTGGGCGGGAGGGCAAGGGGAAGGGTGGGAGAAGGCAGGAGAAGATCCCTTGCTAAAGGGAAGCAGGCTTTTCCTTAGGGTGGATCACCATCCACCTATACAGAGGCTTTAATAGACCGTGCTCTTTAATTTACCCTCAGCTGATTGATTAATAATATAAATTCAAAAGCTCCAGACCACAAATGAAATATATTTATTTTGCAGCCTTACTGAAAGTCACTGCCCTAGGAAGTGGAGGCAGAACTTCACCAGATCTCCATCTAGAGACAGGGGCCTGCGTACCCAGCAGCTGACTGGGGCTACTCCACCCAACCACCCCCAGAACCACCAACACAAACTTCTACCACTTAACCCCCGTGTTCAGTGAAATCCCTTTGTCACAGTAGCAGGTATGGGGGTATAAAGTACTCACACCAGCATGGCTTAAATTTTCGGGGAGCAAGAAAGTAAGAAGTCTTTGCGTGAACAAGAAACTCCCTAAATTTAAGAACGCATCGTCTTGGTAATTTTAATAGAAAAATCACTAATCAAGTCAAAAACCTTTAAGCAGTACAAAATCGTGTAGCTCCAGACTTGCACCAGGACTTTTAAGTTTGAACAGCCAGAGCTACACCATAGTTAGGTGCCCTAAGAGGAGGTACCTGGCTTGCCTAGAAGCTGCAGATCCTGATGTCCATGGCAACTGTGTGTTTCTTACCATTTTGAAAATCTGGTCATTTTCATTTAAGCACTTTAAGTATGGTGTGAGGAATCTGTAGAAATCAACAGTTTCAGGCTCTGGGCTTACACAGGGGAGTACCCTGCCGGCTGCCTGCTTATTCTGGCAAGGTGCAGAGAAAATTAATGGAAAGTTAGTACCATCTAAGTGGATTTCTGCAACGTGTTTGCTATGTGCAGTAAGCATTTACTTGTCTTTTGAGACCATTAATTTTATATACCTGGAACGGTTAGCTGAGACAAACCACTCTTTTATAAACCATCAGCACGATGCAGGACACTGTTCCGCAGGTTCTCGTTATAACGTCTCCATTGTTTGGGATGTCTCAGAAGTAGAATTTTGGAGGGTGACCAAAACCAGAGGGAGAATATATTTCTAAAGAGATATTATTGCTACACATACTCCATCTCTGACCTGGACTTTTCTTTCACTCTCTCTGAAATTGCTTCTCTCAACAGTGCCAATATTTAGAGTTCTAAATCTTTGACATGAAGATTCTGTGTTTATGTGGGTGGTTGACGTATCAGATTTAGAATAGTGATTAAAGAAAGGATATTTTATTTTACCCTGCTTTAATTTAGTTTACTTTAACTTCTTATTTGCAAACTCCACTTGACAAAGAAATAAAAACTCTTTCTGAAACAAACTAACTCCTACAGTTAAAGTTTAGCTAATCTCTTTGCTCTGAGGCAGGATGTAGAATACTCTGCGTTCCCCATGAAGCCTTCTGGAACACAGTGCACTTTTTAGGGTGGTTTTACTTTAGAAAACTTATTACGCAACTACCACCACTGGTCCCATCAATCTGGGACTATTAATGGACTGTGCAATCCTAATGTAGTATGTATTAATTTTTGTTCTTGAAATAAACAAAGATAAGCCTAAATACATTCAGAACTGATGATATAAAGTAAAACAGCACTGTTTTTATAGTCTGTATTCTCAATGGATTTTTACTCTATGCAGGGACACTACGCAGCCAATGCACTACAGCTGAGCACTGAAGAGTCACCATCATTTATGTCCCCGCAGCAATTCTCCCGTACTGTATCCCTGACCGATTGACAGATACAAATATCAAATAACTTCTTAAAAATGGTTTAAATTTGAAGAATAAAATCACAGTGATGGTAGCTTTGGACTGAACATTGAAATATTAAAAGGTAGAAAATGAGGAGAAAGCCCTCTCACTTTATATCCCAGTGGTTCGAGATAACAAAAATCATCTGAGTGTATTAAGACTGAAGCAGTTGGTGGTCATTTGTTTTTAAATTATTTTTCCTCTTCCTGTTTAATCCCACAAGCTGTTGACTGCTGTGTTCAGGCTCCCCAGGCTGCTGTTGTAAAAACTGGTGGACATCAGTACAGAAATCTTCCTTCAGTGGACAGCAGTGGTTAAGCTTGCCCAACGTTACCCAATAAGGAAGCTTGCTTATCGGTGTCGTCAGTGGGAAACGGCAGCAGAACCCAAGAGAAGGAGGGGGAAGGAAAGTTTGAAAGATTGCAGGCCATTCAGATAGATACAGAGCACGGAAATAAAACATGTTTTATTTATTTGGAAGGTCAGTGCCCTCAGCTGGAACAGAGGTTTTGGAAGTGAATTAGAGGAAAAATTTAATCTATCACAAGTACTAGCTAAAGCATGTTTAAATTCTGTTTATGAAGCAGTCTAAGTAAATTTGGGCAATGGGAGTTAGGAAATTGTAACCACATTTGTCTAGTAGATCGCAGAAATAACAGCAGCCAAAGTTTAGGCATAATCCTTTCTGAAAAAAAGAAATCCAACAAATCTCCATATGAAGTGACCTAGACGACACACAATTCCCAGGTCAGTTAAAATGCAAATATTGACTACTATGAACAGCAATGCAGATGAACTTGACTTAAAACAACTATCTGCATATTCCTTTAGCTTAAACTTAAAATGCCTTTGAAAGACAGAGCAGTCAGGCTTGTCACAGAGCAATAAAATAAAAGGCACTTTCTCTTTGGCATGTCTTTGATTTCTTTCTGAACAGCTTGGTTCAGTCAGATAATTCTGTTCATAGTTATATCTATTTAGTCTTGGAGTAATGCCATCCAATTCAATGGTATTATATGGATTTACATTGCTTAAAGGAGAGGAAAATATGTGGATTACATCACTAGAGTTACTCTAACAGTGCATTTGGCCCAGAACGTGCAGCTAATATGCTAGATTATTTAACTGTTACCGAGATGAGACAAGCACAGGGCATCATCTCAGAGGCCATAATATAGCAAATATTATATTATTTTACTTTTCAACGTTTCCATATATGATTTGTCTCTCTTCCCACACATGTGGGTGGTTATCCTTGAGGCCACAGTACATTGCACACACACACCATACACAGTCAATGCTTGAGAGAGTTAGGGAGAGGACATTATTGCGTGCTCAGTATTAAAAGGAAAAATGGCACTCCAACCTGATATTTTTGCAGTACTCCTTGAAAACTCCGTTATCCTTTTCTTTGTGCAAGTATGCACATGTTGTGCTTATATATTCACACTCACTTTGGGTGTCAACTGGTTAAAACCATTTATCTGTGGGGTCATGACACCTACAGCTTATCTATGTGCATATGAATCAATGTGAATAATGCAAATACAACAAGCAAAGAATGTATCCAGAGGTTCTAAACAGTATGGCACAAGCCAGGTCAGCAGCAGTAAGTTGTTTAAAGAGTGCCGTGTTGGGGAGGTAAGAGAAAAGGCCTCCTCCACTGGAAGCAGAAGATGTCCACTCAATGGCAGCTAGCTTGTCATTAGGAAGATGTTCTTATGTAGTAGCATTGACCAATATTTTAAAAAGATGCAGAATGAAGTAATCAGAAATTAATCTGATGAGTCAGAAGCGGCTGTTGAAGGAAACCTAATCATTTGCCTATTAGATTGCTGGTTTACAGTTACTGCACCTATGTGCAAGGGTAAGTGTCGTGAAAATAGAAGTGGTCTGGTATTATAATGACAGCATCGAGTTTTCATTGTCTCCCTGGTGGTGAAAGAAATTGGCAAAAAATAAATAAATGAAAATAGCCCTTTAAGGAAAAAATGTAGGTTCCATTAAGATAGTACGTTATGGACATTCTGTTAGATAAATTGTTGGTACGAAAAATAACTTGTATGAAAATTGGAAACCCTGGTGTTTATTTATATGTATAAAAAGAAATAGGTCAGTGACTTTGTTTCCATGGTGACCATTATTGAAATAAAACAAACTGACACCAATTTATCTTCCTATTCTGCACCCTTTTTAACTATCATTTTAATCTGGGATTGCTACTGACTGTAAACAGGACATCAGAGTGAACTTTCACAATGTGATCTTCTGAGGTTCACTAATGAAAGAAAGACCTAAAGAAAGATCTGCTTCAGAACAATTCAGCTTTCTGAGCAGGTGCCGATTCCCACTACCCATCAGTAATGTAGCTGACATGATGCAGAGCAAGAGCTCATTGGGAATTATTAGACAAAACTAGTTTCAACAATGAAAAAAAAACCAGGCTCATCAGATCCACAACATTTCCCATCAGGATGGTGACATTTCCTCCTTTGGAAAATTTTTGTGTGAACAGATTCTTCATGTCTATATTTTTCAGTCAAAACTAGACACAGAAGGATGGACTTGAGATTCAATAGTTTGGTGACTATGAATCGTTCCTGGGCTTGCTGGTCGCACAGCCTCTGCTTTGGTTCAGATGGGTACTGTAGTTATTGGGGTCTGTGAGTTCAGGAAGACTTAGGCATCTAAACAAGCGAAATCTTATGTGCTCCTGAGTTCAGGGACATTTTAATAGCTTTAATAATCTTGCTCTTATTCTTTGTGATGCTCACTTTCTAAATACATAAAATGGTAAGTATAGCCATTTCCTGTTTCACAGAGGTTCTGTGAGGTTAAATTCATTGATAATTTGGAGATGATCCCATAATAGGTTCATATAGACATGCTAGAAAGGTAAATCTTGCAGGGTTTCAACACAACCTACCAGACCAAGGATAACAACCTTGTTATCTTACCATAGCACATAAAAAATAGTAGAGATACCATGTTTGTTTGGCAATGTCTGTTGGATATGAATTGTCATGGGCACAGAAATGGAGGAAAAGAACACGGTGCAATAATACTTGTGTCAACAAGATCAATATTTGGGAGAGGTTGAGAGTACACAGTTTATTTTGTTTCCCAATATCATTGTTTTGATCTGTTACAATTATAGTCAATAAATTTATTCAGGCAAGGTAACTAGTGAGGAACACCCCAAGTTAGAGTTTTATTGTTTCTCTCCTGCATACGATATCACAGCAACCCTACTGTTTCTATTAGCACATATAAGAAAACAAAAGATGAAGGAACACATAAACACTTTCTAAACCTCAACCTGTAAAAGCAAAAATAGTACAATGAGGTGTGTTTATCAGAAAATGTATGCCTATCTACAAGCTTGCAAGTCTCTAAGGAAACAGAAACATAAAGAACTGAAATGACAACTATTAAACAAAGTGAATTTTTCTCTCCCTGTTTTGTATGATGAAGTCTGTGACTTCAGTGGAAGCAAGATTGGACTCTAGCTGCTTTCATTTATAGCAAAGGAAATGGTCTCCCTCTTAGCTTGAGCCGTGAGCCCAAAATACCGTTTAATGATATTTTTGGTCAGCATGAGACTTTTCGTTTTCTACCTCCTTTCTTAAAGTCCTTTCAGTGAGTTTCAAGTGGAGATTTGGATGCCGTAAAAAGCACTGACAGATGTTGCTACTGCTCAGAACTGTAGTGATGGTGGCCAAATGCAATCTATTTTTTCAATGTTGGTAGTGCTTTCCTATACCAGGGTTTTGCCATCAGAAAAACAGCAATAGGTAATCATGGCTACTGACTATCAGGTACAACGTCATAGAGTGGAGAGCAACCAATTCATCTTATATTAATTTTTAAATAGAAGAAAAGTTATCTTCTTAAGTTCACTGTATAGCAAACTATATCATTCAAGGGCAGGCCATTCAAATTTCTGAGTTGTTCTTCAAATTATTCTATAAGATGATAAAAAATCAGGATATTGGGAAGAGTGTTTTTTCTATCTCAATTCAGTTAAAAGGCCAGTAACTCAATGTCCTGAATGTGTCATGTAATGCTGTGATGGTTATCTTCTTATCCTACAATGCCTCTTCTCCCAATTTATTTTTTTAAGATTTACCTAACCCATTTTAATTATTTGGGGTAAATGCAGATTCCAGTAAATTCCAGTAAAGTTTTCAACAACTTATTTTGCTGATAATGCTAAGCCAGATCTCTTTCTTAAGGCTCCTTATCTCCTAGACATGTGTTTTCTCAGGAGATGTCACCTCCCTGATGAGGGAAGAGGTACCCTCCTTGATGTACACCTTTCTGATAGTTGTTGCTCTTTTACTATACTTAGGCTCACTTTTTCCCCTCTACATCTGCATCTCTTTATTCAAAGTTTATACAGAGTCCTCTGCTTTTGTTGCTACATGGTTTAAAAAATTTGGAATTTCAATATAGCCATAAATGGAAGGAGTTAAGAAAGACCAATTTGTATACCTTTTGCTTCAAATTCAACCCACTGAAGTAAAAGGGCTAAAATGAATGGTTAATTCCAATCCATCTTGTAGGTCTTTACTAAATCTGCCTTTTGGGAAAGCAGGGACATTTCTTTGAATTCCCAGTGACTATTACAGTGATAGGAAACTGTAAATGTCTACCATGAATGGATATATTCAAGACAAAATGTCAGAGCAATGAAAAGAAGCAGATGTCTTCTTATCAGGGATAGCTTCAGAAAGATTAAATCAAATATGCCAACACATGGATGACTCATCAGTGGTCATTTGCAACTCTAAATACGCAATAAAGTACTAAATTATTTTTGTATAACTTCCTTAAGTTCCCACAGTTCTTTTTGTATTTAATTGGCTTTTCCAGACTAAGAAAGATAACAAACAAACCAAACTTCAGAAGATTATCTTTTTTCTTCATTATTAAATTATTTTCTCAAGAAGGAAAAAGTCTTGTGGGCCAAGGAATGTTTCACTTGCTTGAAAATGGATCATTAATATTGTTCAGAGGAGTATAGTGCAGAATAAGTTGAGGAGAAACACAAGCAACCCAACCAAAGCCTTTGAACCATTAAATTGCAATGGTACAACTGATACCAAGATTTGGCTAATAGTTTTCTGGTATGTATATCTGATTTCCACACCTACATAATATCTGTCAGTGAATAAAAATAGGGCTAGGGATACCGCTACCTAATTGTCAGAACTCTTTATCTATTACATAGTGTGGTTTAATATCTCTCTAATTATGCTGCACTTTTTGCTCTCTAATCAGAGACCCAACTCCTGTAAATAGTGCAGGTATACTCTTTCCCATTGTCAAAATTATCTAGAAGGCAATTTAGCTTAAAGAATTCCACACAACTGACCTAGAGAGATAGAAAGGCAGTTTTTATAAGGCATTTTTCCTTTGAAAAATACATCTGAGCTTCACAAAATGTAGAAAACGCACACGATAGCTAAGCTATGGAATTTGCCCCCAGTACAGTGTGCTTTGTGTTCTAGACTTTAAAAGTACAGCCAAATTAGGCCCTAGGTAAATGAGATAAGATGCTTTATCTCTGGTAATTTTTGACAGCACTCCTCCTTACCTAGAGGAAAAAGAGGCATGCTTTCCTAAAAAAAACCTTGCCCTCAAATAAACCTTGGGTTGTACCCTCCTATCACAACTATTCCATTTATATATAAACAGAACACAAAGTAGGAAAAAAGGTATTTAGCAACATTAAGAATATTTGAAAAGTGATAATTTCCACACTTTTATTCATATTTGTCCAAAGGAAAAAAAAACCTCCTAGTCCTACTGCACAAATTGTGAAGGAAGACATAGCATGTGCTTTTGCGCTCCCCTGAGCTCCAGCTGAGCGGAACCAGTACAACATAAGGTGGTATCTCTTCCCCACCAAATGTGTTTGAGCAGGCAAGAGTATGTCTAAACTGTGGTAGTGTTTCTGAGCTACTAGGCCCGTGTATGCCGCTTGACAAGGTATGATCCACATACTGTGGTGAGACACACACAACTCACTCTCCCATCTTGGTTTTTGGTGCAAAACTCATGTGTCTGGGCCAGAGGTTTGGAGAATCACAGAATCAAAGAATAGTTTGGGTTGGAAGAGACCTTTAAAGGTCATCTAGACCAACCTCTCCTGCAATGAGCAGGGACATCTTCAACTAGATCAGGTTGCTCAGAGCCCCATCCAACCTGACCTTGGATGTTTCCAGGGATGGGGCATCTACCACCTCTCTGGGCAACCCGTGCTGGTGTTTCACCACCCTCATTGTAAAAAATGTCTTCCTTCTATCTAGTCTAAATTTACCCTCTTTTAGTTTAAAGCCATTACCCAATGTGGCCCTCCTCTGGACCCGCTCCAACAGGTCCATGTCTTTCCTGTGCTGAGGGCTCCAGAGCTGGACACAATACTCCAGGTGGGGTCTCACCGGAGCAGAGGGGCAGAATCACCTCCCTTGACCTGCTGGCCACATTTCTTTTGATGCAGCCCAGGATATGGTTGGCTTTCTGGGTTGCAAGCGCACATCGTCGTCTCATGTCCAGCTTTTCATCCACCAGTACCCCCAAGTCCTTCTCAGCAGGACTGCTCTCAATTCCTTCATACCCCTGCCTGTATTGATACCAGGGGGTTCCCCCACTCTCATTGTTGAATCTCATTATGTTCACAGAGGCCCTTTTTTTGACCCTGTCCAGGTTCCCTCTGGATGGCACCCTGTCCCTCAGGCATGTCAACTGCACCGTTCAGCTGCATCTCAAGGGTCTTTTCTGGCAATAAGTCCCCATTTCTTCCGCTAAGGGCAGCCCAGTTCTCTCTGCTTTCCCCAAAGTTTGCATGGAGAAAGCAGCTCGCAATTCTTCATGCTTTTGTAGCAAATTCCATTAAGAAGGTGGTGAGGTGAATTGCATGAATTTAACAGCTCCTGTGCTGTAAAGGAATTTTTGATAGAAGGTTGTTTCTAATTTAGGGAAAAGAACCCCAAGTAAACAGCAAACCAAAGGGCATAAGCTCCAGTGGATGCAAACAGACATTAAACAAATGCTCACTAGGAACACAACACACATTATGACTACTGAGATTAATTAATTACTCAAATGACTTGTATAGGGAGGGCTAAAGTCAGAACTGGGTCTTCCTTGAAAAGCCCACGCCAATTCAAACAGACATTAGGTGCTTGGTGTGCAAATTACCGAATGAGGTACTTTGTCCTTTGCTATGCAGAACATGTTACCATAACCTATTAATTGCCAAGCAGATCCCAGAAGGCAATATAGACTGCTCCTTCCCACTTTGCAGTGGAACAGATGTGTGTGCATCTATATAATTTTAGCTATGCAGATATACTGAATACTGAATAATGCAAGTAGTGACGTCTATCATTTTAGACAGGTTATAAATATGTAGGAGATATTCAGTAGCATCAACTGGCTCAAGTTATCTGTGACTACACTGATGTTACTCATATTGTAACTCTATATTCTGCTTATCCTAGGGTGGCAAATGTGAATCGTGTATTATAGTGTTTTAGGAAGGCATGATGCTTTTGCTCACTTGGGCAAGTAGTTACTCACCTGAGTAATCCTAGTCTGGTCCCAACAAGGCTGAGGTAGGACATGGTTTTATTTTTTCTCTTGTGGGAATGTATCTAGAGCATCAGCCCACAGGGACATACTTCAATCATTTGATTTCAAGCACTTCTTTCCAGTATGGTGACTTCTCTGCACACAGTTTTCTTTCTTCTGTATGCCTGGTGCCATCTCTTATTTGGCCCTGAGGATAATGAGCTGAATGCAACATGGGTGACTCACATGCAGCGCCAATCCAGATGAAGTCTGAATAAAAAAAAAAAACCTTGAAATGGGAAACCTGAAAATAAATCCAGATGTGTATATTCAGCAGATGTGCATGTCTGCTGCCTTGTGTGATAGCTGGAAAGGAGATGGAGATTCTTTGAATACACGCATGGTAATAGTCAAGACATGAAGCCTAAGACAAAGAGCTAAATGATTTAGTTCAGGTACCATTTAATCAGGGGAAGCCAAACGATGTACACTGTAGGCCATCTGAATGGAACCATGGGTCTCAAATCTCTGTGAGAGAGTTTGTGTCTCAGACATACAACTGATGCCTGAGGCATCTGAGTCCTTGCAAAACAGCTCTAGGACTTCTCTTTTCTGCTCTCCCCTCTGTCCTTGTTAGCAAAGAGCAACGACAGGACCTTTTCCAAACATGGACTGCACACCCTGTTGTTGACTGTGGGTCTTCAAATGGCCTTGGAAGAGGGTCCTGTTGAATGGGAACAGCGAAATAGCAAGTGCCAAGTACGATCCTGGTGCAATATTGGGAGTTCTGGCTAATTTCTGTCCCAAAACCCCAAGGTACCTGTCAGCAATGCCAACTTTAAGGGCGGGGGAGGCGGGGAGGGAAGGAAACAGCATGTCTCATTTCTTC
This sequence comes from Numenius arquata, assembly GCF_964106895.1. Taxonomy (NCBI): domain Eukaryota; kingdom Metazoa; phylum Chordata; class Aves; order Charadriiformes; family Scolopacidae; genus Numenius; species Numenius arquata. The sequence continues at coordinate 32,551,327 of NC_133579.1, forward strand.
CTACTGTGACACTTTGCTTTGGTTTTTATTACCAGACTTTTCTGTTAAAATTAAGCCAGGAATAAGTAGAAAGGTTTTACAAACATTTAAAAGCTCCTTTTAAAAGCTTTTCCTCCCCTTTATTTGAACTCTCCTATATTTACAATATTTTTACTGGGAATCTAAAAATGCTTTTTCAAAAACTAGTTTATTTAGCCTCAGTATATCCTCCTGAAATAAATAAGAATTGTTTTACAAATAATAAAACTGGAGCATATAAAGGTTTAGTGACCTACGCAGGCAGGGAAGTGCCTGTCAGAGCCACGAAGAGTATCTTTCCTGATTTCTAGTAGTCTATCCTAATCAGAACAGCACTCCTCTCTGGATCAAACAAAAAGCAGAAACAGGTTTGTTTTAGCTGAAAATGTGCTTATATTCACAGAGAGCAGACATCATTTTTCTCTGTGTTTGACTGATCAAACTATATATTACACATGTGCTATCTTTTCTTTTTCTTCTGATAGATTTCACAGGAGAGCCCAAAACAAATATGTTAAACGTCGAAGGCTTTAGAGAAACATTGTCCTGTTTCTTGTGGGAATATTCTGTAACAATCATATATACCAGCAGAATCTTCTGTATACCTTAAAAGCCAGGAACGAAAAATCCTTAGTTGTTTAAAGTTTTTCAGGATTTTTATTGGGGAAAAAAAAAAAAAAAAAGTAGTATTATTATTATTGAGGTAAAACCAGCCACAAATGCGTGACTCACCCACTCACTGTCACATCTCTATTCACACTCCATACTGTCCCTAAAAAGCTTCCTGAGCAAGAATAAGGTCATCCATTTGAGTACGGTAGCTGCTAATCAAGCTGATACTACACAGAGAAGCCAGTTTACTGATTTTATTGGAATAACAATAATACTGAAAAATGTGACCTTTTTTTTGGCTGGAAAAAGGACTAGAACACAGATACAGTTAAAGTACAATTAAAGTGTTTTTAGTAGAATAACACTTTACTGGAATTGCCTATTTCAGTAGTTCTGTTGCTACAATGAAATCTGGGACAATTCCCTCTATGTATAACTGAGAATTTTCTACTGCCTTGGTATTGCTAAATCAATAAGAGATATGATTTATTCCTGGAACTGCTACAGATATTTCTGAATGATAATTTTGTTCCATTTGGGAGAAAGCAGAGAGCATCAAATTTCAGGTATTTCCAATACCCTTGCTGGGATAGGAGACTTCAGGCGCAAAATCCATTTTTTTGACTCCACCCTCTTTTTCTGCAACAAAGCCCAAATGTAGAACAGCACCTCTAATTTCACTAGATAGATATTATATTCTCACATGAGTAGCACACCTTATGAGAATTGCACACTGCTACAATTTCCAGGGTTTTACCACTGGGCTTCCTGTGGATGTTGGGCTGTGCTGGCAGCAGAGCATGAAGAGAGCCATCACAGCCCCACCCAACCCCACTGTTCTGTGAGCCCTGCCATCCTCAGCCCCGTTTGATTTCCTCATCGCTCTTACTTAGAAGGGAGAGAGCTGGAATTACAGCTGCATGTTGCTTAAAATGGCAACTGAGTGAAATCCTTCTGGACAAGTGTGTAGGGAAAGGCATAATGCAGCATGAAGAGGTGGCATTTGTCTTCCTCCAGCCCATCTTGCAGTTGGGACTGAGGTGCATCAACTTTGAGTTTCTCATTAGTTACCACACTGCTGCTGTTGTGTTTCGGCTTATAGCATCGCAGGAAAACATGTCTGATTTAATATTTTTTTAATAAGGTTTGTACCTGCAATATTTAAGAGATTCTCTTCACATCAGTCATTCAAAGGGAGCACGGCAGCTAGTGTATAAAATTTAAAGGTGGGTCTAAGCTGAGGAGATCAAAAGTGGGTCAGTTTGTTAATCTGAGCTGGAGGATTTTGGGGGGGTGGGGGGTGGGGGATGGCTTGGTTTGCACGAATCTGTGATTTCCAAATGAACTTTGCATCAAACAAAAAGACGAGAGAGCCAGGATATCAGATGATACTTCTTTCTCTGAAGAGCACGCTGCTGTCTTTCAGCTATATGCTGCCCATCTACATGTGGCTGTTCAGAAAACTTTTTCTCAGGTGTTCTGTCAATGCATCAAAAAAATTTGAACGGAGACTATAAAATAAGCATTTTAGATCAAGCTGCCATAACTTTTCTTCTGCTGTGGTAGGCTTCAAGATAAATAACAAAAAGTGGGTGGAAAAGCAGAACCCTACAGTTTTATTAAGCATGAATGACATTAAGTGTTGGCGTAAACTACAGGGTGAGTCAGTGCTGTTAACTGCAATGCATTATGTCCATCTCATAGTCATATGATAGAGAAGGAATGCTGCTCACAGCACACACAGAAATGACTTGTCTTGGCAGCACCAGCAAACACACAGCCCCGAGACATTACTGTGTAATAATTTCCCTAGCAAAGGAACAAAAAGTATGACTGAAGCTTTCCCTGACCTTAGAAGTTGAGTCAGTTGGTTAAAGCTGACCTACTTTGGACTTCCATTTTCAACCTCTTTAACTAACAGTTTTTTGTTCAGTGACACTGATTTTTGGTTTGTTTTGTGGGGTTTTTTTTTGATCCAGGAAGAGCAGTAGATCAAGGATAACGTTTTCAAGCACGGAGGAAGATAAGTGGAGGAGAATTTTCCTTTGCAGATTACATGTTTTCTTATAACATGTTTATTTACTAGCAAATTTATCCTAAAGCTGGCAGGTAACACATTTCCTTTATTACCCATCATATATTTTGGTGAATCATAATATCTATGAGTGAATTCTTAAGTGAAGAGGAAAACAGAATTACCATAATGGTTTGTGTCACCAGAGTGCCTTAGTTATGGACCAACTAGGCATAATACAAACCCCAAAGTTCTAATTTTTATTATTTATTCCTATAGATTTTAAATTTGCTGTGAAGAGATGGGAATGTTATTATTACTCTTTACAAAAGACTTCAGGTAGCCTGCTTTGTACAGTATGAAGCAGAGTTACCTACAGTTTTTTCTAAGCACCCAAAGCAGCTGCAGGCAGTCAACTTAGCTACAACAACAGGGATTTTCACAGAGCTATAAAACTCTCTCTGGCTAGAGACAGAAGACAGAGTTGCATTCCTCATCTGTATGGGTGGAACATCTACAATTATTTAAGGGAACTTCTACACAACACTACCGTTTGGCTTTTGGAAATAGAAAGATTTATGGTTCGGGTATGAGACTCACTCATTAGGCTCTTGCCTCCCACACGTCCACTCTGGGACTTCATCCGTCACAGGCAGCCAGTCAGTGACCCTCTAACCAGCTGCACCTGGAGCTGGAGAACACTGCAGTGGTGTGTTGCATAGTGATCAGGGAGCAAGTTTCTGAGCAATTTTGGTGTAGCCCTTTTAAAGGGCACGTCCTTCAGCTATAGCCTCATGCCAATTAATCTCTCTTATTAAAAAAAACTCCATTTTTCCCAAGTAATTCAGTCAGCTGTGACTGAGTACTTTTCTTGTCCATCCTTCCTCCCTGGTTTGTGATAATCAGAAGACACTCCAGAAATTTAGATGTATTTAAGAGCTTACTACATTCTGTTCTATAGTGGTGACTTGATTTTCCCAAACACTGAGGGCAAAGCCAGATATAAAACCCAACATATACCTACCACCAAAAATGCTGGACAACTATTACTTGTTTTAGTGGAAGCAGAATATTATGTATTATGTATATGAGGCTGGCATCTGAGCATGAAAATCATGCAGATGATTGCCAAAATAGGGGGAGGGCTGTCGTCCAGCACAGGCATAGAAACACTGCGAAAATGAGCAACAATAGTCTCCTTCTTATGGTAATCTGAGTTACCTTGAGCAAGGCTGGAAGACACTATATAAATATTTCTGTTTGCAGTACACTTCATATGGGCTAGAAGTCTGAGAAGGATTTGGAGCCTGGCCATCAGTTCAGAAACTCTGTGCCAGAAGTGGAGTAAAAGTAACATAAATGGTGCTTAACTAACCGAATGACAGTTTCTCTGCATCCTTACCATCCACCTTGAAATAGCTGGCAGGGAAACAAGTATCTTATTGGGTGCTATTAACAGCTCAAGGTAGAGCAATCACAAGTACCAAGTGTACCAACTTTGCCCAAAGCTGGGTTTCTGTAAAAGAAAGTAAATCTATTCATAGGGAGCTGCAGTAAGCACAGACAAGCTAGGTCCATGCTTCAGCCCAGAAGACACGTTTATTTGGTCATAACTATAGATTATATTACTACTTTGGATACTTAGGCCAGATAGGTACTGACACTTTCAGAGTGTACCACAGTGCCATATTATATAGTAATTCCGCTGTTTCCAATGGGGCTATTTGATAGCACTAAAGCCACGTGCATTTTTACCAGGTGTAAATTCAGAAATCAAAGGATGCAAACCAGTTTAGACCAGTTGAAGCTGATTTTTCAAAATCTTTGCTTTTCTCTAAGGTATGTGTAAAGTTATAAAACAATGAATGCTTTAGTTAATTCACCTGGAGAGAGAGACATTTCAGTAAGTCTCAAGAGAATCACAATCTTCAGAATAGCATGGAGAGCAATCTTAGGGGGTTGATTTAGAAACACTCTATTTCTAGTGTTTCCTTTGCAAGGATGGAGAAAATGGTAAAGATAAGGCTGTAATGCTTCCCTTCCCAAAATATGATTTTTGGCTGGTTCCTGCTTTATTTTGCATGGATACCGTGGCAAACATCCACCAGATGACACCAATGCAGCATTCACCATGCCAGTAGAGACTGGTTTGTTCTGCTGTTTCTATTCTGGAAAGAATTGAGATCTTTCAAAAAGAAGGGTTGTTTTACAACTAAATTAATTTCTGTAGTTAGATTAAAGGTGTGTGTTCTCACCTTCTGCATTATCACCTATCTCACTAATTTAGAAGACCTAAACTCTCATGCAATTTTGTAGGGGTTTTAGATTTAGGAACAACACTTACAGTGTTCCACCTGAGATGTTTTTGTCCTGTGGAGGCTGAACACATTTTATGTCCCAAGTTTCCTCAGTTTTCACTCCTATGATTCATGAATGAATAAGCCCTTGCGTGTCCCAGAGTCTTCTCTAATCTTGTGTATCCTGTATCTCCTGAATTTAATGATAAAAACTAAAAAGTAACAGAATACACTTGTAGTGTCTACAAAAGAACACAAATAATTATTTGACTACATGAAAAAAACTGCTATGGTTTCTTTTTTGGCTTATTAGGCACAGCTCTATTCACATATCTGTTCACATAGATACAGTTTATTTCTTAAGGTTTAATTTTGTTATAAAACTGTATAGAAATAGTATAGTAACATTCAGAATAACTTTGAATCAGTGGGATACATTCTACTCTTGTTTATTTTGATATTAATTCAGAAATTTACTTCATAGAATCATAGAATCATACAGTGGTTAGAGTTGGAAGGGACCTTAAAGATCATCTGGTTCCAACCCCCCTGCCATGGGCAGGGACACCTCCACTAGAGCAGGTTGCTCAAAGCCCCATCCAGCCTGGCCTTGAACACTTCCAGGGATGGGGCATCCACAACCTCCCTGGGTAGCAGAGGTCAGAATTTGCCTGACAGTTTGACTTTTTGTCACTCTAAGAATTAATATAGACAAAAATATTAAAATATATTTATTATATTAAAAATTAATTACTAGATTAATTCATCTAGTAATAAAAAATCTGTGTAGAAATCAAATTTCATTCAAGGCCCAATATTAAGCAATACTTTTTTTTTAAATGTATCTGTAGGTTACAACATGTTGTACCTCAGCAATTTTTGAACCTGTTATTCAGACAAAACTGCTTTTCTTTCTTTTCATGTGCAGTCTAGCTTTGCAACGAAATAAGGATTGTGTGATTATGACGCATATTGTCTACTTACAACCTTTGATTTCCTTTTGCCAGTTTCAACCCATTTCAGTGGCACATAGGTGCAGCATAGTAGTATCACAAAAATAGATGTGAATGTATAAATGAGACTCCATTGTTTATGTAGAAACGTGGAGTAACTTAGGTTGGAAAAGACCCCTGGAGATCACCTGGTCAAACTCCTTCCTCAAAATTGGCCAGCTATGCTTGCTCATGAACTTGTCCAGTCAAAAGCACAACATCTCTGTGGACTGACACTCCACAGCTGCTCTGGGCAACCTGTTCCAGTGTTTGACCATTGTCCCAGTGGAAACGTTTTTCCAGTAAGCAAAAGATGGATATGAACTTTTTAAGCATTAGAAAATCTATGGTAGAAATGGGAGAGCTCCATTATGAATAACCCTCCCATGGAAAAAGCTTAGAATCTGTTAGATCCCTGAAGATGCAGTTGCACAACTCTTCACAAATCAAGCTTCGTTAATTTGACTGCTCCCAGAAAAACTTTGGTTTTTAAAATATTTTAAAACTTGGCAGCAGCATTCTCCTGCAGCTTATAAAAGTCCTTGAGCAAGACCAACAGGACTTAATAATTTAAAAGAAGAGGTATGACAGAATAACTGGGCAGAAAAGTATTCCCCTAGTACCCTGGAAGTGCTAATACATGGTAACTTAATGAGGACAGAGGGGTACCAGGTATCCGTATCTTCCTCAGCGCTCTTCACAGCACAGTATGAGAGGGGACGCAGATCCCACTGACTCATTATATATTCTCCTCATGCAGGCAGGTAAGAGCAGGCAGATAGAGATTAAGGCTGGAGAAAGCTTTGCCAGAATACCAGCCAGCGTATCTTCGGGTTTTTGCAAAGAAGTGTTTACCCTTTTTCCGAACTGCACAGGAGTTGGAAGGGGTTTTCCGAGTGAGGCACAACTGTGTGCTGCTTCTTGCCCTGGACTAAATCTGGAGTCCTAAGTACTATTGTGTGGTCTCCCCAGCTGGGGGGTCCAGGCTTATGCTGCAGTCGCATCCTAGCGCTGTGTAGGTTGAGACCCTGTTTCCTATTCTCCTTTCAGCTTTGTGTTTGCAGAAATAAAAGCACTGTATCTGGCCTGAAAGGGCTGGGGGGGGGGGGGGGGGGGAGGGCACTTACCAGCTTGTTTCCCAATCTGGAGAACTGGGATAAGCACACCTTCCACACAACTTAGATGTCACTTGTGTAACCGTGAGCATATACTTGCTCGGTCTGACAATAAGCAATAATTTACACTTTATTTAAACATTCTTTTCCTTTTCTCATTGAAATGTGTCAAACCAGGACACATATATATAAGTATGAAAGGAAGTAAAAATGCACAAAGAATTTTCATGCACCATTACAGGGATGCAGGGGTACAAATGAAGTACTGTAAAACTCAGTGTTACATTGTAAAACTCAAAAAAGTTTTTTTTTCTAAAATCTGAAAAAACTACTTCAGACACTTTAGGTCTATTCAGTACTGTCTACACCTCTTTCACATGCCAAATATAAATCTTAATGTATTATTGTATAACAACCTTAAAATAGATATTTGGTGTGGATGATTTAATGTGGTTGGAAAAAAATTCCCTTTTAGGATCTTCTAACCAGTAAGTGTGTGACCTTACATGCCCTATTTTACACCACCACTAATTTTTCGCATGCAAGACTGACATTTGCAGATACACTGTATAGAGACTGACAAGTAATACTCTGTTTTAGGTTTTCAGCAACAAGTACTTTCTTTATTACCAAAGGACATTTCACAGAGTCACTTCAGAGAATACAAATGAAATCACAGAGTAAATGTCTTTCATCTTACTTCATGTTGGAGGAAAAGTGCAGTCTTTCTAGAAAATATTCTATTTTGGCATCATTTGAAAAGAAAGCTTTAATTAATAGTACGTTCAGTTTTCTGATGTTGAGTACTATTCAGAAATGTGGGCATCTGCAGCCAGCTAGAGGCCATTAAACATGCTTTTGCGCTCTGTTGACAGGGTTTTGCTTCAGTACAAAAAAAGCTCCAACAAAAGTCTCTACAGCAGCTACAGAAAAGTGAAAGAGCAGGAGAAGACTAGGAAAGCATGTTAATATATCAGGTAATGCACACAAGACAAAATGAAATTGTGAGTCTCTGTATACACGGAGTTAAAGGTTTACGTGAAATGGGAGCTGACTGACTCATTTCTTGGTTTGCTGACTGAACGAGAAGTTTGCTCCAAAGTAAAAGTTACAGGGTTGTTATATGGGGGACGCAAAGGCAGAAAGCAAAATAAAAAACTAAAAAAATCCACGTTGTCTTTTAAGTCAACTGGAATTGCTGATGGCATTTTCTGAAAACATAGTATCTGAAAAAAAAAGAAAAGAAAAAGTGTATACTTCTCTGTTACAGCTTGTTCTGTCCATGCTGATGTTTTGGACTGGCCACCATCAAAACAAGAATACTAAATATACTGTGTGCCCGATCTGTAAGGTCCTATTGTCCCTAAATTTGAAGTGACCCATTTAATCCACCCAAGAGTGAGAATATTCTGAGCATCTGCTGCAGGCACTTGTACAGTTGCATAATCCTCAGGAACAGGATCTTGAAGGGAAGGGAAAAATCTCTATGTTATGCATTCAGGAATGTGATTTCTAGTTCTTTTTAAAAAAACACAACTCAGTCCTGCAAATACCGTCACACTTAACATTGGTTTACCAGTTTGCCAGGTGTTTCACAGTCTTCCAGTGAAATGTTTTATGCAGCAGCCACTGGAAAAGTCCCCTGCAGGTTTGATTGATCCTATTAATGCTTATGTATTTGCATGGTGCAGTGCAGGCACACAGTTGCTAGGACGTCTTAGCAGAGATTCAGTAGCAGCCAGGGATGCATTCACAGGATAGCTGATGGCGTTGCTATGCCTGCCAACTAGTGGACAGCTGAACAGTGAGCCCCTTAATTAGCAGAATCCATGTTAAGAGTAAATTTTGTACATCTTCTTTCTGCATAGACCTTAGGTTGATACAATACTGGTTAAAATTTTCTTTTCTTTATATTTTCTATCTTGAAGTTGCTGCCTGTTCCTTGCTACGTCTCTTCTATTGAACTTAATGGGAGATGCAAGTGCTTAAGTATCCAAAAACCTGACCTAAAGTAGATTTAAGAGTCTAACTTGGAATAGTGATATATATTTTAATGTTTTAATTTTAAATTTATAGAGCACAAAATTCACACATTGTGCAAGATCTAAGCCTAGAAGTAAACCCAAGGCCTTCTGTTCTTCATAGCAATTGTAAAAAAATTAGTCAGAAGTGGATCATGTCTCATAACATCAGTCAGGATGACAATGTGTCTTCAGATGTCCTACAGTATTTCTGTCCATGCCGTCCATTCTTCACAAAATACTTTTTTGAAAGCATTAAGGCAGCCGCAGCTCTTCAGTAGCACAGGGGTCAGAAATGAGACTTAAATTAGTTCCACCTGGTTCCAGAAATGCGGGCTTATCAGTGGACCAGTGCTGCTGGGGTTGTTGATCTACGCGTTGTGGATGGTTGGCACAGCATGCAGAATCACCTTTGGGACTCAAGGGGTTTGCTAAATCTGCAATGACGTGCAAACACGGCCCCAACCACTGTAAATGCAAACAGAAGAGGCCTACAAACATATAGAAAATGGGCTTCCTTCTTTTCAAGTCTGATCACAGCTTTTACCACACATGAACTAAAAGAAAAAAAACATAAAGCCGAGTATTTGTCACTACGAACTTCAACGTAAGAGCAGGGGATACTGAAGAGGACAACTTAAGTTTACCAAACGTACCACATGGAAGTCATCAGTAAAACCAGTCGCTTGCAGAGGGCAAATAATGCCACTGAGAACCATTTGGAGATATTAATTCAACTGATTCAACCCATACATATAGCCATCCATGCATCCTAGAGGGCAGCTTAAAAACACCGAGCTTGCTAAAGTTGCGTGCCACTCCTCCATGTGGAGCAGAGACAGGCATGCGCCTGACTCCTTGCGGTTCTGGCGGTTCAAAGTAGTTGAGAGCAGGAGGCTGGTTTGGCTTTTCTTCTCCACAGATAGAGAGAGTCACTGCTGGCTGCTGGCACGTAGCACACACCTGCAGTATTCCATGGAACAGCTAGGGAAAAAAAAAAGTACTGTAGGAAATGCAGAGCAAATCCACCATGGCCAACAGTGATGAAATTCTGATGTATCACCACACCTGTTTGGAATAGTTGAAGGATGTGAAAGAGGTGTTTGGGACAGTTTTATGAGCATGTCTGACTGTGTGAAAACTGAGAAAGTGGGCAGATAAGTACAGATGAGGTGACTTATTTGGAATGTAGGATGAGAAGTGGTCAGATCAGACAGCAACTGGCTACACTGGAAGCTAACTTACCTAACAAACACCAGAAGAAGACTTATTGAGAATATTATTGCCTCTCATGGTAAATATCTACTGTCTAATTGCCCGAGACCTACACTAAAAGATCAGTGGGGTTTTTTTTAATGATTGGGAGGATACACGGGACGATCACAGACCATAATGCCTTGCTGGGCCTATTTCATTACCTATGGTGTGAGTACCAAATCCCTAAAAATACTCATTTCAGGTTGACCATTAAAGTTGTTTGAAAAATAATCCAACCTATGGGATGTAAAAAAAAATTCTTGGAGTAAACCACTAGAACTAGATGTCTATGGCAGATGTCTTGTGATTAATTTTGTGACTGCAACAAAATTACTTCAGTTAATGCAGGACTACCCTTTTTGTGTGTATCACATCTACTAACTTTAATTTCTCTCCTAGGGACAAACGATCGCCACCTAAACATATTGGACAACATTATTGCACTTTGGTTGCACAGTAACTGGAGTTCATAAACTAATACCTACTTTCCTGGATCCATTCTAGGCAGCACTCCATTCAAATATGTGATGAATGCCCCCAGCCAAGGAAAGTGTCAGAAATCTCTTCCTGTGATCATACATTCATTTTTCTTGGACAGCTAACCCCTGAAGCCCTTATTTGAAGTCAATAGGAATTTTCCTTGAAAAAAAAAATCTAGCCCAAAGCAAGTTTGTTTTTTAATACAGAAAGTTTCCAAAAATCCAACGAGAAGCCCAGTCTTTATTCAAGCAAAATGTTTAGTAACATCACAGGAGAACATAAAAGGCATGCAAAGAACAACTGTAAAAATAAGAAAACTGACTTATCACAAAGGCAGTTATCTGCCACATGAATTAAAGGAAGCTAAGCATGCCATTCCTGATAACACAGACAACACAGTACTTTCTCATTAAATATTCTTTTAGTGGATCTGCTAGTGGATGCAGGTGAAGACGGCTTGCTCCAGGAATTTCAAATATTTCCAAAAGCTTGAGAGATAAACATGAAGAATTTGGGGAAGAGCATGACTGTGAGAATACATATAGCTGTGGGGTTCCGCTGCTGATCTGCATTTAGAGCAGCTTAAAATTGTTTCCATAGCAGGAAAAAACAGTGCTTTCATATGTTTTGCTTGAAGAAGTATAAAGTGCTCTTGAATGGTCTCATCTCAATGCACAAAGGACCCTACACCCACACTGAGATGGAGATACACTACTGAAACGTACACACTGTGTTTCTTTTTCTTTCAGATTTTTGGATAGAATTTCATTCTGATAAACTAAGATTTATGCCAATGTAAATTACACATGCAAATCTTCCACATGTCAAGATGGGAAAATTTACCACTTATATTTTGTACTTTATATTTCTTTCTCCTGACTAAAGTAATTTTATCAACATAATACAGGCAGCAGGGCAACACTTCATAAGCCAGATGTTTATTGACCTATGTGACCCTCCAAGTGTTTTCCTCCTGATTATTTGTGGTATGAACATAACAGATAACATCTGAAGTAATGTGGGAAAATGGGCCTATAAACCCAGTCACTTTTGATTTTTGTTTCAGATCATTTTGATTTCATTGGATTTTGTTTCCTGAAGGTAAGAACTTAAGGTAAAAAGACCAAGAAAACAATTGATCTGGCTCTCAGAACATTTCTCATTTCCACTGGCAAACATTGGAAGAGGGCACTGAAAATAGGATGAAATGAGAAAAAGGTCAGTAACTTGATTCTACAAGAGAACTTACACAGCAAAATAGATGCTGTGTATTGTGTAAATAACTTTTTAGTGCTAACTATGAAGTGCAATATATTGGCATAATCATTAAAAATATTATATGAAAATAATTATTCTGAACTAAAAATGCTGAAATGTTAATTGGTGTAATGCATCTGAAGGTAAAGCTGTTACAGAAGGATTTAAGGTACACTGAAGGTTAAAGATGTGTAAACAAGCACGATAACCCTTTGGAAAGTATTATGCCAAACAGTAATTAGCTATGACCAGAAATTGACATTTTTCTTTCTGGATGGCCTCTGAACCTGTGAAGTTCAGCATGGCATCACTCATCTTTCTCTCAAGAATAGAAAAAGAGGCTGTGGAAAATCTAACGTTATTTGAGTGACGGTTGGTTGCAGGACAGAAGTGTCTAATTAAATCACCCTTCTGCTCATTGTTCCTACTTCTATTTAAAGAAAAGGAACTTCTGCATAATTTTTCAATGCACAAATTACATTAGTTAAATAACTGACTTGTCACTAATTTCTGATTCATACGAAAGCTTCAATTGAAAAGCTCTGAATTTTGCTACTACTTACATCTAGGAGACTAATCTATCCAGATACTTACCACAAAATCAGAATACTTCATCATCACTGAAATCAGCTGCCCTCAAACACTATTATTTTTCATTAATAGAGAACTGAGGAGTAGGCTAAATATTTACTTTGCCCTAGGTCTCATGAAAAACTTGTAAAATGATGATGAACAAACTGCCCTGAATGCTATATTCCCTGGGCCAGAGAAGATGCCAATGATTAATTTCAAACTGTATATGAAAAATATCATTGGATTTACAAAAGTGGTTTCCAAGATAGGATTCACTAAATCTAACACTTTACCTTTCTTTGGATGCCACAGACACTATGGCCGAACTCCTGTCCTTCATTAAAGACAGTGCTAGTGGTTGTGGTTCCATCATACATTTTGACTGCTTAGTAGGATTTGCTGACAACTGATTTTTCAGTTCACCACCAAAATAAATTACTAAGTTCATTAAACTGTCAGAGCAGAAACCGTTCACTTTTGACCAGTAGCTCAGGGCCCTCATCCAGAACGTGAGACGGGGTTCGACGCCAGGTGCTTCAAACAGCACATGAGAGCCACTCTGCGGTGACCGGGCATTTAAGTAGGTTACACAAAATGAAGCAGGGAAAAGAAGGTGGTGGAGGAAGACTCACACCCCAGCAGCCTGAGGAGCGATGCTTAGGAGGACCGTGTAAGAGTTGGAAGATCCAGACCGGGGAATATTTGGCTCTTTATACAAAGGGGAACTGAGTAAGGTGAAGGGACCAACGGCACTGGCTCCCCCCATCCTTGCATACTAAAAACTTCGGGTTTAAGGTATTAGTCTGGATAGATCAGGCTTAAAACAATGTAAACTCAACCTCATTTTTAACAGTTGTTTCTTATTTCATCCTCAAATTCTTCAGACATATTACCAGTTTTTTAATCTTTGATACCTAAACTGGATATAAAAAAGCTGTATTTAAAAAGCAATGATTTATCTCAGTTCTTTTCCACAGTTCACAGTTATTAATGTTTCTTAAATGAAGCATTAGAGAATTTTGCCAGGAGTATGTTATTTATAAACTTCTTTAGCCAATAATGCCAGGATTGAGAAAGCTTTAAGTGTATAAATAGAAGTAGTAGTTGGAAGTCTTATTTTAGCATTAACATGTTTGAAATTAGATTACAGATAACATGCGGGGGAATATAAACACAAAGCACTTCTGTTGCTGTGTGTATGTAAGAAAGCACGGCTTCTCACAGCTACAGCACACCCCAGCAGTGCAGTGGCAAAACATGGTTGTAACAGGGGTCTGAAAATGCCAGATGGACTCCAGAAAACTGGTCTTAAAAAGGATTTAAGTAGCTTTTGGGGGAGGGGAAGTGTCTAGTAGACAATAACAGAGATTACAGTGCTGCTTGGTGTTGGACAAAGCATCAGGCAGCTCAGGTACCATAACTTTACCTGCCAAAATCCAAACGTAGGATGCAGTGTGTGAGTAAGAGACAAACAATAATTGCATTCATACAGAAAATGTAGAACACTTCTGTGGTTCTTCATGTAGGGAAAACAACCTTTTCTACAACCTCTTTCATGTTTCAGTTTGATGTCAATTGTTTTGAACAACAAAAGGGAGAGGAATGAAAATTTGGACTAAAGCCCATAGCATTTACTGAAATGTATGTGTAAGGAAGTACCAAACATGCCATGCAGAAAGGTTTTGTCTAAACATTAACAAAGCTGCAATGAAAGAAACTGAAAAGAACAAACAAGAAGAAAAAAGTATCTTTTGATTTGCTTCAAAATTTCATTACAATGTGAGGGGATTTAGATGTCCATATGACATATATATTATCTATTTGAATGACAAAACCCCCCTTATTTACATTCTACTTGGTGATTTGGTTTGGAAGAGGAACATAAAATATTATTGAGCAGTGATACGTAAAATACATAAACAAGTAATTAAGTATTCATTTGTACAAGCTGGAGTGGGGGTTATAAATTAAGTATTTGTGAATTCCCATCTGTGTGTGTGTTTACTACAAGCTTCCCGAACAGAGGAAATAATGTTTTGTCCATCCCACAAACAATCTACCAAGATGTTTGTCTTCATTCAACCTCAGAGGACTGAACTCAGCTCTGACACAAATCCAGCCTTTTCAAAAGGGTTACATCTGTTACATGAGGTCTGAATGTGAGATATTCTTCTGAACTTCCTTTCATTTTCCTGTTTGCACTGTATTGCTTCCTTCATTACAGCAATGTGTATTTAGTGTTTAGTTTTATCCTCAATAGATTTCCTCATCTGTTTAGGAAAAAAAGTATTTGACAGGAGTGGTAACAAAATCAGGAATTTATTTTGTTTTCTAACTGTAGCAAGGAGACATAATTTAAACAGATGTAAATAAGGCAAAGTTTTAGGGTGCCTAGTTGCTTTAGCTCTAACTTTTTCTACCACCTTCTTTAGTGGGACATTCCTAATGCAGATGAAAGAAAGCAGCTTGCCTCAGGCCACAGTTCTGATTTGCCTTTATTTTACTCAGTATGGCCAGTTTCAGATGTTGTGTATGTACACTTATGGCATACTAGATTGCACACAACATTTATGGGCGTTATTTTAGCCCATTGCCTATATTCAATCCACATTTACTCACTATCTCTATCATGAAGTCTATGTCTCACGCACTTCAGGTTCACAGGTTGCTTGAAGAAGACCCTTATGTGTTTCATTATGCAGCTTAAACATATACTTCATACCCTTTCTCTCCTGAACAATGTAAAGAATTCCCAGAATTTCTGTAAGTAAATGCAACTAATTTGCAAAGAGTGGAAATCTCACGCTTTCCCTCCACTGGTGTCTAAAGACAGTGGTGGTTTTGACTCCCTAAGCTCCTATGCAAGAAAATGACAGCTCCGTTCTTTAAGACGCAGAGCAGTCTTTAGTACCCCAGTCTCCTGGCTCCGTCAAATCAAGGTGTCCGGAAGGTCTGCAGTAGTGGCCAACTGCTGGGTGGTGACATGAGGAACACAGTGCAAAGTCTTGTGAAATTCAACCTTGAGTCCATACTCAATGTCTGGCTCTCACTTTGCTTGAAATGCTTCTTGTGTGTATGCTAGGATCATTACTCTAAGTCAGTAATAAAGCGAACAGATTACTAAGAGCAATTTGTCATTTTGCGCATTCAACAAATATGCTTTCTCTTTTAAACAAGATTGTCTTTCCCCACAACTTTAGAGACAGTTTTTATCCCTCCACAATCAAAAGGAACTATATTTGGGCTCTCCACTGCTACAGATTTTTACTTTCATATGCCTGTTTTCATATTAATGCATTTAGCTTCATCTGTAGTTCCTCTCTACGAGTTGTATTTTATTTTAAATCAAACCATATATTTCATTGCTACTAAGGTTTTCCCCTGTAATTGCATCAAATACAGCAATAGCAATTCCATTTGATTAATGTCCAGTTTATAATTTTTTTAGAAAATAAGTCCTCAACTGCTTCTGTTAAGATTCTTAGAGTGAAGAGTGTTTAAGAATTGCCTACTCAACAGGCCAAACACAACTTAGCATGAAGATATTGTCTCATGTTTTAACACATTTTGATTTAACATTTACAATTACATCAAATTTTCAACAAACACTAAATTGAATACTAAAAGCTCATGTTCCCCATTTTGTATGCTCTCCATTCATGTTTATTGTGGGTTTAACAGTTATTTATTTCCCTAGGATTTTTTCTTTAATTGACGGTTATTTATTCTCTACAGTGTCTTCTCTTGCATGCACCTTCTAAACGGGCATGCAAAACCAACATACACAAAATGACTTGTATTTCACAGAACAGGATACCCGGTGGTCCTTTTAATTATTCAACATGTCAGAATCTTTTAGTAGAAGAATACAGTTAATGCTATGTTCCTTAAATCTGTCTTTTTAGCAAATTTACGTTCATCAAAACCCTTTTAAAACTCTGTGATTAGGGCTACAAGTTATTTGGTATCTTCAGCGTGGCCTCGCAGTCCTTTTAAAGCTTATACTGTCTTCCAGACTATTTCTCTCAAGCACCTTTTATGCCTTCATCTACACTATTACTCATTAGTTCTTTGCTTTAAGCATTTTGGTTTATTTCTGCAGTTAGGATATCAGTTTTAGTGTTAGGAAAACTGTACCCGTTGCATTCATTCACTGATGGAGACCTGCTTCAGATACCACACGGTGTTGCTACGTCACAGAATCTCAGACCAGCTGAGGTGGGAAGGGACCTCACCTCATCCAACACCCCACCCCTTCACCCCCCTCCTGCTCAAAGCAGGGGCAACTAGAACAGGTTATTCAGGACTGTGTCCAGTTGGCTCTTAAGTATCTCGAAATACGACAATTCTACGTCGTCTCTGGAAAACCTCTTCCAGGGTTTAACCACCTTCAAAAAAAGATTTTCTTATGTTCAGATGGAGTTTCCTGTATTTCATCTTTTCCCATTGCCTCTTGTCTTTTCACTGGGCACCACTGAGAAGACTCTGGCTCCATATTCTTTACACCCACTCAGGTGTGTACATATTGATACAATCCCCCTGAGCCTTCTCTTCTCCGGGCTAAACTGTCCCAGCTCTCTCAGCTTCTCCTTCTATGTCGGGTGCTCCAACCCCTTAATCATCTTCGTAGCCTTTCGCTGCACCCACTGAGGTACATCCATGTCTTTCTGTACTAGGGAGCCTGGGACTGGACACGGCACTCCAGATAATGTGTTCTCACTGGTGCTCGGTAGAGGGGAATGATATCTCTCTCTTGACCTGCTGACAATCAGGTCAATGAGTCCTTGTGTCAAGCCTGTTGGCCAGCCCTTTTTATGGCCTACCACTTGCTGCTCCATCTATATAAATCATTTTGTGTTTGCTGCATGTTTTCTCCTGATTAGGCATCTTTTCAGCTTCCAGCTTGGTTTGTGGATTATTTTTTTTCATCTCTCTTGATTCTTTTCTTGATTTTTTTTTTTTTAGAAACATGAACTATATTAAAAGACAAAAGTTTACTATTCAATAATATGAACTTCACCACTAAGTTGTCTGTCATTCTTCCTGCAAAACTAGAAGTCTAGTCGTGATTTTTATTTTAATCCATGTTTCATTCCCTATAAAGGAGTGGCATGGGAAATACAGGAAGAAATAAAACCAAGATACTGACACTGATTAATAAAGGTACCCTTAATTCATTGCCTTCATTCCCGTACTTGATGTAAGCATAAAGTAATATTAATATGAAATTGTTTGCTGGGTGTTATTTATGGCAATAGTAACTTGACATTATGGTAGGATATGGGGGGTGAGGGTGTGTCAACTTTCTGTTTAATCAGGAACTTCTTAGATATGAGTGGTACTTTGATCAGCTATAAAATAATCATTGCTTTGGCATGATAATGCCACTATGGCATCTTCTGCCTGGAAGCCTTTATTACAAGTATTTATACTCAGCAGCATGAAGTTTTATTTCAAAAGCTTTCAAAGCCTGGACTTACTGTGACCATGACTAATTTCGTGCATCACATTTGCAGGGTACTGATAAAAATTAAAAAATGTTTTAGGCAGAAAGAAATTCTAGACAAAAATGAAATGCAGCTAAATACAGAGCTAAATGCATGCTAGCATTGATGGACATGAGCTTTACAGAAATTATGCCCTGTCAGAGTACATATAAGTCAATTTTGCTGCAACTTTCATCATAAACTAAATAATTACAAATACTCATAAATCTTCCAGCAGTCAAAATCTCAAGAGGTCATCATTTTATGTTTGGGTCTCTCAGCAACCTCAATAAATGAATGTATGGTCTCTTCAATGCAGAGAATTAATGAGTAAAATGTAACAAAATATAACTTTGAAGTCATAAGGCTTTGACATACCAAGAAGGTACCATAGAATAATGAATTGCCAGGTGTCAGCTCCTGTGAGGAAACCGTCCATATACACATTCTTCCTCTCCTGCAAATGCAATATAACCATAACTAATTTTTCTCTAAATTAAAGCAGGACAGGCTACCTCACTTTCACTGAATTAAAGCAGGACAGGCTACCTCACTTTCACTCAAGGTAAGAGAATGCATACAGAGAATTCAATATGGCCATTCACTATCCCCCAATAATTTGTCCATATTTCCTACGTATCCTTAAGAGTTCAAATGCAAATGTGCTATTAGGATTACCTAATCTAAAACCTTGCAGAGCACTAGGCAGCAAATGTCACTCAGTAATGTCTAGAGTGACCTCAACAACTTTTTGATCTAGATTACCTATCTAGAAAGACATTCCACCACAAAACACACCACTTAAAGACAAGTAATTTGAACCACCTCCTAACGTGTCATTGATTGTCCATTAAAAACTTACGTATTTTGCTGAATTGGACCTCAAAACTGCAGGGGATGAAGAATAGTAACATTTCCTCAGAAGTTATTTCAACGGTTAGTTCACTTAATTTCTGCTTTGAGTGCTTCTGGTATTATTTTCCAGTACAATTCATCCTCTTTTCCTGCTCCTAAACAAGTACTGGAATCAACATAATCAGGCAGATTAAAAATCCATCTAGCCCCATGACAGAAGGTCAAAATAGTTGCTTAGGGAGACTACACCAGAAAGAGATCAAGTGTAGGGCAATCTTTCACAGGAATATTCCCCATATTTCCAGGTGGATCCTGCATCAGAGTCTTCTTTTGGCCTGCTGTATTTAAAATAACCATGAACCTATCCTTCTTAAGTTTGTCCAGTCCCTTTTGTTTAACTCCCTCACCCTCCCTGCCAAATACTTCAATATTGTTACAGCAGATGAAGAAAGCTCAGCAGCTATAGAGCTGGACTTTTTACTGTGCGACCCAGTAAGTTAGTCAGACAGCACTCATATAAACGGGGAATGAATGGGTGCTGTATCCTCATTCTGCTCCAGCACCTAGAACTGGGCTAACAGTTGCTCCAGTGCAAAGATGAGAACAACAAACAATAGGTTGCAGATCAGTTTTTTTTTAAATGCAGAATTTTTTAGTACTTTGGATGCTGAGAATAGATGCTTTCTCTAATTTATAGGCAAGCGATATCAAAAGGGCATAGAAACGAGCTTTTCAACAGACTAACTGGAAGGAGCAAGTAAGGACCCCTTTGGGGAGTGGTAACTAAGTAACTAACTAAATAGGTTGCAATTCAAGAAGATGAGAGAGATGGAGAAGGTCCCTGGGGTGCTGGGAGACTGATTACCGATGCATACATATGAGAGGAGTAGAAACCCAGAAGAAAGCAAGAGACGTCAAAGGCGTACCTATGTGAGCAAGGCACGCAGGATTATTTGGAGCAAAATTTCTGGAAAGCCAGGCAGATTTTGATTTTTGAACAAAGAAGCTTCCTCATAGTGATTTTTTCTACTACTTCCTAGAAAACAGGACGGTGCATACAGTCTTTTAAATTACCAGGATTGTCACTATTGGACTATTCTCCACTTCTCTTCCTAATGCAGAGAAGCTCCAAATATTGGCTAACCACTCCTACCAAGGGCAATGAATTTGTTCTTTACATGCAAAAATGAAAAATTTACCTTCCAAGCTTTTATAGAACTATGAATACAGTAATATTTGCATATTTTACAGCACAATAAAACAGATTTTTTGTCATGAGGTTCTGAAGTGTGGTGTGACATATGAGATTTATATGGAGTTGTTAAACCCCGAAAGTTCACTGTTTGAGCCTTACTAAAAAATGAACCATGATTCAGTTTTTCCAGGGCACTGTCTAAAAATCAATGACAAAACTACACCTGTAACGTGAGAAAAGATCATGAAAATATGACTATGTATTGAAAGTTTCAACTGTGATATAATAATTTCCTTTTGTAGTCATTTAATTCTATGCCTTTCAAAAAAGTGTGATACTACCCACTTTCAGGAAAAGTTGGCCCCAGTCTGGATACTTTTGGGCATTTGACCCAAAATGGTTCACTCTGTTTAAAAATGACTGATAATTTGACTAGGTTTTCCCCCAAACACAATTTTCCTTAGAAAGCGACAACCATGCTGTGTCTGAGACAGACATGGAAAAGTACTCATACTCTTTCCAGAGAAAACAAGGACAACAATAAGCCCACCTTGCCTACCCTCTTTCAAGACTAAAACTAAACAGAATTACTTGTTTTGCCCTTTCCTTTCTAAGTTGAAAAACACCCAGTTTCAAGCAGGTACTGTCATATTTATATTTAAACAATAAAAACTGATGTGGAAGTGCCAAAAAGCTTTAGTTTCAAGTGCCTTTTGCATTACAATAGGTCCAGAGTTCTACTACCTGAACAGCACAGGATCATTTGAAAAGTCTTTTTTTTCCCCATCCATTACTTCTACTGAGAAGCAGTTCCAAAATAACACTGCTCCAACAGTCAGAACCCTGATTCTGAATTCATAGCTTAAATTTAATTATTCACAGATATTTGTTATTCTGACAGCATTGTCCCTTAGCTGAACAGCTCTTTTCTTTCCCTCATGTTTTTTTCCACTGCTTACCATGTAGCTAATAAGGTAGGTAAAACTTCAGTAGTAGGAAGAATCCATCAGTGCCTGTACTTCTGATCAATATTAGTTATTATTTTACTTAATGGTCATGACACAAGCAGCATGAACTGCATTAATGTCACATATTTGGGAAGCATCATCAATGCATACCAGGACTGGAATACCATATAGATGTAAGTTTTTAAGGAACGGAAAAATACCCATCGAATTAAATGTAACCACTTACAAAGCAAGATGCTGTACTTACAGACTAATAGCACAAACTTTTGCTCTGAGTTGGGTACTTGTGGTTGGAAACAAGTTTTTGCACATATTGATCACTCATGAACCAACAGGCAAAAGGAACCTAGAAAGCATTGGGAAAGGCACTGCAGAGATACTCAGTATCTCTGCCGTCCCACAGCAGCATTCAAATGCTTCAAATCTGAAGGGAGTGCAGAGAAGGACTGGGAGATAAGGTAATGAAGAACCCATTTACTGAGACATTTACTTGTTTAACCTCAATCTGTGTTTTACTTTCTAATTCCCCATGCAATTACAGTATTGCAGTAAAGTATTAAATACTTTAAATCTACCAAAAAATGAATGGAAGGATATTGGATGAAGATGTGATTTAATTTTAGTTCTTCTACCCACTACAGTGCTTTCATTTTACTAATTTTCTTCTTCCTCTGTACTTTTGCCAAGTGTGGAAATTAACATGAACCTCCATGTCGGTCTTCCCCTGCTGTGCAAGCAATTTCTAAACATCAGGTTGAACTGCATAAGCAAACCCATCTTCTGCTTCACACTGCTGCAGCCAGGCTGCTTCCAAGATGTGAAGTAATTTATATACAGCTACGCCACATTTTAAACAGCACTGTAAATATGAGAACAGTTTAAAGCTTTTATTTCAAAACTCCTCTTAGTTGGGCAGAAAAACACCTCTCCAACAGTTAAGTGGAGACCATTTTCAAAGATTCCTCTTCTCACAAAATTATCTCAATGACCGTGACGGAGCTTTCATAACCAAAACTTACCCCAAAAAATATCCTTTAGAATCTGTTTGATTTTTGTTGCTTTCACACACCAGTGCCTTTCCTCTCAAAAGATGGAAGAGATTTCCCTGTGTCCTTGTGGTGATGCAGGCTAACCTCATCTTCTGCTGTACTGGGAAAAGTGTAGCCAGCAAGTCAAATGAAGTGGTTTTTCTCCTTTATTTTGTACTTACGACACCACATCTGATGTACTGTGTTCAGTTTAGGGTTTCCCAGTAAAATAAGGACATGGACATACCGGAATGAGCCCACTGGAGGGTCAGCAAGATGGCTAGGAGGCTGAAGAGATCACACATGAGGAGATGATGAAGCCCTGTTTGTTCAGCCTGTACAAGGGAAGTCCAATGGGGGCTTTTCTACTATTAAAAGATATCAGGGATAGTTTCTTCTTGGTACACGGTGAAAAAGTAAGAGACAATGGTCCTAAGTGGCAACAACAGACATTTTGAATCTTAGAAAAAATGCTTTCACTGGAAGAGTGTCCAAACACGGAAACAGGTCGCCCATGCAAGTTGTAGAATCTGCATCTTTGAAGCTATTCAAAACTTCACTGGACAAGGCCCTCAGAAACCTGACCTAACTTCCAAGTTAGATTTAACTTCAAAGTAAGCCGTGCTTTGAGCAGAGTATGGACCAGATGACCTCCAGAGGTCACTTCCAATCTAAATTAGATTGTGGTTCTAACATAATCTAGGTTTGCAATTTTAGCTTGCCTTTGTAATCCTTTGGGAATATATGAAAGAGTCTGCTAGTGCTGTTTGTTCTAAAAGATGATAAAGAGATTCTTCCCTCCTAACATCCTACCTCTTTCCTCCTGTGGAACAGTTGGGTTTTTTTCCAGGCCTACTCTTGTGACTTTTATGTGTTAGAAAGGAAACTTTGCTCATGTTGACCTGCCTCTTGCTCGTGTTAGTATTAATCTTCAGCCTTTTCCTTCCAGATTCTATGTCACTCTGTAAGATGCCATCTGAGGGTGACAGAGGATGCCAAGCTGCCTCCACAGAAAAGACAACAGCATGCTCTCACCACAATTAAAACAAACAGTACACTGGGCTGCATTAGCTGGTGAGTGGCTAGAAGATAAAGGCAAGGCAAGTTGTTATTCCCCTTTAATTGGTGCTAGTGAGGCCATACCTGGAATACAGTGTCCTGCTTCACCCACTCCCCGGCTCAGAAGGGATGTTGAGAAACTTGAGAGCCCAGCACAGTGGTATGAAGATGGAAAGGAGCCACGGGCATAGCTCCTCACATACGCGGGAAGAAATCTGTTTGGGGTGGTGATAAAGAAAATGGGGTGTGAGCCAACAGTGGCCTGCAACTATTTGAAGGGGAAATACAGAGATCACAGAAACTTTTCTTGATAGTTGCAGATAGTTTTGCAAGGGGTAATAGCAGCTATGTGCAGCGTGAGAATTTCCAACTGGACATTAGGAAAAACATCTGCACGAAGAGGGTAGTGCAGCACCAGAGCAGCAGCACAGAGACTGACTCCATCCTTGGAGGTTTTCAGGACTCAGCTAGACAAAGCCATTGCTGACCTGAACAGCAGTTGAAAAGTCCTCCTTCCATTAGGCAGGTGGATTGGGTGATTTTCGGAGGCCCCTCCAACCGACACAATTATATTTCTGTAATTCACAGTCTCCTATATTACATTGTTATCTCTCCTGCTGTGTTCCCTGGCTATCTCCATTTCCCCCCTTTTCTGGAGAGGTAACTCCTGTTCTTTCCAGAAAACAAGCCTTCCTTTTCTGCCTGGTCTTTGCCCATGCTTTTCAGTGATTTAAACATTTTTCAGCTCTGCTCCTCCTCCACTAGTGATCTCTTCCCCCATTTTGACTTGTTGACATAAATTTTTTGGGGTCATCCAAGTCACTTAAGTATCTCTTCTCTATGCCATCTCATTTAATAGATGTCTATAAATTTCAAGTGCCTGCACAGCCTCCTCTCTCTCTTCCTTTGCCCTCTATTTTCATATCGCTCTTTCACCAAACCTCCAGCTGCAGCGCTAATCCTCAGATCTTTTCTTCTGTCTGGCAACACTTCATCAATAGGTGATTTCCATCAGGTACCTATTCAAGATTAGAAAATATCCTACAGCTTCTGCATCAAGTCCTTTTCATGCCTGTTCCATTTTCAGTCAGATTTTATGCATTAAAGAAACTGTATTTCTCTGTCCCTTGCCTGTTTTTAATAGACTGTGGAGTTTTTTTTGGATATGTCATATTGAGTCAACAACAATCTGTGCGGACATGAAAATACATAGTAACTTATGAAGACTATCAAGTTTGTGAAAGATGATTTTGCCTGACCTTTTAAAGACATGGTGTTTAAAATAGTTCTGTGAGTAAGAGAACAATTCAGATCAAATTTCCCTAAATTTAAAGAGAAAATTGTACTTCCTTCATCTCACCCTATAAAAACATTTTTTTTAAATGCTCTTTATTGCTTTGCTTTTATAGTCCCTGGACTTCCCTCAACATTGGCTACTTCCATTGTTAAATCTCAGCAGTTAACTGTCCATCAGCTGTGATTAAAAGCAGAAAGCCTCCGCTGGCTCAGCTGCACGCTGTCTGTTACTCAGCTCCCCTGGAGAAGACTGTAAACTACAAACTGCAGCAAACCACAGATCCCACAGACTCTAACCAAGCCAACTACCACCAACCATTGCAACCTTGCCTTTGATTTGAAATTAAGTGGAAAACCGAGAGAACATGCCACAACTTTTTGGTATTAGTTGAAGTTCCCTAAATTGAGGAGATTTAATGCGACCAGGTAGCTAGAACTGATATAGCGGTTTGAGATGTGACAACACATGAGTAAGTGACATAAATTTCTAGTGCTGCAATCTTGTCACTGTGTCATTATTTTAATGGTATTTGGTGATTTTCTTTAATATACCAGTTCCTAGAATCATAACACCACAAGAAAACACCAAACTTCACAGATTTTACACATTGAGGACACTGACTGCAGACTTCTGCTTGTGCTGTATGTTAAACAAATCTATTTACCTTGAGCAACTCACAGTCCTAAAGATCTATTTATTGAACTGCTTTGCTCATGAAAACTGGCAGTCATAATATTTGATTTATGCATAGTATGTTTACCACAATAAAATACAAATAGTTCATGCATCACATTGTCCCAACCCATATTCATGGACTTTTATTTATGGAATAGGTAATTTGATGATAATTCAGATCTAGATAAAACATCTGAAAATTGAGTCTTCTAACTATCACTCTTACTTTTGTTTGATACATAATTTTATGTCTCTTTTCACTACCATTATATTAATAGTCCTGCAATATTTTGGAATAGCACTAGAATATCATGTCATGACATGGAGACTATGTTATTTATAGAAGCAGGAAGGATTTAAATGAATTAGTGATGCTGAAACAGAGTAGAAGGAAGAGTTTTTAAAACACATTTTTTCAGCTGATAGTAGGATATAGCATTACTGAAGAATAATGCTTTTTATTCCACAGTTTCATGCATTAATTTTCTGTAAATCTCAGTCTTTGAAATATACAAACATAATTTCATCACAAAAAAGACAATATCCTATAATATACCAACCACAGGATCCTCAGAGTGATCCTCTTAGGGCCTTGCCCCTTTATCATCATGATTTGAAAAAACTTCCATAAAAATACAAAGTGGCTCATAAAGGGCATTAGGGCTGTGACAGAAGCTTTTGTCTGACCTTCTGTGGGCTCAGGGGATTTAAATTAGTTCTGTAAGTAAAGAGTTATTCAGAAAAAGATACTCGAATGAATAAATAACTTGGAGAAAAAGGAAACTGCTTTATTCAGGTTAAACCTGAATTCTTTATGCTTTCTTATGCTTAGTTGATTTTCTTTTCCAAGAGAAAACAATATTTGATGGGGTCAAAAAACCCACCTTTTTTCTCTCATACAAGATTTGCAATCAAAGGACTGTAAGAATCAGGAAAAAAAGTTACATGCAATGTAAAGGCTAATCAGTTATTTTTCATGTGCTAGGTGCTTACAAATAGATTTTCAAATTTAGGGGGGATTATCTGTTCCTTTTTAGCTAATTTAACATAGAGCACAACAAACAAATTTAGTGAGCAGTAGGAAGTAGGAATTAAAAGATTTAAAACTGTGATAATTAACAAATTAAGATAATTCAAATAGGCAATCTCTGTTCACACCTAATCATTGCCTCAGTTTTTCTGTATCAAGTTAATATGGAACACGGTTATAATTTTACTCAATTCCTATATAATAAGCAGAGTTAACTGCACAAGAAAACTAAGCAATGTTCTGCAAAACCTGAATGACTTTCAAAATTATCTATTTTCTGGGATTCTCTGGCAGCCTAGTACCATTACACAAACAAATCACACTTTTTAGCTACAGGTATTAATGAAAGCTATAGATAACATGCTATCCAGTTCACAAAATTAAGCCCATCTAATGACAGTTTTAAAATTATATCATCTTCTAAATAAGTAACTGGTATCAAAGACAACAATAGGTGTTGGAGAGAAAAGACTCTGCACAGAAGACTGCTTCTGTTTATCAAGAATGACACAAACCACTTCAAATTTAGTCATCTACTCCTAAATTTGCCCTAAAGGTCACAGAACTAATTCGAAAACCTGTAGACATCTTCAAGATATTTTATGTTACTATGGGTCATTAAGAGGTTGGCTGCACTAAGAAGATAAATACTACAAGACCAGAAATCCAGAACCAAAGTATACACTTATATCTCTCAAGAGTGAAAAGGTTCACAACAAAACAGGTACTTGAGACAGGATTTAATTTTAAATGTTTCCTCACCAATAATCACCAGTCTTTCTCATCTTGCACTGTTGAAAAGAGTTTGTGGAATATACCGGTGAACCTAGGGCTATGTCTATGGTAGTGAATTAAACGGTGCTTGTGAATGTTCCCAGACACTGGAATATGACTGCTCTGAAATTATTAGAGCAGTCCCTGGCATGTTTTTGGCCTGTACCAACTAGCAGTCTCTCGAGCAATTCCCAGGCATGGTTTGAGAGTTAGAACATCCCATAGACCATTACCACCTAAGGATTTGCATCCAGCCACCCTGTTCTGGAGCCTGGCTGTGTTTGTTCACTGGTGTACTTGAGAGTCCATGCCAGTTGGCTTCCATGCCTGGAAATATTCTTGGGAACGGTTTTATTTGCTAGTGTAGACATACTCCTATCTCATTCCCACTAATGCAGAGGACAAGTAGGCGGCTTCAGGCAAGGCAAGTAAAGACCAAATTAGTAAAATTTAATTCAGTTGGAATCACTTTTGACAGCCAAATCCATAATGTTGGTTTGTTTGGCTTTTTTTTTTTTCCATTTTTTTAACAAGCCACCTTCCCCTGTACTTTTAATCCCACTGCAACAAAGGTGATGCAGCATTCAGCTAAAGTCAGAAACAGTTTGAGGTGCAGCTTGTTTCTTCTGTATCTTGATTAATCCCGTGTAGAATGTCAGGCTGGAGTTACATTTAAAGGCAGAATATGTCAATATTTTATATTCAAAGTAATCAGAAATGAGTGCCTGCCACCTCAAGCGCTGTCCTGGAAGCCAAGAGACCAGAGCATTAATTCTTTCTCCTGCACCGAGTTCCTGTCTTGGTTTGGGCAAATTGTTTACAGCCCAGTCCATAATGTCTAAACTTTTAGGCTACAGGATTACACTTCCTCTCTGCCTCCAGTACAATCCATTTAAGCCTGCAATAAGATTATCATGCCCCAAAGCAGATCCCCAAGTACCCTAACGGTTAAGGCAGCCCTAAAGAGATGCCGATTTTAAATTCTTACAGCTGAAGAGAGAGAAAATGGAAGGGCCAGTGTCTTCCATTTGCAGGTCAAATGCTCTAGCCATTAGGAAGGTACAGCACAATCAAAGTTTACTTGCTCCCTTCCTATTCGAAACTACTTACTCTCAGAGGAAATCTAGATTCTTACCTTGCGGTCTTGATATGGATATGCAAGTCCCAAACAGAATGAATTTTCAGACAAACCTACATATTACCACTGCCTTCAGGATAATTTTAAGCGTCTCCTCAGAACATGACATTTTTGCGTTATCCTAATTTTATCTAGTCCCCATATTCTGGGCTTTGAATTCCATTCTTGGGTCCCAATCTCATAAAATTTAGCTGTGCTGTGCTGAAATTATGGACACCTAATTGCCATAATAGCTCCAGCTTTCAGATCTCTGCTGTATTTACACTGCCTTGTTACTTGGGGCCAGAGTCAAAGTACCCTGAGGACTGCCTGCATGTTGACTATCACTTTAATTCTCATCTGGAAAATCAAGATGCCTCTCCAAACAAGAAATCTGAGGCAGACAGCAGGACTGGCTCGTATTTGAGCTCTTGCTCCTCCGGGCCATACAGATGTAGCTCCAGCCATTTGGCTCTTTGAATTCAAACACAGATTTCAAAGACGGTAGAAACAAAGCACTGCCTCAATTCCCCATGAGTAATAAGAGGAGTAGCAGAACTTTTCTGCTTTACAGGGATCAGGAAGATATTACACTCCCATTATGGAGTCACTCAAGCAATACGCTCAAGCCATACAAAACACGCCACCAAAAAGACAAAACGTCTTTGGGGGTGCAGACAGGACTGAACGATGGAGGCAGTTATGGATCCCTGATTCTTGGGATGGACCCACACTGTCCTAAATCCTGGTGAAAGCTTCTTTATGTACACCAGCTGAGCGTAGCTGAAGGGTGAGGTACTTGCAGCTCTGCGGCACAGGAGCAGAGCCAGGCAGGAGCCAGCAAAGCAGGCTGGATGCCAGCTGAGTCCCTCAGTGCCAGGGGAATTCTCAGCTGGGAGAACCTGGCTGCCTTCCAGCCTTGCTCCTCTGCATATATATATATATATGTGTGTGTGTGTGTATGTGTATATGTATAGCAGAACTTTTAAAGGAATAATTATCTTCCATATGTCTTCTACTTTGACTACAAGATTTTAATCTCATATCTAGCCTAGCATGGAATAAACCTGCAGCTGTCTGATCTGTGATTACCCTCAGCTTTTACATAAACCAGATTTTTAAGCAATCATGTTGACAAAAATTTCTATGCCTCTCTTCTCAGAAAAAAAAAAAGACGACTAAATATCCCAACAGTGTAATGGCTGGAATACCTGCACTGGAGAAGAAATGTAGGTAGGCATTCCAAAGACCTGAAATAAGAGAAAATATCTTTTCACAGCTAGCATAGAAATATGTGGGTGAAAGTACTGGTTAAAAGCAGAAGCAAAGAAGGAAAAGCTAAATGGATTTCAAGATAAAAGTAAGTGCTCATTTCTTCCATCCTAAAAAAAACCCCTACTTTACTAGTTACCAGGTGTTTCTAATTTAATTCATTTCATTAACTTCTTACAACTTGTTCAGCCAGCTCTGCAGACAATTGATTTTTATTACTACATGCCTCAGTGACTTTCTATACTAATTTTTTTCTACTGACTATACAGTTCTTCAAATCTCTTCAACATTATATTTTGTTTCTGTCTTTTCAGAGTTTAATCTGTCTTTTCAATCAATCTTATCACTTATTTAGCACATTCTTCTATAAAGCAAATATAATAGATATTATATAACATCAAATATTTACATATCTCATTGCTGCTTTCAGAGGTGGGGATTTCAAAGATTTCACTATGGTGTTGCTGCTAGTGAAAACTGCTGACGACAGAAAAATAGCCTGATTATGATATTGTAACTATTTGATATACATTGGACATGTGAAACAACAATATTTGGAAAGTACTTTCAAATAATAAAGGAGCTTTTAAGATCCACAATTGAGGATATCATGTGATGTCACTGAAACTTCTTAATCAGATTGTTTTCACCCTTAATTACACAGGCAGAGTTCACACTGACACCTGCTGTTAAGATTGTCTAACTCTTCCCATTATACGACCATTTTCAATTTCATTGCCAATTTAACTGTGTGGGCTGATCTTTTCTGGGATAAGCGTCATCTTCAGATTGAAATCACAGGGAAAAAGGGAGAGGCAGTGTTTCAGAGGAAATGTTTTTGTGATTTTCAAGAATTAATGTGGGGGATAACAGCTCACTTACTTCATATGGACTGTCAGTCACTTCATTTAAAAAAATCAGTTATCTATATCCTTTGAAACAAGAACTTGAAAATCAGCAGAATTTCACTTGCTGATGTTCCCTAGAAAGGCTCCATACTTAGCCAAGCTACAAGCTCCAGAAAAATCAGACAATACACACTGATGTAAGTGGAAGGGTATTGCAAGTTTGTATCCAACATCTTTGAAGATTCCACTTGTTTTTATCTCTTGACAAATTGCCAGGAATGAAAAAATACAGCTGGGGAAGGCAAACACAGACAAAGTAGGTCGGATGAAGCAGACAGAGGTGTAGCAATTGGGTGTATGAACCAGAAGGACAGACAAGCTCAGTAAGGCATGCAATGCCAATAAGCACTGAAAAAAGAATAAATATTAACAAGAAAAAAAGAAGAAAATACTAGTGGGCCAACAGGCATTTAAGTGATGAAGTATTTCAATCACGACTTCAAAGTCTTGACGCTTCTCTGCCCTTTAGTAAATGATTATGAAGCAAACTGCCATAATTTTTCTCTTTCTATACATGTATCCACAAAAACGTTAAACCGTTTTTGTTATCTCTCTGGTAATAATATAATGATGAACCTCTGTGCTGACAACCTAAAGAGCCCAGGCAGATAACTCACATGGAAGATGAGCCTGCAGCTGTTCTAACCTTCCCCAGGAAAAGTCAGCATCAGGTTTCTGTGCAGTTGACTGCATACCTAGAAACTGAATCCAGATATATGCTATTACAAAATCATTTGTTCTTCTCATAAAAGTGATATCACCCGATTTGTGTTACATAGGGATACATTAAGGCAATGATTCTTAAACACCCTTTGTAAAAGAAATGCTGTTTTAAATTACTGGCATCCCTAAAACTCTTACTGTTGTGTGCTCATCTGCTAAGACCTATACATGAGATTGTTGTTTGTTTTATAATTAGTATGATTTTACACTTTATTCTTCTCATCCCCTCTCGGAGAATTTGGAATTAGGAAGCTTGGGTTTTTAACCCTGAGTTTGCCCCTAGTTTTCTGTATGACTTTCAAAAATTCAGTAAAGCCATCTGCCTGTGCTGTCTGCGATGCCTATAAAATAGATACAAGTGTACGTGATCTACCAGCAACTTACAGAGCTTCCCACATATATATTGGCAACTACATTTTGGCCCAGGTCAGCAGATGCTGAATGTAGCAAAGACTACAATTGACATCAGTGAAGGGCAATCCTCAATGTCTTTCTTTGATGTAACACAGCTTGGTATTTATGCTCTCCTTCTCCAGTACTGACGACTCACACAACCCCAACATTTTACGGTCATCTGCCACCTAACTAACACTTCGTTAAGTAGAACACCTGCAGTGATTTTAACCACAGCCCACAGTAATTTAGCCACTAATGGTCTACATTACACCAGCAGTCATAAACTGGTTGGAAACTATTTGGTTGTCTCAGTCCTATGAGGTTTTAATATAGAAAATAGATGAACAATTGGTTTCTCTTCCTTATTTAAATAAGGAAGAATATTCAAATAAAGATTTGTTATGATGCTGACTGATGTATTTTTGGGCTGGTATATTCTTCAAATACTGATAAAGATTATAGAGAAAAATTCATTTAAATAGTTGTCCTTCTGATGTCAGTTGGAACTTTTTATTGGTTTTGTTTAGTTTAAAGTCACAGAAGGTCATTCAGAAATAAATTAAAAGATATGTGTTTATAATTTGCATTTCAAAGAAAAAGAGAGAAAAAAGCATCCCAAAGCTGAAAAATTGCAAATATAAACAAGTATCAAAATAATTGTATTTGGTTACAAAAAATTACTCAATCCAGTGTTTTGCATTCAGTTGCGGTTATAGGTTTTGTGATGTCTCTGTGCAGAGAACTGCTGGGCAGCATTCACCGTCTTTGGATGCCCTCAGGGACCAATGGGTGCTTTTAAGAGCTATTCTACTTCATATTTTAGTATCTCTAGTTCCCTGTTTTTATGGTTTTTACCCTTTGACTTCGCCTCCAACTCTCTTTTTTTATTATAATTCTGATTATTATTATTATTATTATTTGTTGCCCCAAATGATAATTTAGTTTCTTCCTGGTTCCTTTTTCTGTAGCTTCCCCCTTGTCATTAAAAACATCTCCTTTCAGCCTAACCAGTTGTAGCTTAAGTCATTTCTCATATGTAAGTTATTCTATGTCTCTGATCATCCTTGTTGACGTTGTCTAAACCTCCAATCCCTTGTATTTTTTTGAGGTGGTAAGGAAGGACAAGGTCAGAACTGCACAACATATTACAGATATGGTGAAACCACAGATTTACATAATGGCAGAGTGACATTCTCTCTTTTGTTCTTCATTTGTCTCCTAATAGCTCCTAACATTTGATTTACTCTTTTGATCACTACTGAGCACTGAGTGATGTTTCTGTGCAACCATCTATCATAACTCCCAACTCTCTCTCCGTGTAAGTGAAATCAGGATTTCTTCCCCTTATGTACATCACTGTACATTTATCTACACTGAACTTCAGCCATCATTTTATTGCTCAGTCACTAAGTTTTACTACCCTGAATAAATTAATATCATCAAACTTGATTACCTCACCACTAATGTGCTTTTAGAAGTCATTTATGAGCATGTTGAACAGCAAAGGCCCTAGCATAGATCTTACAGAACCTCATCTGTCACCACCTTCCACCGTAAAAACTGACCATTTATTCATGTCTTCTAACCATTTAACTATACAAGGATCTTTCCTCTCATGACATGGTGCTAAGTTGCCCTAAAAACCTCTAATAGGACACTTCCCAAAAGCCTTGTGGAAAAAACAAATAAGCTATATCAACCACATAGCCACATAACTGTTGAAAAGACTTCAGAAAAGCCAACGTGGCTTTCTCAAAAAGACCATTTTATCAAGATATTCAGTGATTTAGTTCCTGCTACCTCATCTGCATGGCACAGATGTCATGCTTAAAAGCTTTGTAGTTCCCTAGGTCTCTTCTCAAAACTTTTTAAAAATTTGCCTTCAAATTTTCAACTGTCCTTGAGTGTGAAGGCAGCTTTGCACAAGAAGTTACCATTGTCATGTCTGAGGAGCCATCCAACTATTTTAGACATGAATTCCTTCTAAACTCTCTCATGAACACCACCTTGTCCTGGTGGTGTGCTGCTCTTTGTGTGCTGTATTTGCTCCATGTGTTGTCTTCCATAGTCACGTCCTCTCCACATAGGTTCTCTGAGGAGTGTCTCACAAAGAAGACTTTAGATCAGAACCTGTCCCGTTTCTTGTGCACCAAGTGCTGATGCAAATAATTAATTTAGCTCCTCTGCAATGGCCTAACCCTCCCCTGAGTGCTCTCTTTATACCATGATTACCATCCTGGCCCTTCAAACTCTGGCTTACTTCTTGCTTTGATATATTTGAAGAAAGATTTACTGATACTTGTGAATCCTTCTGCTTAGATGCTCCTCAAAATTCTTCTTGTCTAGTCTTATTGTGCTTTTACACGTTACCTGTCAGCATTTATGATCCTTCCTATTTTTTTAATATGAACACTATTTTTTTGAAGAGTGTCTCCTTGCTTTCATGATGCTTGTCACTTGCTCCTTATATATGTGGGGTTTTTTTTTGCCTTTTCCCACACTTCTCTTCATAAGTGTGGTCTCCATGGTGTGTTGGCCCTGTGCTTCCAACGTGGCGGTGACCTAAATAAATTCCGGGTAAACTAAGAGGATTTAATTCTCTTTGCTGACCTTTTTTAGCAAGGTGTTTCTTTTACACAGTTCCCCTCTTTGAAGAGACTGTAGTCATTCCCAGAAAATTACTGAAGCCGAGTGTGCTATGGCAGCCGCTGCAGAACAACCCTTCAGCTGTGTTGCTCTGAGCCAGCTCACGGGCTGCAGACCTTTCGGGGCTCCCCCTAACCAGACGCTCCATCACACAGGTACTGATGGGGATATCTGTGTTATGGTCTGATGTTGTATGTGTCTGATTACTGCAGGGAATGGAGGAGGGCCATGATTATTCTATTTCCTGCTTTGGCTGCTTCTTTGATGGTCTTAGGATACTGAAACTAGTATTATCTTTGTGGGGCAGTTGTACAAAGCCAATGATATATTTTTTATACCTAAGCTTCAAATTTCAGTCCATACGGATTCACAAGGTTGCCTGATGAAGATTTTCTTAATTAGATTCTAATTTTTAAAAAATATATAACACTACATCACCACCAAGAAGGCCTACTTCATCTTTCATCTTCATCACCAAATCATTTGTTTTGGTGTTCCTTGGATTATTTTTCTTCTGTCAAGCTTCTGATGCATGTACTATGCCACTTCTTTCACTTAGGGCTAGACTCACTTCCCTCATCCTGGATTTCAAGCATTTGTTTCTGCCATGTTTTCTTCTTTAACTGACAGCCTGTCTCCACGTCCTGTTTGATGTTTTTCTCCCCTCTGACTAATGTAGCTGAATTCCCACAGCATTATCTGTACCACAGGTTTCATAGAATCATATAGAATGGTTTGGGTCGGAAGGGACCTTAAAGATCATCGAGTTCCAACCCCCCTGCCATGGCCAGGGACACCTCCCACTAGAGCAGGTTGCTCAAAGCCCCATCCTCCCTGGCCTTGAACGCTTCCAGGAACAGGGCATCCACAACTTCCCTGGGAAACCTGTATTTCAAACCACTTGCTCTTCTGCACCTACTGACTTTCTCACCACTTCTTCATTTACAAGCTCACTCATGATATTCCTGGTTTTAAGTGCCAGAAGCTCAGTTCCCTTATGAATGCTCTTCTATGGCCTCACTGTATCAAGGCAATGTTCCCATTTCACGGTAAACCTGACTCCCCGATTTTAGCAGCTTCAATGTCTGGCTGAGGAGATGGTGTTTGTGTTTGGCACTGGTATTATTTTGATTGCCAAAAGCACAACAATAGATGTCCTTTAAAATGGGGTCAGTTCCATGATCTATTTCAAGTATGATATGCGTGTGTGTGTGTGTCCGACAATCATGCCAGCAAAGCCCAAGGTGACAAGCAGCAGGGAGAGGAAAAATCAATGAGAGAGTAGTAGGGAGGGAATTTCTAAGTGAGAACAGCCACCAAATATTTCACAATGTGCAGCTACATCCCCAGAAGGACTCTGTATACAGTAACGCTCCTTCACATGAATTAACACTATAAAAACAGACCAACTGATTATATTGTATTGTTTGTTATCACATGAGTTTCCAAAATTACTACACTGTGAACATGAACATTCAGATAAATATATTGACTTAGGAAATGTCAGGCTTAAGTTTCAAACAGAAATAGTTATCAGATTTTTCAAAGAAATGCAATGTATTTCTACTGTTCAGGAAAGTATAATTGCTTACTTTCTTAACTCTTACCTTCCCTGCAAGCACATACTCACTGCTTTCTGTGCTTTCTCACTGTGGGCTCATTTATATTAATAAATACCTCTGTGCGCGATACAGCATGACAGACTCTTATCAACAAGTAGGAAAAAATACATGCTTCTGAATTATAAAAATCCCCTAGCTACCTATCTAAATAAAGTATGGATAAGCACTATTTGGTTACAGCAGATCTCCTGTCTTGCTGAATGAAGCTGGAAATTTTTATTTTTTCTTTCTCAGGATCAAAGTATTTAGCCAAAATGTCTATTTCAAGGTAACTCCTATACATAGTCTAACTCTAAAGTCTGTGAAGTTGTTTCCATGGTAATTTTTTTGGGAAAAACAATTCCTGTGCACTTGAGTTGTCAAGCTTCTACTGTCTATGCAGAATCCAGATATCAGAGCTCAGTAGTGTGTCCAAATACAAGCAGGACAGGTTGCCCAGAGAAGTTGTGGATGCCCCATCCCTGGAAGTGTTTAAGGCCAGGCTGGATGGGGCTTTGAGCAACCTGCTCCAGTGGGAGGTGTCCCTGCCCATGGCAGGGGGGTTGGAAATCTTTAAGGTCCCTTCCAACTCTAACCACTCTATGATTCTATGAAATACAATATATTTGGACAAATATAAGTAGTGTCCCCAAATCATAGAATACCAGGTTGGAAGGGACCTCAAGCATCATCTGGTCCAACCTTCTTGGCAAATACAAGGATGTTGGTTTTTTTTTTTTCTATAAACGAAACATCCTTCACCTTCATCCTTCTTTTCAGACCAATTTTCCAAACATAGTCTTCATAGTGAAAAAAAACATGTGAAGCGTAATTTCTACGAACAGAAAGCCTCATTTCAGAAACAGTTTTGCAGGAGAGATCTTTATATGTGGGGGGGAGAATGAAGTCCTGAGCCTGTACTCTTTCTCTCAACATTTGAAACATGCACATGTTGGAAACAAGTTTACTCTTGCATATACGTGAAATCATGATCTCATTGTAGACACAAATATAATCTGTTTAGTAACTGGGCATTCTTTACTACAAAATGGATTTAGGAATGCATTTGAAAAGGCGCACCTTGCTCATTACTTGTAAAGCCTACTACATATTCCAACAGCATCTGGATATACCGAGAGAAGACCAGGAAAGTTGATGTTTTAGAGGTCTTCTAGGATCTTGCATTCCCTCAAGAACTCATGAAAGTGTTTTTTGTTTTTGTTTTTGTTTTTTAAAACACAACTGCAGTAAAGAATCTGGGGAAGAAACAGACCAGTACATTTTTGAATTATATAAAACAGCTGAATTCTGTAATTCTCAGATTAAAATCCTCATAAACTAGAAATTGGAATGAAGCTGCAAGAGATTGAATGAAAATGTGCAAAAGCTCCATCTTAACATTATGAAGAGATACAGACAAGTGCAATATGGACAGCAATTCTCCAACAGAGCAGTCTCAGAGATATTTTCACACATAACATAGGAAAAGCACAGAAACACAGCAAAAAGCCTGCCCAAGAACCCACCCCCAACACTGAAAACCATCAAAAAGCAATACAGAGCAGAGAAGACAAGCAAATTATAAGAGCACATAAAATCACTCATGGTGTATTATGAAGAAAAAGATGATGATGGATGAACCTTCTGTCTGGGGTCATACACTTGTAACTTGTAGCAGAAGAAATTATCATGCCAAAACTTGTAGACACGGGAAAAGGGAAGAGAAGAGGAAAGAGTAGAGGAAAGAGGAGAAAGAAGGAAGGGACAAAACAGGCAACATAAAACAGAAAACATAAACCTCAGCCTATCTTAAGACATCAAGACAAGGCAGCGTACAAACAGGAAATTAAATGCCAAGGACACAGTAAGGCATCGGTGAACCTAGTAGATTATGAAGACTCCTATACTATTACTTGAGAATAGGGAGCAAAATTGCAACCACAAAAAAACAGATTAAAATTATACAATGTGTGATCATAAACCCATAAGGATCATGTAATTAGCCCCCAAAAAAGGACGCACAAAGCAAACATACAGAGAAAGCTTAGAGGCTGCAATCTCAGGTAGTACAGACAACACAGAAACTAATGTCACTTAAAGAAATCATGACACATTGCAGTAAATTTCTGACATTATTTAAAACAGATTAAAAAGCAAAACAAACCTAACAGCCCATACTGTCTAAAGCAGACAATACACTACAGCATTCCTGCAGCAAAGCAGGTTGTGTTTGAAGGACTGGAATGTCTTCCAGGCATTTTACACCCACAAACAGAAAATATAGTTCAGCCAGTGGAGTACCTGCACCACAGAAAGAGAAGAAAAATGGGAGCACTAAACGCAATAGAAAAGACACCAGTCATAGAGCCTCAGACTGATCAATGAGATGGTAATAACTGCACATTTAGGAAAGCTGCACAAGAAAATTGTGGTATCTCTGTTTGGTTTTACGCTTGGAATGAGCCTTAAAATCCCAGGGCAGGACCCAGCATAGATAAGATGGTTTTGTAGGGATTCATTGCTATCCAATTAGAACCCCAATACTGACAACAAATATAATTTTTATCCTTTAGATGATCAGTTTGAGTCAG
This sequence comes from Numenius arquata, assembly GCF_964106895.1. Taxonomy (NCBI): domain Eukaryota; kingdom Metazoa; phylum Chordata; class Aves; order Charadriiformes; family Scolopacidae; genus Numenius; species Numenius arquata. Next base: position 32,589,584 of record NC_133579.1, read on the forward strand.
TGCCCAGCTGACAGCAGGTGAAAGCCACACAGATGTGAGATATCTAAGTTCAGTGGTGAATATTAAAAGAAGTTGCTAGACTCAGTGCTGTTTTTATTGTATTAGCCATCCTGGCCTCAAAATACAGTAAGATTTCACCTTTAATAGAGCTGTACCATCTCAGTATTCTACAATACCATAGTATACAACTTTACTACTGTAATGAATTTTTTGTCAAAATACTGAATTGTACATGCAGCTTTGTAACTGACAGTAAGAATTTTAGGGATATTATTAAAGTGCCTAACAGTATTTTCATTTACCTTTTCAATCATCATTAATTTTTTTTTGTAATCAGTGTAAACATTAGATTTTTACAGCATATTAATTTTTAATAAAAACACTACTTCCCACCAGAATAGCACCTTTAGAAGCAAGCTGGTTGACAGGCCTGGAAACCCAAGTCCTTTAACCATACAAAAGCAAATCAAGAAAGAGTAGGATGCACCCGTTCTTTGATAAATGAAAAAAACAACCCAGCAAAACAGAAAACATTGATCTTTCCTTGGAAATTAATACGTTAACATTGGAAAACTACTTCTTTAGTGAAATCCTTCATATAAAATGTATACTGCAGTTCTTGCAGCATATAATGTCAACAACGTCATACAAACTAAAAACATACACCAGGTTTATTCTAGCTTTTGCTATTATAGTGATATGAGAGAAGACTGCTGCTTTTATTGACATTTCCACATTACTGCAGGTTCTAGTTCAGGTTATGTCCTATAAGCATAAAGTTGCTCTTCCTGGTACAGCTTATTTCCTTTTGGCAACAGGTGTAAGTCAGACCTAAGTGTATTTACTGTTTTGTGCCTACAGTAGGCAAATGTGCTGGTACAGCTATCAAAACACCCTTCTGTGGAGGCCTGGCTATATTGTGTACGTAAGATATTGTGATGGTCTTTATCTCTCTCACCTCTGGCTGAACACAGAACTACTTTGGTGTATGACTATTTCCATCATGTTGGGAAAATTGCAATGTTTTTTCTTAAAATGCCATTGCCTGAAGCCAAACCACGATACAAAAATACAGTCATCAGAAGTACGTTTTGTTTCTGGTTCACAAGCATTCAGACATGCAAAAGCTAAAACATGAGAATTCAAAAGGTGTTATACTTTTTTATATGTCGTGATTTTAAGCAAAATGTGGAGGGATTTGCCAACCTGGAATACCACACACCTACAGCTTTAACTCACGGAAAGTACTATCCGTGTCCCAGCTTGGAAAAGGTGGACAGAGAGCTGTTACACGATCCAGTTCCTTAAAATGGAAAGAAAATGATTCAGCACATTCTAATCAATTTTTTTTAAACATATATAAAAGGATAATTTTTTGTTGGAGAGAGTAATGAACTCATGCTGACTTAAAATTCATGCTAGAGTCAAAATTTTTTATTAGTTTCACTGGTGAGTGAAGCAAATAATTTTATGTGCCCTCTTAAAAAAAAAAAAAAGGTTGAAACATAATCTGACAAATAGAAGCAGTTTGTTCAAATCAACTGAACCCAGACTGAAGTTAGGCAGCTGGCATGGGAATTTTAGTCCGAACAGTTGAAGTGTGGCAAAGCCATATAAGCAGCTGAAAATAGCATTTTACAACAGTAACTGTCTGACAACTGTAACAGTAAATAGTATCCTACTTAGTAAGTAGCTTTACGGAGATGGTTCACTGGATTGCATCAGTTTGCCTTAAAATTTAGTAGCACATCAAGTACTACTAGTTGGTAGTAAAACCTAGAATTCAATTTGTTCTGTGGCCGTGTGTTAACCTTACTCTCTCTGTTGCTATATTCTTCATCTGTAGATAAAAAGCAAGCATAACTTTTAACATTGCATATTTCCAGGGCTGACACTATGGCTGCTTTTCTTCCTAGAAATTAGCAATACCAGATAAAATTCATGACACAAAGAGTTAAAGGCCAACCATCTAGCACTCTCTGTATTATGTTACAGATTCCATCTGTGAAACAGACTCGTGCTTCCTTTGCATGGACAGCAGAGCATGAGTAATGGTCTGCTGGGCTCTCACCTGAGAAGGCACCGGGTTGCAAGGCTAGGGCACACTCCAAAATTGACAAGTTTCCTGTGCAGCACCTCCAGAGTAATGCCAGAGACTTTCTAGAGAAAGACTGCAATAGGTGATTTTACTATTTACAAAAACCAAATTTAAAATATTTTGAAATATCAGCATCTCTGCAAATGTAGACAATAGATTCACTAACAAGTAGAGCAACAGTTTTAGCTATGCATGCAGCACCCTTCTTCCGTTGCAAAGTGCAGGTGAAAAATATTATGTCAATCACACAGACAAAGAAGGAAATTACTCAGAGATAAAAGAGCTTCAATAGATTGAAAATGCCTGTCAAGTTAAAGACAGTATTTTAAGCATATGATTTACCACTGAATTATTAATAAAAAGTTATTTTCATATGCTTTTCAACATCTATTCAATACACTCTTCATAAACTGTTGTCTCCCAGCACCACAGGCACCTTGAGGATCAGAAATAAAACTGATTCTTTTCTACTTTTATGCAGAGCTAGTTTTGTACAGAATGAGTGTGTGATGCAGTTGTCGGCAACAACAAACTTACCCCATAAATTTGGAACAGATGATGCACAGACTTTTGCAGTACAAAATTAACCATGACTGTATGTACTGCTGCTGGACACTGAAAGACATGCAGGGGAACAATAACGCTGAAAAGCTAAAACAGAAATTAAAGTTGGCTTTTGCATTAGACTTGAAAATGAGGTACAATTTTCATTGCTATCAGTACAGACAGAAGCTGCCTGCACATACAATGCCACTTACATTCCTGTCAAATGCACTTCAGTTCTTTTTAAAACTGAAACAAAACTCAAGATTCAAAGTTCTTAATCCCAATGCAGAAGACCTCAAGAAAAAAACCCAAACAAACAAAAAAAGGAGAATCCTGACAATAAAGTTAGACCAAAATCAGGAGAAGTAGTTAAAACGATGAGTTTGTGCAAAGTTGTTTCAGACACTGATTCAGTTGGGGTTCTTCGGTTTTAACTCCTGTCCCTAGGGTCTAACTGAAATCTTGTGAACAGCTGTCACCCTGCCTCATGTACTTGTTGTTCGCTGCTGAAGCGACCGGCAGCCTTATTTTTCAGCACAGAACTATCCCATAACCACCAGAGGCCACTGCTGTTCTTTGCCTTTTCCCTGCGTGTAGCTGGACTATAGTAAGTAGGCAGCTCAAAAGGAGCGGCAGGAAAGGGTCACGGCAGCTTCAGCCCACCTTTTTCCATACTTATCAATGCTGCACTTCTGCAGAGAAAATTAAATACAGTACATTTTTTACGGGCAAATAGAAGAAGAAGAAAAAAAATTATCTAAATATTGCCTATTCAACCTTAGCCTTCAGAAAGAAATGAAACCTTGCATTCCAAAAACCTGATTTCATTCTTTGATATGATTAAATTTGGTAGCTAAAGGCAAGTTTTTTCAGATGTAATTTAATTAGGCATCTGAAAGGCAGTTAACTTAGAACTGATGAAAAAAAATAGGTCCATACATTTGCAACAGAACAAGATAAATGAATTAACAAAGTGATAATTAACATTCAACAATGAAAAAACTATTAAGTAACGTTTTGCTTCTATAGTTTACAGGTATCACTGCCCCTGCCTGCCCTGTTTTTTTTCCTCAGTGATCTGAAGTACCTGCCTAATATTATTTGCAGAGGCTACAGAAAGTGACATTAAAGTAATAAATATGATAAATGAGGGCAGGGTCATCCAGATTGCTTAACTAAGCCTACATCACATGAAATGTGTTTTAATACAGGCTACTGAAACACTATATGGTTTGAAATAAAGAAACCACTCATTTGCTGGCCATATGGGACGGGGGGAGGAAAAAAGGGATATCCTAGAAAGCAACGAGAAGAACTTGAGCAGTAACTAAGTAGCAGTAAACTGGTTCAGTGGGGAGTTTTGGATGACTCTTTGGGTGAAAGACTTAGGAGTCAAAAAACAGTAAAGTTTTATCAGTGCACGTAGCATTCTCACAGCAGTTCCCTTTGTACAGAAAGACACGCTTTTAAGAAGGGTATGCAAAAATTAAAAGGTGCAGAAAGAAAGCAGAACTCACAGAAAGCTTTAAAATCTTAAATACATCATACTGTTGAGATAATGAAAAAAGATTAATCAAGTCACCCAACAAAGGCAAGTGTTTTGTGTTAAAATGTTTTTTTTATTCGGCAAGAAAAAAATCTGATTTTAGAAGCTGAAGCCCTATGAATTCAAAGCTGAAACACAGCAGTGTCTCTGAATGCAATGAAAGCAACAAAGCGCTGGAACAAGCCATCAATGAAAACATCTCCGTCTTTATCGGTACCTTTCCAGAGCGCACACTTTGACTGCACAGATGCCACAGGTTACAGAATTAGGTATTATGCCTTATGAAACCCCAAAACTGCTATTAAATGATGCGGTGACCTTTTATGACCCCTCCAGATCTCTTCGGGCCGGCCACAGACGAGGGAGTCACAGTCCTGGGGCTGGGGCCGCGGCCCACACCTTCCGCACCCCTCAGGCTAAAACCAGAGCTGACCGAGGGCACAGAAGAGGAAGGCAGGGAACCGTCGCCCACCGGAAACGCCGCCACGGCGGCTTTGGCCGAGCCCCAGCCTGTTTCTATGTCTTCAGTAGGAAACTTCAGCCCAAGACGCTGAAGCGACGCGCCGTACCCAGACCCGCCGTACCAGCTCCTACGCTCAGGAGGCCCCAACCGGATTTGAGACCCTGACCAGGCCCGATCCGGCGCCGCTACGCTCCGCCACCCGGCGCATGCGCCGCCGCACCCGGATGTACCCACCCCTCGCCTCAGGCACGCGACTACCCCCCCTCCCCTGCGCATGCGCAACCGCTCCTTTCCACCACCGCCCCTCCGCGACCTCTTTCACGCCGCCGTTCCCCTCCCCCCCCCCCGCCCCGCCGGCCAGGGGCCCTCAGTGCGCCTGCGCCGCCCGCCCCGCCCCGGCCCTGCCGTGAGTTTCGCCTCTTTCCCAGCTCCCTCTTTTCTCCCCCTCGTCGTTCCTCCGGTTGGGCCTAGTGTGCGCCCGCGAGTGCCCCCGGGGCCGCCCGTGTGTAGGGCTGGGTCAGCTGCCTGGTCCCCGCCCCCTCGTTCCGTTCCCCCCCCGTTCACCAACCGCCGCTTCCTCCGCCGTTGCCAAGTGTGTGTGTGTGCGCGCGCTGACGGGGGGGGGAGGGGAGGGAAGCGGGGGGGGGGGGGGGGTAAGGGGAGGGAGGGGGCGGCCATGCCGAGGGGGCGGCCTCCCAAAGCCGGCGGGGAGACGCGCAGGGCCGGAGCCGCGTCAGGTAAAGCGGGGCGGCCGGGGCAGCGCGGTGAGGAGCCCCGGGGAAGGAAGGAAGGAAAGAAAGGGGGGTGGTGTGTGGAATCGCGGTGCGCTGCGAGATGGCGGAAAAAAAATCCTCCGCGGGCTCCCGCATATAGTCCCCGGATATGGGGTGGAGGGAGGCCGGGTCTATTGTGCGAGTGTATAGGCAAGAGGGCGGAGGGGAGGGAGCCTGGCCCGGCCCTGCGGAATGATACCGAGCGGGCAGCGCCCGCCGCCCCACACGGCTCCGGCGGACGGGCTGAGGGGAGGCAGCCTGGCCCGACCCAGCGAGCCCTGCCGCCTGCCTGCTGAGCCGCTGGCCTCCCTCTCGGGCAGTGGCGGCCGTAATGGCCCCCTCACCCGCCGAGGGGAACCGGTCACGGTGCCGGCCGTTGCCTTCGCTTGCTGCCCCGTCCAAGGGTTTCTCGGCCCAGGCCGGCGGCCTAGCCTTCCGTTCCCTCACGGCCCGCCTCAGGCTGCGGTGCGGTTGCTGCGGGCCGCAGGTGCCAGCCGCGGGCCGGCCGGAGCTGGTGCGGGCCGGAGGAGTAGGGAGGGCGGGCGGCAGGCGGGACGGGAAGGGTCCCCAGTCCTTCCGCCACTCTTCCCCTCGCACTGCTTCCTTTCCCCTCCCTCCCCCCGGGGCAAATTAATGAGAGCTTCTAATAAAGGATGATAAAGCAGTGCAGATAGGATTCAACTCTGCCATCTCTCTGATTACAAGAAGGAGTGCTTTCTGGTTTTGGGGCCTTTAAAAACACCTTTGTAGTTTTCTTTGTGAGTATGTGCATAGAAAAGAACTGGTATTCTTTCCCAAACATACTAGTCAGTCTCACGCTTTAATTTGTAAATTTTTGCTTGCATTTTAGTGTCGTTGATGACTAGAGAATACTTCAGGGCCTAGGGTTTTTCTGCCAGCATTTTGTAGCTAGTCAGTTTTCTGGCTCTCTTGTGTAGTTCATTCCTGCTGATGTTACTAGGGGTCTGAATCTGAATAAAGCCCACAAACAGCAAAATACTTTCAGGTAGACCTGAAACCCTTTTCAATGACTTTTCTTTCAGTGCAAATATGTAGCAGTAGAGTTTTTTTTTTTAACCAGAGAGGGGAGAGATTTAATAAAACTTTAAAATACCATGGTTATTTCAGTCATGAAAAGTCAATTAATATTTTCAGTATATATTTAGAATGTATGGTTTTCTGAATGCTTGCAGATGAGCTCTGGCTCTGCAAGAGGGATTTTTAGGTGAGCCTTCTGTGGAATGCTTTTTATAGAATTGAAATATGCTGGCAGGCAAAAAAAAAAAAAATGCTGTATTGTTACATGAGTGTTGGGAAGTTGAGGGAAATATTTTCTTCAGTATGGAAAGCCAAATGGTCCACAGGTTCCTACCAGAAGTATTTATTATATTTTATTTTTTTTTGTTGGAGACATTGATTTCAGCTTTTGAGCACTAAATAAGTATATGAAGAAGGACACAAAGAGCTTTGGCTGTTAGCAGTTTCGGAACCTGAGTGTTTTTAAAAAAGTTTATTTTAACTAAAATGTCTACTTAGTTTTATAGTAGTTCTTGCAAGGGTATGCATGTATTGTATGCATGTAATAATGGCATGATGTATGAATGAGAAAAAGATCAAGACTGAGACAAGCTGTCCAGAAAAATCCCTAGTAGCTGTATCCCTTTTCCTTGTAGTTGGATCTTGATCTTAGACCCTTCCTATGTTAAGAAGTGTGGCTGACAGGTCTTGCTGTGAGCTTGATCATATCTTGTATTTTTCATGTATTATTTTTTTTTTTAAATTTTGCTAATTTATTAATGAAGTTGCTTCATTAGGTAGAGGTAGTTTGATTGCAGACAGCAGTTTAGAATTACAGGGTATAGGGCTACCACAGGGATTCAGAGACTTCTGCAGTCTGCAGTTGCAAGGACTTTGCCCTGTATGGGCAAATACTGTGGGTTCTAGAGTATTTGGTCCTTGCAGTTTGTGAAAACAGCAAAATCAGTTTGGCAAGCATCACACTGTTTTTCTACAGTTACATGTGGCTAAAAGAAGGTCATGAATGAAGAAGCTCTGGCTGAGCAGGACAGCCTGAATCTGGAGACTTTATGTTCTCAGGACATTTGGCTGTTTGTCCCATTCGGGTACAGGTGACAGACTTTGAAAACTGGTTGTGAATTCTGTAGGCTTCACTTTTAGCAGAGGGAATCTTACTTAGAAAATATCTGTTAAACAAAAGTTATGAAATTTATTTTTCTAAGGAAATTGTATTTTTTTTAGCTTTTGTTCCTTTTTAGTGTAACCCTCAGAATTCCTACAACCCTGGTAGACTAATGTCTGTCATGGAGCAGAAGTGTTGCTCTCTGTTGTTGTACAGTCTGTATGTTTATGGTAATACAGCTTTGTTGGAAGAAAATAAAGGTGAATCGGTAATGTTTTCTTGTGCGGATTCCTTAGACTTCTTTAACTGTCATACATATCAACTACTAGAACAAGTTCTTTGTTCTAGGAGAATTAAATATTTCAGGTAAAAAAATGAACTCTAGGCAGAAATAATCAAAACAATATCTTTACCTCAATGGCTGCTGATCTAAGAAGACTTTTTTTGCATTGGTACTCTTACCCCAAAACGATCTTAACGATTCTCTCTTTTTTTTTTTTTTTTCCCCAAACATGTGGTTGAACAGTTCAAATTGACCTCTCCAGTAGGCATGAGCTGAAACACAGAAGGTTCTTTCTGAGCATAAGTTGGTTGGACTTGATCTTAAAGGTCTTTTCCAACCTAACAATTCTGTAAGGGAACGCTTTTTTACTCTGAGGGTGACTAAGCACTGGCATTGGTTACACAAAGAAGTTGTGCGGTCTCCTTCCGTAGAAATATTCAAAACTCATCTGTACTCAATCCTGGGCAAAAGGTTGTGGATGGCCCTGCTTGAGCAGAGGGTTTGGGCAAGATGACCTCCAGAGGTCCCTTCTGACCTTAAATGTTCTGTGATTCTCCTTTGTGGTGGCTGAAGTATAGGGTATGATTCTAAAGAAGCTTAAAAGGAATGAATCTTCTGTGATTTGGGGGTTTGCTGCTTCTTGATTCTTGCTCTGGCTGCTTAGCAGTTACTGTGTAGCAAATCCTTTTACAGAGGTGCAGCAGGTCCTTGGCTCTCTCGCCTTTCTGAAAATTTCAGGCTAGGACCTTGACTATATATGAAGCAAGAAGAATGCATTAGAAAAAGGTTCTAAAGAAAGAAAAGGAGAAGCAGCTCTCAACACATAATTGGTGTTAGCACACTAATAACACACACAGGTTCTCTTTACATAGCTTCAAACCTAAAAAGGAAGGTAAAAGGAATTATTCCTGTGTGTGGTCTCAGAGTTCCCAGTGTGGTTGCTGTGGTTATAGGTAACCCGAATTACAGCGTTTGAACTGTCAAGAGTTCTAGGCCATGTGAATTTTCCGTAATCTGTTATGCATCGTTGCCAACATTCATTTAAGAACCACTGGCTTGAGGGGCGGTTCTGTTTACTCTATTCCCTTAGGGTCTCTCTAAGATGTGAGAATGATTTCCAGGGCAGCTAAGGTAGCACAGAGAAAACACGCAAGGGAACATTTATTGTATTCTATTTATATTGATAAAAGGACATGAGAAAACATATACCAATATATTTCTCAGATTTAAGCTTGGATATCTTACCAATACTTTCTTAGTAATAGTATCTCAAACTGTTACCTTTACTTTTAGTTTTACTGCCTGACTTTGCATAAAATATTCTATGCTTTCTTTAAGATATTAGTGTAATAGAAGATGCTAATTTTAAATACTTTTGGAGCTTGGGAGGTATATTTGCTCATCTCAGTGTTCTACAGTAACAAAATCTTGAGTTTATGCGGGAAGGGTATGTTGGGTCTCAATGAAAAGAAGATAGACTTAGATTACACTGGTGTTCTTTAATTCTACATCATTTCTTCCCTATACTTGAAATATGTCTATGCCTTTTCCCCTAACTAATCTCTACAGTTAAATAACCTGTGTTTAAGTTCTATGTTATGTTAAGTTCTGACATCCAAATCATATAAAAACTAACAGCTGAAAAATACTACCTGGGCATATTCATATGCAACTGTCAAAAAGGTGGAACTCCTGGTTTGGAATATTTAGCAAGAAATATAGCGATATTTACCCGAATACCAGATGAAGCTATCAGGGTTGGTTAAGGAAATGCCGATTGTCAGTTATCTGTGTAGATTAGGATGATGAGGATGGTATATCTATATGGTGGGTTGACCCTGGCCAGCAATCAAGCACCCACCAGCCACCTGCTTACTTCCTCCTGCAGTAGGTAGGAGAGAGAATTGGAATAGCAAAAGCAACAAAAAGCTTTGTGGGTTGAGATAAAAAAAAAAAAAAACAAAAACGCCAAAACAAGCAAGCAAACCACCAACCAGGTGATGCAAAGGCAAACATTCACCACCTCCCACAAGCAGATCGATGCTCAGTCAGCCTCTGAGCAAAGACTGCTTTGGAAGGACTACCCCCAAGTTTGTGTTGCTGAGCATAATGCTGTATGGCATGGAATATCTTTTTGGTTAATTTACGTCAGCTGTCCCTTCCAACCTCTCGCCCACCCTAAACCTACTCATTCTGGGGGCAGAGTGAGAAACAGAGAAGGTCTTCACACTGTACAAGCACTGTTCAGCAATAGCTAAACATTGGTGTGTTATCAGCATTGTTTTAGTCACAAATTTAAGACACAGCACCATTTGGTGCTGATGGGTGTAATGCCTGCAGCGCATCCTTGTGGCCGTGCAACTTCTGGAGTCATCTGTGGTCCAGAAAGGGGTGCAGCTGCTTTGTGTCAGCAAACACTGAGCATTTGGCGCCTGGAAGCTAGGTGTCTGGGCTGGTGTGACTTTAAATTCCAGATTGAGTGTTGATCAAAATGTAATAAAACTACATTTTCTTATATGAGCAAATTTTGATTAATTTCTGGATTTTGCTGTGATACATGGACTGAGAGTTGAGTCTTTCCACTTAGTTTCTCATTAAAAGTCATGAGGAATGACTCCTGTTTTTCTTTAAGAAAGTGCTGAGTTAGGTTTAAACTAACCTGATTCTTCTATGATTGCAGAACTAAGCAAAATGTTTTAATGATTCATTATCATCTGTGTTTGATGACTCCTAGTGTAGCAGGAGGAAACATCAATATTGCCATCCCTGTTTTGTTTTCTTGTCCTACCACTTCCTTTCCGCTTGTAAATTACTAAATAGGTTTTGATAGGGTCAGACCCTTTTGTCCCTAAACTTGCCAGCTGCCATTTAACTTCAGTGACAAGTTTTCATCCGTGAATTCCGCAAGCTTGAGCGTTGTATTCGCAGTGCCCTCTCAGTTGGGTGCGAGTAGGCTGTTAGAGATCTAATAAGGCTGTGCTGCCTTTACAGCTGAGTGCGTCCATCTGCGCTTGCTTTGCAGGGAAGACCGCAGGCTGCCATGAGGCACAGCGCTGCTTACATAAGGAAGGAATGGTTGGGAGTGCTCTAATTCTGTCTCCCTCCTTCCACATTCAGTTGTCATCGGTGGTTTATAGCAGAGAGCACCTGCTCGCTGACTCAACTCCCCAGGGTCAAGTTTTCATGAAGGCTGTATCACAGAACTCTGTAGCTGAATTGACCTGAAGCTTGATTGCCGCTGCTCTGTGAGGGACAATTAATTTCAAAAGAATTTGAAGGTTGTAACATTAAGAGTATTTGAATAACTCTGTCTTTAAACTGAAATTTATTATCTTGGATAAGTGCTTTGCCAATCTGATTCTGGTATTTTTGGGCATTTCTAAGAAACTCTAAGAACAGAGTCAAAATGCATGACCGCGTAATGAGCTAAGTGCTCCCTGTTTAGTTTAATTGTATTGATACTTGACTGTCTCTCTCAAGCTGTGATGGAATAGGGTTGATTTATGTTGTAGCTAGACAAACATGCAAATTGCAAAAAAAAAAAAAAAGGCAGTAGCTTTTGCACTGTTTCCATATAGTTAATATTTAATAAATGGCAGTGTTTTAAACTTTGCAGCTGTTCAGTGAGGGCTATCATTTGTTGTAGCGTGCAGACTTGAAGGAATCACTTGTTTTTCAGGGGATTTGTTACTCTGATACTCATTTTGTGCTTTCTCTGTCTGTGTATTTGTTTATGGATGCCAATAGGTAGCTTCTCTCTAGTAAAAGCATCCTAATTTATTATGTAATTTTGTTGACATTATATGCTTGGTCAGTTAATGTCTTTAAATAAAACCTCAAACTTCTATTTCTCTGTTGTTGATTTGAATGGCATTCTATTACTTCGTTAACAGAGAGAAGACTTGTGTTTTCATCTGGACAGAGCATATCTGACAATAAACAGATTGCTTAATCTGTGTACCCAATATTTTACATTTTTCTGGGAGCACAGATACCATATTAGCTATTTATGATAAGGTTGCTAATCTGATAAATGGTGAATTGTGACCATCAAATACTATGTCACGTATGTCAGTATTTTTGTTTTGTTTCCTGTGGTACACGGGGAATGTGTGGAGGATTTTATTTTTTCTTTAATTAACAAATTTGTCAGTGCATTTAAAAGTACAGGTTGCACATCCCACTGCCAACTTTTTCGATTGGCATCATCTCCTGTATTTTTGGGTATTCAAAAATACTGGCCTTTAAGACAGGTTCAGTATTTTGCAGTTTGTCTTGTTTCATGGTCTAAGCTGATGTGTCTAAAAGCATTTTTTTTCCTCCAATATAAGGAAAGGTGATTGCATAACTAGATTTTACTGTTGATTTCCCTGGAATATGATACTATAGGTTATTACTTTGACTTGGTATGGTACAGAGGTATCAGTGAAAATAGTGTTTTTGTCTGGTTATTAATTCTTCTAACAAAAAACTGTCAAACTGTTATTTCATTTTTACATTGAAATGAAGACAGACCCAAGTCATAGTTTATGAATCTCTGACACCTGCCTGAAAAGTTAAAATATATCTCACTTGCTTGTTACCATTTCAGATTGACGACGTCTTTCCTGTTTTTCTGTCTCCCTGGTTTTCCGTACAACATAAAAGTTTTGTCTTTGCTGTTATCCAATTGCTTGATTTCAGCAGGGATATTATTCGGAATATTCTTCTTGTTACTACTGAAAGAATAAAATAAAAAGTCACTTCCTGCATAATAAAAGGGAGCTGTGCAGCTCTAGAAGTACCCAGTATTTGGCTGGTAATAGAGCATCAAACCATTTTTGTGAGAATACAAGTGAAAAAAAGTATTGTAGTCTCATCTTTGCCTTAAGCTAGTTCAGACATAGTATTAATGAATGGATGAATTTGTGTTTTATTTGTAACCTGCATTAGATCTCAATCCTGCCCTTTGAATGAAAGTTAAACAATTGAATTTTCAGAGTTAAGTCCAAACTGGACTGTTTCGCTGTTCACACTGGCTGTTAACTACTTTGAGCAGTCTTCAGCGTGATCTTCCAGTAGCCGAGTCTTTGAAGATTTCTGAAATCTAACCTAAATTGATTTCCTCTGCCTTTTCCTTAAGGATTTTTGCAGTAAGAGTCATCTGTCAAGTCAAGCTGGACTGTATAGTCAAGTCAAGCTGGACTGTATAGTCCAGTTGCTGATTCTAGGGTCCAGTCCTGACTCCCAAACATCTTTCTTTTTCCTCTTTAGCAATATGAAAGGTAGGACCAAAAAAAAGCCCAAGATTTAGCTTTGCAAAGAGTTACAAAGGTTTTCTTTGAAAGAGTAATGCTTAAGATGTTACAGATGTAAGCAATGAATTTGCTAAATGTGTGCCTTCTCTTTCTTCTCTCTTGGGGTCTGAGGGCTGTTAGGAAGGTGGAAAGGCTTGCAGGCGGCTCAGGGTTTATGGTCACCCATGAACTAGTCTTGAGAAACTCCTGGTGCTTTGACGCAGGGTGTGATGTGTGCAGCTCCTCATTTCGCAAAGGCAGTTTTTCTGTTCTTATTTATGAAATATTTTAAGATTATGCTTTTGTTACCCATCGTCTTTTAGAGAAAAGTTGAAATATCTCTGTGCGTCATGTGTTATGATTTCTCATTTACTCATATACTTACAGTTACCACTTAAATTCTATTGAAACGTTACAAGGGTATTTAATTTTTCATTAACATATAGTTAATTTAAAGTCCTTTTTGAATTCCAGAAGAAAATTCACAGACTGTCGATTAATCAGTATTGCAGTTCATACAGATATGCTACACATTTTAATAAAAATTATGTATAGAAATGTTATTGACCTGATAGTCAAGATAAGTCAGTTGGTAATCTCATTCAGATGCTAGTGAGTAAGTTGCTTTTCCTGTGTTTCAAATTAGCACCTTTGATTAATTCAAAGTTATGCTTTCGTTACTTCAGTTGCTTAGACATTGTTTTTGTATGTTGTCTGGTGTCTTTGATCTTGAGAGTGAATGTTTAAAGATAATAATCTCTTTGGTTCATGGAGGAGGTTTAAAGGCCTTTCTAAAGTCATGGATTGGATCATTTTTGAGTTGTCAATTTAAAGTGAGAGCTCAGGCCTTCATAGGGTCGAACAATTACTTCTTTTTGTAGGGGAAAGGAAAGCTTCTTGCATTAAGTTTTCATGTACTCCAAGTACTGGAGCAGACTTCTCTTTTACCTCTCTTTTTCTTGTTATGCTAATATTTACAGAAATTGATTTTGTGCCCTTTAATCATACTCGGGTATATTTATTGCAAAGACACTTAAAGGACGGTGTCTTGTAATTAAAGGTGTGCTTTTTAGCTTTTCAAAAACCGTGACCGTTTCAGGGATGGAAAGGATACCTGCTATTGATAGGGCTTGCATATACTATGAAATTACAGCTGCGAATTCTTTGAAGGATGCAGTAGGTTTAAATTTATACATTTTAAAGATTTGTGATACTGAAGCAAATTATTTCTTTCCAACAGAATGATGCAGAACTAAACTTTGCAAAGCAAAAGTTAATTGGGTGACTTAGTCCAGAAATGGGAAGTAAAGTCCCTGGGACATTGTTTAGTTGTGGTTTCTCAACTAAAATATCTTATGCTGCAGTGTTTCCTAGAGCTTCCTCAACTACAAGCTTTTTGTCTATGAGAATTTTAGCAGGAAGAAAAGGTGGTCAGGACATAAGATACTGATTTATTTTTATTTTTATTTTTTCTTGAATGAGACAGGACTTCGAGGTAGGTGCAGTACTGAGCAGCAATACTATGTGAATCATAATCTTTGGTTTCTTCTGAGGAAATGTAAACAGGATGCTGTAAACTTCTAGTTGTGTTGTTGTTTCCTATGCCTAATTCTTACATACATGGTGAGAAGTACTGACTTTCTTAAAGGGAAATATCAGACCTTGCGTGTCTAGATAATAAAATCAAAGTTCCCTTTTTTTTTGCATCCTGTTGCATTCTGTTGTTGATGCGCTTTGTTGAGTTGTGGCAGTGTTTGAAACTGAATTCTATGGGGTTTTTTCTCTCTTCAGGGTCCTTAATCTGCAGTGCGAGTCAGTTGAATTTTATTTTTGTTTTATTAGTACTGCTTTGAATGATCTTACATATTTTAACTTCTCCCGCCAGTTGCTTTTCTCAAAGTTTTTCTTAAATAAGGATAACTTCCTTAGTAATACAGAATCTTCTCAAGTGTAATATGTGTTTAACTTACTTGCATACTTAAGATATGAGGAAAATATTAATAGGACTGACTTCAGCCATTTGAGCAAGGGGGTATAGAAGCTTGCAACTTTTGTGTATCAAAAGCTGTGTGACTGGGAGTTCAAAACAAGAAAACTGTGTGGGCTTAGACTGGGTTTATTAAAACATAATCATCTTTTTCTCCGTTGAATTCATGTGTACACAGTTTGACTGCAGTTTATTGTGTCTCTCAGCTATTTGAAACATTGGTGTTGGTTTTACAGCTGTAAAGATAACTAATAAAGGTTTTACATTGCTAGAAGTAGAAGAAAGAAAAGATGCCTAAATGTCTCTTAAAGAAAAAAAGATAGAGAATGGAGCAGGGGAGGGCAGAAAACCTGTGTAATCAGAACTTCTGACTATGTCATATTAAAAAGTTTTGGTTCTTTTTAGAAACACATGATATAATATTACATGATGTAAAAAGTAACCCCTGGCAGTATGTTACTCATACCTAGTGTATTTGGCAGCTTTTTATTTTGTTACAAACTTGATGGGTGTTTATGAAGCAAGAAAGAATTGATTTCAGATTCCTAGGTTAAGGTGATTATTTTTATCCTTAGCAACTGGCAGTCAGAGGGATGAATATATTCCCTTGATCCTGTGTCAATGGAAGCGGTAATGTTTATGCCCGAGATCTTCAAGACCCAGTGAATTCAAAATTTTGTAGAAGTCAAAATCTTACAGGAGTTTGGATAGTTTCTGCTTCAGAGAATTCTGGTTTTTGTAATAAATTATAAGTAAATGAAATGTGACTGCGTATAAATGTTTCAATGCTTATTTTGTAGATGATGTTCTGACACCAAGTATAGCAAACAGTAATTTTGCTTACCAAGTACCCAGCTTCCATAAGTGTGAGATCTGTTTGCTGTCTTTTCCAAAAGAGACCCAGTTCCAGCGCCATATGAGGGATCATGAGCAAAATGACAAGGTATGAAGTTTAGTAGATATAAACTTAGAAAATACCTGTGTATATTGATATTTTCATATACTGACAAGTAAAGCTAACACAAGAAATTCTTTTCAGTTTTTTTTTAACCACATCACTAATAACTACTACTTGGGGACCCTCAGAGTTTTATGAAGTTTCTCTTTCATTTTTCCTCGTTTCCTTTGAGACAGGACCTTACTTTGCTATTTAGTTAGATTGTTGTTTCCAGTTCAGTAATTTCTAACTTTAGCCTTTTTCTTTGGTTTATAAAATATTCAGGTAGATGAGAAAAATGTATGGGTTTCTTTTAATCAAATTTGCAAATTGATTCTACCCATTAGCAATAAAGAGAAAATGATGCTTATATTGATTAACTAGACCACTGCTAGCCTCTTACAGCTGTTTTCAGTAATGTCAAGTGACCTAATCTCGTATGTATGTATTAGTAGATTAATGTCGTCCCTTTAGCTGCTTACAAATCAAATATGGGAAAGAATGAGAAAAATACAGATACATGATTAGGACTGGACTGACTTAAATGATGCTTTTGTCACAGGTTTCATCTGTAACCTGAAATGTTTCATTTCTGTTTCTTGCATTCTATTTCACAAAGCTAAAACACTTTACAAGTGATGGAAAAGTAATTTTATTACTGTTCGAGGTAGCTGTAGATACAGATTAATTTTTACAAAATGTAGGACTTTGAGATGATAATTCATGTATACAAAGAACTACTTACACAAGTTTCAATGTTGTAAAGTTGATATATAAAAAATGGAAGTTGATATTGCTAAAACAATTGTGTAAGAGCCTATGTCTAGCAGTGAAAGTGCTCTTAAAGAATGGAAACTGATTGTGAAAATACCAACTGAAGAACAGCCAATCCTAGCATAAACTAAACTGCTTTGCTGGTGCAATTACTAATTTTGCTCAAGGAGAGTTCATGGTCCGAGTTGAAGAAAGAAAATTTATTTCCATCTCTTGCTCATTTTTCTCTCCTATCTTCATTCAGTTTGTTTTGAACCTCTTCTTCCTTTAGTTCCCCTACCTTCTTTCCCCATATGCTCTTGAAATACTGTATTTGCGTTTTCAGTAGTGGGCTGCAAAGAGAAAATAATTAAGACTGGTGTTATTAAGGATCATTATCATATGTGGGTATCTGAATTGCATTTTTTGTTTTAAACATTTTGATTTTTATGTTTATATGGGTCACCTAGACTGTATGTAACTTATGGGAAATTTGTCTTTATTTTTGTGGTTTTAACAAACAGCCTCACCGATGTGACCAGTGTCCGATGTCATTCAATGTTGAATTCAACTTGACACTTCATAAATGTACTCATAATGGTGAAGATCCTACGTGTCCTGTGTGCAACAAGAAGTTCTCCAGAGTTGCCAGTCTGAAAGCTCATATAATGCTACATGAGAAAGAGGAGGTAATTCATTAAACTTCATAATTTAAATTTTGAAAACACATGTCATAATGGTTGTACTTAATCACTTACCTACATGCTTTAGCCTAGAGGATTGAATAAGTGGTCTTATTCAGAAGAAAGGTAAGACTTTTAGTGGGGAGTCTGTTTTAAAAATAGTAGGAGAAATTAATGTACTGGATATAAGCAAGTGTTCCTTTCCAGTATTTAATAACA
This sequence comes from Numenius arquata, assembly GCF_964106895.1. Classification (NCBI taxonomy): domain Eukaryota; kingdom Metazoa; phylum Chordata; class Aves; order Charadriiformes; family Scolopacidae; genus Numenius; species Numenius arquata. The sequence continues at coordinate 32,607,288 of NC_133579.1, forward strand.
AAGAGAATCTGTGCATGTTTGATAGGTACCATATCATATATGAATATTAACTTGTTAGTTATTTACAAATGCTTTCATTTTGAAGCAATTTCTGTGATTTCATGTACATTGATAAGACCACATGTAATAGCCTAGGTGATCATTTTTCGTGGCAGGTGTCGTGGTGAGGCGCTCTCACCATCTATTTCTTACATCATGAAGCTTTTCCGATATCTAGAATTCCCACCCCTTTTTTTGAGTGGTTATTTTGCTTGAGAAGACTTCTTGTTCCTTCCTCTCTCACAATTTCATTTTCCATTTTTATAAGGCATTGGTTAAATTCTTAGCAAACAGTTAATGTGTAATAGTATTTTGCACACTTCATAGTCATTACTGCAATTAATTGTACTGCCCAGAACATCAAGTTTTCAATCATGTAATTACCTCTTCCTCCTGTGAAAGCCTTTTAAAATTGCACTTTGCATTGGAGATTTGGATCTGAGTCAAGTATGCACGTTTGTCGCCAGACTTCTAATCATAAACATAGTAATAGTATGTTTCTCCCTACCAACTGCAGACAGCTTACAGCAGTTCTTACCAGTAGGTTTGGGATGATAGGCCTGTTCACATTTTTCCCTAAAGCAGGCAGGGAACGCCATCTCTAGAGAATGTATTCCTTCTTAAATCTTGTTATCAGTTCACGTTTTGTCATGTACACAACTGAGTGAAAATGAGAGGACTTAAGTACAATTTTGTTGCATGTTAATGTATCTATAATGATACATAGTTTAATGGGTATTTATTGAGGAAACTTGACTTATGAGTTGCTAAAAAAATCAGAATAAGGAAACTGAGCATCAAGGAAGATGCCCAAGAATTATTTTATTATTGTTTTTATAACAGTGATTTTTCATCCACTTCAGCTGCTCTGATTTTGATACTTAGTGCAGATGTCAGAAGAACAGGTTGTGTGATGCCTTTCAATTTAGAATTCAATCTGCAGCTTAAAAACTAAATTTATTTATTAACACCTTTCAACTGCTAATGAATATATTCTTGTAATGCTGGATAATTCTGTGATAAAACAGATGAAATAACAATAAATTCATACAGAATTGCAAGAATGACTTTCCCAGTAGTTATGCACGGGGCCTGTAGGACAGCTGGAACTTGAAGCAGAGGGTCTTGACGATGGCGCTACCTGTCATTCAGGAGTTTTTCCTAATGTGCATGATAAGAAGTTAAGTTACCAGTGGAGTACATTCTCTTTCCTGTTCGCTATCACTTTCTTACTCTTCCTGTTAAAAAGGCTGAAAATCTGAAAACGGAGCAAAGATACATACTCACTTACTCATACATAGCAGTTGAGGAGAACACTGCACAAAGCTAAGTTTGGGTAACCTTGGTCTTGCTTTGCGCTGCATCAGCCAACTTTATCTACAGATGAATGCAGAAGAGCAGTAACAAGAAACCAGTATAATTATAATCACAGAATAGTTTGGGTTGGAAGGGGCCTTCAAAGGTCATCTAGTCCAACATCCCCTGCAATGAGCAGGGACCTCTTCAAATAGATCAGGTTGCTCAAAGCCCCATCCAACCTGACCATGAATGGTTCCAGGGATGGGGCATCTGCCACCTCTCTGGGCAACCTGTACCAGTGTTTCACCATCCTCATTGTAAAAATTTCTTCCTTCTGTCTAGGCTAAATCTTCCCTGTTTTAGTTTAAAACCATTGCCCCTTGTCCTTTCACAACAGACACTGCTAAAAAGTTGGTTCCCGTCTTTCCTGTAGGCCCCCTTTAAGCACTGAAAGGCTGCAGTAAGGTCACCTGTGGAGCCTTCTCTTCTCCATGCTGAACCATCCCAACTCTCTTGGGCTGTCCTCATAGGACATCATGATATTCTATCCCTTTCATCATTTTTGTGGCCCTCCTCTGGATGCGCTCCAACAGGTCCATGTCTTTCCTGTGCTGAGGGCTCCAGAGCTGGACACAGTACTCCAGGTGGGGTCTCACCAGAGCAGAGGAGCAGAATCACCTCCCTCGACCTGCTGGCCACAGTTCTTTTAATGCAGCTCAGGGTATGGTTGGCTTTCTGGGCTGCAAGCACACATTGTCGGCTCATGTCCAGCTTTTCATGTGCCAGTATCCCAGCATCCTTCTTGGCAGGGCTGCTCTCAATCCCTTCATCCCCCAGCCTTTATTGATACCAGGGGTTGCCCCCACCCTGGGTGCAGGACCCTGCCCTTGGCCTTTTTGAACCTCATGAGGTGCGCACAGGCCCACTTCTTGAGCTTGTCCAGGTCCCTTTGGATGGCATCCTGCCCCTCAGGCCTGTCAACTGCACCACTCAGCATGGTGCCATCTGCAAACTTCCTGAGAGTGCACTTGATCCCACTGTCTGTGTCATTGATGAAGATACTGAATGGTTCTGGTCCCAGTACAAACCCTTGACGGACACAAATAAGCATCTTGAGCTCTCCAGTTAGGTTTGGGAAAGCATATCTGTCTGTATTGAAATGCAGATTTTCATGATTGATTGCTCCTGTGAGAGGATCCAGAAGGAATTTTCTGGGCTGTTTAAATCTATTTTGTAAAAAACTAACTTTTATCCTTGTGTTCTTTGTGATTTGTTTGTGATAAACTGGTGTAATGGAAAAAACTCATTTGAAATTCCTCACGAAAGGTAGCTTTCTTTTAATCATAAAGAACGTGCCTTGTGCAAATATGCCTGACCTTGTAGAGGACTCAAAAGATGGGTTGACATAGTGCTTAGTGACATGGTTTAGAGATGTGTTTTTTTGTTTTTGTCAGAGTTAGGTTGATGGTTGGACTAGATGATCTTAAAGTTCCCTTCCAACCTAGATGATTCTTTGATTCTTGGTTTTGTCCATTTCCTCAGTGGAAATGGACAGTGGTACTTTTTGAGCTGGTGAGACAAGAATGCAAATACAAACTGAAAAAAAAATAATTTATAGCATTAAAACTGCTAATATGTCTTCTTTCTCCGAGAGGATAAGGTTTTCTTTGGCTTTACGAAAATCTTAATATGTTGAAAAAGTTAAAATGGATGTTTGGTGGATATAGAGTAAAAATTAGAGTTTAAAAATACGGGTTTTTTTTGTGGTTTGTTTTTTCTTTGTTTTTTTTTTTTTTTTTTTTAAATGCTCACTGTATTTCATTTGTCCTGTCTCATAATTTGGCAGTAATGGTCTTTGAAAAAATGCAAATTAAAATAATCTTTTACAGATGGTAGGAGTCATACTAAACAGGTGAAGATCACGAGTTCCAAAGTGTGCCTTCAGATATTGCATCTGATAAAATAAAATCAGTTAAAAAAGGCAGAATAAGATGAGTAAAGCTTTCCAAAATTATTTCTGAGTTTGGGAATTCTAAGTATTATCTGGCAATGTATGAACAGTCCCTTTTGTTTAGTGTTAAAAGGTAGATTTAACCATAGTGAGGTTAACAACCTATGGTTACTTGTTCTTTGTGTGGTGGTGGATATTTTGTTTCTTGAGGGGCACAAAAATGAATCTGATACTGTCTATTCCAGAGAGAGACTATTGGGTTTGATATATTTCTGGCTTTTTGTACAGTTTTTCTATTTTATCATGTCTTTGCTTTCCTACAGCAAGTTCCACAGTAACGAATAAAAATACATGGACTTCTGTTGTCCCAAAATGCTGCTTCTTAGGCTATTCTTTTGGTTTTGGAAGTTGCTTAATAGAGTATGTGTAATAGCAACTTAATGTTATAGATACTGTGTGTCTGAAAAATTCTGAGAAGTGAATGACAAATTCTCTATTTTGGGGACCATGAGCTTGGCATAGTATGCATTGTAAGCTTTTCTTTGGCTAGGTTTTCCCCACTTGTACAAAAGGTTTGTCATAAACCAAATTTGTTGTATAAGAACAATATTTTTCAATATGAAGTTGTTGTGGCTTAACCCCAGCCAGCAACTAGGACCACACAGCTGTTCTCTCATTCCCCAGGTGGGATGGGGGAGAGAATTGGAAGGGTAAAAGTGAGAGAACTTGTGGGTTGAGATAAAGACAGTTTAATTGGCAAAGCAAAAGCTGCGTGCACAAGTAAAGCAAAACAAGGAATTGATTAACTGCTTCCCATGGGCCGGCAGGTGTTCAGCCATCTTCAGGAAAGCAGGGCTCCATCACATGCAGTGGTTACTTGGGAAGTCAAACACCATCACTCTGAATGTGCCCCCCTTCCTCCTCCTTCCCCCAGCTTTATATGCTGAGCACTATGTCATATGGTATGGAATATCCCTTTGGTCAGTTGGGGTCAGCTGTCCTGGCTGTGTCTTCTCCCAACTTCTTGTGCCGCCCCTGCCTCCAGCCCGCTTGCTGGTGGGGCAGGGTGAGGACCAGAAAAGGCCTTGATTGCCTAGCAACAACTGAAAACTTAAGTGTGTTATCAACATTATTCTCATCCTAAATCCAAAGCATACATAGCACTGGGCCAGCTGCTAGTAAGAAGGTTAACTCTATCCCAGCCAAAACCAGGGGAGAACTATTCTTACTCATATTTGAATCTACATCCTGGAAAAGAAAGTCGTATGTATTTGTTTATTTATCGTCCCACGCTGTAACTTGAGTTCAGTAATAATGATCTCTAGGTTAAACAAGTAATTTTTCAGGTAGCATTTCATTTCATTAAAGGACTTCCAAAGATTTTTTTTTTTTTTAAGATTTTGTGTGGAAATGTCTGGCAATATTGCTTAATTCTTGTTTTTTCAGACTTAGAGAACAAATTAATTGTCAAAGCATTTTAAAAATGGCAGTGCATATCTTCCACTTGTTTAAAACGTTCTTGTCAATATCATTATTTAAATGAACACTGTTTTTTTTTCCCCCTTGTTGATCATTCAAGGAGTTAAAAAAGGGAGGGAAGATATAAACCATTTTCATTTGCAGTGATAATTACAATTATTGAAAAATGAACAGAGGAAAACTGTCTAAAGTAACAGACACACCAGTAAGGAACATGTAACAGATGTATTGCCAAAGAGATGGTGAATATTTTTACACATTTAATCTTAACTCTCTGCTTAGATTTTGTAAAATAAAGATACACTGAGAAATGAAATGAATGGTTTTGAAAAGCTAAAGAAAGTGAAATAAATGCAGAGCTTTTAGTTTTCATTCAAACGATATTTGACTTTGATTCTTCCTCTGAATTTCAGAGAAGTGGCAGTGCTTTTGCATTAAACATTATAAATATGATTTCCGTTCTAAATGACATGGAATACTAATATAACTGGAAAGTGGTATGTTTAACACTGCTGTAAAATTAATGAGTTGAAGTGATATCTGTCAAAAACATGTGTCCCTATTTATTTATGTTGTCTTTTCTGTGAGGATAGCTTAAGAAAAGTAAGTAGTAACTGTGGTGGGATTAGTGTTAAAAAGTAAGTGACAATCTGTATCATTTTATGTCGCGACGGAGGGAAGACAGGGCCACTCAATATGAGTGATCAGCAAGCTTCGTTTATTGATTCACACAGTGGCCTTTTATGTTCTAACATAATTAGCTCATACATATTACAAAAGTTAAGCTCATGATTGGTTAGTTCTTAGAAAGATCAACTCCGCCCTTGGTTCCTTCTTTACAGTTACTTTCATCCTCTTTTCCCATGCCTGAGCAGCTGCAACCTCTCTGTTATCTTACAACAATTATAGTCAAGGACGAGGTGTCTTTACCAGCCCAGTAGTTACGGGGGCTGAATCCGATGTTTCTCAAGCTTTTGCTCGGCCAGCTGGATCATGTCTACGTAACCCTTCTCAGCTAGCCATTCTCCCACAATTCCCCCATTTTTATTTTGAATGACACAGGCTTGGTTAAACATCCGTAACACAAGGGTTTTCATACAAGACAACACAACTCACACAAAGCAATGCTATTAGTACAATGATTAAGACTAGCAATCCCGTCTGTAAAAGGTTTCTCAGCCATCCAGACAGACCCAACCAGACTCCAAGAGCACCCCTATAAGGCACGTAGTAAATGGGGAGCGGGGTGTTGCTAGGCTTGCACAAAAGCTGGTCGTGTTGAGTGATCGAGCTAAAGTTATCCACACATTTTCTCGTGGGTCAAACATCTCACTATATGGGATGGCTCTTATGCTTACAACTAAGGCAACTACTATAAAGCTTTCTATACCTAAATTAACCATTTTCTCTGTTTCAACTTCTAAGCAAATAGCATGCACATAATACCTAGGGGTTACAGACCCCACAGACTGTACAATTAATTTCTGTCTTTGCGACCTCGTGGTTCACACTCAGGCGCAGCGGTCTCAGTCCGTTGGTTTACGGTGATTAGTCGGGTCACCTTCAGCGGCGACTTCAGGGTGGTCGATGGCGGGCCTTACCCAACGGCTGGGAACCCAGATGGTACCTTGTCCCCTATGGTCCATCGTAGAAGGGGTGACTTGCGAGCAAGGGTCAATCCTCCTACTCCCGCGACTGTGGCGCTGCTCGCGTAGGTCGGCCATTGAGCTGGCCACTTATGCGTGCTGATTATGGAAATGTCAGCGCCAGTGTCTAGAAGAGCAACAAGTGATATAGTTAGGTTGGCGTATTGCACAGCAACCGGGCGTTGTGGCCTTTGGTGCAAGCCGACAGTTAGTAAGGCCATTTGTCCTGTAGATCCAAAGGCTCCTTGCCCTCGTGGCTGCTGTTACAGCGGTGGAAGGGCTCCCGCAAGATGTGGTAGGGGAATTAATTGCGCCACCTTGGTGCCTTTAGCGATGAAGAGCGGTGGAAATAACGTGTGGGCCATGATCTGGATCTCACCGTGGTAATCTTTATCAATCAGTCCCACCAACACATTAAGTCCCAGCATGGTGGCTGATGAACGGCCTATAAGTAGTGCTCCGACAGCTTGTCCATTGATACAGATTGGTCCCTGTGTGCCGGTAGCAATGCTGACAGGCTTTGAGTCCAACAGGGTACAATCTACTGCTGTTGCCAGGTCCAAGCCGAGGCTTCCGCTTGTGGCTGGTCTGAGCTGAAGGGATTGAGTGCTGCCGGATATGCAGCCGCTTTTTGTGTCAGCGCGGGGCGGCTCTTCCCGCTGAATCGTCCGTTTCCCGGTTTGGTAGCGCGACATGCAGTCTCATTGTGGTTGTCCGACCGGCAGTTTCTGCACCATACTGAGCCGGCGTTGCAGTTCCGTCTGATGTGTCCAGCAGCGCCGCAACGGTAGCATCGTGGGCGAGGTGATCCAGTAGCATTTAATCGATGAACGGAGGCTTGCAAAGGAGCAAGGGCTGCAAGAACTTGACTCTGCGTAGCCTGCGCGTGTTCCTTTAAACTATTCCCTAGTTCCTTTACTGCCTCAACTAACATTGCCTGTGGCCCTACCGGTACCTGAGCCATCCTTTCTAGTCCTTCCTCGATAGTCCATGTCCCTGGCAATGTAGCCAAGATGTTGCGTGTGGCCGGATTACTATTTTGTATAGCACACTGCTTTAGTATAGTGCCTCTGAGATAATCGGGCACCCCGGCCGCCTGTATGGCGTTTGCTATTCGATCGATAAACAGGCCAAATGGTTCCTCTCTTCCTTGCTTAATACCCATATATGAAGGGATTCCTTTTTTTTTTTTTTTTTTTTTTTTTTCAGCTCGGTGTTGCAACGGGGCGTTAGCGACTGCCCGCCATGGCTTTATCAACTTTTTGGCTGATTTATTATCGCATATAACTTCGTCAAACAATTTATCCTCATATTTACGCCATTCCTCGTGTTCAAAAACCGTATCTGGATTATCAAAGCAACCTCTCGCTACTCCATACGCTGATAACCCAGGCAACTCCCTTTTACAATCTATACCCTGAACGCTCCGCTTTTCTAAAAAGCATTTGAGCAAATCGTACGCCGCTTGTCTGTTCATACCTTCGTTATCTATACCCTAAATGCTCCGCTTTTCTAAAAAGCATTTGAGCAAATCATACGCCGCTTGTCTATTCATACCTTCGTCAGCGCGCTGTTGCAGCCTTCCAGACTTCGGCGGCGCGTAGCCGGCAGGACACTCTCTATAGGTGCTCCAGGGCGCGGGGACCTTTTCCTTTAATCCCTTTCGCTCTTGGGTGCGGGGACCTTTTCCTTTAATCCCTTTCGCCTCCTGCGCTGCTTACAGGACCAGCACTGAGACTCCGTTGACCGTGGCTCGCAGGTTCAGCCCTCTGTAGGGTCCCTGTTCGGGCGCCATTTGTCGCGATGGAGGGAAGACAGGGCCACTCAATATGAGTGATCAGCAAGCTTCGTTTATTGATTCACACAGTGGCCTTTTATGTTCTAACATAATTAGCTCATACATATTACAAAAGTTAAGCTCATGATTGGTTAGTTCTTAGAAAGATCAACTCCGCCCTTGGTTCCTTCTTTACAGTTACTTTCATCCTCTTTTCCCATGCCTGAGCAGCTGCAACCTCTCTGTTATCTTACAACAATTATAGTCAAGGACGAGGTGTCTTTACCAGCCCAGTAGTTACGGGGGCTGAATCCGATGTTTCTCAAGCTTTTGCTCGGCCAGCTGGATCATGTCTACGTAACCCTTCTCAGCTAGCCATTCTCCCACAATTTTAACCCGTAAAAGTGTAAAATCCCTGAATCTACTGTTAAGACGTTTCTGGTTAGAAAGTAGTATTTTTTACAAATGGTTGCGTAGACTGAAACGTAATGGCACTGAGGTAAATTTCTGTCTATCTTGAACTGGCCTACCAAGGAAATAGAGAGTGGTTGTGAGGGTGCTACTGAACCACTTGTTTCTGCTACCATATGAACTTCTTCAGAATTCAGTTTCAATTGAGTTTCTTAAAATATGAATATTAACCATAAGCTCGCAGTGATTATTGTTCATGATTTATATTATGGGGCTCAAACTTTTTTTGCTTTTATGCTTTTATTGCTGCTTGCTCCGAGCTGCCAATGTCCAAAGAAGGATACATTCATCTACTGGAGCAAAGCTTGTATTGCTGTGTGGGAATTTTAAAAAAAATCAGTGTCTATTATCTCTTTCAGAATCTTATCTGTTCAGAGTGTGGCGATGAATTTACTTTGCAGAGTCAGCTGTCCATACACATGGAGGAACATCGTCAAGAATTGGCAGGCAGTAGGATCCACAGCTGCAAGTCTTGCAAAAAGGAATTTGAAACTTCCTCGCAGCTAAAGGAGCATATGAAAACTCACTATAAAATAAGGTAACAATCACGGGACTGTAACAAAATGAGCAGATGCTACTTTTATGGTGATAGCTAGGGGAAGCAAGAGTAGCATTTCCAGTCAGCAGAGTACCATGATCTATGCAGATCACTTCTTTTCTTTGGTATGCTGTTATGAAATTACATTTATTTTTTAAAACCTTGCTCAAGTAGGTGGTTATTTTGGGAGGCTTTTCTTTTTTTTTTTTTTTTTTCCCCGCTGTTTTTGTATTTAGGCACTCATACTAAGCATTGTTCCATCCACTAGCTATTTGATGTCGGAGTGGGAGACAGACCCGGAGTAGCGATGAGTCTCAATATGAGTATGATCGTTCTCACTTTATTCAAGTTCTCACAGAGTATATAAAGACAGACAAGCAGAGCACGCGCTAGCAGCAGCTATACGATTGCCTTACAGTCTCTGTTCACGCGCCTAGAGTGCTCACACAATTAGTGCGGACCTCTTGTCCACGCGCAGCAGATGTTTCTCTATCTCCCGGAGGCAGTACCGCTTATCTTTGTTTATCATGTAGCTACTTCTTCATGCTTCTGTTTTTCAAGGAGAGTTCACAGCCTCCTCCGGGCTTTCATCCCTATCAAAGACTGGGTTGCTCATTGCAATCAAGTCGTGCCCCTTTTCACTCAGCCATTCCTCCACAATTTATAAACACAGGCAAAGTTTCTATGATACAGAGTGATTTTTGAACTGGGTTTATGTGTGATTTTAAAGGCTAATGGCAGTGCATTGAAGAAAACATACACTAATTTTACGTAGCAGTTACTGTAATTGCGAAAATCCCAATACTTACCTTCTGCAAAGAAATAAGTTGTTCCTTGCACTTTAATCATCTTTTGCAAGTAGTCCTCACAGCCTGCTGCAAGTTTCTTGTAAATCTGAAAAAGCACAAAATGAAGGGAAAAATCAGGCTGAATGAGTGCTGTTCTTACTTTCTGGGAAAACTTGTTCTGTCTTTCAGCTCTCTAGTTTAACTTCGCTTTTAGGAGGATGGAAATTACTTTAAGTTAGGAGAAAGAAAAACTTACTCTGTCAGTTTAGTTTAAACATTAAGAGAGGCTTATGTTTTTGACAGCTGATCTCTCTTTTAATCCTTGCTCTGTAAAAACAGATGGGAAAATATATGTTTAAAATCGAGAAATATCGGGTATTTCCAATTATTTTTATTAGCAAATGATGCAGGTTGTGAGATCTTAATAATTGTGTTCCAGAAGTTTTAAAAAAAGTGTTGTAGATTTCCATTTGCAAACTGAAAATTGAGGTGCAGTTATGTTTCTATTGAGTTATAATATTACACACAAAAAAACATTCTTGTTGTGAACATCTCCTGTGGAAGTTACAATGAATAAATAAAGAATAGATGAGTGAATCTAACAGATGGCTGTGATTTTGAGAGAGTACTATGCATGCTACATTCTGATATAAATGAAATATTAGTGCTCCACAATAATTTATCTTTATTTCCATAAATATGAATTACTTGCAGATTCAGAGCTTCTTTATATGAGATTCACCTTATTTACTATTTAGATGTGGGAACACGTTGCATTCGTGTTCAAGAAACTATTGTTCCTAACAGTGCTTTACTGTCCTTTCACCAGCAGTACCAAAACCACGTATGTGAGCCAGGTTAATGAATTGCATCAGTGATCCTGCTCCACCTTCTGAGATTCAGGAGAAGTTATTTTGAAAGGAAAAATGTGGACATTCTGATTTTTAATTTTTTTTATTTTTATTTGACACAATCCTCTCATATTGTTCAGCTCCACTATAAAAAGTTAACATTTGACCCAGCTTGTTTGACTGTATATAAAGTTCAAAGACATACCTCAGTAGTTAAAAATTTTACTATTTGACTCTTGCTTTTCATTATAAAATAAGTTTCAAAAAATTTTTACATTTTAAAATTATGAAGAGCCTTGTTCCCTTAAGGTTTTTTTCATAAAGTAGTTGCACTTTTCCTTCCCAAAAAGGTGTTTATTTTGTGTTTGAAATATTTGAAGGGAAAACTTTTACGAAGTTATAATTTAAATTTCGTATCTACCTTTTGCAAAAAAAAAAATGGTCATTATAACTCTAAATGAGGGGATCTTTTAGAAGGTGATGTGACCTTGAAAGATTGTCCTTGCAATTGTCTCCAAATTGGATATTTTTTCCTTTATTAAAATGCCACAGTTACAGTTGAAACAGATGTTACTCATCAGAGAGCCTCATCTGACAATCAGGCTGGTCTAGATCTGTCCAGAGATGGAAAGGAGTTTCTGACATCTGTGCTGTTCTCTCTCCTGCTTTTCAATCTTCAGTTGATTTTTTTCTCTGGGTATTTCAGTAAATTTGGATATATAAAATTAATATGTAAGAGTAAAATATATTAACCAAACTGTGCTTGCTGAGCAAGGGTATACAAAGAGTTAAAAAACACATGCAATATTTGTTTAAGTAGAAGGATGTGTCATTTGAGCAGAAGTTTAATGATTTCTTGTGTTATGCAGGGACTGTTACTCCCCTGCTATTTTTTGTATTGTTATACCAGCCTGTGTTTCAACATGGTGGTGTATTTTTGCACATCTGTTCCACATTAGCTAATTCTTATTTCTCAGTTGTTCAGAAAAACACCAGGTATTTAAAGTTGTATAATTTCAGTTAGCTTTAAGCAGTACTGACAGGCTGGATTACTGTATAGGTGTGAATATGCAGGCACTATGGAAAATGTGGAGTGCTGTAAATACCACACTGGTATTTACCTTCTGGTTTCACCTTCTTTAGCTGAGTTGTTGTGTTTGTATGTAATGGTAATGGTCTTTTAATATCTCCTAGTTTTTCTGGTTTTCTTTTTTTTCTGGCATAAAATCAGTTGGTTTTTTTTTTTCCACGTTGCTGTTTTTCAGCAGTCACTTTAAGCTAACCAGTTTTATTTGTAGAGAAGAGAATTGTGGGAGTTTATATCATCTCTTACACATCACAGTCTCCACAGAGACATGGTATTTGAGAAGCGGTGGTGAATGTTTGGGTTGTTAAATTCTTCACTTGTTTTTGTTAGACCTCAGCAACTGCATTTGTGCTCTAGTTCATGAGATCTTCCTATTCTAGTGAAAAAGAAGTTGTCTTGCTGTGTTTAGGCAAAAGAAATAAAGTTGCACAGACTTGAAAGTTCCCACCAAAATAGTAGTTGTGAAGTCACTGTACACTTCTAGCAGAATTTACAGTGAGAATGTCGCTAGAGAACCTCTAAGAACTATCCATTTTATTGCAGAAATAACTGTAAAATTCTTGTTGTTGTGTAGGCACTTAGAAAAGTGCTCCATTTACATTATTCTTTTAGTATCATTAAAGAGTTTGGTTTTTTACTGTTGCAGCTGATGTTATACATTGTCATCAAATTTACACTCTATATTAAAAAATGATGGGGTAAAATCAGTTTCTTCAAAATAATGTTTAATATTAGGATTAAGAATATTTTCTTTAAATTCCTTTTTTTTTTTTTTTTTTTTTTAATGACAGAGTATCAAATACCAGATCTTATAACAGAAATATCGATAGAAGTGGGTTTACCTATTCCTGTCCTCACTGTGGAAAGACCTTCCAGAAGCCGAGTCAGTTAACACGACATGTTAGGATACACACAGGTAAGATTGTGGAATTAACTGCTTTAATTTGCATTTGTTTTACAAAATTCAATTAATCTGTGAAATGTTAAATATTTTTCTCCCAGTTGGGGCTTGTAGTAGCCCCAACTTGTAGTAGCCCCACTAGATAGCATCTAGTGAAACAGATGTACTGTTTCCTGTTGGTTAAATCACCCTTTATGCAATTCCTTTGTTTAGGAAATGTATATGCCTTTAAAAATCTTTTATACTGTTTCTCATGATATACATCTGGAAACGTTAAGTACTTTACAAGTTTCATTTGTTACAAAATACCAGTTTTGGTACTTAAAGTTTCAACTGACCCTAAAATTGGAATACCTAGATAAGGACCAGTGAGGTACTGTAAGTAAGATCTCACATACTCTAGAGAACAGGTTCTAAAACTTACAGTCACAAATAGAGTAGGAATACATGAGAATGAATAATACTGCTAACATAGTGGCTTTGCTTTTGTTTTTAGATTGATTTATTAAAAGTTACTGCCATATCTTTTCTGTACTTACCGTAACTGCCATTTTCAGGCTGTCCAAAGTGAACTTGTGAGCTGATAAGCCTAGATTTTAATTTTGATACTTGAAGAAGAGCAGGTGACTGTTCAGTTTTGCAGAATGAATAGCAGATGGTTTTTGCAAAATTACTGTAATAAATATGTGCATTTGTTTAACTCTTAAGTAATTGAAATAACTGAAAAATGCTAAGTATGAATTAATACAGGAGTTTTTGAAGTGTACAGAGTACTGCAAGAATAGTTCTCAAGTTTTAACCAGACATACATAATACAGCTTGAGTTTGGCTTTAAACAAAACCTTCGTTGAAGGTGCTCCAGTGATATGCGATATATGTGTATTTTCCATCTTGTGAATAAATTCCTGTTTGTCTAGGTTTTAGCTAATTAGACTAGTAAATTATGTAAGTGTGCAGTCTTGCTTGTATTGCAGTCTGTTCAGACAGTGCTGTGACAAGTTACCATGTAGAAAAAAGACTTTGTTTGCTAAGGGAGAAATAAAAATTCCATTGCAGGAATCTTTCTTAGGAATCTTTTTAAGCTTTATAATTTAATTGTAAAACAGTAACACAAGAGGTCACCCTTGTACCTACTGTAAAAGTTGCCTCAAAGTAACATCCAGAAAAAGTCATTGAACGTTAACTTTCTTGTTTTAGAGTTTTGTATCAAATTATACTTTATTTTAGCTTATTCTAGAGAGAATTAAAAAAGAGATTATAGTTGGTTGAGGACGTTTTTCTGAAGCTTCAAAAAGTTCAAGAACATTTATAGTTCTTTTGAAGAGTAAAAAGACATTTGTCTATTGGGAAACCAGAGACAGAAAATGTAGTCCCAATCTGCACATGATGGTGGGTCATTTTAAGTTCTGAGTAGGTAGTGAATACTCATTTAATTTGTGAAGTATGTCATTACTTTAAATCTTCAGACAATCTGCTTCGTATCCAATTGCTTGAGGTACTGTAAAATATGTAGGAAAGAAGAACAGTGCTTTAAAGAATTTGGAATACTTAAGTCTTTAATAGTTAAAAGAGCATGTCTGTGCTACATGTACAGCATTACATTAGTGTCTTAATTGCAATACTTTTTTTGTTCATAGCTATTAATTTCAAGAAATTGTACCCTTTGGGGAAAAAAAAAGTCTCAGGGATTTCAATTCCCATATTAATAACTAAGTAATAAGCCCGCTATTCCCCCTCCCAATTCTGTATTTTATTAAGTTATATTTGAGAAATACAGAAATTCAACATTTCCACACTAGAATTAAGATGTAGTTTTTATAATGGAATTTACTTAAATAGGCAAAGTAACCTGAAGCACTACTTCTATGTATCCACCAGCAGCTATTAGTGGAAACTAAGCTTTTTACCTATGAAAGCCCAATATGAATTTTGTCACTGTATTTCAAGAACTGAATCAGTGTTCTTAATTTTAATCTCTATTAAAAATAGATAGTTAAAACCTGCAGACCTCAAAGCATCTTCAAAAGCCATAAGCAGTAGAGCAGAAAATACACACTCCTTCAGAGTTAATACTGAGTTACGTGCTTGTAATCTATTTCAGAAAATAGCTGCTTTTATTTCAAACCATGTGAATTTAATTAAGAATTAATCACTTTAAACTAGATGTAATTACAGCTATATAATTAGAAGTCATATAAAAATATTCATTAAAAGTACTTTAGTATGCATAATATTTAGCACATGCTAGTACTTACGGGTGTAGCAGACATTAATGTTCAGCATGCTCATAGTGGTTTTGCTATAGAAATGTGCAAAGGCAAGGTCCTGAACTTACCACAGCTAAACTGTTTCACTATAAAAAAAAAATAATTAAGAGTAATCGTGAGCTCACAGTGGAGATTTCCAGTAGCCAATTAAGACGTAGTTGTAAGAAACTGAACTTTGTTCTTAGTATCTGTGTTTTTCAGATATATAGCTTTGTAATATGTTAATGCAGTTCTATTATGTTTTGTCACTTACACTTTCTGGGGAGTTTTTCTTGCTTAATCTGTTAATTTACAAATAACTCTTAAGTATGCACAGCACTGAGAACACTAAAATCAGAAAATAGTGAGAGAGCATTCCTATATCACCTATATTTTCTTTAATGTTCAGTAGTAATATAAACATTCACAGTTTTAATATTATTTTTGAGCAGGGCTGCACAATATCATTTCCAATAAGTAGTTATAAAAAATGAACGGCTATTAATATTTATTGGGGAGCGGATACCATAGGCTAACTTCTGCAGTGTATCTATATAGACTTCTTGATTTTTAGACTAAATAAAAGGTAAAATTTTTGCCTGTTAATTAGTACTGTCTGTTCCGCCCTCTGCTCCCCTGTTTGGTGCTATGCCAGTATATGCATTTCATAGGGTTCGGTGTAAAATAATGGTATATGTGGTTTTGGTTTTTCTTTTCCCTTTTTTCTTTTCTACCAGTGGTTTTGTGTAGCAGCTTCTGAGATCTTCCAAACACCAAGTTGAGGGAAGCTGTTCTTTATAATTGTTTCATGCAGGTTTTATTTATTTTGCCCCTTTTAACTGATACTCATCAGTTAGATCATAAACTTTTTCGGAAAGCTGGATCTTCATCAGAATAGATGTTGAGACTGGTGGTCGAAGTAAACAATTTCATTGTCACAACACCTAATAATTTGTGTTTCTGTCTTTATGTGTGTGTGTGTCCATATATCTATATGCGGTGTTTTATTTTAGCTGATACATTTTTTCATTTAGATAAAGGAAACTACTAACGTTTATTTAAAGCCCCTTACCCCACATCCTTTTTTTCTTTTTCTTTCAGGTGAAAGACCTTTTAAATGCAGTGAATGTGGAAAAGCCTTTAACCAGAAGGGGGCATTGCAGACCCATATGATCAAGCACACTGGTGAAAAACCCCATGCTTGTGCCTTTTGTCCTGCAGCCTTTTCTCAGAAAGGCAATCTTCAGTCACACATACAGAGAGTTCATTCAGAGGTAAATACAATTATTCATAAAGTGGTTGGTGCTAATATACTGCTTATTTCATTTTCAGTATTTGAATTGTCCTGTTTACTATTCCTGCGCGCTCTCATGCTTTTTGCAGTCAATATAGCTTTACTGCTGTAGTATAGCTTCTAGTTTGTTGGTTTTACCTGCAAATTCAGTTGTCCTAAAATACCTTAATCTGAATAAATGTATACTTAGGATAATTAGCAAAACCTTCATTTCCCATTGTCTTTTCAGTACATTGATAGATTAATAAATTATTAGTGGTTTTAGGTGTATAAAAATGTACCAATGTTGGTCTTGGAAGAATGAGAGCTAGGATCAGATGAAAGTAAGCCAAAAGCAGCAAAGCAGAAAATGGTGATAAATTTCAATGCCAAACAGCAACCCACAAACTCCATTGTAGAGCATACTTGCAATTTATCTTTGAAGTATGTATCTTTGAGCCTTTTTCAGAGTTTTTTCAGTTACAGGTAGAAGAAAATTACAAAATAAGATAAAAAGCATTGTTGTCTCAGACCTCTTTATGCTGATTTTTTTTCTTCTCTG
Source organism: Numenius arquata (assembly GCF_964106895.1). Classification (NCBI taxonomy): domain Eukaryota; kingdom Metazoa; phylum Chordata; class Aves; order Charadriiformes; family Scolopacidae; genus Numenius; species Numenius arquata. The sequence goes on from NC_133579.1 coordinate 32,624,196, forward strand.
TGACAGACAATTTTTTCAAAATTCAAATTCAAAACAAAACAGATTCAAAAGGTACTGCTGTAATAATGTAATATAATCTTCTGAGCAACATTGACTATGCAACTTTGTTCAGTAATTTCCTTGCTGACTTGAGTGATTTGTGGTTGGAAATACCTATAGAAAGAGACCTAGTTTCAATTTGGAAAGTATAAACTGATAGAGGCAGCTTTTTTTCTTTTCCTGCTTGCAGAATATCATCTCTACTATCAGTCTTTCCCCTAACTCTGTCTGAGATTTGCTTTCTTGTTTTCTATTTTTGTATTACAACGACAGATCTTATTTATTGGATTTTTTTGTTAAGGATCCTTTTAGCATGTTAGCATTTCTTAATTGTAGGATATATCATACAGTATGTCTTAATGACTTGTATTATGCTTTGATTATATTAAATCATATGTTTACATTTCATATGTCTTTGTGTGACTAGTCTTCCTCACTGTTCACAGCTGCCTGTATGTGATAGTTCTTCTTGCTGCATAAAAAACCCACACCAACATTAATTTTATAATTTACGTTGACTTTTTTCAATATTGCAAGATTGTTGCGGATCAAGCCAAAAACATTTTCCACTTTTTACTGTTACTCTGCTTTTCTGTAATTAAAAAAAAAAAAAAAAAAAAAAAAAAGAAAAAACCAGAAACCTGTGGGATTTAACATTTTAGTTATTGCTTTGGATCATTTGTAGATTTTTTTTTTTTTTCTTTCTTGCTGTCACTATGTTTACTTCAAGACTGCATGCAGAACTCTATTAATTCTTCATTTTATTCTGAGACAGTCACAAAATAGTGTTATAGGTGATAATGAAGCAGGTTGATTCTCACTTTGTATATCAGTTTAGTTGTACCTGTATTTTATTAGTTATGCCTCTTTCTGAAAGTCTTCTTATCTGTTTAAGCTAATGTCAGGAAATACAAAATTCCGTACTGTATTGCAAACAGTACAGCGTGTTTTCTGTTGAAGACTTTCTTTTTCCCTTCCATATTGAAAGTTCTCCACTGGTTCTTACTGCTGTGTGATAGACTGAAGAAGAGGGGGAAGTGAGGATGGTTGGCATCTGCAAATTTAGCTGCTTTAATTACCTCAACCCCTTAGCCTGAAAATCTCAAACAAGTTGCTGCTGATCACTTTCTCATCCTGTGTGTTCAAATTCAGTTCAAACTATATATTAAACTTTCCTGCCCTTCACTGTGTTGTTTTTTTGGTGATTTTTTTTTTTTTTTTATGCAATCTCTATGGCCTTTGACCCACTGTATCTCACCTTCATTCTGTTTTGACCTGAGAAATAGATTTTATTTTTTCTTGGAAATTTACAAGAGACACGTTTGCAAAAGTAAACAGAAGAGAGCCAAAATTTGAAGATAAATTATCTCCATTTTTTCTGTTCATATTTCTAAACTTCCATCTGTATTATGTATGATGTTACATCTTCAGGCACATCTTAATTGATAAGTTGCATTTTGGTTTTGTTTCTAAGTGTGTAATGGTAGGAAATTGTAAGGAGGGAAAAGTCTGAGGCCACGTTTGCCAGGTGACATTGTTTTGCTCTATGGTGCTTCCCAATGTTGAGAAGTGGTAATGGGACATGACAGTCATGCACATAGATTACAGTTGATTTGATATCCGAGAGATACCAGACTGATTCCATAACTGGATATCAGTATTTTGGAAAAATAAACCATTTTAGCTCTCATAATCCCATAGTATATTTGTTATGTGGATAAATAATGAAAAAAACCCAACATTTTAGATGGTAGATGTAGCAAAAACTTACTTAATTTTTTTGTTTTATTGAAGGTTAAGAATGGCCCAACGTACAACTGTACAGAATGTAGCTGTGTCTTCAAAAGCTTGGGTAGCTTAAATACACATATCAGCAAGATGCACATGGGTGGTCCACAGAATTCTGCAAGCTCTTCAACAGATGTATCTCATGTTACAGTGGTAAGCTTTGCTTGGTATATTGTGAAAATGCTTTTAAGAGTTGAATTAGATCTATATCTTAATTCCAGTAATTCTTCAGACAGGTTAGAACTAAAAGCTGTTTTTTTCTTTTTAAAGTCTTCTGTAATTTTTGGAATTGATTTTTATTATTAAATATTGGCAGAATGTAAATTGGCCAAGTATATGCAAAAAAAGATTTTTCAATTTGAGGGTTTAAATGAAAATACAACATTTTATTCTACAACTAAGTACAATATAATTCTGGTGCTTACAGATTGTGTGTGGAGGAAAGGTTTCCTCCCCTAAAAATAATTGTGAAGTTTTGCTGGAACAATGAAATCTGGAACTATTCAAATTATATATTAGCTTTAAGTCACTTCCAGAAACTATTTGTATAATTCTAGTCCATATAAAGACATAGTGGATTCTTTTTCTGAGTATTTCTGATAACTTGTTTTAAATGTTAGCTTCTTATTTGACAGATCATAAGGGAAAAATCCAAGCTTTATTGGAAGCACTGAACATTTGGTTTTTTCTTTGCTAAGATACAAGAAGCTAAATTTCAGAAAATGCTTCTGGTTTCATAAGACTATTTTATTTTTTGAGCCATTGCATATTTAATGTATCATAGTACATTTTTTTTTCTTTGAATATAACTACGTTTTCAACCTTCATTCCACTCCGTTTCACGTTGTTTTCAACCTTTATGCTTTAAAGGTCAATGGATAACAAGTGATAGCAGACTTTGAAGAGGAGGGTTAGAATTTAAAGTCTCGATTTCATTATGCAGCTGTATCTTGTTGAAATTGAGTGTCTAGTAGTGTTGTTTGGAGAACTATTTTTCTTTTTTAGATTTCGTAAAGTTTTTTTTTTTGTATGGCAGATGCTATTTGTCTCTTCATGTTAACTAAAGAAAAAAAAAGACTAATGTGTTCTGTTTGCTTGCAAGTACATATAATCTATATCTTTTTGTACATCTCTACATTCAGAAGCCTAATCTTAAAAGCTGAATGGAAAAGGATTCCTTCATAGTACCTTATGTTTGCTTTCCCTATCCAGCTGTGTTTTTCTTGTTTCGGTTTGCTTGAGCATTTTGCATTTGCATTGCCTGTTGATATTGCAGAATTGCATTGTTATCTTTTCTTCATCCATACTTCTCTGCTTGCATGAAGGAGGGAAAAAATAAAGAATACCTCCCTATAATAGTATAAGCAAAATGGGAGAAAAATTTTTCTTTCTAAAAAAAGATGCCAAGAAGTTTAACAAGGAAGAACAAAGATGATAACTCTCGTGCCAGTTGCATGTTAAGAGTATTACACTTTCTATTTTTAATTTCATATCTGAAGCTGCAGAGATTTAATGGTTGATCAATTTATTATTATTGCTATAGAAAGATGATACAATCTTAGACTGGCACTGGCATTCTTGTATTAGAACTGACTACTTCATTCTGTTCAAAACTTGCAGAGCTTTTTTAACAAAAAATTTCCAGCATAATAATTATGTTCTGAAGTTTGTGATCAGGATCTGTGTCATCCTTGCTGTTATATACCTGGGGATAAACAATGATCGTGTCCTTAATACAAGAAATTCCAAAAGTTGAAGTCTCCAGAAGTGCTGTGCTACCAAAGAATGTGTCTTGTCTGATACATGAGTACATCTTGTAAAATAGTCTTACTGTAAGATTGTTGTTTGTCTTTTGCTGCAGCAGTGCTTATAGCTAAGGTGTTGGTTTCTGTAACTTGCATTTATTTAATGTATATAAACTGTGAAGTAACCGTAGTGATTCTAGGTACTGTTGTATCTCTCCCGTAGTCTCATTTTTTCTGTCCCTAGTCTCTGTACTGTGGGAAAATGAAGCACACTACTTTTATGCGTGATATTAGCCATATATTTCTTTTTTTTGTACAAAGGCTTTAAGTACTTTATTTTCATTTCTTTGTAGGACTCTGTCACCCAGCCTTTAACAACATCCCCTGCTAATCTTTTGCAACCTGTTGATAACAAATGGAAGAATGTAAGTGTACAGTTTTTGTCATGTTTTTGCATCAAGATTTAAAGTGGGAGAAAATTTACAGAATTTTTTAAGCTTTCATTTAGCTGGTGGAAAGGGATATGCAACAGACCTCTGTGATAACTTGATCAGCTAGTATGTGAAGGCAAACTTCTTGGTGAATGCAGCTGGTTATTTAGGAATGGAACAGGTCTTGAATGGACTATATTCCTTCATTTATGTCACGGTCGTGATTTTGCACATAATTCTCCTCGTTAGGCCTTCAAAATGGAGGCAAATATTCTCCTATATAAAAAGACTAGAGGACAGTAAGGTTTCTCAGAAGTACCATGTTATCCTGCCCCTCTGACTTGACTTCGCAGGGATACCATGGTTTGGGTGGAGAGGGAAGGAGTTGGTGCCGGTTGAGTTGGTTGGAATTGAGGCAGCAGGGAAACTGTGGGATTCAGGAGGAGCCCATGGAGCTGGGGAAGGATGATGCAGGGCTGGCTTTCTGGAACTACATAGCAAGCAGTCTTGGTGTACGGGCAGGTCTTGATGTGCCACTCACAGTGAGAGCATTAGCGTGTTTTGTTGCAGCTGTATCGTGTGGTGTTTGTCGACTATGGGTTGCAGCATGGTGGTATCTTAGTGACAGAGTAATTTGACTTGCTTTATCATAGTTAATCACAGTTATATAAATAGTTACGTTTCTTATAAGACCTTTTAAAAGTGTTAAAAATGACCTTCAAAAGCAATTTATTTTAAGCAAATTTTCATTATTTTTTTTTTACCCAATTGAAATTATTTTCCTTGGTAAGGAATGTTATCAGAGATGATGCCTGGTTTTTGCGGGGGGCTGTGTATGTGTGAAAGCATAGGTCTGAAAAGAATTGTGCCACATTGTGTGATTCCCTGTACTTGATGCAGAGTGCCACGTTTTCCCCTAGCGAGAGGTGCCAGTTGGGAGCAATGGATCCCATTGTCCCCTCCTCTCAGAGTTGCCAATGCTCCTGACGATCAAGTGGGAGAACTGGTCCAGTTCCATCCTTAGTTTTAGCATCTTGAAACCTCTGTTTCTTCTTCAGAGAATGACTTAGTAACTGCTGAGCCATCAAGCAGTTTACATGTGAAGCTTTACAGAGTCAACTTCAGCTTATGTGTGGGGGATCTAGGAAACCAAGCAAGGAGAAGCCTGACTTTCTAGTCTAGGAGTTAGAGCAGAAACCTGAATTCTCTTTCACCTTGCTCGGGTACCTTCTGTTTTTACAGCAGTAACTATGTACTGTAACATGCATGGGAATCTTGTGGAAAAGGAACACATGGCATCATCTCAAAATTAGTGCAGACAGACCTCAATGCTAAGGTGAATCAGCAGCAATTTTGTTACATGTTTTCAGATATTCCACCTTTGATTTACTATCTGCTTGTTTCCTTGCCTTCAGATGCACAGCCTGCTTGGTTATGTACAGTTGGTCCTCATTTGTTAAACTAGGATTATATGCTCAGATTCATCCGTGGGACAGTACCATGTATCACACATGGTTTTAAGAAAATGTATAGGTATTTTATTTAATGTTAGCTTTTTGGTAAGTAGAGCTAGTTGCACCCTTAATGATACTTCCTTTTTCTTCTTGTAATGGAGGTGATAAAAAGCAGGGATATGTTTTGTATTTTCAAATAGAATGACATACTAAAATTAATGTGAGGCACCATCAGTGACTTTTAAAACTTTCTGAGAGAACTTGTAGAAGGGGTGTGCAAGGAATCACTATTGTTACTGTGTTTCTGATGGAGTCCCTTGGAAATTAATTCTTGACCCTGTTCTACTTAATATTTTATGAATGACCTGGAAGAAAGTATAAAATCATCACTGATCAAGTTGATACAAAGATTGAGGTAATTTTATGAAGAGGACAAATCACTGATACTGAGTTATCTGGATTTCTTGCTGAGTTCGGTGCACCAAGCAATATATGTTCTGATATGGCCAAGAATAAAATCACATATAGACGAAAAGGAGAAGTAGACGATACAGCATAGGAGTTTTCAAGGATTTTTAATTCTCCTCATGAATAGGGAAGGAAGGGGAAATAATTGATATATCAGCTAAAAGTTAGGTTTTCCTTGCCTGGAAAGATCAGTTTTAGTCTTTTTATTTACAGTAGAAAATTTGTATAGAAATGAAAAGCTTGTGTGTCCTTTGTATTTTATTCTGGGAATTTTTGCTTTTGTCAGTTGTCTGTTTATAGTGTTTGCTGTTCATGAACTCAAAGATACAGGAGGAATCAGAACCATCAGAATTCTTAAAGTATGATAGAATGTATTTGATTATTGAAGAGATTCAAGGTGCACTATCTTATTTTACCCATCAGGTAAAATGTTTAAGGATGACTTGATCTGCCGTTTTGAAGAAAAACTGTAATCTCTTTAATAGAGAAGAGAAAAAAAGTTTTGAGGGTTGAAGCTAGACAAATTCACACTTTGCAATAAAGTATGGAATTTTAGTGTAGATAATTTACTGTTGGAGAAACTTGTTGAAGTTGGATAGCAACAGAAAAGGTTACCACAATAAATTACTTGATTTAAAGAGCTGCTGTAATTTCTGTACAGTTACAGGAGGAGTAATTCACTCAGAGTAGTCACGCGGCCTGTGTTACACAGCAGGTCAGACAGACTAAAGGCAATCACAAGGTCCACTATTCTAATTGAACAAATGTGGGGTTATGAAGTAGTAATAAAACACTTCATTCTCTATGCTGTTTTTAAAATGAGTTATTGAAGTGAGACCTACAAAGAGGCCTCTGAAACATTTTATAATGAACAGGGGATCTTAATAGTAACAAACTCAATATATAAATATGCACACATACAATTTTTCAAAAAGATAACCTCCAGAAGACTGGATATAAACCGCTGTATAATGCATGAACAGACCAGCCAAATACATAAGAGTACCATAATTTTTATGTCAAAGATGATGTTGATCAGTTCCTTCATTGACAATTTATTTTTCTTTCACTAAAGCCTGGGAGAATTTTATAGACTTTTTGTGTAGTCTTCCCGCTCCACTAAAGAGCTTCCCTGCATTCTGTTGCAAGAAAATAAATGTTTTCCATAAAGAGCTGTAACAGTCTTTAGCCGAACGCTTTGCTTCAGTTTCTGTTTATTGCAACGAAAATGGCATATAGCATGTTTTATTTTGTAAAATACATATTGAAATGTTTATAGCACTTTTGCTAAATTGGAATCTGGAGAGATTGAGTTCTTTCCATCTGTCCTGCTGCTGAGGTGAAATAAGATGAACTAATGGTTAAATCGGCAAAATAGCAAGTGCTATTCTTGCATGCATGCAAGAGAAATGAGATAACGGTTTGTTTTATATCGTCTCGTGAGAAGGTATTAAGAATATTTCATCAAGCTTGCAGGATATAATTTGAGTCAAGCTAATTTTTCTTAATACATTTCTTTGTAACCATCCTCAAATACGGTGACTGTGTTGTTTTAACTGTCCAGTGTAATGTATAAGCATAAGTAGAATCTCAGGGGAGTTTTTAGATTGGAAGCAATGTTACAAATGAGAAGCCTAAGATTATTCTTTCTTACAAATAATCTGAAAGAAGATGGCATTTTGTATATATGTGTGTTTGTTTGCACATGCGTGCCTGGAAGTGAGTATTTTTAGAGAACAGAAGTGAATATTAGATGCAAATATCCAGTGTGTTATAAGAAACAGAATTATGGGGCTAGCCATTATATAAATACATATTTCTCTTTTCTGCAGAAAAATAAATGATCGAAAGCAGTTGTTTCAGTAATGGTATACTTAGGGAGTCTGTTACAAGGAAGAGAATTTTATAAATGAAAAAGAACAAGAGGAGTCTTTATTTCTGATTTTAAAAAATAAATACCAAGGCCTTTTATCACTTTTTTTTTCCTCCATATTTGTTACTAAGGTAGCCTAGGATACAACTATAAAATCAAAGATTAAAAAATTTGATTTTTAGAAGTCAAATTTTTTTTAATATTGACACAGCTCCATGTGTTTTTAAATTTTTAGGGTATAAAAAGATTCTATTAAAGCTAAGAGATTTAGAAGATTGAAAGTTGAAGGGGAAAAAAGTTACTAGTTTGATTGTTCTGAAGGTTTTGATATAACACCACCACAAACTCTACATGTGGAATTCAGTAATTGATCCCTGTGTTTTATAAACTGGTAGAAGGTTCGGTAGTTATGATAAACTTAATTCAAGCTGTAAGGTTACAGTTACGCAGCTTGGAAAAAACTCCAGGAAAGGGATATACAGAAGCAATTCTTTAGTGGAGAGAGCAAACCTTGAATGAGAGCTCAGTATAATCCTTAGATTTTATACAAGTAGACATCCTTGTAGTGGACAGGTAACAGACATTTCAGATATGAGAACCGAGCAGATCAGTTAATATATACTTTCCATCTTCCTTTTCAAATGTTCTGCTCTCTATTTCAGGCCACACATTTTCGGTCTCCACTTCTTCAACAGACAGAAAACCAGGTGTCTTCAGCTGCTGCTCATCAGAGTCAGCAGGCTGTAACTGATGTCATCCAGCAGCTCCTTGAGTTATCAGAACCAGGTCCTGTAGAAAATAACCAGCCGCAACAACCTACTCAACAACTCAACATCGCAGTGGGAATCAATAGAGATATTTTGCAGGTAAGAGTTCTGTGTGAGAACAGCTTTACATTTCAGTGGTTTCTTTCTCATTTTTATTTTAGTGACCTTTTTTTCTCAGTATTTTCAGTGATAGCATTCCTTCTGCATTTCTAAATTATGTATCAGTCAAGACAGAGTTGTGTACTGAACACATATGGAATGCAGCAAGATATCTTTTTGTATAAGTTTACAAAAGCAAGGTTATAAATATTGATTGCATGACCTAAGAGAAAGCTTTTAGTGTACACACCCATACATGGGTATTTTATTGATCTCTTTGGCTTTTTGTATTTTTCTTTTCCTGTTGCCTAGAAGCAGCTTGTGGCACATCTTTAAGTTATGCTGTGCTTAAAACATGATGACATTTAAGAGGGGAAAAATATTTTTATCTGGTTAAAAAATGAAAACATACACAGAGCCCTTTTCCTGTACTAATTATAGGGGCTGTTTGAATAATTCCTACTGGTGCAAAGAAAATTCCTTCTTGGGTCAGACCAATGTTTTGTCTAACCCATTATTCTGTCCCTGATACTGGCAGTAGGAGATGCTGCGTAACAGAAGAGATGCAGGCAGTAATTCAGCTGTCTGTACTTGTTCTGCAGCCTCCACATAATGTAACAGGGCAAATATTCTTCTTTAGTATTGGTGGTAGCCTGCTAACCTTTAAGCTATTTTTTCATCTCTAGTCTTTTAAATACCATTTAAATCTCTTTTTGGAAGACCCAGATGTTAAATGCAGCTCTGTGCCAGTTCACCATGTTGCCCATGCTGAGTTCTTTAAAGTTGGGAATGTGATGTCTAGTTGCCCCAAATTATAACACAAAATGTAACTACCGTTGTGATAGCTATTAAAAAAATAAATAAATCGGTCTTTGGGGTTGGTTCTTTAAGTTATTGTATGAGCATCACTAGCCGTGTTGTTGTACAAAATAAAAGTAAAACACGGAGTTCTTCCAAGTGATCAAATATCTACATGCTTCTACTGAAATGAGTGTTCTGATCTTTGATCTAGAGCCTTTTCATACACAACAGAATTCATAAAGGTGCCTACACTCCCGTCCCTTGCGGGTGTACATAAAAATGAGTGCATAATTCTTGCCTCAGTCTGATGGCTGTCAGTCATTTGTTAACAGAGGCTTTCGAGCTTTTCCAAGCCTTTCTCTGGTTTAGTATTCTTCCTTTTTCTTTGTATTATCTATGGCTTCTCCAGAAGCTGATGGGCTTCAAATTTGATCTTTTATGGGGATCTAGTCTTTCCTGTAGTAGGCATAAGAAATAGCTATATATTCCTGGCAAATGCTTGATTCTGTAGAAACAGTTGGCACTTTTCTGAAAGGCAGTTGTTGGCACGTGTATTAGTACAGGAAATCCAGCTTAAAATCTCACAATTAGAAGTCAGTGTTGTGTGAGAATGTTTTTGCAAGTTTGAAGTCCAGCTGAAATTCTGGGAGGATGAGACATTTAATTACTTTGATTATATTTGCGTTATATCTTCTAAGTAGTTGCTAGAGAAAAGTTGGAACAACTGTGGAATGTTTCTCTCTTAATCTAGAATTTTTCTGTTCTCTTTTAGCAAGCTTTAGAGAACAGTGGGTTGTCTTCAATTCCCGTCTCTGCGCATTCTACTGACTGCAGCCAGGGGAAGACTCCTGGGGCCCAGGATCAGAACCCAGATATCCAGACTCTTTCAAATCATCAGGCTGACCCTAATAATGCAGAGCAAGATAAGGAGCAAGAGAGTACAGATAAACTGGATAAAAAAGAGAAAAAGGTTATTAAGAAAAAATCACCGTTTTTACCTGGTAATGTTGCCACTGCTTGCTACTTTTTGTGCTGTAAGGACTACAGTATTTGTGGATGTGTTGATGGCTTTGTAAAGGGATTTCCCAAAACATTGTGGATCAGTTACAAACTTCATCTACTTTTATCTAAAACACAGTGTGTGTAAGTTATGATGGTAGGTTTTAAAACTTCTGTTATACTGAAACTAAAATGTGTCAGAATGGCCTTAAGTGAAGTTACACTTAAATCTTCTGGATTTAGATGAGTGGAGTTTTTGGAGGAGAAAAAAAAGGAAGAATGTGAATCTTTTTCCTTCTTTTTCCCATCATCCTTCTCTGAGGAGGATTGGGATTTCATGGTGTGTCCTGGAGCAGAGAGTTCTTGCAAACTCTACTCTTCCTCTTTGGAAGTGAGGCCTCGCAGGGGCAGCAGTGGAGTGCTGCTCCCTCATCCAGATCTTCACTGACCTGGGCCATGTAGGAGAGGGTGAAGGTTGACATTGTGGCTAATACTTCAGGTCACCTGTGTTTGGAATTGCAGTACTGATTTGATATTGTCACCAATGCACGTTAATATTCCACCTCCTTACCATATTGCGTGTATGCAAGTCTTGATTTTGTCTCTGTGCTTACGTACAACTTCAGTATTAAGGTTGCTCAAGCTTTAAGGTTTCTAGAAGTGGTCTGTTCCACGTATAGCCATTATACTTTACTGGCTGGTTTTTTTCTTTGCAACGGAGGCAGAAATTGATCCAATGTTGAAAGCTTATCTTGTCCAACATAACTGCTAAAAATCAACATTAACTTTTTCCTCTGGTAATAATAACTATTTTGTTCCCTTGTGTGTAACAGTAACAACTCTGACTGCAAATGAAAATAAAACGTCACTGCTGTACAGTCAAACACAACTGCCTTTATTTTTTGATAAAATAACATAACCTCAGTGTATTCACATGGTTCACAGAGAAAAACACTACGTGAACTGATTTAAATCAGCGAATACTTGATATTGAACAGCATGTATGAACAAAAAACTGTGATAGGATTTAGATGCTTGTTTTGTCATTTTTGTTGAGAAAAAGGTATGCTGTTGCTTTAGGACAGAGCTTAGGGTTCTTGGATCGTAAAAAAACTTTTGTGAAAAAGTAGCCTTTAAATTGTATACTTTTCAGAAAGGCTTTTTATGAAATTTTCGCCTCTTAAAAATTGATAAATTATAATATAAGTCTGAATTTGCAGAAGAGAGGGCCATATAAAATATTTAATCCAGTTAGATAAATGTTAAGTACTTAAAATAATTCTATGTCGTTACAGTTGAGGAGATATATTCATTGATAATTTTGTGTTAGATATGGTATTTATAAGTTAACTGGTATATTATATTGCATTACACCTACATTCCGTATTTCTAAGTGGCATACAAATTGGTTTCTTTTCTGTGAAGTCAGACATTTTTTAGCTTTTTTCTTCTTTTTTTTTTCCCCTTCTTCCTTTTCAGTACACAAAAAGTTTCAATTTCAGCAGGATTCTCTTGGGTTTTGTTTTTGTCGTTCCAGTCCATCACTATTTTTGTGAAGCAGAATGTATCTGATAGAGAAGTTAATTGTTTACCAAATGTGTTGTAATGGCATCTACTCGGCAAAATGTTTTTCTGTTTCGATTGCTTTGTATAATGGTGTCAGTGTAGTGGAATTTTTGAAGAACTGCTAATGTTTCTAACACATTCATTCTGATGTTCTGATGTTGTTCTTTATTCTAGGTTCTATACGTGAAGAAAATGGAATAAGGTGGCATGTTTGTCCATATTGCTCTAAAGAATTTAAAAAACCAAGTGATCTAGTGCGCCACATTCGCATTCATACCCATGAGAAGCCATTCAAGTGTCCCCAGTGTTTCCGCGCCTTTGCCGTTAAGAGTACTCTCACAGCACACATAAAAACACACACTGGCATTAAAGCTTTCAAGTGCCAATTTTGCATGAAATGCTTTTCCACCTCAGGGAGTTTAAAAGTTCACATTCGTCTACATACAGGTAAGTCCTCAAAATTGCTTTTGTATTTTCTATGATGTGGGTGAGACCTTGCATGGAAAAAAAAGACACTGTGAAGTGCTTAAATTGTAGAGATGTCTATCAGAGAATGAACTGGTTTTAGTATCTTATATGATGACCTTAATGTTTTGTCCTAACTTTCTGGTGTTTCATGGCTTTGAAACTTTGGGTGCTTACAAAAGCCATGGACATTTAGTTTTCTTATGATGAGTCTGCTGTTGCTCATTTTTAATATGACTACGTTGAGTGTTTTTAATTGTGCTTCTAAGAGTCATACTCTTAGAATTTGAGTCCCGATTTTACTTATCCCAGTCATCTTTCGTATTTACACTGCATCTTTTCTTCCCTCCTCTTCCCCATACTTTTTGATGATATCACTATATCACTCAGGACTATTTAGTTACTTCCCTTTTTTTTTCTTCAACAACAAGGTGTTGCTTGGTGTTTTTACTAACCTGTTTTCTGTATCTTACACTACATACCCTAAAACTCCTCTGTTCATGTGGTCCTTGTTTACATAATAAAAGATGTCTTCAATATCTGTTCTTCTCTGGCTGAACTTGTATCCTCTGCAGAGAGAAAAATGAATTTTCCACTCTTGGTGGACTACCTGATTGTTTTCCACTTTTCTTTCATTGTTCTTGCAGGTATATAACCTTTCAGCAAGATAAGATCGTAAATGTGCTGCTATTTCTTTTCACTCCTGTTTATGTATTTACACTCTGCAACAACATATCATTCATTGACTAAGTGCGTTTAGTGTTCAGTGTGTTTTATAGTGAGATGCCTTTAATCCAGGAAATATCATGACCTGTTGGATTCATCTGCAGAAAGTTTTTCACTTTGTTTTTATTTAAACTTGTAAACCAGTATTTTGTCTGTTACTTTTGAAGTCAGTTTTACTTTATTTTAGAAGTCAGACTCATTCAAAGTAGCAAAAGCACTAGGTGACTTGAGAAATAGGTAGTCTAGTGGTTATGGAACTCCAGCATATAGTTGGCCATCGTTCAGCACACTTATTTTTCCTGAGGTGTTTGCTTCTTTGTTTGCCTAGCAGGTTGGGCTTACTGGGACAGGTTAGAGGTTCATCAAGCCCTGTCTGCTGCCTCTGATGGCAGCATCAGCGTGTGGAAAAGGGGAAGCCTACAGTAATGCCACTTAGCAGCGTACAACTACCTTCTGCTAATCTTTGGCTTGAGGGCTTTGTGAAGCAGGCTGTATCTCTGTGCTAAGCAGCTCTTTGTAGATTTCTGTTCCAAAGAACTTAGCTGATTTTGAACCCATGTGAACTTACTACTGGAACAACCTAACGTAATGAATTCAAATATTGAGGTACCTGTTGAGTAAAACACCTTTTGTTGCTTTAAATATTCTGCTTAGTAGTTCCATATGATGTTTTAGTTGCTGTATTGTAAAGAATAGTTCATTCTTATTTCTTGTGCACTTTTTCCACCTGTGTTTTTATAGAGTTTTCTTCATAATACCCAGTCTTGTTTCCTAGCCTTCTAAGTCCAAGATTTCCTCTTGAACAAAAGCTGAAAGTTTGGCAGCTTTGCCTGTCTCTGTAACTTACCAAGTTCTCTGGTATCCCTTCCAAAGAGAGATTTCTACTGGATTTTGTACTGCAAAAGTCTTTCTTTTGTAATTTCTGTTGGCATGCTTTTTTGACTGCTGTCAAACAGCGTTGATACTTTCACAGACCAATCTAGAATTTCTTTAAACTTTGTCACATCACTGTTCCTCTGTTTTTTCCTATTATATATCATTTGCCTATGTGTTTGCGGATTCTTTTTTCTCATTTTTTTTTACTGTTTTGGAAGGACATTTGACCTGCTATCTGCTGTTCTTAGAATAGCTTCTGGAACCATTTGAAAATTGCTGTCACTTTTGCATTATCCAGTGTCCTGATAACAAGCTTGCTTACACTGCTGTGTTACAACCAGTTAGTAGTTCAGCAGTTTCATATTTACTTTTGATTCGATTTTGTGGATCTGTTTTGAAAACCTGTTTAAAAATAAACACCCTGATAGGAAACAAAAAAAGAAAATACAGAAAAGAAACTCTGTATTCCAAAGCTACATTTGTAGGATGGTGGAAACAAAATCACAAACTAATATTTTCTTTAATCTTTTGCAGGTGTTAGGCCTTTTGCTTGTCCTCACTGTGACAAAAAGTTCAGAACATCAGGCCACCGGAAAACTCATATTGCTTCACATTTTAAACATACTGAACTAAGGAAGCTGCGACATCAACGTAAACCTGCAAAAGTTCGAGTAGGAAAGACTAGTGTTCCAGTACCAGATATTCCTTTGCAAGAGCCCATACTCATAACTGATTTAGGTAAAGAGCAAGTGAATCCATGCTCTTGAAATTTTGATTTCACCGGAAAATAGAGGTCACAGTTTAATCAAACAAACGCATTCGGATCTTACTCAGGAAGATGCATTTTTGAAATAAGTCATCGGAAATAATCAGGCTTCTGAAAAGTGCCATATTTAATAGCTTGCTTGTACTAGAATTAAGAAGTCATCTTTTTTATTGACAGAGAAATTGTATAATCCTTACAGGAAAAAAAGCGTGTGCATTTTTACATTACATTAGGAGAGGGATTTAACTGTTGTTAGACTGTTGGTATAGAAAAGAGACAGTTCATGACCTAGATTATTCTTGAGATTATGATGTTTATTCAAATTACAAATGTTAATGAGTCAGACATGCTTTTAGTGTATTTGCTATAATTGTGACCTGAAATAGTGGTAATTGTTAGTGGTAATATTTCAAAGACGGGCAGAATAATTCTAAAACATGGTATAGAGAGTTCATAAAGTTATTTTAATTCTGTTGTAGAATAAATGTTACAACATTTGATAAAACTACCTTTTTGGAAGAAGGTAAGTTGCTGTACAGCTCATTCAAGATGATATTTGTTGTTGTCCAGTAGAGGTCAATGTAATGGGCAAGGAAGGCATTTACTCTTCCTTGTTTGATTCACCAGTCTGCTAACCCCTGCCTTGCCTGTTGAGTAGTCATCTTTATGTAGTAGAGTATTACGTTGGGAATATCTTTAGCCTAAAATCTTTATCAGTCTTTAAAAATCCTTTTGCTTTCACTGCTTCCAAAAATTACTGTATGCAAGAGTAGCGATTATTGTGGCATCGGGCATAAGAAACTCAGATTTTCAGACCAGCAACAAAACTTAGCTGACCACTTCAGATATTCAGATCACACAGTATTTCTTTCTTGAGTGAACCCTGGAAACATAGCATGCTAGATGAAGCAGTCTGGGGAAAGAAAAGACAGCATAAAAGGTTTTTTGTGGTGAACATTTAGGACCATAGAGATCTTTGGCATATTTGTTGAATTTTTGCATCACTCTCTCAGCTTTTTATATTAATATTGTGATGAGTACTTTTGAGTTCACAGATGTGTGAATGATGATGAGGTTTTGGTTTTTTAACTTGTCTGCTACTGTTCCCATTCTGTCAGGGTGTTTGGGATGATACCTTTCTGTCGGCTGCTTCTGAGACAGCATACTCTTGTGTTAGCACTTGGACATTTAGTAGCAGGAACTTTTAACTGATTTTCTATAACTACACTTGTCTGATTTCAGGCATCAGTGTATAAAGAGCATTTGTTTAAATAAGTTGATTTAAGTTTTGGGGTTTTTTTCCCCAATAAACTTTTGGACGTGCCCAGAGAATTAGCAAGACTGATTACCACAAAAAAGACATTGAGGTGCAGGAACGGGTCCAGAGAAGGGCAACAAAGCTGGTGAGGGGTCTGGAGAATAAGTCTCATGGAGAGCGGCTGAGGAAGCTAGGCTGTTCAACCTGGAGAAAAGGAGGCTGAGGGGAGACCTTATCGCTCTCTACAACTATCTGAAAGGAGGTTGTAGTGAGGCGAGTGTCAGTCTCTTCTCCCAAGTCACAGGTGATAGGACAAGAGGAAATGGCCTCAAGTTGTGCCAGGGGAGGTTTAGGATGGATATTAGGAAAAATTTTTACACCGAAGGGTTTATTAAACATTGGAATGGGCTGCCCAGGGAAGTGGTTGAGGCACCATCCCTAGAGGTGTTCAAAAGATGGGTTGACATAGTGCTTAGTGGCATGGTTTAGTGATATTTTTTATCAGTTAGGTTGATGGTTGGACTAGATGATCTTAAAAGTCCCTTCCAACCTAGACAATTCTGTGATTAGCCAAAGTAGATGATGTACAAATACAACAATTTTTAATGGACCTTTTTTATTCTTTAAGTAAAGCCAGATAATACATCATAGCGATTTGTACTTATCACAAAATGCATGTGAAATATTTGTCAAGTTATAATGTATATCCGGGGTACATTGATTAAATGTCATTTGGTTAAGGTGGAGGTTGGAAGAGCTAAATATTTGATTAGCAGAGAATTCATAACTGTCAGCTTTTTTTTAAAGTTAGTGCTTGTTTTGGATGTATCAGAGACGTAATGTAATGAGGTGGATCTATGGACAAAAGAAGAGCTATCACTAAAATAGATAGCACGTGCAATATAATATATATAATGTGAAATAGATGCATGCATAATTTTAAATAATTGCTGAAAACATGCTCATTTACTTTATATACTTGCATACTAAAAGTTAAGTCACTTCCCCCCCCCCCCCCCCCCCCCCCCCGCCCCCAAATAATAGCTCTTCAGACTACTGCAAGTTTGGAATAACTTCACGAATTAATTTTTCTTTTTTTGTGTGCATTTATGTATGCAGGTCTTATCCAGCCAATCCCAAGGAATAGCCAGTTCTTCCAAAATTATTTTAACAATAACTTTGTGAATGATGCAGACAGACCATACAAATGTTTCTATTGCCATCGAGCCTATAAAAAATCTTGTCATCTTAAGCAACACATCAGGTAAAATAAATACAAAGAAGAAAGGAAATGTATGTAATAACAAAATTATGGAAAAGCATAAAATTTATGTAGTGTTTACTGAAAAGACTTTTTTTATTACTGTCTTGTAAGTGGTCAACCAGTGGTAATTGATTTTTCTGGTAAAGTTGGAGGAGGCTTTTGACTAATTCATACCTCTGTGCAGTCCTAGGAGTACAAGTGGTTGTGTTTAGTGTGCAGTTTAGTTTGTTAACACTTGGACTCTTTCTTTTTCCTAAACTATGTACAGAAAATAGCAAGCATTACATGTGGATTCTTGTTGTAATTTTGTATTTGCATACTCCAGATGATCTGCTTTTGAATGAACTATTTTTTGAGAAGGAAATTAGCTTTTTTTCCCCTGTGTACTAAATCTAACAGAATTTAGGCTTACATTGTAATCGAGTAAACATTCTTGGGGATCATTTTGTTGCCTGAAGTGCAGCTCAAGTTCCATACAGCCATAAGGATGTATGGCTGTGAGTGCTTACAGCCATAAGGTCATGGAGTCACAGAAAAACTTAGATTGGAGGAGAACCAGTGGAGAGAACTAATCCAACCTTGCTTTCAAAAGAAAGGGTAGCTTTGAAATTAGATCAGATTGCAGTTTTACAGGGAGTGAGCTTTGCCATTTAGTTGAGTTATAAATCAGGGAGCAACATTTGATAAACTGTGAATACTAGGATCTAAGGAGAGATTCCGTAAAGCAGGTGGCAATCTGCTTGTTTCTGCAATGTAAGCTCTGTACCGCTTTTTCACTTCCTGTAATTCAAATTGTGGCGAGTTCCTCGTGTTCTCCTTAGAAATCAAGTTCTGTACTGGTAGGTTCTCAAACTGGCTTGAAACAGTTCTTGATTTCTATATGCTGTCCACAGGAGGGAGGGGAAGCCTTGCAATAGTACATCTTTTCCTTTTGTAATACTGTTTTCACACAGCAGTCTGAAAGAATAGTTGTACTGTGCCTTGTTCAGGATGGACACAGTTCCTTTCCAAAAAGTTTCGTTATTAAACGTAGTAGTATACAATATGTGGAGGACCATATATTTTTTTTTTCCTCCAAACTTTTGGGGACATTGTTTTGGCTGAATTGAGGAAAATACATGTGAATGATAATGGCATATTTGGCATAGAAGAAATTCAACCAAGAGGTTTTAATTGGGGTAAAGTATGATCAGAAAAGGAGATTGGACTGTAGAACATAATTAAGACAGTACTGCTTCTAGCCCTGTCAGTGATGACGTGCAGGTTGTTTATAATTTATTAAAGCTTCAGTTTCTGGGTTTTCTTAACTGAAGCCTCTTCCATCCATACAGCAGTTGCCTTACTTTGATTTATTTTGCTCATTTTTAAAATTTAGTCTTCTAATAACTTCATAAATCAAACTCTTAAATCTACTTTACCTTCTGCTTTCTCTTCAAAAGGTCACATACTGGTGAAAAGCCATTTAAGTGCTCTCAGTGTGGAAGAGGTTTTGTGTCAGCTGGAGTTCTGAAAGCACATATTAGAACACACACTGGATTGAAAGCTTTTAAGTGTCTTATATGCAACGGGGCCTTCACTACTGGTGGTAGCCTCAGGCGACATATGGGGATCCATAATGACCTTCGACCGTATATGTGTCCATATTGTCAAAAAACATTCAAAACATCACTAAACTGTAAAAAACACATGAAGACTCACAGGTATGTTTACGATTTTTATATGAATCCTTTGATGTATTTCAGTAACCCTTCCTTAAAGATACTTGGAAAGGCAGCTTCGTTCTGTATCAAATGCTAATAATTGAATAAGGATGTTTATTTATGGGTAGCAAACACTTAGGTAGCTCCGAAGGTATAGTAAATTCTGGTGTGTAAAAAAATTTTCACATAAATAGAGTAACTGTCTAACTGAAGCCATAAAAAGACCTTTTTACCTTTCTTTGCAGATATGAACTTGCACAGCAACTTCAGCAGCATCAGCAGTCTGCTTCAATAGATGATTCTACAGTAGATCAGCAGAGCATTCATGTTTCTACACAGATGCAAGTGGAGATTGAAAGTGATGAGCTACAGCAGCCAGAAGCTGTTGCAACAGACCAGCAGGCTATTTTAGAATTGGACCAGCAGCCAGTAGTGGGTACAGAAGAAACAGCGCTAGAACAACAATTGGCTGATCAGCCTTTAGACCAAGATGAGGGTGAGTATTTAAAATATGACAAGGTTTATAATGAGGTAAGTTTACAAGTTCTCAAATAACCTTTTCTTCACAAATTTACTTGAAGAATACATGGGGTAAAAGCTAACTCCTTAAAGCATGTTGTACAGTTTCTTTCATTCGTTAGCATTCAGGTTTACTATTAAAAATATAAAAAAATTGAGGTTTGCACTATGTAGTTGTATCAAGCAGAATTACAAAATAAATATCCAGAAAAATAATACTAAGTGCACAAAACTTTACCACATCACTTCTATTATTAATAAAAGGCACTACTATATAGTCAACTTGGGAAGTAATACCTGTATTTTGAGGTGAGAGAACACAAAATATATCACATACTAGTTCTATTAGTAATAGTGGAACAAAGTTATTTTGGGTTTGCTTATTTGCTCTTTTTCATGGTGTAATGAGTTAAGTACTGCAGAGGAATATAAATAAAGCCTACAATAAGCAAAGATTTAAATACCTGTTCAGCTAAGATTTTTTTACTACTTTTTAATGCAGTAAAAATTCAGATGACTATAAAATGTAGAGTTTTGGAAGCAACTGAATTATCCAGTTAATTACATCTTCTTTTCTTGATTTTATTTTCTTTTTCTTTTTTTTTTTCCCCTTTTTTTTCTCCTCTTCCTTTCCCCATTTCAGATAGATTTGTCACATCCCAGCATGCTTTACAGGAAAATATCACTCAATTTGAACAACAAGCTATAACGCAGCAGCCATTTGATCAACAGGGCTTATCACAAGGTTAGTAAAAAATAACAGTTTTTAAAGTGATTTTTTTATATCTGACTTTACAGCATAGCTATCATAAATCGTTTCAAATGCGGGCGTTCACAGTCAAAGTAACTGCAATGCAGACAACTTGCAAAAACTTTTCCTTAAATTACTATTTTGAAACTGTATTTGGTAGGATATTTTGAAACATAAATAGAATTTGCTTTTATGAGCCGATGTTTAGTCATTACAGTATGAGGTTTATAGTCAGGCATTTCATATTCTTTCCCTGATTGTGTTTTGAAGTTGCTGTGACAGTAGACAGTTCACACACCTTTCTCCCAAAATATACATGCTCATAACCTGAGATGATCAGAAACACGGTCTAAGATTTGACTGAGTAGCTGTTGGGATTCATTGTGGAAAAAGAGTGCAAAATATAATCATGTAAAAATCATACTTTAACCACAGCGGTTTCCTTTTGTATTTTTTAAAGCTACATAAGTAACAAATTAAGAGATTGTAAACTTCTTTTGTATTTTACCTAAAAAATACTGAGAAATATGTGTAAGGCTTATGTAGCCTGCAGAGACTTGAAGAAATGACTGTGTTCCTTTCACTACTGGATTTCTTGAGTTGTTGCTTGATACGAAGCTACTGGTGGTTTTGGGGTTTTTTTGGTGGGAGGCCAGGGAAGGGGAGTATGTTCAAGGGGTTATAATTTGTTTTGGTAGGGAGGCGCACTTCACTGGCTGACCAGTTCATCTCTTCCTCCTTGTTTCTGACTCCAGCAAATAACTTCATATTTATATAACTGGTAACGAGTAACTGGAATTCAATCTGCTTAAACTTCTGTGTTCTTAAATTTCTTTCCCTCTTTAATTGTATAGTGCCTTTTTTGAAAATGTAATTGACTGTGCTAAGTTGCATGATGCTGAAGAAATAGTATCATTTTTTGCTAATTTTAATTCCTTAGGTTGTGCTGCTTTCTGTGTAACTGAGGGAAAAAAAAAACCCAACTCAGTCTCTGCCTTTATTAAACAAGATTGAATCAGGTCCTGTTAAAACCCTGTGGATTATTTTCATTAGTTACCTTTTAGAGTTTTCCAAATGAATGAAAAAAAGTACAACCTTTCACTCTGTGTTACTCTCAAGAGTGGTGGTGGTTTTTGTTTGGATTTTTACAGCTCCTTTGAATTTGAAAATCCGATATGTAAACCTTGTTTTCTTGCCTTATTTAGACTTCAGTTTCTATGTATGTGTGTCTTCTCCATTAAATAAATATTGAATATTGATTGATTTCTTGGGGAGGTGGGAGACTCTTCTAGATATTATAAAAAAATTCTTTCATCACCGGTACATTATAAAATTGTTACAGAGAATCAGAATGTTTTTTTCAGTGGTTCCCAGTGACAGGACAAGAAGTAACGAGCACAAACCTGAACATAGGAAATTCCATATAGACATGAGGAGGAACTTCTTTGCTTTGAGGGTGGCAGAGCGCTGGAACAGGCTGCCCAGAGAGGTGGTGGAGTCTCTGTCTCTGGAGACATTCAAAACCCGTCTGGACGCCATCCTGTGCGACCTGCTCTAGGTGGACCTGCTCTGGCAGGGGGGTTGGACTAGATGATCTCCAGAGGTCCCTTCACAACCCCATACCATTCCGTGATTCTGTGATTTGTGATGTGGGTTTTTGTAAGTCTCATTTGTATAAGATATTTCCTATTCTACTTGGAATCTCATCCACAGATTCCCAACTCTTTGAAGTTTCCTTGAAGATCCTGGAGCCCTTCAAATTTTTTGAATTTCAGGTAGGTAAGCATTTGCGCGGATGCATGCGTTAAATTGGTCGACCCTCTCCCTATGTCTGCATCTGTGCTTCATGCTCCTAATTTCTTTTTCCTATGAGCTAGGCAGAACATCCAAACTTAAAACACTATGTCTTTTTTATCCATGATATTTATAGGCTGTATTTTTGTTAAAATATTTTGGCTCAGTGTTTATTAATAAACCAACGTAGGAGTTTTTAAAAAATCGTCAGTAGGTTTTTGATTTTTCTTTTTCCTTTTTTCAGAAAAAAGGAACATCTTTGCATTTCAGACAGATGAGGCTGATCCTTAGGTCTGCACAGACCTGTCAGAACTTTGTTTATTCTTTCAGGTTTCTTTGTAATACTTCTGCAGAATTTCTGGTTTGTTCAGATAGATTTTCTTCTTTATATGTTCAGACTTGTAAAGAAGTGCTGATCTTATGAGGATGCTGCTGTATCATAACTTATTATTCATTTGAGCTAGATCTGAAGACTAAGAAAAAGGACCTCAGTGTTCTTTGTAGGTTACATATTGAGGCATCTTCATTTGAAGACGACTTAGGTCAGAACAACCAAATAGATCTTTCATCAGAAAATGTCTTTGGGTTATTGAATATCGCCTGTCACCAAATGTGTTTTCTTATAGGTTATGTCACCTTTTCTCCCTTTAAAGTCTCCCTGTAAGCATGGTTGAAAGTTAATAATTCGATTAGTGGTGATAGGAGGGTGATCTTGAAAAGATGTGAGAAGTCCAAATACTGTTATTCAGTACTGTTATTCAGCCCATACAAATATACCATTGCTACCAGACTGCTGTTTTGCTTTCCTAAGAAGTTAATCTCCAATGTCAGGACTTGGAATTCTGATTCTTTCAGTAACTATTTACACATTTATTCCGGTCAATACTGTTGAACTGGTTCCAAAATTTGCCTAGGAAACAAACCTGCAGAACATTTAATTGCTAGTCACTGACCCCCACTGAGATGCACATGTGCACGTAGATATGTTTGTAATGTTAGAATTCAAACGATCTGTCAGTAAAGACTTCAAGTTTTGTCTAAACTAAAATACTGTGTTTGCTATGAACTATCATACTGTTGTTTTCTTATTCTCATGTGCAAGACATATCTTTCCACTAGTAAACCGATTTCCAGGCTATTCTATTTTTCAGTATGTTTTGTTGATGTAGAAGATAATAGGTTGGATGATGTCCTAAAACCAAGAAAAAACAATCAATGCAAGTGATTACTTGTACTGAAGTAACACAAAATTCAATTCCAAGTGAAGAGGACTTTGTAGTAAGAGACTCCCCTTATTATACAGAGCTTAAGATGCTTTCTGTTCTTTGAAGATTAAGGAAAAGCTTCTGGAAAACAATATATAATGATGGAAACAGGAGCAGAAAATTAAGGTTGTTAAATTCATTTCTGAGACTGAATGTCTGGTTTTTGGTGTTTGGTGGGTTTTTTTTAAATGCTGCTCTGTAGAAATAGTATTGTTGTAGCAAATGCCTTTAGCATGCTCAAAATTGTCAGATCTTTTTAAAATTTTGAGTGGAAATTGACCTTCATACTAGGTGTTGAGCAAAAGGGGGATGCGTCATGTATATTCTTGTTACAGCATTGGTTTATATTTATTCCACAACTACTTTCAGAGATATTTCTTTCTTCAGTTTGTACCAAAATACCTCTAACTTCAGAATTTTTCTTCCTGAGTGTTTTGTTTCATGATCCTGGGAAATTTTTCAGGATGTCAATAACTGCTTTTATTAAAACACTGTGAAGTGAAACAGGCTGTGATATAGTAACTTTTTTCCTTCTTGGCTAGTAAAAATTACTTTACTGATTAAAAAAAAGTTTCAGGTTTTTTTAGATAGCTGTTTCTTTGTTCTTTTAATAGTTACGTCCTTTTTTTATGTGGGGCATGGAAGTGGCATCACTTTTGCTTCATTTTCCTGAGGCTTACTTTTTTTGTGTTCAAGTGTAGTGGGAATACCATTTTTCCATAAAGGTGCTTTTAAAATGTATTTGAAAATAGAAATTAGCAGCCCTCTTATCACTGTAAAGCTTTGCACCACTGTTCTTCAGGCTGCTTTTTTATTTGATCATTGAGGTGCAATGTTCATTCAGCATGTTGAATCTTTTTTTTCTTGTAATCTTGGTAGCTCTAGGAGAGAAAATAACATACAAGTTGCAGCATTAGGTTTGGGGATAAGTTACAACCTGACTAATAATGCTTTCAAGATTTGTTTACGTTTGTTAGTCTTCATTCCATGGTGTAAGCAATAGTATACAAGTAGGTTTTTTTCCCTATATTGATAATAGTATTCTGCTGTGAAAATATCTTTTGGGAAAATTTCTGCTTAAACTTAACACATCTCATTTTTTGATATACTGTATTTCAAAATATTCTTTAAGCATTGCTTTTTGGCCTTTGATGCTGTGGTCATCTGATGTGGATTTGTTTCTACCCTGTTTTCATAATCTTCACCCTTTTTGTCCACTAAAGGCAAACTGCACAGAAATAGTAAAATTGCTGCCCTTACCTTAATTACTGATAGTTGCGGTTTCACTTTTTTCCACGTGACATCGATTTTTTTAAACATTAGAAGTATTAGGGCCAAACCCTGCAATCTGAGCTATACTTCCCTGGCTCTGAATCATTGATACTCTCATTCCATTCATTCATTTAGAAAAGGAGGTGATTAAGATCTGATATTTCAGAAGAAAAAAAAAAAAAAAAATTTCAGGTCTTTGTGCTGGAAACGTGAATAAAAACATGTTTATTTTTTACTTTGCAGTTTGCCTTTGAGAGGCTCTACTTTACTATTATCTAAAGAGTGGGAATATGTGGAGGAGATCCAAAGTAGGAGAAAATGGGGTTACCTTATCAGAAACTGGAGTTCTCCTATTGGGTCATCTCCTCCACTCACCCGCCATCCTCCCCACTGAGCTTTGCATCCTTGTGATCGGCTTCCAGTGTAGTTAAGGGAGCGTGGTACCAACGTGGATAAAGGGAGATGGGTCAACCTGTTTGACACATGCATGCTTACATACAAGAAATTCAAAATTTCAATGGCTCTAAGGTAATTGTGGCACCCTGAAGAAACTTCAAACAGTGTTTTTCTGTGGAGGAGATTTTCCAATAGAATTCCAGCTAATGGTAAGTAACCCTGTTATGCATATTACGTAGATGCCAGAAACATTTGTGCATTTTTCCACTCAACAGTGAAGAGTATAAAATGAGTATTACTGTATAGTAATACTACTTAATATCTTTTGAAGGTAGTCTTCAGAAAAGTGTGGTGTAATTCGAAGTCCAATTCAGTGTATTTTCTGTGTGTGTGACTGCTTAATTTCTGGCAGGTTTTACAGTGAATGACAGCTACAATCAACAGGCTCAATTTCCAGCTGTACAGCAGCTGCAGGATTCAAGCACACTTGAATCTCAGGCTCTTTCAACGAGTTACCATCCACCAGCCCTTCTTCAGGTTCCAAGTACAGACACTATTAATGTGGTAAGTACTGCTAGAAGGCAGAATCCATTGTGCTCAGTGATGAATTTCTTTGAGCTATTTCATTGGTAATTAGGTAAACTGAGAAGTCAGAAGAGTTTCATGATTTCTTTTCTAGATTGCTTATGATTAACAACTGGAAAATAACAGGGCAGGGGGGAGGATAAGTGACTTGGCTACATGTTTCTAAAAAAGAGTTTTACCTTTTGGTGCTCTAGGCTTCAAAACAGACATAATGCTATAAAGTTCAATCATAAGCCTAAAACTAAGGAAAGGGCCTAATGTTATGAAATAACTTTACATTATTGCACTATATTCTGTCCTAATTCTTTAATTCCTATGGACATTGTTATGATCAAGCAGAAAAAATAACATTAGAAACACGTAGTGGTCCTGTGATGTGTATGATGTTCTTTTTTGGTTCTCATCTGGTTGAATTTGTAAAGGAGCTTAATAGCTAAAAATACAGTTTAAATATAACTCTTTATGATAGTAGCAGTACCTAGTATGAAGACCATCTGTAGTAATGTGTTTACCATGATGATCTGCATGTATTATTGTCTCTTCATGCTTGCTTGCAAAGGGCAAATGTCATTTAGAGAACTGAGGTGGGTTTTAGGATCTGGAAGAGTTTGAGTAATTTCAGCATACAGGCTTGGGAGTTTTTTCTTCAAATCTTGCAACATGCTGTCATTCTTGAGGCTTATTCTTAGCTGTTCAAAAGCTAGTTAAGTTTGTCACCACCACTGTGCATTTTGCCACTCAGTGTGGGGCTCATGCTGTTTAAAACAGCTGGTTTGGTGTTGAATTTAATCCCTCAAACACCAGAAGATTTACAAGACTCGAGACACGTTTTTGTCTAGATTCATAGGGAGGTGTAAGCACACCACCTTGTCTGTTTATTCTGGTTCAGTGGGTGCACATTTTGCTGCTTTCCTTTTCACTATGAAAGAGCGAGGTATCATTGCACTCCTAATTCCTCATCAAAAATTTAGGAAAGCATAATTTTGATTACTTGTGTTGACTGTAAATGTTGTCATTTTTTGTTGCCTATTTGTATGACTTTATTGCAGTATTGTGTTATTGAAATTTACGTGAGGCTTTGGTTTCTAGACTACTCGTTTGATCCAAGATCAGTCATCGCAAGAAGAACTTGAATTGCACACCCAACGGCCTCATTTTCTTGAGGATAATGAAGATCAAAGCAGGCGTTCATATAGGTTTGTTATACTTTTAGGTTTTGTCACAGAATTTCCTTAATGTTTTATGGCTAGTAATTATATGCAACTAATGAAAACAATTTTCTTCTAATAGATGTGAATATTGCAACAAAGGTTTTAAGAAATCCAGCCATTTGAAGCAACATGTACGATCGCATACTGGTGAGAAACCTTATAAATGCCAACTCTGTGGCCGTGGCTTTGTTTCCTCAGGAGTTCTTAAGTCACATGAGAAGACTCATACAGGTAACGGAGTATTCCAGCTCTATATTAGCTTAACGCACATTTGGGTTTTGTAAATGTCCTGTATAAGTAAACTTAAACAAAGGCATGCTACTTATTTGTTTCTGTTACTTTAAGGAGTTAAGGCATTCAGCTGTAGCATTTGCAATACCTCCTTCACAACTAATGGCAGCCTTACCAGGCACATGGCAACTCACATGAGCATGAAGCCTTACAAGTGCCCATTCTGTGATGAAAGCTTTCGAACAACTGTTCACTGCAAAAAACATATGAAAAAACATCAGGCAGTCTCCTCACCTGTAGCAGCAGCTACAGAAACGGGAGGGGGAGGTAAATTATTTCATTTTTACTCTTTTAGTCCTTACTGCATAACAAGTACAAATGTTTCAGTGGATTACATGAATGCTGTAACAGTAATGTTATAAATTAGCTTTCCAGCACGGATAATGTCTAATGTCCAGAGCCACTGAAATTGCTGTAATATAAATTGTTTAAAGAAATCAGTTTCCCAGGAGTCTTCCAGTGTATTCAAGGTACTGTAGGTTACACAGTTATTTTAGTGCATCACTAGTAGAACATTTTTTGTCCTAAATTACTTATACCTGTATATAATTATTTTAAAAATAAAAATTATAAATCCAACTTTATTTCCAAGAAACACAGACATGAATAGTTAGACCTCTGAAAGAGATTTAAGTTTAAGCATGTAATGTGGTAGCCATGTGTTTAATAATAAAACCTTGTATTTTTATAATTTCATCTGATAGATTAAGCTAAACAGACGTGTTTTTTTTTTCTTAAAAAAGTTGCATGTGTTGAAGATGATGATGAAAACTCTGAAAGAACTTCCAGAAAATCTCGTCCTGGTGTCATAACTTTTACAGAAGAAGAAACAGCAGAACTGGCAAAGATTAGGCCTCGAGAAAGTGCCACTGTCTCAGAAAAAGTTCTTGTCCAGTCTGCTGCAGAGAAAGACAGAATTAGTGAGATGAAAGATAAGCAAGCAGAACTGGAAGCAGAGCCCAAATACGCCAACTGTTGTAGTTATTGCCCCAAAAGCTTTAAAAAACCTAGTGATTTGGTCAGGTAAGGAACGGAAAAGCTTTGCATATTTTCAATTTCTAAATTGTTCACCAGAAACTTAGCAGTAACAGTTTCATATAACTTCTTTATGCCTAAGCTGAAGTTTGACTTGTATTTACATACATTTTTCTTTTTCAGAAAGGTTTAAAAATGTGTCAAAATATTACATATTCTTAATATGACTAAACCAGCCTTTTTATATTTCTCTTCCTGCAGTATTGAAATTATTATTATGAAGTTTTAGAATAAATGTTGTTCTTGTTATAGGACTTGCATATAAAAACATATAAGAATCAGTTTGAAAACGGGCAAATGCTTAAATAATCTTTTTTACTAGTTCTGCTTGAAGTAACGTTAATTTAAGTATTCAATTAAATCTAAAATTAGTAAGATACAAAATAAATGTTTCTAATGACTGCTATAAAAGTAGAAATTCATGTATTTGTGTGTTCTGGAATTGTTAGGCATGTTCGTATCCATACTGGAGAGAAGCCATATAAGTGTGAAGAATGTGGAAAGAGTTTCACTGTAAAATCCACTCTAGATTGTCATGTTAAAACACACACAGGTCAGTAAGATTTTGAATGTCTTTGTTTAGAAACCAGTTACTTTCTTGACAGGCTGTTTTAACTACACATTTTGCAAGGGATGGTATGTTTTACTATAATGACACTATTAATGGCAGCACCAGGTGGGATTTGGTACTTACTGCATCATCAAATAAATCGCACGATATTTTGAGTAAACCATATTATTACAGCCTTCTGTATTAGTTGGCTTACAAAGCGTCATAGTCTTAGCTTGTGAAAAAAGTATGAGGTGTCTATAATACTTTAATTTCAAATCTGCTTTAGCATTTCAACACTAAACAATCTTCCTGAGCAAGAGGATGGAGTTGTATTTTCTAAATCTCCATTTTTTAAAATCTCCATATAAATTTTATAAATCTCCATTTTATGAATGGACAGGATTTTATAAAATCAAGTTTAAGAAAAAAATAATAAATGTTAATGTTTGTGCTGCTAAGTAGGTTACTTTGAGGTGGTTGGTGTTTTGTTTTTAGAATATTATCTCACAAAATTGATTTGTTTCCTACTTGTAATCCATTAATACTAGTCAGTATTGAGGTAGAGGCTGAAATAGAAGACAGAAGAATAAAGCTGCAGGAATTAAAAAGGAAATCAGTGGCTGAAGAGGTCAGGATGGAACTTCTAATTCTCCAGTTTCATGAGATGTATAGTTGAAACAACTTGATTAGTCAGGAAGATGACATGATGAGGAGGACAGAGGCATCAAGCATCAAGGGGACCAAATAAGATTCTGCATAAAAGTTTTAACAGCATATTAAGTTTTAAAAATAGGAAAAAATTTAGATACCTTTCATTAATATCCTAAACTCATTTGAAAAGAAGCCAAAATTATAAAGAAAAAAGGCTAGTTATTCCAAACTTAGTCTGTTCAAATTAGTTTAGAATCTGTATTTTTTTTAAATTGTTCAGTGCTATTGATTTTTAGAGGTTTTATCACTTATCTTACTGGTTTTGAATCTTTTCCAGGCCAGAAGCTCTTCAGTTGTCATGTATGCAGTAATTCTTTTTCTACAAAAGGGAGTCTAAAAGTCCACATGCGTCTGCATACAGGAGCAAAGCCCTTTAAATGTCCACACTGTGATTTACGGTTTCGTACTTCAGGGCGCAGGAAAACCCACATACAGTGTCATTATAAACCAGAGACAAAGAAAGTTAGGAAGCCTGTCACCCGTACTTCAGCTGAGGGACTCCAGCCAGTCAGTCTTCTTAATTCATCCTCAACAGACCCTAACGTTTTCATCATGAATAACTCCGTTTTGACGAATCAATTTGAGCAAAATTTACTTCAGCAAGGACTTGTGGGCCAGGCTATCTTGCCTGCTTCAGTGTCAGGTAAACATGGATGACTTCTTAGTGGTGGTGTTGAGATCAAGTAGTGAGCTTTGCTTTCTGCTAGAGTTCAGAAAATTATGCCAAACACTACTTCCAAACCGGTATAGAGTTTATTGAATTCACGATTCAATGCATGGTGGTGACATAAATTTAAATAAATTTTAAGAGTGAAGGGGAAAATGTATGCAGTTCACCTAAAAGGATCTCTTCAGTTCTGCTGTGGTGTTACACTGCAGGAAGGAAGAAAATACAGATAACAAGTAGATGGAATACTTGTATTCTTTTTGGTAATACTCTGTCACCTTTTCTTGAAAAGAAGCACAACAGTTATTCTGTAATCTTTCCATTCCATGAATGGAAATTGTTTGTCTAAGTGCTAGCTGGGCTCAGGCAAAGTTGGGACAGGGGCAGTTTTAAGCAGAATAGTGTTGAGGTGTATGGTAATGTTCCCTGGTACTGTTAAATTTACTACTTAAATGGGTCTTGGACTGTCTGTCTGTCACTTCTGAAAGTGAGACTTTGATTTTCTGTTCTTCTTTGGTACATCTTTCAGTGCCTGTTTTATGATTTTGAAGGTATGGCCACAAATTCACAGTAATGTGTCAGTGTCATGTTTACCTGTAGCCATTCCAGTTTATCCTATTTGACCTAAACTGTTGTCCAAAACCAACAAGGTATTGGTTGTTTGGAAGATACTGGTATTTGACAGGCACAGTTAGTGATAAATTAAAAACTGTCTGATGTTTGCTTGGATTTTTGAGTGAACACAATAAGGAGGAGTCTTTAGCATGTTCAGATGTCCTAGAAAGAGGCAGGAGCCTTCTTAATTGAAATAAGTAACGTGGGTTTTGCGCAGAGTAGATCTTTCTTGGGTGCATTTTAAGCAGATTTATTATATTAGAAGATTTTGGAGAGGGAAAGATAGATGGTTTTGAAGCATCAGCTGAAGAGATGGGTTGATCATATTGAAGGTGTTTGGAGAAGAAGGTATGTTAAACAAAGGTGACTTTTTCCTTATATTTTTTCAAGATCTTTTATAGAGATGGTCTATTCGACTTTTGAAATTAGGAGCTTTCAAGTTTTAAAGATTTCATATTTTAAATGCTAATGTACCTTTATTTCCATCCACGTGTGTACATAGGATGAACTTTGAACCCTCTTGAACAATGTTTGTGCTGTGCAAAATTGTGGCAGTAGCTTTCATGTGTATGTTCAGTCAGAACATATGTATCATGTGTGAGTGCTGCTTCTATTTAGGCATGGCACGCTCTCCAAGAAAATTTATACCAAACTTCTCCAAGCTTCCAAAGCTACTCTGGAGTGGTTCTTGTTTTATAAGGTGCTGGCTAATGCTTAAATAATAACAATCCTTAAATTACATAGAATTTATGAAGCTTTAAAATAGGCAATCGTCTACTTCAGATGATTTTTTCATGGCATGAATAAATGTGTATCTGTGCATAGCTTTTGTAATGATTTAATTTCTAAAAATAAACAAGCTAAAAAAGGCAGTCAGTAATGATAAAGAAAAACATTATAATATAACTGTTTTCTTTGGTAGCTGGAGGTGACTTAACTGTGTCCTTGACAGATGGTAGCTTGGCCACTCTTGAAGGAATACAGTTACAACTTGCTGCTAATCTGGTTGGACAAAATGTTCAAATTTCTGGAATAGATGCCACCAGTATTAACAACATAACATTACAGGTAGGTTACACGCAGTTTCTTGCTTTTAATTTTATAGAGTCACTTTGAGAGCTATAGGAGGTTTAATGAGCGCATGTACTTCGGGAAGAGTTCCCTCAAGTTGAGTAAGGCACACGGCAATACCGTGCTGTATCAGTTGCACCGTGTTAGAAGACTTAGACAATAGCTGCACTGTGGTGTTTTCTTTCTGTTATGGTTTCTTTCAGTTTTTCAGGCTTTTTTTTACAGCCTAGGGATTTTGGCAGATTGCTTTAAAATCTGTATATTTTTTTTTCTTTTAATTGCATTTTGTCTTTTCACGCATTTTAGGCTAGGGTTCCCTACCCCCTCTCCTGAAAGAAACCCCCTGCAGAAACAAACCAATCAAAATTATTGCATGGAATGTTCTTAACATAAGACACTGGTGTTATTTGGCAAGTTTTTAATACTTGGATTCACAATTTAAATTCCCATTGAGCTTGTAAAATGAACAACAGAAAAAGATGAGATGATTTTAAATACAAATTTTTAAATGTAATTATGCGAAGGAATGATTTTCATGGACTCAGTTGTGTTTGATCAGTTTCACAAAATCATTGAGGTTGGAGGAGACCTCTGGAGGTCACCAGGTCCGCAAGGTCAGGGAAGGGTCCTCTTCAGAGTTGTATCGGGCTGCTCTACTGAGTCTGACTACTCAAGAGCTTTTTAGCATAAAATGAAGACGACCGTGTTTTAGTTTTGTTTCCCCAATCGCCAAACACTCATCTCTAAAGAGTAAAATACCTGCTTTTAACTATGGGAGCAGAGATATTTGTGAACTGTGATGTTAATGAGCCCTAGGAGCTGAAAAAATAGATAATTTCTCATATCAGTCTTCTCTCTGCTCCATGTGTTTTCACTTTCAAAAACCTGAGGACAGTGATAAGTGTTACATGCCACAGTGAGACAGTACAGAGTGGCAGCATTGTGTGTACCTGGTGCCCAGCATGCTCATCTGTAATTATGATCTTGGTTTCCCAAAGTTTACTGAGGGAAGAGAGGGAAGAATCTATGGCTGAAGCCGAACAGACTGTTTACATAGCGACTATGGAGACTGACTATATACAGATGCTTAAAAAATAAATTTAAGTTTGAAGTGTTTGTTAAACTTTAAGTATTATATAATCTATAAAATATTAAATATTGCTTAATATTATATATAGTCTTAATGCAACCTTTTGAATTTTGGATTTATGTTAAGACGTAACCCTTATTTGTTAACTTTAGATTGATCACATTGAAAACTTGCTTTTCAGATTGATCCAAGTATTCTACAGCAGACGTTACAGCAGAGTAATTTACTTGCTCAGCAGCTAACTGGAGATCCCAGTATGGCTCCACAGAATCCCTCCCTACAGGCAACAGAAAACGCAGTGCCAGCTAATGTGGTTATTCAGCCTATATCAGGCCTGTCTTTGCAGCCCACAGTAACATCTTCTGCCAACATGACAATAGGATCCCTCTCTGAGCAAGAGTCTGTGCTGACAACCAACTCTAGTGGTAAGCAGTGTCAATAATTTTATTGTGCATTGAATTTCTTAATTTTAGTTATGGTATTACCCACAGTGAGAAAATCCCCCCCCCCAATACCTCATTTAATAAAATAAGCATACAGTTCTTGGGTGAGCATCTTCAACAAATTTTACAACTTTGTGTTACCATTTTTGAATATAATTTTTTCAGAAGGTGAACTATATAATGAAAATATTGAAGAACACTTATAGTCTTCAGGAGCATATAAAGTCTTCTGATGATCTTAACCCGCAGAGGAATAAACTGGATATGAAAACAATTTCTTCTTTAGGCTACAAGTTCTAGCATCTTACCTTGGCTACATCTTTTATAGTAGTTTAGAAAATAATATATTATTTACTTTAAAAAGCTGTATCTATTATAAAGAAAGGATCTTCATGGAATTTTTTTTGTTCTACCCACTTAAATTTAGGTGCACAGGACATCTCTCAAGTCATGACTTCACAGGGTATGGTATCATCTTCAAATGGACAACATGAGATAACATTGACCATAAATAATTCCAGCTTGAGTCAAGTTCTAGCTCATGCTTCAGGTTCTACAACTACAAGCTCATCAGGAAGTCCTCAAGAGATCACTCTTACAATATCTGGTTAGTATTTCTAATGATCCTTGAAGGTACAAGATCTCTATTTTTTTAAGGTAGCAATTTCACTGTCCACAACTTTTCCATGGTACATTTTTTATATTATCAGCATTAAAAGATATTCCCCAAATCTGCTTTTGAAAACCAAATACATTTGCTATGAGGATGCATGTTAGGTTGGTTCCCTATTTTATTTGTAGCCTTGAGTCAACAGATGTTTGACTCGGTGGCAAAGCCCCGTATAACCCGTTCTTACTTCCTTGCTGTGCCTCACTTAGGGTAGTGCAACTCCTGGGTAGTACTGGGACTGGAACAAGCAGAACAGGCATTGGGGATGAGATTATTTAATCTAGTTTTCTTTAAGTGCCTGTGGAACCATGTTCTAATAGATACTGTGGTCATTTTTCGAGGTGTGCTTACTGTTCAGTCTTTGTAACAATGTGGTTAATACTTTAGGTCTCTTTGAATAAATTTAGACCAACTTTCTTACTGCCTCTAAGAGACTGATCCTATATACACTATAAATATCTTTGTTTCCTACAAA
The DNA here is from genome assembly GCF_964106895.1 of Numenius arquata. Lineage (NCBI taxonomy): Eukaryota > Metazoa > Chordata > Aves > Charadriiformes > Scolopacidae > Numenius > Numenius arquata. The sequence continues at coordinate 32,658,695 of NC_133579.1, forward strand.
CAGTTTGTATTTTGTAACATAGCATCTCTTTAATAGATCCAGTGTAATATTTAGTGCTTTTCTCCTTCTTTTCCTTTCTTTTTTTCTTTTTAATTTCTTTCTTTTCCTTTTTTCTTTTTCTCTTTGCTTTGTGTAACGTGTTTAGTATTTTTAAGTGTCATGACAATAATGTCCATGTTAAGGTGTCACAGTCCCCCACCTATGTTTTTCTGTTTGTTAATGGATGTTCACTCATCTAAGGAAAATGAGGTGTAGGTGTCCAACAACTGATAGAATCTGCTTTCAGTGTCTGTATGTTTTGTGCTTGTTGACGGTTCCACAAAATTAACATCATGTGAAGTAATGTATTTACAAAAGAGGACATGTTCAGTGTAATTCATATAGTATCCGTATCCTACTTATTCATACAGTAGATCGAAAAAAAAAATAAATCACATTTTAACCATATGCCTTTAGTTTCGCAGATTTTATAGTTTACCTAGATAAGTAAGATCATTATTTGTCTAAATATTAATAATCTCGGGTATTTCTCTACATGTTAGTGTCTAGATATGCATAAACACATCTGTGCTAGAAACTTGTCAAACATCTGCATAAAAATTTGCATGTGTAGAAATGAATTTTGGATTTTGGTTGTATTTTCAACTTTTATTATATTTTGATCACTTGTTTATAGTTCTAAGCACAGTAGCAGAATAATGTTGAGACTTTTAAAGTTATAACAGGACTAATTTCAATTCAGGTCAAGATCTTATTCAGCATAATTCTGGAAGCAGTGATCTGAATAGTGGCTTAAGACTGACAGCGCCAACCATCAACAGTCAGACTACAGGCGCTACATTAACTATAAGCAACGACCAGCTTCTTTCTCAGGGCACTTCACTAAATGCTCCAGGTAAGCAGACAGTGATTTTTCCAATTTAAAAATAACATTTTGTTAAAAAAAAAATATTAGACCAGGTAACTAAATCTGAAATGGTATAATCTTGCACATTACAATTCAGGAACTACATGACTTTGTGTGTTTTCTCACTGGTTTTAAATTGTTATGTTAATTTAAATGCTCTTTACACCACATAATAAGAAGAAATGAAAACAAGAAGATACATCTAAAATTAGTACTTTGAGGCATTTACAGGAATATCGAAGGACTATTTCTATAAATTGGAGGATGAAGAAGTCTGATACATTTGCTGCAGACAGATAATAAAATACCTTTTGTATCAAATTTGCTCTAGTATTCAAATTTTGAGATTTTAAATATGTATGTGGATTTCTACCTATAGCTGTTTGTATATACACACAAATGCATATGCATGTATGTAGTTGTTCATGCTTTCAGTCGGTGCAGCAGGTCGCATTGATCTCTTAGTGCTCATATACATCTATAAAGCAAATCTCCTTTAGTGTCATACTGGGCGAGGCCTACCCCAGAGAATCCTGTAAGATTTGAAGGTTAAGGCATGCTCTTGTGTAATGAAATAATAAATGAAATAGTAAAAACAGTCAGTTGTATTGTACCTTCTGTCTCATCTAATCAGGTTTTTGATGCTTGTCATAAACTGAGAGCCATCAGGCTATTATAATGAAACTGTTATGAAGTACCTATTAATAATAAACTGGCCTTTTTTGCTATTACAGATTATCAGCTATGTTGCAAAAATAGGGTGGGAGTGTTGTGACACAGAGTTACTGAATTTTGATTTTACTGCCGTGAGTCAAAGTGTATTTCACTGAGAGTTCTGCAAGTGGTCAGACTACAGAAACATGTAACCTGAAGCTTCTTCGGGTGTCTTTTCAGCAATGAGTCATCTCCCATACCCCATGTTACAAAGTTAACGCTTTGCAGTATGATGTCCATCAAGCTACATTTAGATGTATTTTTTTCTAGTTTTATCATCTCTCTGGCAATTTTTGACACATGACTAGCTGTTTAACTGATTTATTTGCTTCCAAAATAGAAAGCCCTCGCAAATGAGAAATAGAAATTAAGTTCATTTAAAATAAGTTTTTAGCTAAGAGTTTGTGTGTAACAGCTTTTTCTTTTACTATTTTGCATATATTCCAGAACTTAGTACCACAGGTGGAACAAACCTTCCTTCAACAACACCCATATCTCAGTCTACAGTTTCTGCCCAGAATTTGGTAATGTCTTCATCAGGAGTTGGAGGAGATGGTAGTGTCACCTTGACTCTTGCTGACACTCAGGGAATGCTGTCAGGTGGTCTTGATGCAGTTACACTTAATATCACTTCACAGGTAAGAAATACTTTTCTGAACTGAGAGATAAACTCATGTTACTGCCTTACAGGGCAGGAATTGGAGATTTTGCGTAGAAAATAATTTTGTCCTGTAATCCTGTAAACACATAGTATTTGAAAATTCAGTTAACTTTCCTTCTTTCTGCCAACAATGTGTGCACACTGGCATCTAGAAGCATAAACTAGTTAAACAGAAATACAGATAAATTTTGCAGGCGTGTTGTTTGTTTTGTTTAGGTTTTTTCTTTTTTTTTTTTTGCAATGAACAGATAGGATCTACTGTTTCAAACATATTTTTTTTTAGTGATCAGTTTTTAGTGATAAACTAAACTGTGTGCTTCATCACTATGCAGTAATGTAGCCTGTTATTCCTAAACTTTTTATGGTTTAATCTGGTAAATTTTTTTCCTCCTTGTGAACTTACGAGTTGAAGAGCAGTTGCGATGGTTCCTTTCATGGCATATAACAGCATAGAATCTAAATTAAAATGACTGTCTTCAATAATGGGTAGCGCTATAAGAAATTTTATAAGAACAGTGCTTTACGGACTATGATCTGCCTGGTAGCTTTAGCATTAGTTTCATTTTTATCATAATTTGTTTGTGGTGTCATCAAGAGCCAAAAACATGTTGGCAAATGTACAGAGTGGGGAGAAAGAAAAATAGAGCAAAAAATAATATTAAAAGACTAGAAAGTGAAAATTTAGGGTTGTTGTGTGGTTGCATTTCAGTGTAGGTTTGATGTCTGAAAACTTGGCCTGTTTCATCTACTTTCTCAGCTTAACTAGGTTTAGATTGAGTTTTACTTACTTTATGTCCAGAATTAAAGTGTGTAAATATATGTAAATGAAAGATTTTTTGCCTAGCATATGCTGTGATTAAACCTGGTGAAGCAAAGCCTATGAGGATGATTATACACTTTCCTCTCTGCAGTTTTGCTCTCGGGAGGGGAAGAAAAGACTTGTTAAATAGTTCTTATGACAGATTTGTGAATTTTGGCATCACAGAGTAACAAAGCAACATGTGGTTTCATTTCAGACTTTGTAATAATTTAAGTGATTACGTTTGGCAGTGTTGATGTTTATACTATGCCTCTGATGTTAAGGCAGGCATAAATAAAAATGGACATTGTTTTGGGCACTATGCAAACACAGTCTATGTTTCAGGAATCTTGAAGAATAAACAAGTAGTACATAAAGGTACTGCATTTCCTGGGGAAATTCAAATGTCTTTAACAGTAATGTAGAAATAGAAGTAGTAGTAAGATATTAGTAATACATTGTGTATCTTAATTAGTAATTTTGTACCTTGATTTTATGTGGTTTGGAAGTAAGTTAAGACATTTTAAAAAAGGAAAATAACATGGGAAGACCAATCAGGAAAGCAGAATATAGGGGTTAAAGAAATTATCAGCTGAAGAGACAAAGACAAGGGAAGGCTCAAACATTCAGCAATTGATGCAAGGCTGGGAAAAATTAATCAGAACTGAATCTCTGTTCTTACTCCTAAATTGTTAGACTTAAAATGGAAGGAGAAAATGAGAGAAAACAGTAGCGTTTGTTCAGATAAGATTCTGGAATGGTCTTATTCAAACAGGGGAGGGGGAAGTTGTTTTGAGGTGTAAAAATAATTTACATTACTACAGTTAGCTGTTTAGATATAGTTATTCTAACTTTTTTTTTTTTCTCCCGCCTTTGATAGGGTCAGCAGTTCCCTGCTATACTCACAGATTCCAGTCTTGCTAGCCAAAGTGGGTCAGGCTCACAGCAAGTCATACTGGTGAGCCATACGCCCCATTCAGCATCTGCAAACTCTGATGAAATAACATATCAGGTAGATACAATAATATTTCTGTATCTTTTGTGGGTAAAGAACACTATTTAGTCAAAATACTGGAATGATTCCTCTGTGTCCTGAAGCAGGAAGGCTGATGTCATTCCCAAATAAGAGTATTGGGAAGAGGTTCATTGTGACTTCCCAGTAACCTAGATTCTGTTTTGAGTTAAAAAAAACCTTTTCCTAGACAAGAACAAATGCAATTAATAGTGTGTTTCTTTCTACACATTACATAATCATGCTCTCAATGCAGACTGCTCCAAAAATTTCCAATTAAGTTTGTACTTAGATAATAGACAAAGTTGAGAGCTGTGGAAAAAAAAGCGCCTATTGCTATACTTTTTCCATTCTCTTTTTGTAACCAAATTGCTTTAATAGTAGAGTAACACAGTGTCATTTCAACTTCTTATGTATTTGCATTTCAATCAAAACTTTTATATGTGTAATATAGTATTGGTATTTGAAAAATTAGTTCAGACTTCTCTTCTTGAAGGCAAAATGAATGTTTTCAACTAACCTGATGATGCAGGCTGTAAAATAAGAAAAATGGAAGAGGCAAAGGGTGACCCACAATCAAGTGAAGAAGTGGTGGACTGGACTGGCAAGCAAAGGGCAAGATGTGGGCAAGTTGTGGCTGGTACAGGCAAAAGAAACCTCAACAATAATAAGAACTGAAGGGAGGAGGCCCATCTCAAGTGTATGTATATGAATAAAGGTGCTGAGATGGCAAAGTAATAGAGGAAATTTCGACACTCTTGGAAAAATTGTCACAAGTGTGTGTCTCCCTGAAGTGCCTGTACACTGATGCACGCAGCATGGGGAACAAACAGGAGGAGCTAGAGGTCTGTGTGCAGTTGCAGGGCTGTGATCTCTTTGGAATCAGAGACAGCTGATACAACTGAAGCGCTGCCATGGCCGGATTCAGGATCTTTAAGCAGGACAGACTGACAAGACAGCAACAGGACTGCATGGAGCTCTGCCTGGATAGTGAGCCAGCTGAGACCTTCTGGGTAAGGACTGGCAAGCAGACCAACGTGGGTGACACTGTCGTGAATACTAGCAGTCTGCTACAGATCGCCTGGTCAGGAAGAAACAGCAGATGAGGCTTTCATCTTGGTATTGGTCAATCTGTCCTAGCTGACCCTTCTTGAGTAGAAGAGTTGGACTAGATGATATCAAGAGGTCCTTTCCCACCTAAATGAATCTGTGATTTGCAGTTCTGGGTCCACATGGGTTACTTGAATGTGCCTAAGATCTGCTGGAAGGCCAACAAGCAGGGCACAAGAAATCTGGGAAACTTCTGGATGCATTGATGATAACTTGCTGATATAGATTACTGAGAAGCCAGCGAGTGGAAGTGTTCTTCATGACCTAATAATTGGAAAGGAGGAAGAACTTGTTGGGAATGTGAAGGTCAGGCAGTGACCAAGCTCAGGATCGTGAGGGAAGAAAATAAGGTAAATAGTGGGATCACAGTCTTGGGCATCAGGAGAACAGACTTTGGTCTGTTTACAGATCTGCTTGGAATAGTCATATGGTAAGCAGACCTGGAGAGAAGGATGGCCGGGAGAGCTGGATGATTTTATGTTGTCCTCAAAGCTCAAGAATGGTCAGCCCTGATGTGTAGGAAGTCAAACAAAGGTGACAGGAGGCCAAGGAACAAGAAGCTCCTGACAAAACTCAGACATAAAAAAAGCAGCATACGCAAGTGGAATCAGGATCAGGTAACCTTGAAGGAGTACAGAGACACCATTCAAGGAGACAGGGATGAGGTTAGGAAATCCAAAGTGCATCTGGAGTTGAATCTGGCAGAGTGTAACGAGAAGGACTTTTACAGGGATATCAACAGTAAAAGGAAAATGAGTTGGTCTGCTACTGAATGGGGCAGAGGACCTGGTGACAGAAGATTTGGAAAAGGCTGTACTGAGTGTCCCTTTTGCTTCATCTTTACTGGTAAGATTTGTCTTCTGCAGTCCCGGGTCAGTGGGAAAGGGTGGAGTGATCAATACTTGCACTCACTAGAGCAGGATCATACACAAATCCATTGGTGATGGGGTACAATCAGGAGTGCTCAGGGAGCTGGCTGATGTCATCATGAGACCACTATCTATTGTCTTTGAAAGGTCTTGGTGATCAGGAGAGGTTGCTGAGGACTGGGAGAAATCAAAAGGTCTCCTGCCTTCAAGAAGAGCAGGTTGGAGGATCTGGGGAAGTACAGGTCAGTCACCCAGTCCTGGTTTGAGGTACCTTAATCCTTGGAAAGAGCAAATAATCCTGCAGAGCATTTCCAACACAAGGGACAAGAAGGTGATTAGGAGTAGTCAGCAGGGATTTATGGAGAGGAGAATATGCCTAATTGACCTGAGAACCTTCCACAATGAGATGACTGGCTTGGTGGACGAGAGAAGCAGTGGATGTGATTTGTTTTGACTTTAGTAAGGCTTTTGATGTTGTCTCCCATAACTTCCTCATAGGCAAGCTGATGAAGTATGGGCTAGCTAAATGGAACAGTGAGGTGGATCGAAAACTGGCTGAACTGCTGGTTTCAAAAGAGTTGTGATCCGTGGAACAAAGTCCATCTCAAGGCCAGTCATTAGTGGTGGTCCCCTGAGTTCAAATACTGGGGCGAGTACAGTTCATTAATATTCTTTGTTAGTGATGTTCACAATAGGACAGAGTGCGTGTTCAGCAGGTTTACCAGGTGATAGAAAACTTGAAGGAATGGTTGACAGACTGAATGGGTGTGCTGTCATTCAGAGGGACCTCAACAGGATGAAGAGCTGGGACAACAAGAACCTCACGAAGTTCAACAAAGGGAAGTGAAAAAAAAGTCCTTTTCCTGGCGAATAATAACCCATTGCACTATTGCACACTGAGGGCAGCAGGAAAGCAGCTTTTCAGAGAAGGACTGAGGGTTCTGATGGACAAGTAGTTGACCATGAATGAGCAATGTACACTTGTGGCCAAAAGCATCCTGGGATGCATCAAGAGAAGTGTTGCCAGCAGGTCAAGAGGGTTGATCTTTACCCTCTTCTCAGTACCAGTGAAAACACATCATCTGGAGTGCTGTGTCCAGTCCTGGGCACCCCAGTACACGAGAGACGTGGATATATAGGATTGAATGCAGTGAAGGGCTACAGAGATGGTGATGGGATTGGAGCATCTGACTTAGGAGGAGAGACTGAGAGAGCTGGGACTGGCTGGCCTAAAAAAGAGCAGGCTCTGCGTGGGGGTTTCTTATCAATGTGCTTGAGTGCCTGATGGGAGGGAGTAAAGCAGACAGAGCCAGGGTCTTGTCAGTGATGCCCAGTGAAAGGACAAGAGATAATGGGCACAAATTAAAAAAAATAAATTCATCTGAGCGCAAAGAAACCCTCTTTCACTGTGAGGGTGGTTGAACCCTGGAAGAGGTGTTCCAGGGAGGTTGTGGAGTCTCCACCCTTGGTGATACTCAGAAACTTACCAGGCATAGACCTAAGCATGCCCTAAGGACATTGGACTAGGCAATCTCAAGGCATCCCTTCCAACTTGGATTATTCTATGATTCTATTAACCTTTTGTGCATATGATTTTTAAATTTGCCTATGTTTAGAATTGTGAATTCTGAACAATTTTAATGTTCAAATACTATTAAGATTAGTGTTTTAAAATTCAACACGAACAAATATTCTTGCTCTTCGGAATTTAAAACTTGCTTTTGTGTCTTTTCAATCTGTATATACTTTCATAAATCAGGGTGCCATTTCATAAGGCAATAATGTCATCTGTAAAGGGTGACAGTATCCGAGTAGCACTACTGTAACTGTAAAAAAAGTAACACTAATGTAAACTAGTTTTCTGCCATTCTGTGTACTGTTCTGTATTTAATCAGGATGACTACATTGATCGACCTTGCAGCATTTCAGCCTTTTCCCAGGAGGTTCCAACTAGTCAGAAACACACGCAAAAATTTTTTTTTAATCATTCCTTTCCACTGTTTTATACTGTGTCTTTGGTTTCTAGTACAGATAATATGTTGCTGTGTTCTGTATCTTTTCAAATTTAGTTCACCCTGAATAATTCACTTAAGGTTCTACTTCCTTTTGTTCATCTTCATTGTTTTCTCTCCCTATAAGCTGTGGTACTTCAGAGTCTTTTGTATCTATAAAGTTGAAGGAGTTTTGTGTTACTTTATTTAAAGAAAACAATATTTTTCCAAACATCCTCATTGATTAAAAACAAAGCAAAATGAACAAGCAGCAAAACTCCATCCAAATCTGATCAACTTTTCCGTGTGTTTCAGTATTTCTGAAACTTTGTGTTGGTAGCTCAGAGCTTTACTTCCTTATGATAATAGTCTCTAATGAAGAAGTAAAACAAGTGGAAAATACTCTTCTCTGTAAAATCAGAGATTTTTTTTTTGTCTGAAATGTTTTTGACTTTGAATTTTGAGAGAAGTGAGAATCATGTGAGATGCTGAGGAAGATAAAACTGAGTATAGGAAAATATTTATACAAACGTCCTACTTACAGTGCATAAATGAATTTGGTCACAGTTATAATATTTCTGTTTTCTTAAAATATATATGTGTGTCATTCTTAAGAGCAATGAAATACAAATTCATATTTACAGAAAAATTAGTTGCCTCCTTTGTGCTGTTAAGTTGCTTGCAAGTACTCTCCAAAAATTGGTCACATTGAGGTAGATTTTCAAAAATAAATCACTGTTGAGGATGTGCCTATGAAGTTATTTGACAGTGTTTTTGTAAATTGTTACAGGTGACAGAGGTTTCTCCTAATGTGACTAAAAGCAGTCAAGCAGAAAAAGAAGGTCGCGTGCACCAGTGTTTTGAGTGTAGTCAAACCTTTTCTTCAGCCACCATGTTGATGCACCATAGTAAAGAGGTTCATGGCAAAGAAAGAATACATGTTTGCCATGTCTGCAATAAAGCCTTCAAGCGGGCAACGCATCTCAAGGTATTTGGTAATAACAGTTGATTGTTCTGTTGACTCATTCTTTTGTTTTGGACTTCTTGCAATATTAATAAAAGGTACCTATTATCCCTTTACCTTTCCTTTCCTTTTACAGTGTGAGAGGTGTGCATCTGAGAGAGGGAGTCTAAGTGATAATGTATACGCAGATAGAGAACTCTTTCCTGGAGCATGGAGATTTTAATGCATGTATTGACTACAAAATAAAAAATGTGAATGCCTGTCATGCAAATAATGGTGCCAGAGAAAGATTTCACTTGCTTTATTTCCTTATGTCTGTCATCACTGCTAATCCTGATTTCCAGAGAAGTTTTTGGAATCATAGGAAGCTTTCTGCTTTGCACTCTACCATTCAATTTTTAGATGCTCTGTCTTGTGAGTACAAGTAATACCTTCAAAAGAAGCGTTTGTTTTCAAATATTTTTTACATTGCTGTTTTCTAGTGATATTTTCTATGTAGTTTTCTCTAGATTATGAGCAACCTGATGTTGTTTTCAAGTTTTTAATCCGATTGTAGGATGTTCATCTTAGGAGTATTGGGCTGTAGTAGACAAGTGATCTGTCCAGGCTGGTATCCCATCTCTGAGAGATACTAAAAGGCAGGAATTTGAGGAAGTGCTTTAAGAAAAGAGCAAGCATACATTATGACTTGCCCAGAATTTTGCCAGCTCCCCAGAATCCATAGCAGGAAATTTCTGGAGACAAAGGCAATGTCTTTACAGTAGGTAGCTCTTAGGAGAGCTTTCTAACTATTTTCCTTGACTTTAGTATAGTATTTTAAGGAAATACATGTTTGTGAAGTTCACCCCATTGGAGTGACCATGTGGGTCAGCCAGACTATTGGTCCTTGGGGAAACTGTCACAGAATGAGGTGAAGTGAAACTATTAATGCTGTTAACTATTAGGAGAAATTTTCCAGAAAAAAATATGAAATACAGTATTGATAATTCTTTTCCTGTAAATAATGATAGCAAAACCCCCAGGTATCAGTCTCACTTGGAACTGGCTGATGTTACATTGTTTTTGTAATTAAACTTTGGAGACTGAACCTCATCAGATGTTGAGGAAGTTTCAACAGTTTCTTTTCCCATATAGACTTATACAAACCAGAGTGACCAGGTAAGGTTTGGAATGCTTCATCAAAAATGAAGTTTGCAGTTCGATACAGCTGATCCTGTGGAAGCACTGTTACTCTCTTCCAGCCAGCATAACGGTGATCTTTATCAGTTCAACTGGTGGCTGCGAAATCTAACAAGTCTTATTTCAGGAAAGCTTTCTCTATATCCTGTACAAACCTAATCCAGGATTTCTGATGATGAAAGTAAAAATGAATTTCCAAATCATCATTTTTCACATTTGGTGAGGAGAGGGTGCTTTAGACAAAAAAATTCCATTTACCGTTGTGTCCTAAAAGAAATTCCGCCTCTTCATCAAACTCATTTCTTCATGAAGGTGTTCCACAATATCAGCTTTGAGCATCCTTTAACAGGAGGTTCAACCACGGCTTTGGGAAGGGTTCAGTGTTCAATGATCTCTTATTGAAGGCCTTCATTTTGAAATGATGGTATTCTGGAAATCACCAAAAATATTAAGAGCACTGCTTAACTTCAGGCTTTCCAGAAAAACCCAGTAGGAGATCAGGGTACCAATGTTTAGATGGCAGTACTTAACTGTATTTGTTTCTCCAAAGGCATCAGTACCAGCAGTTTCATGGTTCTCCACAAGAAAAGGCTTTTTAGAAATTACGTACACACACACATAAACACAACTGCAGTGTGAAAAATCTGCAGTTCGTTGTCTTCAGTTCCCCTTCTAATTTTGGTGGCTGTCCTGATTTTACAACTTCAGAGAGGAGAAGCTCAAGAAATGGGCAAGGACTAAACTGTCCAATTCCAAGTCACTGGATAGTGGAAATACCTGCAAGGTGACTGTAAATCGTAAATAAAGCAGGGACGTCATTCTAGGATGAAAATAGAATGAGGTTGTGATCTTATTAAAACAATGGAATGAAACAAACTTTTAATTGCCAGTAGTTTCAGAGGTGTTTCCAATTAATGTTTAAAGATACGTGGGGCAGAAGAGTTGCATACCGATGCATGGCGGGAAGGGAAGGGGTGAAGGGCCCTTTTAAAAAAAGGTTTCCTATTCTTATTTTTTAATTAGATAATGCTCATTCAGGACCCCAAGATAATTCCTATCTGAAAAATATGAACAATCAAAAAAACACTAAGTATGTTTGTAAAGAAGTGCTTGCACTTCAGAGCATTGTATTCCCATGAACTATTTCCAAAAGCATATATTTTACAGGAGAAAAGTATAAGGGATTGGCAGATCAGTGGAACAGAATGGCATCACAATCTGTTTCTTCAGAGAAAGGTGACAGAGAAAGTTTTATGGTGACCATCTGGACGCTCTCCTGTTTGCTTTCAAGTAGAAAATGGGGCGGTGGGGTTATTGGGGTTTGGAGTTTGGTTTTTTTGTTGTTGTGTTAGGATTTTTTTTTTTGTGGCAGACAGAAAAAAGCAGCCAGTTTCAGATAATTTTTCTAAAGTAGGTCATAGCCTGCTTCCACTCTTTCAGTGCTTCAGGAGGTAATGAACCTCCTGCAAGGTTTAAAGGATAAAAGCAAGATATTTTCTTCATCTCTAAGCAAGCTGTGGTTTATGAATCTCCTGTGATTTTCTGAGAAGACCTTTTATTATTTTCCTATAATGCTATATTATTATAATTACTATGATAATAATTTTCTTTTCTGTAACTGTCTTGCTGTGCTATGTTCCAGTGAAAACAAATTCTGCAGACACAATTTGCTTCATTTCATGGAGTGAGGAGTAAGACTTCATAGATATTAAGAAGGCTTATTGTTTAGGTGTAGTAAGCAGTAATTAATAGTCTTTAGTCTGTAATTAATAGGCTAGAAAAGAATATCCCCACCTATTTTGAAAAGTGGACAAATACTCATAGTACTGTTTCACATACAGTTCTTGATTAGATTTTTAAATTAAATATGTTTGTATTTGCTTTCTTTTGTAATCTCAATAGTATCTTGGTATTAATAAAGAGTTTGAAATGGAAAAGTTAATAGATAACATAAGATACTCCTTTAAACTTGCAAAACATCAGTAAATTAAGAACACTGAAGTTAGAACTATTATTAATGTTTTTTCATAAAGATAAAACGTGTCATACTTTCCTACCTGTAAGGACCTTAGTGATTTATTTTTAAATTAATTTAAGAGTTCATTGTGAAATAGTTCTATTTGCACATTGACGTTGTGATGCTCTGTGTGTGTATGTATCCCCTCTTTGAGGCATGTACAGTTTTACAATGCTGCTTATTCAGGTGCCGAGTAGGAATACCTGTGTATCAGGCAAGGGGGAGAGATCGATACTGTAGAGGGGAGGGTAAAAAATGCAGAGTTAACTTGCAGTGCACAGTTGTCTAAAATCCATGTTTGTAAGTGAACAAAACATTTCAAGAGCTCCGATTTTGCCTTTTTTTTTTCCCTTCAGTTTTGCTTCACATAATTAGCAAAGGGACTAACGTATGCAAAACCAAGCAATGCATACAGTTATTGACAGAGGTTTTCAGAAAGGTAATGACACTGATGCATCAGCCTTGCAAAGAGTTGATATACAAAAAAAAAAAGATACGCAGGCTTCCGTCTTTTTTTTGGCTTGTCTGCTGATGACTGGGATCCTCTGTTTTTGTCTTCAAAGTGTGAATATATTTCTACATTAAATGCTGAAGTTTTTTTTAAATGGTCTGAAATAAGTTTGGTTTGGTTTTGTGTTTTTTTTCCTATACTGGCTTAGGAACACATGCAAACCCATCAGGCTGGACCTTCACTGAGTTCCCAGAAGCCCAGAGTGTTCAAGTGTGATACTTGTGAAAAAGCTTTTGCGAAGCCAAGTCAGCTGGAGAGACATAGTCGCATTCACACAGGTAACACCAGAAATTATTATTATCTCACAAGATTTTTCTCATTAATATATATGAGTGTTATATTTGGTGTCCTTGCTCATGGTTTCAGGTAACTGCATTTAAATGTCACCTTAAGCTTAAAAACCCCCTAAATTTCTAAGCCAAAGAATTTAGAAATTAAAATGAGAAAAGGCACTTAAAATCTTAGAAACTGAGGTGTTTTGTTTAAAGCCAGAACATCATGCTTAGTGGTGTGACTAAGCGTCTCTGTATTTTGGGTCTAGCATTACTGCAACAGTAGTGTGAATGCATGAGCTTGTATCTAAAAGTTTGCCAGTCTTTGAAACAGATTAATAAAAGCATATTTTAAAGCATTGTTTAAAGTGGTGGAAAGGCGCTGGATATAATTTTCTTCAAGCACATAGGAGAAAAGTGCAAAGGAGTGGGTGTGCTCAGTGACATTAAATAAGGGACAGTTTTAAATGCTGATGCTAACTGCTTTATGCAAGGCTTCATTGTCATTGAATTACTTAGTTCATCTGTTTCTAATGTCAGTTCTTTTAATTTGTTGTGTTCTTTTCTGCTTAATTATGTTCTTCAACTGTTACTCCATAAAAAGACTGTGCTGACTATCCTTTTCCTAGGGAGCACACATTTTCTGTGATCGAAGTGCTTTTCAGGTTACAGCTTCTGCCCTGTTACAGCTTGAAAGTTGTACATAGGATAGCCCAACTGCCTTCCCCTTCCCCTTCTGTATTGTAAGAACAGTGTTCTTAAGAGCATGATTTCTAAATATAGGAGTCGGTTCTCCGAAACGACTTCTCTCTTTTTCATACCACTGCTACCAATAAAGAGCTGTCATGGCTGCTAAAGTTAAAAAGGACAGGAGAAAGTTATCTGTATTGCCACTAAGCTGGAGGGGACCAAGGAATTTGACTGGATGTGCCATAGCATAAGACAACTCCCAAAAAAAGGTAGCTCTGTTGCAGTGGAGTCAGCCAGAGCTTTCTCTTTCCTCAATACCAGCTTCTGTTGCTAACGTTAAGTCTAAACTGATTTGTTTTCCTAAAGGTATGATCTCTGAGAAAATGTGATTTTTATCTTGATTAAACATTTTTAACAATTTCTAATGGGCAATACCTACTGAATCAGTGGCCAGAAGGAAAACCCATTATTTCTCTGAATAGCTCTAAATATCTTGTACATTCAGATTTATCAGTGAAGAGTTTTGAGAAATGTTGCTGAAATTAGAGGGAAGCAGATGCTTCCAATTCTATGAAAAAGCCATGTGTTAATCCATTACACAACACTAAAAAGGCTGTTCATCTTAACAGCTAGAAAACCCAGAGCCAAAAGTATCTGAGGAAACCTAGATTTTACTTCCAACTAGTGAAATAATTGTTAACAAAAACAGAAAGAACACTTCTGTGCTTTAAAGGACCTTTTATTGATTGTCTGAGGAGCTGGATTTAGCATGGAAGCTACAATGGGTCTAGTAGGGAAGGTACAATGCATGTGGGGACACTAACATACAGGCAATGACGCAAGAGAGGGATCCTTTTCCTGTAAGGAAAATTGTGGAAAAGTATTTATATTCCCGCTTGGGCTTTATTGTGCTAACTAATAGCAAAGTATATTTGTAAGTTCAGAAAGTACTTTTGGAATTCCTTAATGACATACAGCAACATGCCTTGTGTTGATGTCAGAGACAGTAGTGTTGAGTGTTGAGGCAAAGGTCTGGTTTTGCAAAGTAGGTATTTTAAATTTTTTTTTAAATATTTTTGTAATGAATGTTCTTGGGTTCATATTTAGAAATTAGTAGTATTCTGGCAGGTTTGGAAGAATATGGCTGATTTGGTAAGATATAGGAATTACTAGTAGGTATTGGCATAGGAGGCCACAGGTCCTGTGTAGAATTACCAGAACTTTTTTTTAACACATTTGACTTCCTAGTTTCTTACAGACATCAGCTTTGTTAATTCTAGAACATTGCTTTATCTACATTATTTGTAAATGTAAAAAGGTGATGGTTCCATTGAGTACAGAAGAGTCAAACTGATAAACTGATTTTGTACACCTCTTTTAAATAATTTACTTAGATAAAAAATTCAGTAGGAAAGATAACAATATCAGTGGTTTAGGACTTATGTCAGAATATTTATATTTTAATTCGGGGTGTTTTACTGATGGTACAGAGCCATAGCACTGTTTTTGAGAAAGTCTCAAGGAAAAAGATCACGTCTACTTAATTTCTAGGTAATTTTGATGATTTTAGTGAATTCTGAACTGTATTTTTTTTTGTTGAAATGAGAAATTATTTAATACATTTTTCTCTTTTATAAGGGGAGCGGCCATTTCAGTGTACAGTATGTGAAAAGGCTTTTAACCAGAAGAGCGCTCTTCAAGTCCATATGAAAAAGCACACAGGAGAGAGGCCTTATAAATGTGATTACTGTGCAATGGGATTTACACAGAAAAGCAATATGAAACTGCACATGAAACGGGCTCATGGCTACACTGGTACGTAGCATAATGATAGTAATGGTGAGTGCAGAAAGCCATATGCTTTGCTGGAAAAGAACAAAACACTTCCTTTAAGTTATTGAGGAGTTAGGCACTAATAGCCAAAGACCAGAGTTGATGAGCTGTAGTTCCACACAAAACCCCAAAAGCCAGTTGAAACAGATTGGTTACTGCTTATGGTTCCTTGTTTTTTATGTGGAGCTCTGTAGTACAGAAATACAAAACTTTTTTTTAATTTTTCAAAGACCATCTGATGAATTTACAGAATCTGAAGTAGCTGTGTAATACTTTTCCCAGCATGATTCCTTTATTCCCAAGTGCTGTTTGTATTTTTCTTACACTGTACCTCAAATCATACTCGTCTTTTTCTCTTGTACTTTGGTAGGTCCTGTACAAGAGCCTGCTAGTCATCAAGAACAAGAAGGGGAAGACATTAGTCGTGCTCTGAATTTAGAAGAAGTGGTACAAGAATCTTCAAATGAATGGCAAAGTATAGGCAATGTTTTTCGGTGACATCTTAAAATTTGACACCTAAAAATGTTTCTGGGACTCGAATTTCTCTAAACAAAATTTCAGAAAAGGAAAAGATGGATTTTACAGTTAAAGCTTCAAGCATTGAAAATATTAACGATAGAATAATATATTATAGGTTTTTTTAATTATTTACAAAAATTACCTAAAAGAATCGTTCTTTTTTTTTAAGCTTGTAGAAGAATATTGAGGAAACGTCATTTAATCTGTGCTAAGTTGTCTGTGAATCAATGAACTCAGGTAATACTGTGTACAGTTTCATCTTCTAATTCACAGCCAGTATATCTATTTGAAAAATAAACTGGAACTTTATATCAGAATAGAATGTTTCCCATTTTTAAAGGAGGTGAAGAATAATTTTGTGGGAAAACCATGAAACTGTTGGTCATCTTTCTTTTTTAGGTGTTTAAAGAAATAATTGAGGTTGGAAACAATGTTACAGAGTAGATGCATGCAGTATAAAATAGTTTTGTTTTTTACAAGGCACAGGAGAATGCTGTATTTCTGTTTTAAGCTTTTTTCAGTACATTTTGAGAACTTGTTGAAAAAAATAAAATGCCATGAACTTATGGCTTTTCTTGAGTTAAACTCTTGAGAGGGAGCATGTTCGTTTCCATTCCAACCACAGAGGCAGTTAGTTGTTAGTTTTTGCATTAAAAGTCTGAGGTTTAAACTCAGCAATAATTATTTAAAGAGAATCCAAACTAGAAGAGGTTCCAATGAAAGCCTCTTCTTTTATGTTTGCTGTATTGGATCAGCAGGTACATATCTCAGTATCTGTGGAAAACACAGCCATATACTAAATCTGGGAGGAAAACATACGATTTTGTGTTAGCAGCGATAAAGATGCACACTAGGTCACCTATATTATACAATATTCCCCAGTGCTGTAAACAGTTATCATTTCAAATCTGTAAATTCCTCATTATTTTCTTTGTGAATTTTGGAAATATCTTACTTTTATTTGTTGTTGTTTAAGTCATTGTTTCAGCAAAACTACCTAGTTGACTAAGTAATGCTTTGAAAGGTGCCACTTGTTAAGTATATTCATAGCGAAGAAACACTGGAGTAAAAACATAGTCATCTTTTAGACATTCCAAAGACAGAAACTCTTTTCTTATTTTTATCTTGTTCTTTTGAATTTTATTTATATGTTACATATATATAGATATATATATGTGTGCTTGTATGTATATATATATATATTTAAAGTTATATGAGCCTCTGTGTGGCTGATCAGTATATTTTGTAAATACTAATCCCAGTTGCAGGAAGTTCATCTTTTTGGTTTGCCACAAGTACTTCTAGATCAGTGGTGGATTTGTTGTACTATAATACAGAGTTGGATTTTAATTTACCTTCTAAAAGATAATTGCTCTCAGATCCAAAAAGCCCTTTTATGTAAATATTGTCTATACTTTGTCTATGATACAAACTAGTTATTTCAGATTGCTGAAGTAAGAAATCACTGTTGGTTTTGAATAGGGCATCTTCTAATTCTTTTGTTAACTCTTTGGCATATGTATATAAGTAATATAGATGGTGACATGAAAATAACACTTTTGTTATGTGGAATATTTAATTCAAAAACATGTTAAATAATATTACTTTTTTCCAAATTCTGTTTTGTGTATTTTTTAAGCATTTGATTCTGGATGCTAGGAAATTCTAAAAACTGCGTTTACCAGAAGTACGTGTCTTGTGATATGTATGATATGTAAAGAATGTATTTGAAGTTCTTCCAGCAGTGCCTTTCCTTCTAAACAGCCTATTAGCGTTTCAGCTGTTTGAGGAAGATGTTCCGTTTTAGTTGTCTGAAGGCATACTGGCCCCATGGCACAGCACCCTGTTTATCCGTAATAATATAGTAAAATGTGCTGTGTTGCATGTATCATATATAAAACATCTTCCCCCCTCTTTCAGAGAACACTGTAAAACGCACAGCAACTGGGATTGATTTGCTGCATATGGGATGAGACTTTCCAGAGGTTGCCAAATGCAGTTTGACACAAGATGTTTATAGCTGGTGACATCCAGATGCAAATCCGTCCTTCATAGTGGGAAGGTGATTCCTGAATGCCTGAAAGCATTGGGTCTGCTCTAGCTGTGGTTGCTTGGCCAGCAAGTAAAAACCGATAGGGGTTGATACTTTGGTGAGCATGTGCTAAAAGCGGATCTCATGAGTAAAAAGATGCCGTTTTTTAAACAGTCACGTCTCACAGTGTTACGTCTTGATTAGAGGCGTTGAGTGTGTGTTGTAAGTCTTGGAAGTGTTAAATAAGCACCGTGAGTTATGGCGTCACCTGACATTTTTCCTGAATTCAGTTCTTCAGCACATGGGGTCCTGTCAGTTACAGTAAATAAGACTTTTTAAAAAAATTTTCTTGTATCATGGTATTTGATTTGCTTCCCTGCGTCCTCCTCCCACATGTACTTCAAGAATTCACTCTTGAATATCCTAACATAGAGGTTTTTATAGCCCAGGTTCCTTGGTAAGATGGAGTTGGAGGTTTTCAAAGCAGTGCATCTGATGTTCAGTACAAATACAGACACTGTAACCAGTATGTTGGTGTTTTCAAAAGCGGGTGTTGAAGTAGATGCATCTTTTTAGGAAGCAGAAAGAGCTCTTGTTCTAAGGCCTGTCTGAAGAGTCACGTTGTGTGGTGGGCATGTGAGCGGTGCACAGGAATGCCTCTGTTCCTTGTGGTTGGGTGCAGCAGTAGGCCTATGCCAGCTTCGGGCCTACGCTACCGTCAGGCCTTTTGGCTTGTGTCTGCTCAAGTATTTCTTTTGTTTTTTGGCCATTCCTTTGGTACAAGAAATGACACACGCCCAGTGCTGGTTGTGCATTCGTATTTCAGGGAAAATCACTTGCTTACGAGTCACGTGGCCATTTAAACTGCTATTTTTCAGCAAAACTACTAGTGAGTAACTAAAAGAATAAATTTCAGTCTAAGTTTTCATCTCTCTTGAGAGACTTGTGTTGGTAAAATAGGCCTTTAAAGTACCATACCTTTTCTTCCTATAGGAAGTAAATCCAAAAAAGCCACTTCCGCAGCCCCTGGCAAAGATGACCGAGGGGAAAGCAAGAGTGATGAAGGCAAGGAAGAAGCTTTGGATAAGTTCTGTACTTCTACAGTGTAGTATTTTGAAAAAAGTTTTTACCTTAAATATTCTTTCCCATTTTTGAAGGCTGCTTTAAAAAACAACTTGATTTTCACTACTATGTTCAAAGCAGATACTTTGTGCTATACTTGTTTATGAAGGGCAGGATTTCATTGCCTCTACGTTGGCATTTTATGCCTTGCAATATCCCCCCAGCCTTTAGCTGCCAGTCCACAAAGACACTGGCCTCCCGTGGATCCTGTGTCATATTGTCAGCCTTGTGGGCCATGCTGAGTCACCAGCCGTGTCACTGGGAGCCTGTGTGCAGGCAACTGGGTCCCAAAGTATCGTTTTCTAATATCTGAACGTTATTCATAAATTGTGAAAAAAACCCACAGAACTTTATATATATGATATCTGTTGTAAAAGACAAAACTGGTCCAAGTTTCATTTCAAGTTGATTACTTTATTTCAATAATGAATATTTTTAAAAGCTGTGTTCCTATAAGAACAATATGTATTCAAATTAAATCAACTATTATGTTGCAGAGTATACATCTGAATGAAGCTACAATAGAAAAATACACATGTAGGTAATAGAAGATGTAATACGTGTGTTTATGCTTAATGATTTTGGTGGTTTTGTTTTCTTTAGTCTCTATGTATTTTCTATCCTCTCATCTTTCATTGCTTCATACTAATGGACACTGATTTAAACCTACAATAGATCTAGATGTGAAATGCAATTAAGATACATATTTATAGGTAACTTTTACTGGGCACTTATTAGGGATGCTGTTTCAACCTGGGAAGCATTAACTGTAGTCTACAATGCATAGGCCTAAAACTAAAAAATAAAATAATTAATCAGACACTTACATGACAGCTTGAAGAAATGGTAAGTTGAAGTAATAAAACAGTGCAATTCAGAAGAGCCTTTTCCCTAGGTGTGGTTGGCAGTACCATTGCCACACATTCATTTTAGTAATTTATAAACGATTAATACCTAAATCTAACTCAGCTATAATTTATTTCTATAAGGCAACTACAGTACAACAGTTAAACGTTCACAGTAGTTTACTATGAGTTTGCTTTGGTGCACTGCCCTTAACAGGCAGCCAGATGTTACTCAGGCAAAAGATGAGCCGATCAAATACAACACTGCTGCAATACCAAGAGAAAGATTTGAAATTCTAACGCGAGATGTGCAGGACTATCTGAGATACCAGTACCGAAGGGCTCTCTTTCAGAAATTAGACTTATTTGTTTGTATGTTTATTTACTTGCTTATTGTACTGCAAAGTTAATGCTCTTGCAGCAGAGTTTTGTGTGAAGCACCAGTGACGTCCAGTGGTCACTTGGGCAATCTTTGATGGTTCTTCTGTGGGAATATCCCTTGTTTCTTAACATTAGTCTAACTCAAATTTGAAATCCTCTTTCTCTCCCTCATCTGCTATTAATTCTAATGGTTTGGATGCAATGAGCAATTCATGGTATGGAAAGAATTTCCTTATTACTATTGCTCAGCATCGTATTGATTCTACATCATCTGCCCCCTCCCACACTTCACATACCTTAAACTCCCAATGTTTGGTAAACCTTTCCATGACTGCCTAATCCTGTTATGAAAATAAATTATTCTGTGAGTGAGAGAAGGAAGATTAAAACAAAATAAAACAAAAAAACCCAAATCAAAAAAAAGTATTTGGATAAACAGTCCTTACAACTTCTGCACACGGTGGAATTTTTTTTTTAACAGCAGTGTCTCATAAATTCATTAACAGCAGTGCTCAGTATCCAAGACATTAGCTCTTTATTTGTAATTCTGATGTTCACTAAAACGAAATGGGGAGACGAGCTCAGATTAGGGGCTTGGGAGAAATAATGAAGTCCAGCATACAGTTAGGGCATCCTGAAGAAGAATGAGTAAAGTCACAGATCTTGTTACTTCACATAAAATAAGGAAAACATCTAGTAAAGCTACTTTTTGTGTTCCTTTCATTCAACTGTTGGTCAGGGATTGCCAATAGAAGTTTGTATCATCTACTGCATGCAGAACCTAATTGGCACTAAGTAATGGATGGCATCTATCTAGGTAATTGTTGCAGTTGTTATTAATCCTAAGGCTGTTACATTATGAAGCAGAGTACATGATCCTTGGATGGCATCTTGGAGCTTCAGCGCCTAGCAACTGGTGAACCAGACCGGGATCCAGGTCGGGACCCAGAGCCTCCCTGTGGAGGGAAGAATGGAGTTAAGTTAATGAAAAGGTACTGTGTATTTGGGGCTATACGCTGAAAAACATCAATCTTTAGTACAACAGAATTTTAAATATTATCTAATGAAAATGGCTTGCAGTGCCCTGTAGTACATTGCTGAATATTACTGGAATTTTCACTTCAAAGAGATGATTGCTTTTCATATATTTTCACATAGGATTAATTTATTCTCTTTAAATCTCTCATAGAAGGCTAGACAGTCTCTCATGAATTATTTGTAGGTGCATGTTCTTATTCAAGCCTTTCTAATGAAAGCAATGTATTTACTTGGATGTCTTGGAAATTTTCAGTTTTGTGGCTACTCCTGAACTGTATACTTTAAAAAAAAAACCAACAAACAAAAACCAAAAAAAACCCCACACCACAAAAACTCCGCACCAAAACAAAAAACTGAAAACCTTGCAACCTTGCATACAAGTTGCAATAGTCTCACGTCTGAAAGAACTGAAATGTAACAATTTTATTCTGTAATATTTATCAGGGTAAATCGTTAATGTGATTATATCAACATCAGTCTTGCATGGAAAGTTCAAATGCAAATATAGGAAAAAACTAATTAAAGATAAAGGGCTGAAATCTGGCCTATTTTTACAAATAATAAGATATCAAACTAGGAAAAAAAAAACCAAAACTTGTGACAATTCATAAATCTGCAATTCAGAAGAGCCCTACAGCAGTTTTACAGCAAAGATGATCCAAGCTGAAATTTTGGTGTTTAATTTTTGAAATTTAAGATTAGGTTAACTCCAGTATCTTTTCTCCCAGGGCTTTAGCAACTTTCTAGGCAAACCTTGAACGATACACTTAGGACCACAGACGTTAGAGAGCGGGGTAATTGTTACTGTAATCAGTTGATGACTGAACTGTTTACCTCAACAAAATGAAGTATATGTGTACTTTTGGATTTTGTTTATTTATATTCTCATCTTTCAGTGCTCCCTCCTTAGTTTTACTGAACTGTTTCAAGGAAAACTAGCGTAAGCCATTAGGCAATTGGCTTTTTTCTTTCACAGTTATCTTAAAAAATGGATAACTTTTTTATTGTAAGAGACTTCAGAAATATATACAGAAATAGTTATTAATGCCTCCTGCTGTAAGCAGCGGGTCTAAATCAAATGGGCCTGAATAAAACTCTGATGTGAGTTCCAGAAGTTATAATGGCTTGGAAAAGGCTATCTAAACAGTAGAACTGGTATACGTATATCATCCGACATACATATAAATCCAAGCTAAAGTAGTTGGGATGGTTATGTGAAAAAGAGAATGTTAAATTTGGGAGAGATTATTATCTGATGTTTTCGGATGTTCGAAAGAATTTTTACGAATAATGTCAGTAGATACCCATTGTGTTGTTGATGTATCTGAACTCCCCTAGAAAGCTACACGTGCACAGTGTGAAAATTAGATGTAAAAGGTAAATGTCTGATTTTTACCTGGGCCTCTGACGAGCTCATTCCTTTTCTTAAATTGCAACATAAGAATTCTTACCATCTCCCTGAAGCTTGCAAGCTGTCGCTTGGTGCTGCATATGTTTGAAAAACAGCTCTACAATGAAAGATGTGTACCCTAAACCACGCAAGAGATAAAGACGTATTTCTGCTGCAGGTGAAGGTGCTGTTACGTCTCCTGTTGGAGAGTAAGAGTAGTAAGAGACTGAGATGATCAGCTCCGCTAATGGGGTCTCAGACTTTCTGTCCTGAAGTTCGGGCGACTGCTGATTGCATTCTTCAGGTGTGAATAGTACACTAGATAATTTGTTACTTGTGAATGCTTTGCTGCATTTGAGGAAAAATAGTCTTAGTTGAAGTAGCTGCCAGTGGATATGATGTGCTTTTCACGTGTCTTTTTCCTGACATAGAATGTGAAAAATCCTCACAACTGACTTTTTTTTCCTGCTGTGTTTTCATTTATTAGCTGTGTTTGTGGGGCTGTGCGGCAACTCGAAATGGTGAACTGAACCAGATTAAAGATAATCTGACCAAACGTTTATTTTTCATATGACACAGGTTTCTAATTTGCCTGTGTGTGGTGTTGCAACTCACTGTTCTGACAAGTTGTAGGAGGTCCCACCTGGGATGGGAGCAAGCAGGGTCTGTTCAAGTTGTTACTGCGTCTCAACCAAATATTTGTCCAAAACTGCCCTGTGCAACCGTTCTGCAGTTTATCAGTGCACTTTCATTTTCACTGGTCTAAACTCACTCATCTTCTGTGTTCCAAGTCATTTGTGAGTTCAGTCACAGCACAGATCCGGTGCAGGTCTTTGTGGGACTTTGGGGATTTACCTTCTTTCCTGACGGTAACTGACTGTGTGTTTTTACCTGTGTTTCCTATCATGTGGGTAGTTACTAGGCCATGAGATAACCTTATGGTTTATCCATGCGAATCTAGTTCCTTCAGAAGCCTTAAAGAAATGCGGTTGTTTCAAACATGGCAGGTTCTGGAGAGGTTTGGCTTCTCTCTTTCCTGGACTCAATTTTTTTGTATTTATAGTAAGTTCAATTGTACTTTACCAGTTTAAAGATTCTGGAAAGAGTGCCCTGGCCCTCATGATAGGATCCCTTATGTCCCTTGTGAGCAGATTTATGCTCATAGAATTTTCCGCTTCCTCCGTATCCTGGCTTGTGTCCTTCACCACCCTACAAAGAAAGATTTTCATATAGATTGCAAATTATCACATTCAAATTATCATATGCACATTGTAATCTTTGTGTTCACTGGAATGTAATATTCAAATGAGAAATTTAGATGTGTTGGAATAAGATAATCTTTTACGTAATAAACAAGGATGAAGGGCAATGTTAGGAAATTGTCTGAATATAGTCAAAGCTGAGAGAAGCACCAATCTGTAAAAGAAGAATTAATAATCCAAAAATGGATACTCGGAAGGTTAACCTGCGTGACAAAACTTAACATGTTTCATTTTCACGAGTTCTAAGATGTCAAACGTCGACTAATTTGTGTTCTTCTGATAGTGGAAGAAATGCTTAATGGCTTGAAGGCTTTAATACTTTTCCTTAAAATGCAAATAATTTACATCTCCATCTCATATAAAATCAAACCTGTGGTAGAGAAGTAGAATTTAATTAGTTGTGAGATAACTGTGGGAAGAACTTGTCTAACTGTTTAGGCAGATCACATCTTACTGAAAGGGGTTGCAAGGAAAGGTAGGGCAAAATGCTTGAATTAGTGACAGTGTTAGTTTTGCAGACTTTACTGTATAAAAGCATTTGGAACTGTGGAATAAGCGCCCATCTCGTCCCAGCCTTCCCTCCCATTTTTGTCCTTCCCAGGAAAAGAAAAACGCAGCAGCAGAGTCTTCCAGAAGTCTTTAAGGGAAGAGAGCTTTGCCATGCAGTGGATTTTGCTCCCTTCGCGCTAAAGCCAAAGAAATTACCGCTGCAAGGCTGTCAAGTTGCTGGATAAGAGCAAGCAACAAAATTACCGTCTTAAAGTGCTGTGGGAGGAGGGAGGAAAGTGCAACAGGAAAAGCAAAATAGCAAAATCAAGACAAAACCAAAATTATCACACTGCTGCAGCAGCTTGAGGCAATGGAGCAAGATATGCTTTGGCCTGGTAAATAAAATGGCTGTGATTGAAAGCGCGTTCATCACCTACCCAGCTAAATCTGGTGAGGGATAGTCCTCTTCCCTGTACATGCAAGAAATAGAAACAATGACATGATGATCACTATGGAACGTGGCATCTGAGTGTACCATACACAGCAGAAGATGAAAATGCACTAAAAATAACGAAATTCTGGCCAGATAATGAGGCGGGAGTTGAAATCAACAATCTGCATACAGTTATGCCATAAAACAAAACAGGCAAGATTCTTTATTATAATTACAAGAACTGACTTCACTAGCCATGGTCTGTCAGTATGCTGTGCTTCAGAAGCCAGTTCAGCTTAGTAAATATAAGGAGAGTTCCTGGTGGGTGAGGCTTGTTTGAAAGCATCACCTATTATTAGTTTATTACATAAAGTAATAACAACATAATATAAAAATCCCTGTGAGTGGCTTTAATTTGTTACATGTCATGCAGCCAGTCAGGAAGTGCATGAGAAAGAAGAACCATGGCTTTTCTTAGTCCCTTGCTTTAAATATTCCGAGTGTTAACTCCAGATTTTTACTTAGTGCCACTAAAGAAAATTAATCAGGCTGGCAGTTAAATTGGGATAAATCAGCCCATAAAAGATCCCGGACATTGCTTGAGCCCCTGGAAACGCTTACCTTCGCTTGCATTGGGGGAGGTGTACGGGGTGAGACCTAAAAACCAACAAAAAAAAATATTGTAAAAGCAAAGCAACAATAAATGTAGGGAATCATCAAGTCTTTTGCATATTATCTGTAAATTAGTAGGATTAAGTGCTATCTAAGTAATTGCACTGAGAAGCTCCTCTGCTGTCTCGGGCTTTGCCTAGAACAGGCTGGATTTTTGTCTCTTTTTAAAGAGAAGACATGCCTAAATACAGCCAATGCTGATGACACAAGGACAAAACCTGTAAATAGTGAAGCTGTATAATTGGAATGGTGGTTGTTGAAATTTGACTATGCTGATGCAGGGCTCACCCACTTTTTTTTTTGTAGCATTTTAGTATTGTTTGTGTTTCCAGGTAAAAAATATTTTTGTATTTGAATGGCATGATGAGCTCAAAGGTACAGTGCAACTCACGAGGCTCAAAATAACGGCTAATGATTGGGGAGTATTTGGTTACTGGTGGGTCCTAGAGAAAATACTCCATTTTAGCGCATAGCAAGAAGAGGGGAGACTTACAATGTTCTTGAAGAAGTGGACTACGGGGTTGTCGTCACCAGGCCGGCCATGCTGAGATCTCTGGGGGATGGACCCTACGTGGTGGCTCATCCTGGCTGCATGTATGTCCTGAAAAGCAGAACATCACTAAGTCAGCTGGGAAGGAAAGATAATCAGCAACTGTGTGAAGAGAAGAGTCATTTTCACCAGGAATGAAGAGAAAAATGCCTTGGAAATCTACAGAGGTTGCAACCTAAAGTGGCCAGTGATGTGAAAGAACAATTTTTTTAATACAATGGCAAATACAGAGTATGTATATGGATATACGTTGTGCATATATATATATATGGGTGTACGTGTTTTTAATGTTGCAGCCCAGAGAGGAATTAAACCTGTTCCTGGAAAGTTCTGATAACAGAAACCTTGTAATTTTCCTTCTTTCCTAAGTAGGATCATAGAATGTAATTTTAGAAATGAAACCTGAAATGGAGAAAAACTTAAAATGCTGTTGGGTTGTTCTCCGTGCAAGAGCAGGAATGGAGCGTGTATCATTTCTCAGTGACTCAGAGTATAGTCTCAAAGACTACATAGCACTGATGAACTGCAGTAGTTTTTTTAGAATGGGGGAATCAAATGAGACTGATGATAGTTTCTATTTTCAGTAGGGGTTACCGAGCAATATAGAGAGAAGTCCATTTATTAAAGGTAAAAATAAATAACAAAAATAACACATTGGGAAGAGTGAATACCTTGACTGGTAGTTAGAGCCTGCTGCATCTGTTGCAGTGAAAATAGTGTCAAAAATTCAGTGTAGTTCCTGCTATCTGGATGCAGCATGACAAAGGTTAAAAAACAACCATTACATATGACTGACCCGATTACAGGCATCTGCCCATCATGGCAAATGCCAAGGCACAAGGCTTTGTGTTCAGTGCAAGGGATCTGAAGTGTGTTCAGTGGGGAACAGAAAAGGTGGGAGAGAATGAAAGTAACAACAGTGCCACGGTGGTTCTCCTAGTGCAAATGAATTCCCTGAAAATACAATAATGTTATAAGCATCGTGTGGATACAAAAAATTTTCATTGGCTTCTAAAGATGAAATAGAAATCCATGGTGAGACAGTAGCTCACCTAAGCGCTTCTTATTAATTAATTAAATAATTAAGTTATTTAAAATATACTTTGATTTCATCACATACACAAAAACATTGAGCAACTTGTCAGGGAAGAAGACAGTCTGATTGAACTCCTGACTCATGAGCAGTTTGGAGATTTTTGACAAATAAGTTAATATCTATAGAACAGATTTTCAAAGGTTTGAAGAGTCTTTTTGCACGAGTGACACCTCCCAGAATCAGTAGCTTTTGGAATGACCCTGACTGCCTCAGGTTATTAGTACTGAAAGCGGCTGTGCAGAGATTTACATCTTCTAAAACTCTGAATAAAAGGTGCTGTGAAACGACCTAGTGTTACCGCTCAAAGCTGCTACGTGGAAATTTTGTCTAAGTGAATGGTGTCAGATCTTGTGATCTTACATGAATGAAATGGATTTATGTTATGTTGGCTCATGCAAAATGAGATGAAATATCCATCTTCATGAGTGGCCTTTTAACTTACGTAATTCTGAGGGGAAATGAAATTCAGATATATTGTTTAGAAGATTAATTTCCTTCGGATAAAAAAAAATGAGCCAATGCAGAGAAGTTCAGCTGGTGTTAATCAGCATTATTTTTTGCATGGCGATGATATGTGGAGATTTATTGCTTGAAAAAAAGGAATTTCTGAATTTTATTGGATATTTCTGTAGTGTCAGGCAGTCAGTCCTGCTTATACTTCTGCAGTGGGTTCTATTTTGTCGCTGATTCCAGTGTTGCCAAAATACCCTCTGCTGGGATGATTAGGAAGAGGGAGCCAGCGAGGCATCCGCACGTACTTCAGCCGTGTGTTTGTCTTTTTAATCTGTGTTCAAATGAAGGATTGCTTTGCCTCTGGAACCAGCTGACTGCCTTGTCTTTGGGATAAGTACCAAGATAAAGACTGGGGTGTTGCAGTTCTGAATGTCCATTTTCAGCAGCAGGAGCTGCTTGCTGTCTAACTGCAGAAGTATTGCAGCATGTGAAGCAGAAAACTTCAAAATCAGATTTGGTTGCGTGTAGCCTGCAGCTCCCCAGCGGGCTATGGCTTGCCACTGGGCAGTTGTGCCAGAAAAGGTGGGATAATAGGTTTTCACAGCTTAGATGAGGTTGAGTTGCCCGAGTTTGGGGTTTTGATCAATTATTAGGTGCTAATAATTTGACTTGTTGAAAAAGGTCATCGTGTACTACATACAAACTTTCTTCTGTCTGTGGTGCCAAATGTCAGCATAGGCTTAGACTGGGTCCCCTTTTAAAGCTTATCGGGTCGTAGCCGGTCTGAAGGTGTTTTTAATGATGGTTCTGTATGAGTTTAATACCATGGTTTTCCCAGTGTTACAAATAAACTCTTTCATATTATCATCAGCAAGCTTCACCTGCGGTCAGAATCCTCCACATTATTCTCAATTTGTGGCAGTTAATTACATGTTTCCCTTTAATTTATGGTTAGAATTACTCTTCCACCTGTAGCTTGTTCTTTCAATTTTTCAGCTCCTAAGGGTTGGGGGGTGAAATGCAATGGTCTTCTCTGAGACTGTTCACATTCATGGATTATGAAAATAATTTTCCTCAGAACAGTGATAACTGATGTCTCTAGGTGTTAAAAGTTAAATTGGAATGGATTCAGGCAATGCTTTGCTGAATGAAAGAGAAATCTAATTTATCCTTCTAGGTGATGTTTTGTGATTGGGCTTTTCTTTTTTTTTGACTGAGCTCATCTGGTCACCGCGCATTTCCCTGATTCATTCAGAAGGTCACCATTTATCTTTAAGAATGCTTTAAGCACTTGGGGAGGAACGCATTGATCTTAAAACCTGACAGAAATACAGCAGAGCGACCATCTTTGAGGAATGGGTGACGTTTACTCGTTTCTTTTCGTTACGGCTCTCTCTCGCCCGGCAGCTGTGGAGCTCCCCGCCCCTCTTGCGTTACCAATAGAGAATTGCGTAAGAGCGTTGCCCGATAAAAAAGCAAGTTTGGCTCCCACAGCTGTATATTATGAAACTAAAGTACTTGCGAAGTACAATTCTAGATTCAGAGCCCTTGGGTACTGTTTGGGAATTTGAAAATAGAGGTGCCTCTGTTTGTACCCTTAAAAAAAAATAAATTGAAATAATTACAACTTCTAGGGCAGCAGACTAGCTTGTAGTCATGAGCAGTCTTTCCTTTAAAAAAATAGGACGGATGAGAACACTCAGATTTCACTGTTCCCACTTTTTGTTTGATAAATAAATGATCCCTGCTGAGTCAACTCCGCTTCAAAAAGCAAAAAAGGATAGGTCCCTTCATGTGAATAATCTTAATTATTAGCAAACGTTTGCCAATACAGGAAGTTTAAGCAGTTTTTGTGAGATCTGATGGAAGAGACGCAGTTTGCAACTTCACAGTGAAACTAACAGCTTTTGGGATTCATAATGTAAAGAAGAACCCTCTTTAAAATGTATGCAAAATACCCACAGTTATTCTGCAGTGGGGAGGGATTCAATGTTGGAATCCTTTGCAGCTCTGTCTGGTGGAGCACAGGAAAGGTGCGTTATTTCACCGTGCCACCTACCTTAGGTATTTTAGCCACTAAGACAAAAGAAGAAAAGAGAGTAAGTTTCAGCGGAGCGCAAAGAAAACGTACAGGTATTTTAACAGTCGCTATACGTTGGCATTGCATTCCCTGTGTTAGCCTTGTACTTTCACATCAAACTAATGAAATTCGCCGGCACAACCTGCATTAATGCTTTGAAAGAGCTGTTGGGGAAAAAAAAAAAAAGGGCATTTCTCTAACACCCTAACAAAAATCCATACATAATGAGTGTGTGCTCCATTTTGGGGGTTGTGCAAGATTATTACATTTCTAATTGAGGTGCAGATACCTGAGTATTTGCGCTTTGGTGTTCTCATGGAGCAGGCCCGACTCAAGGCTCTTATTATTTTCTGTGGCACTTAATGAGGATTTAGGGGTGTTGCCGTCCGTGCTGGAACTCTCCTGGTTTGTACAGTTGGACACCGTGTTTGATAATCCAGGTTTGTGATCAGACGTGTATCTGACTTGAGACGTGGTAGGATTTGGGAGATTAACTTCATTTTTCCATAAGCAGAATTGCAGTTACGTGTTCTATGTGTCCTACTTGATTTTTGTTTTCAGATTTGAGGCAGAAGTGTAAAAGATGTGCTTAAGCAGCAGCAGACATTTTTTAGTGACACTCTGAGAGCCCATGAAATGCTGATCTGACTTTGCTTGGCATAAACATAGTATGTTAGATCTTGCAACTCATACTAAGAGGGACTTTTAAATGCATAGTATAAGCTCTCACTGAGAGCTCTCATCCTCCACGAGAGGATTGCTTATAACTCACATATGCACATAAAGACAAGCTTAAAGCTCTAATTCCCAATCAGCAGATGATATGCATTGGTGGCAATAATAGTATTAAAGTATTTTTGGTTTGGAGTACCGAATTTATAGTTTTTCCAGTTCCTTTCAGTATCTTATTCCATAGGTTTGTTGCCTACTTTAGGATGTGAAATGAAAATCTAAAGGACATCACATGTCATTTTTGTAACGGCAAAATCTAAATACATATGAAATACGGAAGTAGCCTATTTAAAAAGTAATCAAACCACGTAAGCATTTGGACATCGGTAGGAATGAAAAACAATGGACATTTTCATGAATTCAACAGGTTTCATGATTTTCAGTGGGTTGTCTTCACGAAAGATACGCAATGAATTTAAAAGAAACCATACAAAATTTACAAATTTCAAACTCCTATAGATCTGAACAGTACATTTAGATGGCCTCAGGAAACCAAACTGTTCCACAGCCTACAGGATGTAATGCTTAACCCCCACTAGCAAATTTGCGACCGTATTGGTGGACCAAAATGAGCCTTTAAGTGTTAAGTGATGAATGACTGTTGGTGCTGGTTTGTGGGAAGAGGGAGGTGAAAGAGCAGCCGGCGATTTGTAACCTGCTGGCTCAGCTGATCGTGTGTAGTCCTTGAAAGGGACTCTGAAGCCAAACTCTAAGGAAATTCCTACACAGGTTTGAGTTTCTGTAGTTAGTACCATCTCAAACCAGTATTCCGAAGAGGAATTGAGATGCATCCTTTCAGTGAATATATATACTATTTTTTTTTTAAACAGGAGGAAATATATTATATACAGTTTGACTCGAGCAACAATGGGAAATGTGCCAGGCGCTTGCAGACAGAAATTGCTCTGTCTCAGGACTGGGAGGTGCTCTGTACCTGGGGCTTTGTGTTCCTGGGGGCAGGTGACACCGCGTCAGAGCCGTCCAGTGCTGCTACCCAGGGTCTCAGCAGGCAGCCATAGAACATACAGCACATGTGGAGTGTGTATAATATCTCTCCATGCTTATTCCAGTAATAATAGACCTACTGCAACATACACTGCTAAACCAGAGCTGTGTTAAGCTGCTGTCGTTGCTTCCATTTTCATTCACGTACAACCCGAGTGCCTGTTTGGTCAGTGATGGTGCTTGTTCCAGGCTCTTCACAACCTACTGAGCTGTTACAAAAAGCAGTGGGAATGCTGACTTCTTCCCAATATGCTGGTCCGATGGTGACAGAAATAATTAGCTAATTCAGCAGGCTTCTTCTAATCGCTTTAGAAAGGATGAACCACACATCCTTGTAATGGTGCTGTTTGTTAGCTTTTACTAATGTGGAAATGGGGTCTACAGGAGAGATGGGGAGGGGCTCTTTATGAAGGAGTGTGGTGATAGGACGAGGGGTAAAGGCTTTAAACTGAAAGAGGGGAGATTCAGATCAGATATCAGGAAGAAATTCTTCACTATGAGGGTGGTGAGGCACTGGAACAGCTTGCCCAGAGAAGTTGTGGATGCCCCATCCCTGGAAGTGTTCAAGGCCAGGCTGGATGGGGCTTTGAGCAACCTGGTCTAGTGGGAGGTGTCCCTGCCCATGGCAGGGGGGTTGGAACCAGATGATCTTTAAGGTCCCTTCCAACCCTAACCATTCTATGATTCTATGAACTGAAGAGAGAAGTGAAATAACTTGCTGGAAGTAACAAAGCAGAATTGGTAGGAAGAGAGATGCAGAGTCCAGGAGATTCTGCTTTCCAGTGTTGTGCTGAGATCATGAATATAATCTTTGTCTAGAAACAGCTGATGAATGGAAAGAGGAAGAATTCTTAGCAGAAAGATGGGAATAAAGAACACGGGATAAAAGAACAGAGATGACTTAAAAGGAAGAAGCCCAAGGAAGATGAGAAGCAAGACGGCATGAAGAAGGAAACTGGTGAACACTGACCATCCAGAGAGGTAGGTGATCATCGATGAAGTGATGATTGATAATCCAGAACCACATTTCCCCATAACCCTCTTACTCCTTAGTGTCTTGATGATTAGAGTTCACAAATTAGGAGGTGAGAGGAAAGAATTACTGGGGGGAAAAAGAAGAATCAGGACAACTGTTCAGGACTGTTGTTCTGTTTTATGATGGATCCTGAGTGCGAGATTGGTGCCCGATGGCACCAATGAAAAACCTTCTGGGTTTTTCTCCATGTCCAATTCATTCCATTGTTGTGACACTTGATCAATGGTTCCAGGGGCAAAACCTGATGCTTTAATTTACCATTGCTTTTCTGAAGCATTTTTCTGCCTAGCATCAATCATTTTATGCAAATATTCTTCATGAGAGACATTCTTTATCTGCTTGGACATAGTCTCTGGTGCATATTCACTACTGTTCTCTGTGCGGTTTTACCTCGTTGGTATCAGTCAATGACCTAGATTAAGCCTTGTTGAAATTACCCACCACAGAAACCCAGTGCAAAGCTTTGAGGTTTTTTGTCAAGAACAATCGCTCCAGCAGAAAAGAGATTTTTGGCTGGCAGGTGTTCTCAGGGTAGTTTCCAGGGTAATTTCTGCTACCAACAAACTTCCCGGCCTTAAGGAGTTAACTGTACGTGGCCAAGAGCTGGAAGGCATCAAGGGTTAGTATTCACAATGATCAATTTCTGTTGATCAGACCACATACTTGGTGGAGATGCATCTCTTGGTGCTGCTACAGCAAAAGAACCTAACCTTGTGGTTATGGTTATCAGCAAGAAAGCAGAAACTTGAAAAAAATTTTTAAAAGGCCAATTGCCTTATATTTTCATATAGTCAAGAAGCTCATACAATAAAAAAGATTATAATTATTTGGAAAACAAAATTATAAATACCGGTGTACGCTATTGCTTTACAGCTGCTGGCCAGAAGAGTAAAATCTTACTACAACCTTAATTTTTTGCAACGCGCACTTCATCTCTCAGATTGCACCCACTCACACACCCACAAACTATTTTATTAGTTTTCGTCTTTGAAGGGACTGGCCCAATTTTCTTTCTTTTCTGCCTTTAGTTTGCCATTTTCTTACTTGTAACAACCTGTACAAGAGTTTAGTAGGTATTACTGCCTCCATCAGCATAACTTATGGGGAGAGTGTAGTAGTATGAAGAGTTTAATATTAGGAAATAATTAAATATTAGGAAATAATTAGATATGGTGTGGTTAATAGGGTAATTTACTGAAACAAATGCTGTCAATCAGAGGTAAAATTTCCAATCATGTAGTCAGAATAAATTGGGGGGACAACAGATGACCCACCCAAATCCTGAAGCCTGTAGTTTCCAAGGCATGTTCATTGTACGATATATTAGAAATGAGAAAGATGCATCGTGAACGAAAGGCAGAACAGAGCTGAGGACCCTCTTGGGTCTGCAGCAGTAATTCAGTATATGTTTCACCAACACTTTTTAAATTGCTTTGTGTGAAGTTTGATACAAGCAGCTGAAAATGGTGGTGGAGGATTTTGTGTAGCTCAGAAATGAAATCCTCCCACTTGTTTAAACACATCCCCCCACGCCCCCTCGGCTATGTCACGATAAAATTAAATCCTGACCTTATTCTCAACCGGGCCGTGGTACCCTGCAGTTGAACCACAGAGGATTTGCTGCAGAACACCCCAGGCCTGTTCCCACCACGAGACCCCAAAGCTGCCATCGCTGCCTCTCCTGCGGCCGTGGCTCTGCCCTGACACTAAAGTCCTGGCAAAGCCCCTCAGCAAAGGCTGTGACTTCCACAAGCACCCGAGAGAATCCTTGGAGCTCTTTTCACAGCACCCCATTAGCTCCCTCTTAAACTGATGATTATTATTATATGTCATACTGGTGGATAGGAGAAGCTAGAAATAGTCTAGCAAAGACTGAACTGGAAGATGCCGCTAGAAGTTTAATGAAAAGGGGAAATCTTTTGCTGTAGAATGATCAGAAACAGGTGATCTTTAAAATGCTTCAGTCGATTAATTAGTATTTCAGCCTGCACACATTACTCAATCCATTTCTGAATTTAAGAGGCAAAACCACACCATGTAAACAGTAATAAAAGCCGTGAAGCACGTACACAGGCTTTTCCTCCCCACCCAGTCATGAGCTTCTCTTCAACTTCTAATACGAATCGAGGAGCCCCAACTACTCTGTCCCATTTCTGACCAGTTTCCGAGCACCCCCTGCCCCACAGCCGCGCTCAGCCTGGGCACGGAGTGTCGCTGATACTTCACCAAAAGTCAGCGCTTGCTCTTCCAGGCAGCCCTCACGTGGCACGTAACCCAGCCCGACTTCCAAATTCCTCTTACAGTTTGCAATAATTGCTTCAAGCAGTTATTCGTTTGAAAAACGCGAGAGATAATTAGTTGCGGTGCATTAAATAATGCGTTAATTATTAAGCATGTATAACGTGTACGGTTATACGTGTGTTAAATGAATATGGCAGGATCAATCCTATGTAATGTTGGCTGCTGAGCCTTTCCCTTACCACCCGCTGTGCGGGACTCACCTGTTGATAATTGCTTGTTTTGTACTGGTTACTACTTTTTTAAGAGAGACAAACACAAAGCGCTCCAAGGCCTGCCCCAAGTGAAATGAGCTTTAACCAAACTGGCAATTATGATACGGCAATTCATTTTTAGGTCATTCACCATTCACTACTACCTGCTACCGGATTCAGCTCCCATTACTGTAAAGCTAGAACACCGGATTTAGCAGCTTCAGTTATTTCAAACCTAGTCATTTCCTCCGGGAGGCAACCGTTATTTGTTTCCGTCCAACACGCTGTTTCAACTGGATTTTGTCGAAAGACGTACAGCCTCTTCCAGGGATCTGAAACCCCAGCACATACTATGAAGTAGTTTGTTGCAACTTCTGTTAATGGATTAAAGTTTTTAAAACAAATTAAATCATTAGTACACCGGTTTTGTCATGTAAACATTTTAATGAATACAATAAAGCACATATAAAGCAAAAGATTAAAACAAAATTGTTACAACCACCATAAACTATATAAAAAAAATTTTTTACAAGCATATTGCTTGCACAGCAGGCTTTACAAACCAGTGTCTCACGAGCAATACCACTCCCTGAAAACTAATGGAAAGAAAAATCACAGTAAGTATTGGCTTAAATCACTTCATACACCAGTCAGACCAGCATTGATTTGAACTACTTTTCAAAGTCTTCATGGCGCTGTAGCGTACATTAAAGCTCGCACAAGAAACGTGACTAGAGTTCAAGTGCAAAAAGAAAAAAAAAGATGCCTGGATGTTCTGACAATTGCATCGCTCCACGTCATTATTTAAAACCGCCATTCCTAAACTTTTTTGCCTGTGCAGGTTTATCTTTTTTCTGTAGATCCCCATCTCACCAGGGTCTGGGCTGGGTTTGGAACGGCTGGCTCAGAAACCCTGAGCTAAAACCCTGGTTCTGCGCAACTTGAAAAGAACTTCAGCCCCAGCGCTCCCCACGCCCCCTGGCTGGAGGGAAGGAGGGAGGGAGGGGAAGCCCCGTGTCCCCCCTTCCATATTCCCAGCAGCCAAACACATATATATTGGGAAAGAAATACAGGAGCGAGGCTTCATACAGGCAACGGCAGAACGTTACAAGACTGCGTACAAAACTGAAGCAAAATCTAAGAGAAAAATTGATTTAATCTTTCACTAAGTCTGGTTTCAGACTATTACTTTCTGTCACTCGCAATATTTCCATCGCTGCAAGTGTGTCACAAACGCAGTTTAAAAGTTTAGTACGTTAATGCATAATGTTAAACTAGGACAGAAAAGTTCTTATTTCACAATCCAAACTTTAGTAAGAAAAAAAAGTAATCATAAACAAATGAATTACAAAAGCATGAACAGTAGCGTAAAAGAAACAAACCAGCTCTCAGTACATATCGAAATTGAATCCAGGCTACTATCTAGGAGGCGCCAGAAAGATTTGATCATTTTAACGAACTTGCTTACACGCTTTACAAATGTTTAGATAAATATTCTATAAAGATTAGAAAGGAAGTAATTTATAGTTACACTACTGCCTTGCATGCTTTTTAAAATGTCTGCACCGCAGTTTCTTTCTGTCACCCTTTTAAAATCTTCTTTAATACCATACAATTTAGGCTGTGCACAACAATAGTTTTGTTTGGAATATTCTACCTTAAAAAGAAATTCTTCAAAGTACAAAATTCAAGCTGTTTTTGACTAAGTTATCTAAAATCATGATGGGGCAGGGGGAACAATGGCAAATGCATTTGTTGCCCCTTAGAGGAGAAGGAGTATTTCTGTAGGTTCCAGTATTTCTATTTTCATTTACTCCCATGGGACTCCCACGGACTCTTAATTTAACTTCGGAATTCCAGGGTAAGGGAGAACCTGCTCCACGGGAGAAGAGGAGGCCACCGAACAGTCCCCGCTTTGTTCCTACCCCACCTTTCCGTACACAATAGTGATTATTATTCATTAACGTACTTTTCAGCTATGGCTGCAAGACGAAAATGCCTCCACAAAGAATTTATAATGTGTTTTGCTTGAATGCCAGCCCTAAATCTGTACAAAGAGCAAGTGTTGTGTTGGCATTCCAGTGCTTGCTGGTGTGGGTAGTGGAGATACACGCTCCCACTGGGGCACAAGCTGGCTGAGAAAGGAAGATCGCAAGAAAGGCAACTGCAGAATCGCTTTGAAATGCTTCAAAAGAAATTAATCAGAAACAAGTGCAAGGAAATAAACACTGCAGCTCTAGGAACTTTTCAATTCGAAGCCTTTGAAATTCATTCCTTTAAGGTGCTTTTCACGGTATCTTATTTACCAAAGGCCTGTTTACTTAGTGGAGCCTGGAAAACTGCCAAGGGACTTTATTCTGCTTCAGCTCATCCGTGAACACCTTCATCAGCTCTCAGTGCTCTGACACTCTACAAAATTCAGCAAGTGACAACTATTTAGGTTTTAAGCACAAATAAGACTATTAGCCATCTAGATTTCCTCTGTATACACACGTATAAATAAAAGACACCACAAGCGCCTTCCTTGATACAAGAAACCAAAAGGCGTTGATTCAAAGGCTGAATAAATAATGATTGAAGCAACTGTCTGTGGCGCTTGCTCAATATTTTCTCCACTGACACCCTCCTATGACAGAGCCTCCTGGGACGTGTTTTCACGCATCACTATTATCACTGTGTGACACAGTGCCGGGGAGGCTTTGGCACTGCAAGTCCTAATGGGACTGACTTTTGCCAACATAATAAAACTGCTCTGTGCTTCCAGCTGAGATCTGCAAGCCAGGACTCTGTAACATTATATGTTGTTCTTCAAAAAAAAATTAATTACTTCTGCTAGGTAAAAAAATGTTAGAATTTTCCATAATTCTGTACTGTTTTGCAGACATTTAAGTGCTTCAAACTGGCAGTTTATTGAACAGCAACAGAGCTAAGACAGATGATATCCTGTCCTCTCATACATAACTCCGTAGAGATCTGTAGAGAATCATAGCAATCGTGTTCACACCAAAGGATGAAATACAGAATCTGTACAACTTGCAGCCATTTTTCAGTCATCACTACTAGAAAGTGAGTCGGTTGGTTTATTGCTAAGCAAGAACGTACATACCTCTGTATATTCTCTACGTGGAATCTAAGTTTTTGGTATTGTTTCCTTGGTGTACAAAGAGCATGTCATATACTATTTTTCATCCAGTAACACAGTATATGAATAAACCAGCAAGAGTTGAGCTAGCCAACCAGCTTCCAGAAAATAACAGTGGTGGGAACAGTCTCTGAAATTTCCAGTAACAGTAAGAAAAGTGGTTTTCTTCATTCTCACAGCAACTGCTTGTTGTGTATGTATCACGTACCTACAGAAACGACTGTGTAATTGCTAAACCTTTGTCATAAGCATTATAGTCCCCAGTTCACAAATGTGAGAAACAAGATGACCAAAACGCACAGCTTTGCTTAGAACCGGCTACCAAGCGTGAGAAGCTTCTGTTTTTAAGTTTCTGGAGTATTTTTCATCCAGTGGCTCTACATTACAACAGCTCTCCAGGGCGGGCTATTACACATTGTGCTTCCGAGTGCGGAGCTGTGAAGCGCAGGGACAGCCTGCAGCTCTCGTAGCATCACAAACCAGTTTCAAACCACAGGGCAGCAGGTATCGTGTCCCAGTGCAACACTATGACACAGTCCATCTGGGAAAGCTGCACGTGCTAATGTCACGGGTAAGAACTCCTGAACAGCCAGCAAAGGTTGTCAGAGGTTATTGAAATATTTGGGCCCAGCCAGCAACTATGAGTGTTGTTTTTTTGCAACACACAACTTGTGCAAGACATCAAACAACGTAATAATCAGCTGAAACAAAGGTTTTACAGCCCTGCAGTAGTTCCACTCAAATGCTTATGTAGTGTGTGAGCACACAAACACAAGACTCCGCTTATCATTTACGCGGCAAAGGGTACGGTGAAAATATCTTAAACTTTGCCACTCAAACAACAGTGAGCTAACATGCCACCTGCATAAATTACCAGAGGCGGTGGGTTAATCCGGGAAAAGCAAAGAATTCAAGTAATATCCTTTCATCAGTACCTTGTTTTTCAGTTCATAATGAAGAAATGGGTTACACAATTTCTAATTTGAAATGCTTGGAATATAAATCTTCCCTCCTTGCCAGAATAAAGCAGCTGGACTACTTTGTACACCTGGCATTCAGGGTAGTATCTGTCAAGCCATCTCCTCAGCAATGCTATCAGCTGACCTTAAAACGCGCTCTTGCGCAAGCAGGCTGAGAATCTGGCCACAGTTCTTGTTGTTTTTCTAACATCTATTTCCAAGCCTGTCCCTCAGTTAGTGCCAAACTATCTAGAGCTTGTCTTGCACTTAGTGCTTTCATCCAGCCCCGTTTTGCAAATATTTAAACAACACACAGAAGCAGACTGAAGTTTCTCTAAATGGCAGAGCATACAAATGCATACAATGCACCACATCAAATGTTCATAAAAATCCCTCTCAGTAATATTTCTAGAGCCACCTGGATTTCTAATACTCCTCGTTACTCCCCAGAATAGCTTCTCTTGCTCCCCAGATCTATGGTTTTTTTTGCTGTTGTTTGCAGTTTAAAGCTAAGCATTAAATTACACACCTGCAAGTACCGTCTTGCTGGCTAAGTCAACTCTTGCGTTATAGCAGTTACACCTTTCTTTTAGTCCCCCCCTTCCTGTTTAATTGTACTTTATTTTGCTGTGGCTGCGCAGTTCTCTATTCCTCAGAGCTCACCTTGCCCGAGCCCCGCCGGGGAACGTGTCTTTCACCTCCAAAGAATCTGCCCAGCGAGTCAAGTAGACCCGAGTCTCTGTGCCTTGGAGATCCATGTCTAGCATGGTCTGTAGTGCTCGCAGAGGCCATTTTTGATCCGTGCCGGAAAGAGGAGCGTTTTTGTGAAGCCATCAAATCCGAATTCTCTGAAGCTGCTGCACTGTCCTCTTGGATGGTTTGTAGCTCGTCTGACTCCGAGGGCCGATCTTTGAAGGTGTTGTCTTCTCTTCCTGGGGCATCTCGGGAAAAGAGGCGGATCAAGTGGGGGCGACCAGTCGTGTCAGCTGGGTTGGCCTCGGGCCAGGCATTCTTTGGGTCTGCTGTGCCTTTGGAGTCTGTCACCGCTGGGCTCTTCGTGGAGGTCCCATTGTTCTGGTTCACATCTGCCTCTCCTGCAAACAACAAGGATGAGATATGAATACAGGCCTGTGAAAAACAGCCCCGGAACAATGCTGCTTTCTTTCCCTTGCCTTGAGATGCCCATTTCATACAAAACCCGTAATATGTGCAGTTGGAATGAAACTATGTTCTCTACCAGCCTTTAAGAACATTAAGCTATCTTGGAACCGAAACCAGGATGTTCTCACACAAAATTTGCAGTAGTTCCAGGTGGTTTTTTTAATTAGAAGAATTTGTAAATAGCTCAATAGGTTGTTAGAAGCACAAATGAAACTGATTTTATTCACGTGGAAAGCTTACTGATAAGGAGGCTTATCAGTTAGTGTCTGAACAATCAGCATTCCCGTACTTTCCCTTGAGGACTGCAACTCGAAAATGTGCCTGTTTTCTCCAAAACAAGAAAAAAAAAGTAATTAGTGACATCACAGGACTGTGCCTTCTCAAGCGCACGTTCTCTCTCCACGA
The DNA here is from genome assembly GCF_964106895.1 of Numenius arquata. Lineage (NCBI taxonomy): Eukaryota > Metazoa > Chordata > Aves > Charadriiformes > Scolopacidae > Numenius > Numenius arquata. The sequence continues at coordinate 32,699,518 of NC_133579.1, forward strand.
TGTCAGAGCTTTTGTACCCGAAGGTTTTATCCCCATTTGGAATCCCTCCCTGTAACTTCAATACCGATCAAACAAGTGTAATGAGGGAAGTTGTTTTGTCACTATTTAAATTGTCCTCACTTCCCAAAGGCAGAGAACACTAAACTGCAGTCTCTGCTTGGCCTCCCATGACAGGTTTTTCTCCACGTATGATCCTGGCAGTCAATGTATGATGTTCCAGCGGTGATGCTGAAAGGCCTAGAGCAAAACTGTCTGAGATTTGTATTTAATGCTTGTGAGAAGCACCAAAAAGGATTATCAGAAACTGATGAGCTTTCAGCCAATAAAGGTGCCGAGACAGACCTCCATGGAGCAAGTCTGCTGACTTCTCTGCAGTGGTGTTTTGATGCAAACAGAGAAGTATCTGAAAAGAATCAGCTGCAGCACACTTAGCCTTTAACCTGTTGTAGCTCCTTCTATCAGTGAAGAAAAAAAAAAAAAAGATTTATGGAGGTTTTTAGTCTATACCATTATTCCTACAGTTATAAAGGAAACTGCACCCACTGAGGAATATGTCTTACCTCCAAGGAACATCAAAAGAATATTAGTAGGACTCTGCCTGAGAAGCAACCTTGAGAGCTGACACCTCCCACACACTCACCCCACGTCAGAAACGTTTTTTGGAGGTAACAGAGCTCAAAATTTTAGAAATGAGTTACAGTTAGTCATATTGTCACCTTTAGGGTCTTCTAATCACCTCATTGAATCACCATTTGATTTAGTCTTGTGCCATGGGAGGGACAGGATCTGGCAAATACTCTTCCGTTTTCAAAGTACTCTGGGCTCAAGTTCTTTGCTGATTCACTAGAGCAATTTTAAACTTGACAGAGTCATTTCGCATCATTTCGCCTGCCCACAGGGCACCAAAGAAACCTTTTCTCAGGCTGAGAATAACTGTGAAATAATTTTATGGATGACGACCCGAGACGGTAACGACAGCTCCTGCAAATACACGCCGGTACTTAGGTTACAATTTGTTGTAATCAGGCTGCTACAGTTTTTCACAGAAAAAGCAGAACATGAAGTTTGGCTGTGCAACTTTTTTTTTTTTTTTTTTTCCTTCAGTAAAAACTACCTAGAAAATGTTGGGGAAACGTCACGAAAATTTTCTTTGGTTAAAAGGTCTAAAAGCATTTCTCAGAAATACAATGCTAATTGTCACTGAAGACCTCATCAGTGGGGAAAAGGAAAATATTTGCTGTCAACTTTGGGCTTTGGGTTTTCCCGAAAAGATACTTTCAAAGTTATTAAAAACTATTAAAGCCCCCAAATGATGATGTTCTTAATCAAATGAAAGAGAAAGTAACTAACATGGATATATGACACATTCTAAAACCGCAAAACATTTTAAATAGCAACTCTTAAGCCTAGATTCTATACCATAAGACAAATCCATTCAAGGACAGAAAAAGAAAAACAAACAAAAGAGCTATTGTGTTTAATTAAATGCATTAACAAAACACCAGAGCATCTGCATACTAATATTTTTTGCAACAGTTCTTCTTTGTGTCACTGAATACGGGCATTGGTAAGCAACAAAGAAGGGTATTTGTGCCACAAAAGTAGCTTCTCCCAATGCACAGGCAGTGAGCTATAAAGTATAAATCTTTCTGTATGCTTTATTTCAGTAATGAAAGCACACATTTAAGTTTTCCCCTACATTTTCTGCATGCTCTTCTCTAATACTTATAAATATATAGCAGAGAGACATTAATAGTTGAAAGAACTGATCTAAGTCTTCAAGTGCATCTGAGAGACAGTTCACTTTAATAATGTCTTAAGGATATCCAGAATTAATGGAGCATGTAAACATACACTTATCTGTTCATTTAGAAACAAATATTTAGAAGACTTCTATTAAAACCCATTATAAGTGCTGTGCATATGATACCTATATTTTATTTTTTGTTTCTCCCTGCAAGATGAAGCTCTCTTGTTGAAATAGAGTACCCTTCCTGTACCGTATCACGTGTACAAGAGAAAGCTGACCAGGAAGAAAGATGTCTTCAGGCATTTATTTTTTTTTTAAACCCTTGTAAAATGGGTTGAAGAGTAAGTGCAGCAGAATGCATTGCCGTAAGCATTACCGGAAGGCTATTAAAGTGTCCTCTGTTTACATTTTAAGTGAATAAAGTCATTGAAAGCGTGCAAGTGAGAGCATGAGGAAAGCACATCCTCACATTAGCCCAAAAGCAGCAGGAGGGAGCCAGATGCCGAGCAGGGATTTGGCACTCCAGGCGCGGCCGAGGACCGCTCCCAAAAGCGATGCCATCTTTCCACTTCCCCTCACTCTGTGCAGCTCTGGAGCCTGCCGCTGGCACAACCTTCCCTGTGGCCAGAGTGAACAAAGCCATTTGTTCCCTGTATACACAGTGACTCCCCAAACCAGGGAACATGGATGGATCAAAAATTCTGAGCAGTCTGTTAATGAATCAAAACAGAAATTCCAAAGGCGCTTGTGATGAAACAATATTAAATTCAACCACCCATTGCCTTTAATAGGAGCTAGGTCACATGTAAGCATTTTCAAAACCATCGTGCCTTAGTGCTCAAATTGACATTAATAGTTTATGCCATTTCTTGGGATAAACTTTTGCGTAAGCCCCTATTCAGCTGGGACCTCTCAGCCCCGTGGTTCAAACAACAGCTACTGTCAAGACCGTGGAAACTTGTTTTATACAAATTACAATCTCTGATGGAGAGTCCTTGGATACAAATATCCTTCTCCTGGGACACTTGGTAGAGCTGCTCTATGGCAGTCCCTCCTCCTTTGTGTACATAGAACTCTGTAGTCTTCTTCCATACAGAAGACAACCTAGAAAAAGGTCCTTAAGCTGTTTTAATGTGTTCAGTTTAAAAGAAAAGGATTACAAGTTTTTCATCTCCTCCCACTCCTCTCCAGTCTTGCTTTCTTGCAGATACTTGTAATTCCTCTCACATTCTTATTACTGCTCCCTCTACAAATGCTGTAAAATAAATGAGGAAAATGAAGCTGATAAAAGCTGAAGCATATGCCCCTGCTTTGGCTTCTCAAGAGAGGCTTAGTGCAACAGGCACAGCATATGGCAAATATTGATTGTAATAATACATGACAGCAGCTTAAATATTTGTACGAAGTCTTAAGAATTAAGTATTATTTACTCGTTACAAACACTAGAAAGTACATTAATCAAATCTGTAACACCGAATATTTAATATGTTTTATAGTAGCTACAGATTGCTGAGCCTGATTACTAATTTCCTTTTTCTTGGCCTTTCTCAGTGTATAAATATGAAAATTATCTCACTTAACTTCAGGGACCTTTTCATGTTAACTTAAGTCATGTATATTTATAAAGCAGTGCTCTCCAGTATATGAAATATAATGTGTATTTGTCCTTTTCTACTTCTTTGCTCCTCTCTCTTCTGTAAGACGACAACCGGATAGTTAAATGTAATGCAGTACAGTTCTCAGTTCTGAGCCAAGTATATTTCAGTAAGTTTACTGAAATGCTGCTAATAAAATATTAAATAAAACATCTGGAATTTTGTACTGACTTACCTGTTTCTAGTCACTTGAACAAGAAAAGGTTACACCTAAAAATTAATCATCTTTGTAACGCCTAAGATTTCACTGTCTTCAGTGAGCTGTAGCAGTAAGGCATATGTGCAATGTATTAGTAATAGTTTGCCTTGCATTATTTAAGAGGCTGAAAACCACTATTCTGGAACACATGACTTTTTGTAACGTTCATCGTCACTACATATAAGCTGCAGTTGAGGATGTCTGGGTTTCAACTCTGCATTAAGATGACCGTTTCCCAACATTTTGCCTTTCCTTTTTACGCAGTTAAGTAGGAAAAAGGAAAAGGACCTTAAGGAATTGTTTTGCAGCAAGTATAGCATCAGGCACCACTGGGAGCCCTAATTCAACTCTGGCTTTGGACACTGTCATGAAGCCACACACTTCCATTTCTCCTGCACTATCACACACCTCGCTTCTTACTCTGATCTTGAGTAGATAGGGCAGCAGAGCTTTGGGTACGCATGTAAATGAGGAGTTTCAACATGCAGCAGTAATTACACACCCCGATCTACTACAAAAGCCAGGACTGAATAAAAATCAGGCCAATTTAGCACTTAATTTCCTTGGAAAAATGACCCAACTATTTGGTGCTCAGCTGTATCAAGTATCAAAACCCTTTGTCCTGCAGCCTGCTGCAGGTCATCTGGCAGGAATGGCAAGACCAATCCTGGCTTCCAGCCAGAGCTCCACCGCTGGAGATGGCACCAAGAAGCCCTGCACGGCTTAGCGTGCAGTGGGAGTACCCGCTGGTCAGACAGAAAGGAGAAAAGGGGGTGAGAGAACAGGTGCAAACTGGTAAACTGGCACAGAGAAAGGTTCAGCAAGCAAGGCTACAGATCTCCTGCTTGTTCGCTGAGTCGCTTCAGAAAATACCAGAGCGTACCCGATCAAAATCCCTGAGGTGGTTCCACCCTCTCCCTCGGGCACCAGTGAGAGGTATGAGCCAGGTCCTGGTTTGGACTTTTACTGCAGCGCAGAACGGAGTGTCCACAGCCATTCGGCTTCACTTCACATAAATACTTGGGGAGAGGGAGGAAAGAATTATGTCTGTATTGTTAAATCCGAACTGCAAAGCTTGATTTATCCTCATTATGCTAAGACACTGCAGACAAAAAATGGCGCTCAGCCTAACTTTGCTAATATGGTTAGAAGGCAACATGCCATCAGACATTTCACTTCACAGATCTAATTACGGGGTTTGTCTGATGCTTGTCAAACTGTTGGAAATCAATTTTTAACAAATATTTCTGTTTGGAATAGATGGCATGCCGCATAATTGTGAAACAAACAGTTGGTCATAGCTCTGAACACAACTAGAATCGATCTGCTGCTGCCTTTAGCCTTTACACAAACATTTTTCCCAATTGCTAGCAGAATGAATGCAGAGAGAAATGCCAGCGTGTCTCATAATGCAGATTCACTTGAGTTTAACACTCCTGCTGCAGTTAGCCAAGAGACCGCTTCCATTACAGCTTGCTCTCTTCCCTCCCTCCTTGCCAAAGCTTATCACTTTTAGGGAAAAAAAATCCAGATTTTCTTTATCGCTTCAGAGTAACTGAAGGATGAACAATTTTCTGCACAAGAAACTCAGCTTTTCCTATGGACTTATCAAGCTGTAGACCAAAGCTCCACAGAAGTGAGAATAGCCATCTGCTAAGCATAACATGCACTCCTTTGACTTTCCTCCCTCACTGCATACATTAGACATTATAGAGCATATGAGGCTCTTGCAAGGCAGGACTGAAAGGTTGTGAGCGTGTTCCCACTCCGTTGATGAGTTGAGTACACCTCTACGCTGACCTCATGAAGCAGTGAATAAGGGGTCTTTTGTGGCACCGATTTCCTTACAACAAAGCTTAGTACTCAAAATATAGTAAAAAGTGGAAAACCCCACCTGGCACCTGTTACTACAGAATTGTATTCACTTCTATTGAACTAACTTGAAAAAAAGACCAAGTTTAGTTCTGTACTACATATTGGGTCCATAAAGATCCCTGGCTAAGCCTGCTAAAAAGGATTGCACTGCTGTTGGTAAAAGCACATGTTTTTAGGGCTGACATTGAGACTGCGTTCCTGTGGTCAGATGAATGGAACTTCCACTTAAAATTTTACAAGAAGAGCCCGACAAATGCTGCTTTCCCTGAATCCCTGCGGCTTCATGGAATACCAGTTCCCAGCCATTCTCTGCAGGCAGCATTATGCCCCCTGAGAGCTACTGCTGGACTGAAACCCAGTAGGTCAAATAGGATCACAGAATCATAGAATGGTTAGAGTTGGAAGGGACCTTAAAGATCATCGAGTTCCAACCCCCCTGCCATGGGCAGGGACACCTCCACTAGAGCAGGTTGCTCAAAGCCCCATCCAGCCTGGCCTTGAACACTTCCAGGGATGGGGCATCCACAACTTTTCTGGGCAACCCGTTCCAGTGTCTCACCAACCTCATAGTAAAGAATTTCTTCCTGATATCTGATCTAAATCTCCCCTCCTGTAGTTTAAAACCATTACCCTTCGTCCTATCGCTACACTCCCTGATAAAGAGCCCCTCCCCATCTCTCCTGTAGGCCCCTTAGGTACTTGAAGGATCTATTCATTCTAGACCTTTGCTAATACCTAAGTCTTGCCACCGTTGCTTTCAGAGTCCTGAAAGATCTCATCTCCCCAAGCCCTCCCTGGCCCTCTCCTGCTGAAGAGCAGCTGTCGGGGAAGCAGAGCTCAGCATCGCAGCAGAGCTCGCATGAAAACACAAAATGGTCTTGATAGAGAGAAGGGAAGTGCCAGTTCGCAGCCTATTATGGAAATACCTGTCTTCACAGGTTTAGCAGGAGAAAGGAGTGACAGTATGTCTATATTATTTATGCTTTTATTTTGGAGGAAATAAATAATAATACATAAATTTGAATATTTAAAAATAAATACAGCATTCATTCAGGTAGGAGTATGTACTTTTTAGCATAAAACTATGCTGTAGGAAAAAAATGAAAATTGCATAGGAGAATGACAATTCTTTTGGATACTAATTACTACAGTATGAAAAAATAAGTGCAATTCCTCTCACTTCATTTCTGATTCTAACCTAAAATGTATTCCAGACCTGCTCAAAAAAAACCGCAAACGTTTGACATACTTTGGCATCAGTTCACAAGTAGCTGTTTTACTGGGTAAGAGACCCAGTAAAATCTCTCTTGAAAGGACTAGAAACCTTCTTTCCAAGGGGCCAGTCAATGAAAAACTTGCTGCCTCCCAACGGTGTCTGTAACACCAGCGTTCCAGTGTTGTGCTTTTGACACTGGGATAAATAAACCTTCCAAGCTGACTTGACAGTTTCGTCTCCGTTCCCTCAGCGCACAACAGAGTTGGTCTTGTCTTCCTGAGATGTACCATTTTCAGGGCTTCTCTCAGCTATATGAAAGATAATTCACAGAGCTCAGCAAGTAGAAAAATCTACCCGTGAAGTAGTTTATCCTGAAGGCTGCCAACATGAGAGAGGTGATCTGCCAGAAACGGCCTCTGCTACATAACAGTCACTGTTGATCCGCTTAAGGATAATCAAAATCCTCAAGCCCCTGGCTGGGGGACAAGAAAGGACTTTTAGATTTTAAGTGCAAGGCCTAATGTATGCGTTGTTTATACAGGCGGTACCAGTTTCCATGGGGCCCACAGAAATAGGAGGTTCCACTCAAATATGAGAAAAAACTTCTTCACAGTGAGGGTGACAGAGCCCTGGAACAGGCTGCCCAGGGAGGTTGTGGAGTCCCCTTCTTTGGAGATTTTAAGACCCACCTGGATGCAGTCCTGAGTAACATGCTCTGACACACTCTGGGCAATCCTGCTTCAGCAGGGGAGTTGGACTAGATGATCTCTACGGTCCCTTCCAACTCTAAAAAAATTCAGTGAAATTCAGTGAAATAAATACACTTCTTTCAATATGGCGGCAACTGTTTCAAGGTCATATTTATACTGAGGCAAACTATAAAATTATATACAACACAACCAGTGTGCTATATTCTTTAACAGCAAATGTCACGAGTCTTATCTGCTTCCCTAAGTTTGCCACTACAGTAAAGGTAACAAAACAGCCTTTGGCAGAGGGTTCCCGGTAGCAGGTGGTACTGGTGCTGTGGGGAATCGTTGCTGTGGTATCCCTTTTGGTAGGGTAACTATCCCGACTTTTTCAACTTGCCCGGTAAAACCATGACACAATCAATCAACCACCAGATGAAAACACGCAGGAATGTGACATCTAGCTGGAATGGTGACACTCTAATAAACAAGCCTAAGTCTTATCTTGTGAATTAGCGAACACCACGTAATTTTTAGCTTTCCTGGCAATTTTATCATTTGAGAGGCTTGGTTTTATAAAACAAATATAAAAAACCCCTAAGAATACACTATATATTCATTACAGCCCGTGTTCAGCATTATTGTTCAGCTGAAGGCAACTTTTACAGTATTACTGTGTAAAATGTGGTGACATTATCCAAGTCAGATATTTTTTGATATACCATCACCAGGGGTCCTCTGGCTGGAAAACTCTTCTGTATTGTCAGGCTTTTCACCAAGGCACACACAAGTCCTAGCATCTGCGTGTCAGAGATCTGAAAACACTTGCAGTCTGTGCAGTAATAACCCAATGTTGCAGTCTGTGCCCAAAGTCTGGATATTAACAGGAAGCACGTGTGGTTACTCTGGGCTGAAATGCTGTAACATCCTGTTACCCACAGAGAGGGGCTGCTCTCTGGGAGCCAGGTTTGGGACTTGATGGAGGAAAACCAACGTCATACCTTCCCCAAACTTGTACACCCTGCATTATTTAAGTGCGATCTTTCCTCTCCTACTGAAGAAACTTGGCCCTCCACAGGCTGTTGGAACGGGTCCAGCGGAGGGCCACGAAGATGATCAGAGGGATGGAGCAGCTCTCCTATGAAGACAGGCTGACAGAGTTGGGGCTGTTCAGCCTGGAGAAGAGAAGGCTCTGGGGAGACCTCATAGCAGCCTTCCAATATCTGAAGGGAGCCTACAGGAGAGCCAGAGAGGGACTCTTTGTCAGAAAGTGTAGTGACAGGACAAAGGGTAATGGTTTTAAACTGGAAGAGGGGAGATTTAGATTAGATATTAGGAAGAAATTCTTTACTGTGAGGGTGGTGAAGCACTGGAACAGGTTGCCCAGAGAAGTTGTGGATGCCCCATCCCTGGAAGAGTTCAAGGCCAGGCTGGATGGGGCTTTGAGCAACCTGCTCTAGTGGGAGGTGTCCCTGCCCATGGCAGGGGGGTTGGAACTCGATGATCTTTAAGGTCCCTTCCAACTCTAACCATTCTATGATTCTATGATTCACACAGATGCTCGATTAAAGTAGCAAAATGAGCAGTGGCAGCAGCTGAAAGAGCCATGTTCATTGCGGCTGTGTCAAAGGAAGCCAGTGAGCAATTAATTTAAACCATAGGAACAGTAGCAGTAGTTGCATACCAACTCGGTGCCTTCTCCTGTTACAAATGATGCTGAAGCTGAAAACCAGAGGTAGAACAGACCTCATTTTCTTAAACTTACTCTGAAAGTCACACCAGATTCAACATGCAAGAAGTTAGCTGGAGGGCCTAAGTTACACATTGTCAGGCTACATATGTATTTCTGTAATTCAGGGATGCATCTTTGTAAGAAATTATCAGTTACTTTTGAAGCCTGGCAGAAAAGTTTTCTACTGAGCCATCTGCTGCCTTTACCTAACTGCATGGACCAGCTACATGTAAAGAAAGCCACCTATTTGGGAATACACGGCACAAACCACAGCAAAAAGCACATGGCTCTGGACTTTGTTACTTGCCTCATGGGTGTGTGAAGGCGTTGTATGCTTGTGAGCGTGTTTAAGTAAAGAAATATGCAAGTAAAAAGAAGCATTCAAAAAAAGTTTAAAATACCCCCTGTAGTAAAACAATTTGTTATCTCAAGCTTGTAATTAAACCCAATCCACTTGATTGCACGAACTGCCTTGCACCCTGGACGCTCTCATAGAGTTGGTGACTTGGTTATCGGTGCCCCTGATTGACAATGAAGAGCTGAAACGAAGCCCACATGGTGGCCTACCATCGCAGAGGAATGCAGCAGTGTAGGCCTGGCTCGCGGCCTCTCTCTCTTGTTTTCCAGAACTTCTGGCATCGCCTCCCTTTGCTGAGGGTGACAAAGGAGAGTACAGAAAACAAAAAAGCCTCTGGTTGAAAGCAGTGGGACTTGCTATGGCAGAAATTTGGAATCTATGAGAAGCATGTGGCAATTCTCCACACAGCCCGCAGAGAGTTTTTTAAAAACCTAACCAAAGAATTTTATCCACCCACCACTTTCAAAGAAAAACGTTCCTTTGTGTTACTAGAACATATAGGTTTGTTTTAATTTTGAGTATCTCACAAAGGATCCACCCACAGGAAAGTGAGCTGGGGCATCCTTTGTAATTTCATATACTTAAAGAGGAAAAATTAAATCACCTGTTTGATCCATCAGCATTTGTCCTCTTTAAAAATTGTGCAACTGACTAGTATTAAACAAAGTTTGCTTGATTATTCATCTTTTCTGCTAAAGTCACACTGAGCCTGAATAATTGTTAGGTTGCAAAACCTGTACATATCCCACCCACCCCAAAGTAACAGCACAATAAAATGACTACCGCTTCAGATTTCACAACGACTTTCACTGTCTTTTGTATTTTCCACATCAGTTATGGTTTCCTGAAAAATAACCTATTCCTTTCAGGGCAACTGAATATACAATGTTACAGTTAGATTTCTTTCATAACACCATAGAGAAACAGGGCCACGAAATCAGCAGAAAAGGAAATGTTGGTGGAACGAGTGAGGTGAGGACAGTGACTGAACCAGCTGCTTCAAAGGAAGTTGCTCCGAGAATGATAAGCAGCACAAAATAACCAGCTGTAGAGTATTTTCTGTTAAAACCCATCATGTGGCCTCTCCAAAAGATAACATTGCTGTTTTTCTTAACAAGGATTAAGCATCTGAGTGGTAGATTATTATTTAGGAAGTATAAACTGCAGAATAAAATACAGTTATAATAAGTTAACCAAATATGCTAACTTTAAGAAACACACTTTGATTGTGACCACAGTGAAACCACTTACAGCGTGAGGCTACAAACCTCTATTTATATGACCTGTGTTTCAGTCCTAAAGAATAATACAACTCGTGTGTTTTTTCCCAAGACCAACTACCTAAACATAACTCCAACAAAACCACTCCACGATAGTGAGTATAGCCTGAAGTGCTACATATGAGTTCAAATGTTAAAAAAAATAAAGAGAAAAAAAAGAAGATAATATGAATGCTTGTAGCTCCTCCCAAAATAACGCACTGATTTGCTGTTTTGGAGACATAACTTCAAAGTTTGATTTCCAACACAGCTTTGTATAGAGCAGGCACAGGGAAAAACCTAATTAAAGGAATCTCGCAGTTCTAGAGAGAGGAGTGCACAACGCAAGCTGGGTATTTGGTAGCTGTGAATTACCTGCAGGATGCTGTAACCAATAAGCTTGAAATTTTCATGTATCCTTCAAGTGTATAGAGCTATCTCTGGATTTCTCTATTTTTCCCTGTTAATGTATACTGAACTGAAGCTTTACATAGCCCACTTGATCTCAGGAAGTCACCATCATTATAGAATTCACAGTGAGGTGAGTTACTTTAGCAGTTTTTAGAAGAAATTGTTTTCCAAAAAATTCCAAGATACACTACAGTCCTATAAATGACACACTCATACGTATGAAGTACATATTTGCTAACATTTCTAAAAGTATCTGAAATGCCTGGGCACAAATAAGCCTGTAGACCATTTCCCACGGTGTTACGCTCTTGCATATGTAAAACAAAATTTAAGATCTGACTCTACAGAAGTTGACAAAAATACTCAAAACGGCCAAAAAGGGGCCGTTCAAGGCTGCCTAAACGGCAGTTTTCTACGCTCAGAACAAGCCCGCAACTGTTAGGTGCTGTATCGGTCTGACATTATCTTCACTTCGGAATTAATTTTCACCTTACATCTGCGGTGAAAGGTCAGAGGAGCAAGAAAGAGCAGGATTTTCTTCCAGTTGCACAGAGTTTGTTCACAGAGCTTGTCACATCTCTGAAACTGATGGATTACTCTAAAAAGACATAAGCACCTCTGTGCCCTGTGGGAGTCAGAAGCCCTGGTGGTGACCCACACCTCCCTACTTTGCCCACAATGCCAACAGTGAGAACAGCTCCCTGCCCCGTGAGGATGCTGAGGCCCATGTTGTAACCTGCATCTCCAGCTGTGTCCAGGAGGTAGATGATGTAAGTACCTCTGGGTCCTGGGCCAATGCAACGACCATGTTGTGATTCACACCTCCAGCTCAACCCAAGACATTAGCAGCAGCAGAAGCTCACACATCTGTGGGGACAAGAGCCACACCACCAGCTGCATCCACGAGGTGGAAGAAAGGAGCAGCTGTGTGCCCTTTGGGGAAGCAGAGGGCCAGGTCATGAGCTTCACCTCCAGTTAAAGATGCTGGCAATGAGAGAAGACCCCTGCCTGACACAAACGCTGTGTCTAGCAGTCATCTGCAGCTCCAGCTCTGCCTTTGGTATGGACAGTGAGAAAGTAATTCTGCCTAAAAGATCAGCAGCTCACTGCTAATCCTAAAAACACAGTGAATGCTTTGCAGATGTGCCACTTCAGGGATCTTCAGCATTTCCAATTTTAGTTTTTGTCTGCCTGACAATGCTTACTCTAAACAGATTTTAAAATGTATTCATATAATAATAATAGGGGATTCTAGAAGGTGACAGTCAAAATGACCACTCTGAAGATAAACCCAAAATCCAGGTTACTCAGAGGACAAATTCTACACGCCGTATCTGAAGTCTGTACAGAATCCAGCCACACCTGAGTGCATTTATGACAAGAATGCTCCCAGCGAACAAACTCCCAAGGCTGTTTGGCTGGTCTTGTGATTTAAAGTCTCTCTGCGGGCCTTGGCACAAGGAACACTGCACCCAAGGACGATGCATCCTGCTGACTACCATGAAGGGAAGTAACAGGACTTTTGCCCCCATGCTCTGTCTTGCTTGTCAAAACAGGTTTGTCTGGAAGCTGCATAATGGAGGCCGTCAGCAGAGACCCAGGAGCAGAGCCATGTAATTTCTGTGCCAGCACAAGCAGCGGCTATGAAAATATTGTAATACGTGCAATACACAGTGGGTAGTTTGTTAAGCTATCAGCAAAAATTTCTTCAAGGCCTCTGTGTTTTTACAATCAATACAATTAAAAACCTAGGAGTTTTAGAGGTAGTTTGGATCACACAGCAATGATAAACTATTCAGAGCTTTCTCAGTGAAGTGATTTCCTCAAGTGAAGAAATCTAATATCCAAAGAAACAGTTTTCAGAGGGAAACTCATATCAATTGCTGAAGCATGTATTAAAGATTTGATTAAAATGCCTATCTGCCTGGCAAAAAAAAGACATGTTAGAAAGAAACCTATCTCCAGAACTTATCATAGGTTTTACAGGATGCAATATCTTCTTCATCGTAGCCTCAAGTGCAGTCCTAAAACCAGAATAAAGAATACTTGAAACCATGCAGGAAGTTCCAGCAAATACAACAATGAATACAAAGGGCTAAAGCTGTCTGCACTGAGCCTGCCCTGACCCAGTGGCACCAGGTCTTACAGCAAGAGAGATTATTCCACAGAAAGAATATAAAATATTGGCAGACAGCTGAGAATAAGGTGTTTGGAAGAAAGATAGCAGAAAGAATGAGTGTTTCTTTTGATGATGAAGAGGTTAACAAAAAACATGAACTCGGACATTTAGAGGTGGATACAAAACACCCTGTCTGTCTATCCTGCAAGCAATGGCCAGCATTTAGCAGGGAATAAAGAAACACGTTACAAGAAGTCACGTGGAAAGATGGTACACTCCACAGTGAACCACAGAATCCACAGCCTCAAATGTCTGGATGTAAGTCTTCCAACCCTGAAGGAAAGGACAGTATTTGCACTTCCAGTTTTTCACACCATCCTTCTGCTCTCCCACATCAAGCACCCTCTCCCCACTCTGCCCCCCACCAGTTGCCAGTCCTTCCTCCCACCTCCTCTTCACTACACTCCCGGACCAATACTGCTGTCCAAACCACACTGCCATGCCACATACCCCACTCCCACAAGCTCCACCTCCCCGTCCATACTGCTGCAGGCTTTAGCAGGCTTCTTCTGGACCAAATTCCAGATGATCTCTGCAAAGCAATTCACCTCTCTAATCTCTCCTGATCGCAAAGCCCCATACCAGTCAGAGCTGTCAGAAGCTAGAACAAGCAGTTAACACATAGTCCCTTCTAAATCAATTAGAAGAGTCACAAGGTTAAAGCACTACCTCTCCTAATTTACGCTGTCAAATGCTTAACACCCCTGTACATCTTACATCTTATGGTGGGAGTTAACACAGAATGTCTACATTCAAAGGGTTTCCACTTGGGAATAAATACTGCACGGGCTTTTGCCCTTTCTCAAATCCTTCTGCTGCTCTGAATTACTCACATTTGTCTACATTTAGTAAGAGTTTTCAATGTCATTTCACAATACATTCCGCAAACGTCTTTCCAGCGGTACCCCATCAACCCTCCACAGCTCTGCTAATGGAGCGCTGCTGGATCCACGGCTGCCACCCACGCTTCTCTTAAGCATTTCTTGGTTGGTGCCACAGATTGATCCAGTTTTGGAAGTTTGTCCTTTCTGCACTGAGAGAAGAAATACTTCATTTCGCATTCTTCCCAGAGGAACTGAAATGGCTGTGCTAACACAAAGATCATCTGGTGATGCCTCCTCCACATCCCATTTACAAACAGGTTTCTCCCCATTTCATTTTTACAAACTCCTCTATACAGGTAGTGCATGAAAGGAAAACAAAACATTTCTGTATCGGCTGAAGGAGGGGGCAAAATGACAAGATTTCCAAAGTAGCCGGGGCCATTGGTACCATCTGCGCAGCATGAAACCTCACATTTCGAAAAGATGTATTTACACGGTGTTTGCTAGACTGAGAGCAAATGTGCTCTGCCCACTCATCAATTCAAAAGTCATCCTGTTTGCCGTGCACTTGAGGCCAACTGAAAGTTGTACAGCTTCTCTAAGGCAGGAGGCATAAGCAGTTCAATCGAAAGAGGTCCCGACAACTAGCTGGGGCTTAGCACAGTCCTGGAGTGGCCTCCCTTTGGCAGCAGAACACAAAGTGGTCAAGCTCCAAGTCTCACAGCTCGCCGAAAATGGACACAAGTGTGGTGCATAGACTTATCGCAGGTTCTTTCTATGGATTAATTTCCAGCACACAGCATGGGCAATCACTAACTCCTCAATATTCTTCTGCTACATCAAAGGAAAACCAGATGAACTTAGCACAAAGGTGGTCATCATTCCATCTTTTAAGTGCAGCTCAGCTACTGCTAGAATTATTTGTAAATCTAGTGCGTGACTGAATTTTAATCTGTGAATTCTATACATACGGACAACATACTTTTATAACATACCACTCATATGCAAATTTTAGGTACTTTCTGCATACTAATTGAAAGGAGAAAAATTAAAATTCCTTACTCCTGTCACCTTCATGTTTCATTTCTGCTTATTTCAAGGTCTGAATGGTGGATACTTCTTTTAAAAGAAGTCTTCTGTTCTCAACTCTGCTTGCAGAAATGGTACCCACTTTTCACCTTATCACAGTACTTTATCCTGATATCAAACTTCCTTCTGTACCTACAGAGACAAGTTTCAACCTCTTCTCCCTCATGCCAGTATACTCCAGACCGACATGGTTGAATATAAAAGCCACATGCTATCATAGTCAAGCATTCAGTTGCCTTCAGTATAACAGTTGATTTAATTTATCTCACTTCTTTTGCCTAATCTGATTATTGTTTTGCCTAAAACATGTAAAATAAAATCTTCAAAATCGCCTATGTTTCCCTTTGCTGAATTCCCAGGTACAAACATGCACACGAGGAAAATTTCCTCTAACAAATTCTGTTGAATTAATATGATTTCTTCATGCAAGCTGACAATCGCTGTCAATCCATAAATTTTTTTAAGATAAAAACTAGTTAGAAAATTCACACAAATGCTGTGCTCCCTCTCTGCAAAATTAAACCTCTCCAACCTCCAACAAGTGCTAAAAGTTTCCAGTTGTCCCTTTTTCAGGTTGTTTCACCTTTGAAAGAAACATTTCTGAGAGTCTTAGTCCTATCTTTCCCCACCCCAGAATGCACGGTATAGCAATGCATGTACAGAGACCAGTTTATATATTCACATTACAACAGACTGAGCTTAGCATAGAGAAAAGCATTTATTGTGCTTACCACCATATTTACTGTGGTAAGTGGCAATGACAGTTAGTGTCAATTAGCATCCCCATCAATGCAGCCAGAAAAATCTGCCAAATGAGAACAAAATTCCTGGTATCACTAAAGCACATTCATAGGGAAACAGTTTGTTTAAATCAATGCTGTGTTAGAAGAAATAAAGCAAATCTCAGGAAAAATCTGAATCCTGTAGTAGACTTAGGATTCTTAGTTAGCAAAAGCACAAGGTACTGGGTCCTAGCAACATATCCAGGGAGCACAACAAACCCTGTGGCACTGCAGGAATACCAGTCTCCATAAAAAAATATCAAAATTTACGCAATTCCTCTCTTTAATTAAAGACATAGGTATCTAGTATTTCCATTGGATTTTACCTGAGATACAGTATGCTCTTAGTCAGAAAAACATCCAGGAAATTATTAGGAAATCCAAAAGCTGTTAAAGTACATCTAGACAAACAACATTTCTGCCTCTCAGCTAATCATCTGTCAGAACAGCCTTTTAGATTTCTGCTTTAATATTTTAGCAACTAACCTCAGCTATTCTAGGTCTTTAGAAACTCCATCCCACTCTCCATTATTACAAACCACATTATATACTTCTAAATATATTAATAAACCTGTTCTCATCTAGACTAGGCCACATTAGACATATTTTCTATACACTAACAAATCATTGACACTAGATTATAAATAATAAGGGTTTTTTTTTAAGATAAAAAACCAACCCAACACTTTTTTTTTCCCCCTGCTGAACACTTGTGAGCTGTACCATAGTACTAAATGTGACTCAATGCTATACGAAGAACAATGGTGACAAACTGTATAAAACCGCGGCAGTGATCGATGGTACTTTACACAATATCTGCTTTTCAGTAGCAGCATTCTAAGAGTGAAAAACTGCTTGCACAGTACCAAGCCTTGTACCAGTTCGTGGGAGTTACTGCTATTAAAAAAAGAAGAAAGAAAGAAAGAAAGAAAAAGAATTCAAAAACTTTATTTTGCTATTTGAGTATGTGTAAAGTCACTTTTTATGTGATGAAGAAAACATACTCATCAAAAAGAACTATTAGTTTTGAAGACTAAAATTAGAATACAATCAAGCTACGCATGATCTGAAATATTTTAACAGGCAAAAAAAATGCTGTAACCACATTTTTCCAAGTGTCATTTGTGTAAGTTCCACTCAATCCACCCAGCAAGTATGAGAATGAGTAAAGCTTGTAGAATAATGTACGAAGAGCCCAGAGTGATTCAATAGGTTACACTAGGAGGAGCATCAAGGGCAGCACTTGTATATACAAGACGCACATGCCACACATTCCTGGTTACCCCAACTGAAGATGCAACCCCAGGAAGCCAGGCGATGCCGTGCCTGCCTTTTGGAAGCAGAGATTGCTCCACTCGCACCCCAGGCCAGCAGAAGTCACGTCGCAGCCCTCAGCGCCACACTCATCCCAGCCCACAAACCTGGCCAACCCCTGGAGAGGGCCTGGTGCTGCCCTAACCTGGGATCCGCAGCCTCCAGCTGGCATGTCCTCAGAGGCAGCAGACCTGTGCCCGCCTGCAAAAAGGCTCAACAATTAGTAGTTCTAAACGATGCTCCATTTCCGCTTGTAAGACAAGAAATGTACGTGCGTGCCCCTGTGTGCAGGAGGCGGGTGCACAAGCCACCACGCATTTCTGAAATAAGCAACGACAAAACAAAGACAAGAACTCTGCCTGCATTTTCTCGGCAGGAAGTTTTCATTTTTCTGCCTCCTAGGAAGCTGGGCAGACAACTCACGAAAGGTAAAAAAATGCTCCACAGACAGAAAATGGCTGTGTTAGTCTTGAAAGTAAAAGGTTGTTTATTTCCCAGGTAAAGGCTTTAAGAACATTTCCGTAGCCACAAATTGGGACTGTTTGGCAAAATAAGAAGTCTTTCCTATCCGCAGTCTGTGCTATCCCAGAAAGTTATTTAGCATCCTTTAGAAATATATAAATAACGCAATCTATTTATAAAGCCCTTGCAATTTGGTTCAGTTCTCAGTTTAGGATGTAGTCCACCACAGTGAGTCATGGGCTTTGGTTATCCTGAGAAACCAGGACAACCAGTGCAGCCTGCCAAGGGGGTGCCACAGACTGTAGAAACCCGATGTGCTGCAGGACCTTCCCCATCGCTGCCAACTTGCCTGGTGGTCACCATGCAGCACCTGACCCCAGTGGCTGTCCCCGGTCCCGCTCTGCTCTGCTTGTTTGGGTACCCGAGGTGCCCACCCTGCCTGCCCTCCTGTCACCCTGGGTCCCAGCTCGTCTCCGCGTTGGGCAGGCCACTCCTGCTGCTCCCCGACAGCCTGAAAGCACCAAAACGCAAAAAGAAAGTGCATTTATTTTTGAGTCCTCATTTATTATCTTTGGCCTTCAAAAAATACTGAAAGAAAACTAATCCATGCTCAATCTGATGAGTGTGAGAAAAACAGAGGGTTCCACCTCATTTCCATCTGCAATTCCAATTTACAGAATTGCCTCCAGTATCCACTGAATTATCCTAACTACCGAAATAAAAATGAGACGCTTAGAGGAGGGGCTGAACCTCGAGGATATGCCTTCTAGCAGCAAAAAAGCCCACCGGCGATAATGTTGCCTGAGAAATGAAAGCGAAATGAAAGCAATCACATACTGATTAACAAACCAAGATACGTTTTATAAAAAAAGAAAATAAGTAGTTCATAATTATGACAAAAACTTGCACTTGCAAAAGCCTCCAGCTCTGATAGCTTGCCTTTCAGAAATTGTCATAAAGAGGCATTTACCGAAACAAATCCCCTCCTCCCTACCCACACCTCATCCTGACAATTCTCTCTATGACATTAAATAACACGGGTCTATCAAGCAACAAAGAAACTAGGAGAGACCTAATATTTGGAACAGAAGAACATCCATCCCATTTCTGAATTCCCAGTTTTCTATTCTGAAAAGGAAAATATTTTCCATATACCTGAAAGGAATAAAATTAAGGCCCATATTCTTTGCAGGTGGCTGACAAATTTGGTTGAAATCAGCAATTGTCAAATTATCTTACGCTTCTACTGATGGTACAAGTAATGTGTTGCACTCCATATAAAAAAATGAGAAAAAGATACAGGATAACTTGATTGGGAGCTGCTTTATGCCATTATCTGGGCATTTATTGTTGTTCATACAAGTCTAATTTATGATTTTCTACAGTTTGACTAGACGATTGCAAGTTGAAGTCATGCCAGTTCCACCTTTTTCATTGCCAGGTCTGCCACACGCAATAAAAGGCTTCAAGCTTCCTGAATACAGTAAAAGTGAACTGAAAGAGAAGTTCACATTTTATAGAATGACCGAATAATTTGGGTTGGAAGGGACCTTTAAAGGTCATATAGTACACCCCCAGCCCCCTGCAATAAGCAGGGACATCTTCAACTAGATCGGGTTCTCAGAGCCCCATCCAACCTGACCTTGAATGGTTCCAGTGATGGGACATCTACCACCTCTCTGGACAACCTGCGCCAGTGTTTCACAATCCTCATTGTAAAAAATTTCTTCCTTTTATCTAGTCTAAATCTTCGTTCTTCTAGTTTAAACCATTACCCCTTAGTCCTATTGCAATAGGCCCTGCTAAAAAGTTTGTCCCCATCTTTCCTATAGGCCCCCTGTAAGTACTGAAAGGCCACAATCAGAAGTCCCTGGAGTCTTCTCTTCTCCAGTCTGTGCACATTTAACTAGCGCACACTTTGTGTGGTCCTTGGAAGTTGTATGGGGCTAGCTAAGTGGTAACTATCATCTTCCCCACCACTAACCAGCAGAAAAATTGCATCATCTTCAGCCACTGTTCTTCTTGCACTGCAGTATAGATCTGCTAACTTTCTTGAAGATTATTTTGACTGGTATTTGAGTCGTTATGAGCCACTTGTCCTCATGCAAGTTGCACGATCTATGACATCCAGGCCAGTTCACAGGCATTTTAACATAATTGGACAGATGTACAACCTTGTGTATCTGAGGTGTATCTTGGATACAACCACAAACCTCAACTCCATTGAGCCATGCTGTGCAAAAAAAAATTTGCATCTGTACAGCTCTAAGTCTGCATAGACTCACAGACAGCTGAGACCTATTTTATGTAACAAAATTACTACATTTTGAAAGCAGAAGCCTTTTGTCAGCACTATCCTGCATATACACATACACAAATGTGATGTAATTAGTAAATGCCAGCCTGCCTGCTGCCTGAATAAAGGCAATTCCCTTAATAAACATAAACTCTAAGTGAATGGATAAATGTCAGCGAAAGACAAGGGTGGAGGTACTGCAACGCAGAGGTACCGCATCTCTGAGGAGTGCACCAGGTTACCTCCTGCCAGTGAAGCTTCTCATGGTGGCCATACACAGCTTCTCCAGCAGCATCTACACAAACACGAGCGTTAATAACTCAGGAGCACCAGCAGCATTACGCCTGCAGAAGGGTTAGCTAACTAGCTCAAATATGCCTTGAATGGTAGCCAGAAAAGCAACCAAAATGAAAAAAAAAAGAAATACATTTAAAAGGGTTAGTGACTGGAAGAAGGAAATTTATTCAAAGAGACCATCTTTTTGTGTTTTGTAACACCAACTGAAATAGAGCAAGAGGCTCTGCTTCTGACAAAACACTAACACTCAATGAATACCATTGCACTTGAATGCTGACTGGAGAGATGCCAGTGATGCCAGTGATACCAGAGAAACAGCTACAGCAATGTCTCTTCCCCCTCTACAGAAAGACTGTTTTCCCTACACAATCTGCAAAAAGTCTTAAAAAATAACTGATTGAAACTTTTTGACCTCTGACCAAGCACACATACCAGGAACTACGTGCTTCATCTCTCTTACGGGAATTACACAGTATCACGATTCAGAACTAAGCTGATCCCTGCTTGGGAAACATCCATCGTATTGTCCAAGCATTCTTTAGTTGTTCCTGCATCTATCCTACACAAATTGAAAAGTGATCAAGGGCAGCAATCACTGCTAACCTTTAAAGAATTAGGAGGCAGCCTTAGCCATACTGCCCGTGGTCTGCCTGTAGAAAAACAGTCTGTCCTTCTTGTTTGTTCGTACTGGATGCATTCAGGTCATACAGCTGCGCCCATGCTCTGACGTCCTCTGTCACCCAGCCTGCACATTAAGGTTTCTTTGACATGGGAACATGGACACAGAGGTGTGGAAGGAGGAAGTGAAGCGATTGCGTGCACACGAATACAGAGAGAAGCCAGGACCCAGCCCCAGGAGAGAGCTAGAAAAAGTTCCCAGGGTCCTGCAATTCAGAGGGATCCTTTGTATCTCGTTATTCCTCAACTTTAAAGAAGGGAGAAACACTTCTTTGTTTTTAATGGTGCACATATAAAACAAATCATTCACTGAGAAAGAATTTCAAAGTACAGAAATAAATCTTTAGATTCCAGGATCAGTTATGTGCTTGATCAGCCAACTTTTCTATCCCACTTAGGATGTGAACACTCTGGTATTGTACATGTCTGAAATAGAGCAACGAGTCAAGTACACAAAGCTTTCCACCCATGATCATGGCCAGAGTGAGGCACGTGCTATGAATTTCAGACCAAGATCCAGCTGCACAAGAAGGAAACATCCTGTTCCCTTGCCAGGAGAAATGCACTCTCCCTACCTGTACAATTCTTTGCCTTCCCTTCTCTTCCCACCCCATGCAGCCACAACAAACTAAATCAGCTGCTATGTCTCTTCTTTCAGCATAACAAATAAAATCAACTACTATGTCTCTGCTTTCAGCATACAATGGAGTATACTCACCCAGAGCAATTTAAAAATGAGTGGTCTCCAAAAATGAAATTAAGTATTTTTATTGTGTGGTTACTGCCTTAAAATGCCTCCCTCTTTGGAGAGGCTTTTATATGACTCTTTATCAAATTGCTTTTTAATGCAAACATCGATACTTGTTAGCAAGCCAACTTTCAGCCTTGTCACTGGTATGGCGATGTTGTTCTGGCAGTAAAGTCTAATGGAAATTAAAAGCAAACAAGCTGAATGTGTAACCGCTCTACCCTGAAAATAGGCTTTGTTTGAAAACGGTTGTATGGAGGAGCTGGCAATAAAGCAGCATCCGCCAAGCTCTGCTTTTGGACTATTATTGCTAACTTAACCAACTGTTCCAAACAGATTACAATGTGCTCAAAAAAACAACAACAAAAAAAGCCACAAAAAAACCCAATCAAACAGTAGAGGAAGAAGATCAAATTAGTGCTTAGCCAAGTGAACCTGGATGTTACAGACAGCTGCTGTTTAAGAGTATGGGTCCATTTAGCCATCTCGCTTGGCTGACCCCAGTATCGTTCTTGTGAAACACATACAGCTAGGGGCACTACTACCAGCAAAACTGGACAAGTTTAGTGGTATCAGTATTTCACCTGTCGGATTAGAGCCCATAGGCAGCCTAGATTCAGTTATTTTGACCTTCAGCTCTTCAAAAATGCCCCAAAAACCCCAACCTGTACAAACTCCCAATTGTCAACGGTTATTTTATCTCCAAGTTCCCAGAACATGGTATTGACATAGTGTTCATTACTAATGCTTGCATGGTCCAGATTTTCCTAGTCCTTCCCTTCCATTTACAATTTTCTTCTTCAAGACTAAGCAGTGAATGTGAAAATACTTAAGGACATTCTGCAGAGCTCACCTCTGTGCTTAGTGTTCTTTGTTATTTACAACACACACAGGTTATGATCTTTCTGATAACTTTTCCAGAGCATTTAAAAATTCCCTTTGGGTATTTCAGAAAATCCACCCACAACATGGAAATTGCCTGCTTAACAATTTTACATCTGCTTTTTATTTTGTACCAGTTTCCTAACAGATAGAGTAACAGGCTGTCAATTTATCATACATTTTCATCTGGTCTTTTTAAAATTTTAAATCTGAAGCCAGATACTAACCCACAGGGCTCAAAATACATAATTAAGAAAAAGAAAAAAAGGTCAGCAGTAGAGTCAGACATTAAAACTACCTGTCTATGTACTAAAAAGAAAAAAACACCTCACAGCGGGACACGAAGAAAACTGGCTGTGCTAAATACCTTCCACAAGATAAAACAAAACCAGAACTTTCTCACCTCCCCGTTCTTCCTTGGGACCATAGTTATGCAGCATTTTGTTGCTACATAAATAACCGCTTGCTTTTGGACTCATTATCAGGTACGTTCTGCTCCATCAGAAAATAGGATTGAGAAGGGAAAAATGTGTGCAGCTTTTACTCAGCAAGGACCATAAAGCACAGCTTGTGGTAGGCTCTTCAGCATATGATTAGTAAACCCGGTAACAGTGGTGCAAAACTTACTTTTCTGTCTCTAAAATTTCTCCAAGTGAAAACCTCAAAATACAGTGGCCAAGGCACCTACGTATAGAACTATAAGTTGAGTAAGTGGATGGAAAGAAAAGAATATATGGCAATGTATAGAGAATATCAAATTGAATGCCAAATTTATACACCCCCAATTTCAGCCTCTGGCACTCCAACAATGCAAAATCTAACAAACTGTGTTGTTTCTTGGTTATAGGCAGCTCAAACCCAACCATAATAGTCTCTTCTACTGGGATGAGCTGGAAGAAGGGGAATCTTACCACACACATCCCACAGCATCAATGGTATCGTCTGTGTGAAAGGTCCCTGTTAAAGATGTCTTTGTTAGTGATCTACTTTAAAGTAAAGCAGAGTTTTACTTCAAAACTTTAAAGTTGGGCAGAGTAATCCCGCCCAAATAAAGCACAGTAAAATCTTGATTTTTGCAAGATGGTGCCTCAATTGAGAACACAGAGCACAATGGTGAAGGTAATTATTTGTACGGCAGTGGAAGGGAAAAAGTCAAGCATAAAAATATCTTGAGCTCAAAGCCATTTCTACCTACTTGACATCATGTGCTTCTAATACAAAAATAGCTTTAGCCTTCATCTTTACCCACACAAAAACTACTTCCACTGCAAGACTCTCTGCTTTAATAAAACCTAGACTTCAATTTTAATTTTAAGCAAAATGAAACAACACAGGAAATTTGCACCGATTACTTTTGTATGAAGAAATGTTTAACCTTTATGCAGTTGAACAAAGTTCTCGTTAAATCAACAGCCTCACTAAAGTCACAAACGTCTCCATCTACACTGAGCTCAATTTCAGACAAAAGAAGCTGCAAGCACACGTCAGCCTCATTTGGCTGGATTTAATGGCACTGAGGGATTCTGAAGCAGAGCAGGACATAACACAGATTACATGCACATAACAGCTGGTACTGGATTTTTCTGAACTAGTAAGAGCAAAAGGACTGGTGACAAACAAGATGCTTTAAAACTACTATCAGAGCAAAAAACTCTCTCAAAGTAGTAGTGTCAGTAGGAAGAACTAATGAGGACAGATTCCAGACAAAATAATAGGTCACATCTGAAAATCTAGGACCAAGAATGAAATTCATTCCCTTTCCTAAAAAGTACAGACAAACCTGAAGTATAGAGAAATAGTATAAATACAAAATTAAAAATATGTTTCTTGGTCCAAAGATGGTAAGCAGGCAGCACCAATCTAATTCACAGGGACAGAAAGGGGCGAGGGGGGGAAGCCAGTGAAACTCCAACAGAAGTATTATCAATATTAACTTGAGGTCCATTTCAGTGGCTGAGAACTAGCAATTTTGCTTAAGATTATACCCCTTTATTCGAGATCTTAATGGGGCATGGACACTGCACCAGCAAAACCATAAGCACGTGATCTTAATTTTAAGCAAATGCAATTTACAATCTTCCACTTGTATTCTTCTTTATCTAGAATGAAAAGATTAAGTAATATGAACATCTGGAAGAACACAGAATATGTATGTTATGTGTTTGTATTTATTTCACTGCTGACTAACTGCAACACTTGTGCATCATGCGAACACATCTGTATATAGGACATAAGAAAGTCTTGGCATAGTTATTAGTTTTCAGATTCAAAGAAAGGAATTCCAAAACTGGACTGATTTACTTAACATTTTCAGAAGTTCTCAGGTTAGCCAATTCCTTTGCCTTTCAAATACATACATTCAGCAATTGTGCATTGGCCAAACAGTCTTTTACAGGCAAGGCAGTACTGCTTTCTTAAAGCTTCAGCTTTACAGGGATGCCACGTAGTTACTAAAACCATTTAATAAAATTTGTGTTAATAACTGTAAAACCAAAATAACTTAGTTCATTTTATTAGTAGAGACTGCAGTGGCTCACTTACAGTAAGTTAAGATCTGTGCATTGCAATGTACAAGGGATTTGTGGTTTATGAAGTGTACTTCAGGCTGCAAATACTTCAGCAGCATTTTTATAGCAGAAGTACCTTCCCCCCCCCCGGCATAATTTTACTTTAAAATTGCTGCTATCTAAGCAACTGCAAATAACCTCCCCCTGTCTAATAAGTAGATTAGAGACAGCAGGTCAGATTCCAATTTTAGCCAAGAGTTAGATTTCTATTGTTTGTAAAACAAATGAACCATTCAGTGATGACAGTATTTTAAGCAATGGAAAGCATGACCAACTTGTAATAGAATTTACCTAGGGTTGTATTTATGATTTATTTTGCTATTTGGAAAAATAGAACGGTACACTTCTATTGATTCTGACTCCGTGTATCTTAGGCCCAAAATCTGGTTAAAGACTGACTACATGGACTTTTATCAGAAAGGATTATAATTTGTTAGAAAAAACTTTTGAGAGAAACTTCCTTTTTCAAGGATGTCCTGTTGCAGAAGATGTCTAAGTCTTGACTAGAATTTGCAATTACAGCAGAATGGCCACAACAGCCCCGAGCAGTGCTATTAGCCCAGATCATCTCACCAGTATTCATCTATGCAAGCCTGCATTATTCACTGGCACGTGGCTTGCAGTATCTCAGATACAGCATATATCCTATATATCATATATTGTAGCTTATTACAAGTAAGGCATTTGTCTTTTCAAAAATAAAAAAAGAAAAATCTAAATAACTTTAAAATGGACCCTTAACACATGGGTCATATTTTTTCCGATGCTCAGGGATGCAAGAAGAGAGATGGACTGTGTAGTATGATTGTAGTAACATCCTGTGTTGATAATGCTGTGTAATATGGTTGTAGTAACATCCAGGTTAATAATCAAGAAGCTCGCCAGGAGAACTTTGAGTGTTTGTAGAGTAGCTACTAGAAAGCAGCTGAGGTAGATTTGACTCCTACCAGTAAAGGAAGACCATGAAAAAGGGAAGAGAGTAATGAAGAGGAAGGAAGGAACGAGCCACATGGAAGGATGTAAACGTCACTAAAGAATATCTGGCAGAAAAATGCATCAGTAGGTGAGAGGAAGATATGGGGAAAAAAGCAGAGGGAGAAGACTAGTGGCAAGCAAAAGTGGAGCACAGTCACAAACTGGGAATAAGTCGCAGTAAGTAGGAAGAACAGTAGGTTGGAGAAATGAATCAGAGCATAAGAACAGCACAGTCGGCAGTACAGGTTCTGTTTACACCATGAGGATTTTAAAACTGATTAATGCGAAGCAGGCAGGCCAGAAAAGGGACTGGAAACAGCCAAGCTCCAGGCAGGTGACATCTTTGCAAAAATCTATGGGTTAATATGCAAAAAATCTCAAACATTTATGCAGCAGCATATTCCACTAACATCAGGGATTTGGCAACAGATTAAGTTCCACTCCTTGACCGCTGCAGTGGTTTAATTTGAGATCGTAACAACTAGGTAACACAAAAACTCTGACTTTTCTCCTCCGAAAGAAATCATGGCAACCAGCGATCCTATTGTGCTTTGTTGCTGCATAATTGTTAAAGAAATGCTTTCCGATGCCCTGTGAGAGGGGGTACTATCTCGAAAGCTCAAAGGGATTGTTCATTTGATCACTAAGCACAGTGTTATTCCAACCACTCATGAACGCAGAGAATGCCTCTATTCTTATGTTCCCCTGAGAGTTGAGATCATCTGAGATATGTCGCCTATCACATATAAAGGCTGAGGTAGAACTGCTGGCAGGACATTTTAAGTGAAGCATTTTCACAGACCTGGAATTCCTCTTCTGAATTTTCGGACAACAGTTGAGTTTGACGACCACCAGGCTAATTTAGAAGGTGTAAGTGGACAAGCGAACCTTTACTTCAGGATTTCAAGCTTGAGAACTTGTGCGTTGAATGGTAAAGCAGTTTGAAGAATGACAAAATAGATACAGATGTGTTTCTAATCCCACATCTATCTGTCTCTCCCCAAAGCCACAGGCAGAACCCTGGAAATGCATCTCAGTACAAGCAGTACAAACACACAAGGAAAAAAACCCCAAACCGCTCCCAAACACAAGGAAAACCCCTACACTCAAACCCCACACACCCGACTAAAAAGCTGCACACAAAGATACTGCAATTAGCAAAGAACATGGTTACTCTACACTATCCTCTCCCACCACCTCCTAAGAATACATACGAGTTTTCATTTCTGACCTCTTAAAATTTGTTTTACAATATTCCATTCAAGTCACTAAGATAATCTTGTGATGCACTTTAATGATTCTTGACTTGTTTTGTTGAAAACATTAAGTTGTTTACCAGTAATCTCAAAAATTAAATGCCCAGCATTTTACCCATACATCTATTAATTAAAAAAAAAAAACAAAAAACAAACCCACACGAACAAAACACCACCTCTGATTCATGCCCCTTTAGCACAAGTGGCACATAGGCAAGAACTCAAATTGGTACTACGTGCTAAAATCTTCAGAAGACTGATGCACTTTCCAGTTTACGCTTGAGAGTCAAGGGAAGTGCCTGTGTGTCTCCACTGTGTGCACATTACTGTTCTCTGAATTAGCACACAAACCAGCCTACACCCCATTACGAATTAAACAGATGCATCCACAGTGCATGAAAGGACATAAAAATGCTTTATCAAATTCCTCCCCCTAATCTCAGTTGTGCTTTTTGTTTCCCCACTCTGAGAAAAACATGGCTTACTAGCATGATTTCTTATTTTTGTGTTTAAATAATATCCTTAAGAGAAATGCACTATTGTAACCACAACACTTTTAGGAGGCCTGAAGGATTCTAAAAATGTACACTTGATGCAAATAAACTGCAATTTTCAGGAAGATGTGACCTCATTAGAAGTTCTACAACCAAGAAATGTTAGGATATTTCTGGTTGAAAATGTCATTATTTTGCACTGATTTTTTTTTTTTTTTAAACACTATAGGTCAAAAAAATGTATACCTTTCCAACATTCTGACTGAGAACCTCCAAATCAACCCCCTTTTTATTCTCTAATTAAAAAAGCAAATAAGACACCTAAATAAAACCATCATAAGGATCAAATATTTCTATACTTTCTCAAAGAAATCTGTTAAATGAAACGGGTTATATTTTTATTTTAATTATTAATCTGGCCCTTAAAATATAATTTTTTATGTTGCATCACAGCTACGTCAACATAAGCAGACTAATACAGATGGTGGAGAAAATGCTCTAAATTTAAATAGCTCCCGATGTCCAACTAGCTTATATTCACACTTTTCCCATACTTCATTCCTGATAAAGAATATGATTATGATACTCTGGGATACACAGGGAGCTGACTAGAAAAGTCAGATATTTGTATATGTCAGTAGTGATTTATTACAAAGAGGCTGGGAGTCATGATGACCAGCCAAAGCAGTCTATGATTTTGAGCAACAGACTGATTTCAAGACATTCACTTCTGTTTTCTTGAAGGGGCAGCTCTGCATGCTGCCTTTTTCTTATTTTCTTTTTATTGGAATCTTGAAAATAACTCACAAAAACATTCAGACTCAGAAATCTCGTAATAGGCATCTTAATTTTAGGTAGTGCTAAAAAGGGTCCCTTTACAAGGGAACTAAGAAAATACATTAGAAAAGGACTTGTATTTTCACCGCAGGAGACATTTGTAATCAGCACCTATGTTAAACAAAAAAAAAAGTGGGTGGGAAAAATGTAACTCGGAAACTGCAAAGACATTTTTCACCCCTTATAATTATTTAGAATTGAAAGAAAAATTACAAGTCAAAAGGGCTGGAGAGAGAAATAACTTAAATGTGTGCCTTCAGGGAGAAGTTGCTAACAGGCCTATATTGGTGTAACGGGTCTAACATTGCAGCTGCAACTCTGTCCTGAGCAGAAACAGCGTGTATAGGGGATGCTAATGGAGCACACCACGGAATAGAGTAACTGTGCTGTTGTGATTCTGCTACTGAGTTTTCCAAACTAGGACAGGCTTTATCCTGAAACTGTAGTTCTTCTGCAAAAACTAGAGCAATTTGATTTTTGCACTACAGTTTGAGAACAACAAACTCCTCGGATGCAAAAGTAGTTTGCCTGGCAGAGGAAGCACTTACTCTGAGAAAAAGGAATCGGCTGCAACCCAACGGGTGCAGAGCAACTTTCTTATGGTCTTCCCATTACGTTTAGAGATCAATAGGCTTAGCGAGGTCCTAGTCCTCAACTAGGTGCTTCTGCAGTATAAATAACTGAAATAATGCTAGAAATGAGCCTGCGCTTGCATTATGGTACTTTAGTAATAGCGGGAAAAAAAAATAATCATGGGCACCATGAAAATAATCAGAGCAGTTAAAAAGGAAAAAGAAAAATCCCAAGCATGCATGCATTTAAAAGTCTCACCTCCTGGGCTTCTCACTTTCAGAAAATCCTGTTAATTAGGTTCAATCCCACTGATGGCTCCAATTCACATTCTGAAAACAGGCTACTAGATACAAATTATTATAATCAGGTGAGCATCGTTTTTGAAATAGAAACTAGATTTCTTGTTGCTGGCATACAGAAACAGAGGTTAACACCTCTCTGCTGGAGCCCAGGGGGATTTTGTCACAGAGGAAAAAGGGGAAAACAGTTATTTTGCCCAATCTTCTGATTCTACTTTAAGCTCAGATTCACCAAAATATCTGTCAAAATCCAGACAGTATTTCCAAGTGTTAAAGCATATTCCTAATTCTGATGAAATCTAGGGAAGTTCCCGTTTAGTTTCATTTATGACTGTTCCTTTGTAGGCCGCGCAGTTCACGATGATGTTGGCCAGTCACTGGTCCCTCACAGCAAGGGCAGAGTAATTTGGTGGAAGAAGAGGGAAGCTTTCATTTTTCCAGGGGTCTTGATAGTTTGAGGGTTTTATTTCAGCGTGGATCTTGAAACAAATTTGCTTTCAGATCTTCATATTGGCATTATGCATATTGAAACAGAGCAGTAAAACTATTTCAAGAAATAGACTGAAATAAGTAAACTTTCAGAATTTATATCTAATGCTGAGTATGGGATTCAGACTGAAATTTGGCTTGCTGTATAATTGCTATCCACACATCTTAAGTTTTCCATTTCATCCTATTTTGCAACAGATTTCCTTCACTGACAAATGCAGAAGGAATGTGATACCAGAGCAATAAAATCTGCAGAACAAACAAGAGGGTCTGGTGGTCATTTTAAGGATGGCCAGTTTCTATACAAGATTGAACATGACACGCAAAACAAAGGACAGCCTGAAAGAAAGTAATAGGTAACAGAATAATGCTACTAAAGTGGCCAAGTCCTGCTCATGCCATACCCTTACCTCATAAAAATGAAATACTGGAACATTTTAGACCTGATGAATAGGTGAAGCTGGAGGCGGCAAAAATGTCTGGAACTAATCCTGCCCAAAAAGGCTTTGCAAAACTTCAGTCCACTCATAAAAATAGATGTCAGAACTCCATTTAAGACTTAGCCCTTCAACAATTCAAGAATAAAATTCTCTACTTCTCATCATTTGACTCTGGGTGGCAAGACATCTGCAGATGAGAAAATGGAAATGTCTTTCTGCCTGGAGCTGCCTCAGCAGCGTGCAGGATTCCTGATGTGAAAGGCAGCTTCCTCAAGCCTGGTGGCCGAACCGAGGACTTCACGTACCGCGGACCTAAGATCAGCATGGTCCTTGGTAGGAGCTCAGGCATAACCACCACATAGCTCTGCTGAAATCAGTAGAGTTACTGTGCTGAAAAAGCAGGGGGTCCTGCGTAGATAAATGGAGGCAAATAGAGTCACCACATCCTGATAAACGCTCAGGGAAGTCCACTTATTTCAAGGAAGGAACAGTGTGTCAAATGTTAAGCATTTATTTTAGAAGCATCAATATTTTCGTTTTGTCTCCACTGAGTTCAGTGAAACCAAGTCTATTTATGGTAACATTGTGTGGTAGCTTAAGTTACGTGTCCAAAA
Organism: Numenius arquata; assembly: GCF_964106895.1. Taxonomy (NCBI): domain Eukaryota; kingdom Metazoa; phylum Chordata; class Aves; order Charadriiformes; family Scolopacidae; genus Numenius; species Numenius arquata. Next base: position 32,730,757 of record NC_133579.1, read on the forward strand.
CCTGCTGCTTTTGTTTCAAGAGCATATCCAATCGCTTTTCTACAAGCAAAGGTTAAAAAGAAAACCCTATTACAGATATTTCTAAACAAAATTGAGAAGTCTGGTGAATTTCTTTTATCTGTAGCCAATTTCTATTGAAGTCACTTGAGATACAGAGATTTAGAACTATTTTTGCAACAGTGTCCATACATGTGTTTGTTTAAACAACTGAGTTCAGTCGTTAAAATACTGATTTCTGCTGCAATCCTCCTTGTCAGCACTACCAGGGACATTGTTAGTTTTCCATGGTTAATATCGCACACAGCAGAAATTTTAAGATGCTACAGCAAGAAGGCTTAAAAGGGGAAAAAAAATACATAAAATTCACTATGGATGACAGCTACTAAAAATCACTCCGTCTAATCTAAAGTTCCTGTTTTGATGGAGATAATTTGTATCCAGTAGAAAAAAGGTTCCTTCTGGTTAAGTGGGAATATTAAAAGGCCTACAGAAAGCCAAGCTTCTCACTGGCAACAGGGAAGGGAAGCATAGGGAAGGCTCTAGAGAGGGAGCCTGCTCTGAACAGCACAGAAAATAAAGAACAGCATTATCATGGCTGTTCTTTGCTCCTCGCAAGGCTTGTAAGCGACTGCCGTCTCGTCGCCACCAGGATGTTTCTGTACAAGTACCAGTGTGTGCGCACCAGTAAATACCAATCCTTTTCACTTCTATTTTCCTCATCAAAAATGGACACCTCAGATGTGCATTTCTGCTCTTTGCCTCCTTGTCAGCACTTAAAGGGACACTGTCATGCCCGGGAAACTGAACTATTGCACAAGTGCTGCCAAGCTACACATCTGAAGGAGTTAAGCCAAACCACAGTCAGCTTTCTTGAACAAATGCTTAACAGAAAGCCACAGCTTCCAGGATGGGTTGGATGTGCCGCCTGACATGGTGCTGCAGCCCTGGAGTTTCACAGCTCCAGGGTACAAGAGATGGGAGTGCCGAGGGGAAGACGACAGATGCCAAGTCCTGCAATTTTTCATTCGCTCGTTCAAAAGCTCTGTGTTCCCCCTCTTGCTTTCACTCTCCACCACCATTAGATTCATTCTCAGTCTAGCAGACAGAGTTACAAATGTCATACATTAGGCTGCAGCACAATTTAGATTAACTCAGCATAGAAATAATAATATTTTGTCAAGGTCACCACCAAAGCAGCTTGCATGGGGTGCTTACAATATGCTGTCACTCTCTCCTTTCATAATCCTTTCACAGTGGGCTTACCGCTGCTTGGCTCTCCCTTCCACAGCTACACCCACCACATACCGAGTCTGACACTTTGGCAGAAGAGCTGCTGCTGGACAAGGGGATGCTGCTACAACACCTCTCTCACTGCCCTTCCACACTTTTTGGGCAACAACTTGAACATAAGAATATTCACAGTTCTTTTCATATTCCAGCCCACCTCTTTAATACTGGAAGGACAGGTTGATGGATTTTTGATTTTTAAGCTCAACTCACTATCTTTATAGTTTTGCAGAAGTCAGTAGAACTAATTACAAAATTGCCAATGAAGGAGGTTTAAATAGGGGCGAGTGGGAAGTTCCACTGCAAGCAAGAATTTCTTAGGCCCATCTGATCCTGGCAAGGAATTGAAATTTCACCTGATCGACAGCACACTGGATGGGAAGCATCAACTTAATACTGACCTCCTGTGTTTATGAGGGCAAGAGGTTTACCTCTGTATCCCCCTTTCCCCCTAGCTTCTATCTATTGCATTCAGATAAGAAAAAATCTGGGTTAGGATCTCTGTCTCATGATGTGTGTTATGGGCAGCCTAATGGAGCCCAGTGGCACAATCAGTGGTAATTATGGGGGCTAGACCATCAGCGAAGTGCCTCTTTTTAACCAGGATAACTGACCACTTGAAGTCTGAGGAGAATCCATTGTTTTCATAGGACTCTTGCAATAGGACATTATTCTGGCTCAAATCAGGTATTATGGATTTGATCCAGGAATTACCCAATGAAATTCCATGATTCTTATTAGGCTGGAAGCCAAAGTGGGTGACTTTCATATTTATTTTTTTTTAAGACACAAAAAGATTATTACTCTCAGCTGGTGTTTCTGTATTCTCCCAATAGATTGTACAAAAACTCATTCTGGTTCTCTTCTAGCCATCGCATTAAGAAGTGAGTCATATCGTAATTAAACTTTAATGACAACATCTGTTTCGGCTAACACGACAGAAGAGCGCTTGGCCAGAGGAGGACTACTCTGCTGCTTATTTCACCCAAACCAGAACTGAGCATTTATTCAGCCTCCACAAAACTGGAAATGGGACAACAGCAACATCCCAGCTACTTTCCCCAAAATAAAGATCTTTCAGAAGCACTTCTAATTCATTTACAGATAAAATCCTGCCGTAACCAAACTGGATGGTACATAAGGATCAGTGACGGAGAACACTGAGGACTCTGTTTCTTCTGTGCAAACAGAATGCTCCCTTGGGCTGCAGCCTGCTAACGGGACAAAGACGACAAAATATACTGGGAAAGAAGTAACTTGTTTTCATGGCTAGCTAATTAGCCAAAGGCTTCATATCACCACCCAGCAACACGTGACATTAGACCACCCTTAGCCACCCTCACTTTTACAATCAGCTACAATGTGTGCTCTGGCTAACAATAGGATGGTAAATGCCTATTGTGCTTCCCCCCATCTCGCATAGAGACTCACTGAATAAACAAGGGGGGGAAAAAATCAGCAGATCCTGTACACTGTATAGCAAGCATTAAAATAATAAGTTATTTATTCTACTGTTATTGTGCTGATTAATTACACCGAGCACAGCCCACCGGGCCTGCACTGCTAAAAATACAGCAGGCATCGCTGGCTCAGGTCCACATCTATGCTAACAAATCTAGTAACAACTCCAGTCCCTATAAAAGAAGAAAAACTCAAACTTGTTATTCATGTAGCTTGCATGTGGTACAGATGAGAAAAAAAAGTCATACCAGATCAGACTTATTAAAATGCCCTTAAGTGCTTGTGCACTAATTTTGTGGCAAACATCAGTGCTAAAAGTAATCCTAAAGGTTTAGACACTGTTGTAGAGCAGTACATTAATTATGGTGGCATATTAACTAGTTTGAGGTCCAAGAGCTACTGTTACTGTTTAAAGCATCAGATGGCTGGCAGAAAAAGTATTGTCGAACGCTATTGTTAAAAAAAGAAAATCCATAAAAATGAGCTATAACTAAACCAACCACAGAATTAACATAAAAAATGTAAATATCTATACTTTAGAAAAAGCTTCAAACCCTAAAATAAAAAAATAATCCACCAATTGGCAAACTGCTGCCTGTGAAATTCTGTGGGTCTCTTTCCAGCACAGCAGCTCCCCAGTCTTTGACTTCTCTTGTCCATATATAAACTACACATAGTTTGCAAAAAGCATTTTATGCTACGTAAGATCTTGCAAGAACAGTTTCAACCCTTCCCCTGAAAAAAACCCCACAACACCCCACATCAAAAAGGGAAAACTGGGAGCAGTACCTCTGAGACCCAACAACCGCACAAAAGATGCCAAATGTTTTTTTTTATTAAAATGTAAATCTATTCTGTCCATCTCAGAAAGTTAACCCAGTCTTGCTGTTGTAGTTTTGGTAAACCAGTGGTCTCTGGATGGAAAGAGACAGGCCAAGTCTTGCAAGAAACCGGGAAAGAGATGGTGAAGGAAAATGGAAATAATGTGAACAGTTGGAACAACAGAATGATTACTTAGCTTATAACGAAAAACTACAGGAAACTAAATTCCCCCATTTACCTCTCACGCAAGAGGGAATAACTGCACCGTGGTGATAACATCTATCTTAGGACAATTTGCTGTCTCACCAGATTGATTTTTTTCTGTAAGCTTGCCATTATTTTGCATTAAAGTCATAGCATGTGTCCCACAATTGATAGTGTTTACAAAGAGAGAAGCTTCCCAGTAAGAAGGTCACTGAACTACAATAACCCTCAGCTTTTAGGACGCTCCTGATGTGACCACATCACCTCCTGATAAAGGCATTGTGCAGCCAGGAGCTGCTAAACGCCTTCCAGCTCCTCCTTCTGCATTCTGCCCTCTCCCTTTTTTAAACAAGAATCAAAAAGCAAAAATGGATACAATAAAAGAGTGAAAACTGTACAGCTATAACACACAATTATATATATTCCCACCTTGTAAGTGTATTCTGTACAGCCACTTCCTAATTGGTAAGAGATTGACATTGCCTATTATTATGGGAGAATGGTCTTTACATACCACCATCAAATCCCCAACAGAACACACACAAAAAAAAAAACCAACCCCAAAACTGGTATTCCTAGATGTGGACGCAGTGGGACTGCAGCAACTGTGGGACCCTTGTCCTGCCATGTTAAGGGAGGCCAAAAGTGAGGGTGACTACATCTGTCAAGCCGTTACAGATGGAAATCTCATGAAGACAGAAGTTCTTGAACCTGCATAGAGTTGTACAAATATCCACAGGACATTCTGCGTAGGACACAGAAGCAGGCATCAGCACAGCAATGAGTCAGGGTCAGGCAGGATCACTGTGGAATTGTGCTGAATGTACGGTTTCTAGCTCTGCATACAAAAGATACCTCCGGATGTACCCACCACTGCAATTAGAACTGGCAGAATGACGGATGGGGCTGTGTTCAGCATCCCTTTCCCACATCTGCCTTTTTTTATATAAAGAAAACACACAAAAAAACCTCACCAAACCCCAACAACAAAAAACCACCCAACACCCCACAGTACAACTCCAGCCACACAGCAGAGATCACTGGAAAGCACTACACCATGAAGAACCATGACCACTTCCACAGATAAAATTTTAGCACTGATCTACTAGATAGAAACGAAATTTCCTGTTTGAGAAGATCAAGATTTATTGTATCTTGAAAAGTTAGTACACTTGAACTTTGCATCACTATCAGAAAGGGGAATATGCTGGCAACATATCATAGTACCCCCATGGAGAATTTTTCCTTACTTGTAATTTTATGCTACTTCAGACCTGCGGGGAAAAAAAAAGCATGAATAAAAATCTGCCTTTTGTCATTTTCCAAGTTAACGCAGTAAGGGACTGCACCAAAGTAAAGTCCAATCCTGCCAGTCAGAACAACAGGCACACTGGCTCCCTGCTTTTGCCTCACAGTTGTAGAGCAGCAATGGATCTAATAAACTTTTGAAAACTATCTCTGGAAGTGAGGTCAGCAGTCACCTCCTAATCCATTTCTTTAAATGCATATGGCTCTACCTGGCAATTTTCTTTTCTCACTTCAACTGAGATGTCATTCACGATACTTTTCTGACTACATACTGGTTGCAACAGAGACCATGTTGACTACGTGCAAGTTCAACAGAAGTTTGTAGCAAGCAAGACATTCTAGTTCCACATCACAGACACATATTCAGTCTATATCAGACAACAGAACTCTGTTGGGTGTCACAAGAAAATCCTTTCAAAGGACAAACAAAACTAACTCTTGTTAATTCAGAATTTCATAGTTACAAATACCATTACTGTATAGACTAGATTTCTTTTCTCTCCCGTATCCTTACCCTTCTGCTCCATTTCTCCACTCTGTTCTCTTGTACAAAAAGTTCACCGCCTTTGAGAATTAGCTCTCAAACAGGATATACCCAACTTGTTTGTTTCATAAAGCAGCTGGTACAACATGACTCCATTGTTGATACCGACATTTCAGCCATACCCCAGTATAAAAATAAAAACTAAACAGATATGCAAAAAAAACCCCTCCAGAGTGGCAATTCCCCCAATTTCAACTCATCTGAAGAGGAAGAAGAAAACTAAGACATTCATGTTCACTCACAAGTGGTCCTTCACAGCTGTGGATCAACCTTTGTTTGTATTTACAAAGAGTGCTATTGGGTCTAGCGGACTTGAAAGAGAGATCCACACTTGGTTCTTTATCAGCAGAACATTTTCATTCAATAGTACGGTGCTCACCTCCAAAACCATACCCAGCTGACAGGGACTGCAGAAACCACAGAAACCACTGTGGAAGCAAGTATTTACAAAAAAAAAAAAAAATTCCTGTATTCAAACCGCACAGCTCCCTCTGAACTCTTCTGTATCACAGTCTCTAGTAATTGCATCTATTCCACGCTGTCCACAGCACAGAAGGTTCCCTGCTCCTGACAAACCATATTGTCACCTGGTCCAAGACAACACTAACCTCGGAGACGGGGTGTGTGTGTGGGGGGGGAGGTAAGAGGAAAGCAAGAGGGTTCCATCTCCTTTGCTAAAGAGCCTTTGACCTGGCAGTCGGGGCTCTCTGGTGGCTTCCAGGGACTGGCAGTTGCTGCCACCGGGTGGCTCAGCGGAGAGGGACAGCCAGTGCTTCCAGGGGGACCCGGATCCTCTGAGCGCCCACGCATCCAGAAAGAAAAGGCAGGCAGATTCCTTTTCTGAAGGGGGCTCAGTGGTTTTGTCAGGCAGGAACTGACCTCTCTGCTGCCCGTGCTAACCTTTCTGTAGGGGGTGGCACTGTCCAGGGAAAGCGACCTTTATGATAAGCACAGAAATAAGGCACAGAAGACAGCAATCCATGTGAAAAAGGAAGGCTGCGCTGCCCCCGCTCAAAGAGACCGAAGGCTATTTAAAATTCTTCAGCAGAGGAATTCTAGTCAAAGCTGAAGCTATAAATTAACCGACTCCTGGTGCATACTTGATGCTCGTTATAATTAACATCACCAGGGAGAAAGAAAGAAGAAAGAAATGAGGGACAGCTTGAAATAGATCAAGCTAGAGGGAGAATAACTGAGCAGGGTCTGTAATCTAATCATTTAAGCCACAGGACAACAAACAACTCACCTAGGGAAAACTGTTCCAAGGTGAGCATTTATCCCCTATGAGATGGATTTGCCCATCTTAAGAAATTGCCCAGAACTGCAGGGAAAGGCAGGTATATACAATAGTGTCATTCTCAGAGACATAAAACTTTTATCTGCCAAAATTTTCTCCCTGACTCTCCAGGAGTCTCACACCAAAGTGGTTTCATTTGCACCTTCAGTCCACTTTGATTTCCTCACTTGACCAGGGTGAAAAAGAAGATTACAGACTCCATTTGCACCGTATTTCCTCTTTTTTTTTTTTTTAACCATTTTTATCTAATCTTAAAACCAACAAAAACCCCCAAACTTTCATTTGTAAAGTGGTAAAAGGGTTGATATAAGAAGCTATAGTCTGACTGATTTTGGAGTTGGAAAGAAATTTTCCTCCTTGTGGTGCCAAGTTATCAAAGGTTGAGCATTGGTTATCTTAGAATGCAGTTCAGTTCACAGATTTCAACGTGGAAATATTTAGCAATTTGTTAGTAAATCATTAGCTTTAAAGAACATGCAGTTCACTGCATGTCGACCTTCTTAAATTAGTAAAAGAATCTGTAGTGAGAGTATGGATCACTGGATGGTGCGTTTAGGCCTACCAACACTGAACTTCATGGTTTTTAATTCCCATTTTTAAGTTCACAGTCCTCATATGGACCACAGGCTTGACTAATTACTGGTTTAGTTCCCTGGTGCTTGGGGCTAGTGATCAGAATACAAAGAAAGTTTAAAAGCCTGAGATTTTGCTGGTACAAAGAGGCAGACAAATGTCTCCTTGCTTTGTTGTCCCCATTCTTCTCACAGACGGAAAACCAGAGATCTGAACTGAAAAAGGACACAGTTTGAGATGCACATTACACAGTGCCGTGGGGCTCTATAACCAGTAACATTGGATCTGCTGCAAAGGTAGAGGAAATGAGGTAATAGCCTTACTGCTGAATTAATAAAGTTGAAACCTAGTTCTTAAAGTCTACTTGTAGATTCTTCAGACACTAGTATTATATCATCAGTGTTGGAAACATTCATACCAGGAATTGGCTCATGTGCCAATCACACTACATTATCTCATTGATTTTAAACAAAACCAGTCTAAATGGTCACAAGCATTGTTTCCATATACAGTAAGATTTAATTATTCATGCTCCATTCCTTTTGTACCTTGAAAGAAAAAAAAATCCTTACTGTATTAAAAAATATTTGACTCACCCGAAAGTCTTCAAGCTACTCAGCCTTAATAAAATCCACATGACTTCTGCAGATCTTGAGTTTCCACTCCAGTATAAATGGAGCTAAATACTACACCAACTGATAAACTTTCAGCCTTGCCCTCACTTCTCCTGCATTACTGCTTTTTTCTTGGAGTTCTACTAGCGTAAAATCAACATAAAGTTGGAATAATAAGGTTTCCCTGGCTCTTTTCCAAATGTTAATGCAGAAGAAAAGGCCAAATACTGCTTTCAGATCAAATAATATAACTACCAGCAAAACCTAAAGCGGGAACCGGGGCGGCATTTACAGAAAACTACCACGAGGACCTCATCTAAAATCTAGGCCTCCAAGTATCCTCAAAGGCCACCTAAGTCTATCCTTCTGCCACAAAATGAACTACATGACATCAGTTTACACAGTCTGTCTAACCTGTTTTAAAGGATGAATCTCTACACTTCCCAGATGATGCATCCCGATGTTTTAGTATTTATTTTAGGATTCCCCTTCCCAACTTTTAATCAAATCTTTCCTTCTGCAGTTTAAAGAATTCACTGCTTGTCCTATTTATCATGGACAGAGAAAAGTTTATTTTCCCTCTTACTGCATACATCTTTAATTTTGTTGAAGAGTGGGATTCAATCTTTCTTCTCTGTGGTAACCAATTGCAAATCTGTCTTCACAGATGATTTATTTTAGACCTTTGATCCCCCTTTGTCTTCTTCTTGGTTCTTTCCTCTATCTTTCCAGGTCTCTGTGCAACTGTAAGGCCTGTGCCGAAATGCTATACACCAACATTAAGCAGATCACAAGGACTTTGAGGGAATTCTCTTTTCTGAGCTAACAGATCAAGTAACATTTTTCTGTTGTCTGATTAACTCACCAAATACTTCATTATCCTCTGACGACTGCTGTGTCAGTCTGGCTGCTTTTGGACTCTCTTTAGTTGCTTCCTCTACCTTGGTTTCAGCATTCTGTAAAACAAACATTTCTTCAGATTAGTCCTCTTTTATAGTTATCAACTAGAAAAATTCTTCAAACTTCTTAATTACACACACATTACATTCTTAGTGAATACTGAATCATCAACACAGAGGATTCTGGTATCTTTACTAAGTATATGCGGCTTTGCAAAACACTGAGGGAAAACACTCTCAGAAAACACAGATTATTTTTTTTTTAGTCTGTTTTAATCTGACTAGAGGACATAAGATGGAGGGATAGAGAAGACATCCAAACAAGAGAGATCTTGGAAACCATGAAAGACTTGTAAGTTTCTACTTTTCCTCCTCATATTTCATTTTCTTTCTATTGACATCTTCCATTGTTGACTTGGTGAGCCAAGAGATCAGAAGATAGTGCAAAATATTTCTCCTTACAGAGCAATGGTAAGTGAGCTAGAGAGAGCTTAAGAGCAGCCATCTTCAAATCTTTAACCAACTAATGTACTTAACTGTTTAAAGCACACGTATTTATCTATTTCTGAAACAAATCTGCCAGTTCACTACCTGGTGTTAGACTGGGCCCCGAGACAAGTAAACAGCTTCAGCACTTAAACTACCAGAAGTCAAAGCATTTCATTCCCTAGCTAGAAAAGACTGAAGAAAACATAACCTATGAAACACTGAGTTTTAAATATTTATATTGCTACTAAAGAAAAAATAACTCATGTTTTTAAAGTGTTTTACTTTGGTACCCAAGAAAAATGTATATGCAAGCTTGCAGCAATGCAGACAGTAAACTGCATATGCAGTCAGCTGTTGAATGATGGATATGAAGTGACTGATGCGATATTAAATATTACTGGAAAGGGCTGCCTAAGAGCTGAGGAAGGGAAAAAAGAAAAATGTAGTATGCCTATGCTTATTAAAGGATGGATATTGCTCTATTCAAGTACATGCTTGTTCAGAAAACTTTGTGTGATGTTTGGGAGAAATTACCTTTGTACAATTTATAGATTCTGACTTACGTTTTGAAAATGCTGCTATACAATCTGTCCATGAAAAGTACCGGTTCTGCCCTCAGAAACATAGCACGCTTCCAAACTCTAAGTGGTCTCTTATTTCCCCTTATTAACAACCACACAGAAGATATAAGATGACAGGTAGATTAAGTCTGTCAACCTCCCTATGGAAGACAGGAGTACAAATTTAGGGCATGTAAACTCAAGAAACTTTGAAGCAAGACAGCAAGTTTTGTTAGGGAAAAAAAACCTCTAAAGAAAGACCTAGGAAGCCTACTTGTGTCAGACAGCAGCAGACAAGAACAGAAAAAGCAGAGAGAACAAGAAAGAAAGGAGAAACTGTGCTTCAGAGGAAGAAAAACCCGCAGAAGAGAAAGGATTCTGAGCTCCCTCAAGCCACCAACCTGAGCATCCCATGCAATAAACCCATCAGCTATATTTCTCTCAAAACTGAGGAGACAAATCAGTTTTAATAGATGCTCATCTCGGTTTGGGTTAACTGGTGTCCCTTGGGGAGATGGAGGGACCCAGTCAGAAACCAGCAATGCCTATACTGGGAGACAACTTGCTTTGGGTAAACCATTTTGTGACCAGCAGAAATACTTAAGCTCCGAAACCACAGATATCATTTGTGGGTTGTGGAGCCACCCAGTTGGCAATGTGTTACGTGCTGTCCACACACACAAGGGCTACATGCCAAGGTCCACAGCATCTGCACTGGTTTACAGAACCACTTGCATGTGGTGGCCACTGATTCAGTAAGCTGCATATTGTTCTTCATCCTATTTTAGTTGCTCCATAGCGAGCAGCAACTCAACTACAAGGTCTTTGTAGAAAGACATGGAGAACAGCCTTCAACTCTGAAAAAAGCAGAAGAGGACATCTGCTACAGCAAAGTGAACCAATCTCAAAGTAAAGAGCTACTAAAAATTGTGCCATCATGGACAAGACAAATTTCATGCATTTAGATGATCAAGCCAAGTTCAGGGCTTTCCCAGATGAAGGAGACAGCTGAATTCCTGATCAGAGCCATTGCTGTAGGTTTTGTAAAGAGACTGCTTGTTAGCTCCGTTTTCAAATGTATTCCACTGCATTGAGTGTATGGTAAAGCTGATGGTGCAAAAGGAGAGGGACTGCTGTTCCTCACGCTCTTGCTCCTCTTGGGAAAACAGCTGAAAGTCTGTAACCTGCTGCAAGGCATCAAGAGCAGTAGCAACAGAACACCATCCAGCAAATACTCAGTGGTGCCTATGAAACAAGTCATCACTCCAAGTTCTTATTAGAGAGATGTTTGCGTCCCTTGCTTTAAAAACATGGCTTTGGCAGTCTCAGGGAAATTAGAGAGACTGAGCCCTGAGATATTTTGGTTTGAGTTAAATCACTGGGAAGAACTACACAGCAGCTGTGCTGTCTGCTCCCTGGATGAGCCACAATGTTGGCGTTGACAGATGTCAGCTCCAAGATGTTGACAGGAAAGTTGTATGATGTATCAGGCTAAAACATGACAGTGCATGGTTGGATGTAAATTCACTTGGCGTGGCTTCCTATACAAAATGTAACCTTTAAAAAGGTTTCTTTTGCTTTATTATTTGTACTATAAAATTTACACATTATTACTGGCATATCTACTATTCGTATTACCAAAAACAATACAAGAAAGAACAATCAATGATGCAGATGCTCTAAAACAAGCTATATTATAAACTTGCATTTTAAAACACAAGATATAGCCAGTTGCTTAATTCTTTTTTCCAGTGTCCTAAAAATTCTTAAGTGTCTCTATCCTTCTAATCAATGAACAGAAAAATTGAACACACATTCCCTTACGCTGCCTGAGCTGTGCCAGGAGGGATTCCTTACCTACAGTTATAATGTGCTTGTGGTTGGTTATAAAATAAAGGCCCTTTGTACATAGCATAGTAAATGTAATTCTATCTAGCTCTTACTTTCCAGTTGAGCACTCAATGCAATTTCAAAAGTGGTAGGCAAAACAGGTTTATTTTACAGTATCGGTTCTCAAGAACTATAGATTTTAGCATGAAATATTATTTAGGCCTCAATTCACAAAAACTCTCTCTCCCCAAAAAGCATCTCCTTGACCACCACAAAAACTAGCATTAAACTGGAACCCAGGTCAAGTTTCTTGAGATGAGATGGGCATTCTCAATGAGCTTAGACCCTTCTCTGAACTAGGGCCACCAACCTGTGCTTCACAAAAAGCGAGGAGGACATGTCTCGTTCTGCAGGTGTTCTGACACTGGCAGAGAAACCGCAGAGCATCAAGATCACTACCAAAGCACAATGGAGTTGCATTTCTTCCATGAGTTGGGCCACTCATGTTCCAAAATACCATAAAACACCTAAGCAGCAAGCCAGCATCCGCTGCATCGTAACAGCTGGTCACAGACTGGAAGTACTTCTATCATTTCATAAAGTAGCTCAAAAGTAAGGTGTGCATGTACACTGCATCTGTATATATGTGAATACGTACATATACAGCTGCTCTTAACTCAGCCCTGATAAAAATCAGAAATTGCATTATAATCTGCCACAGTTTTACATGAACCTTTTGTTTGTGCTTCCCACTGTAGCTGCTCACCAATGCCTTGTGACTCAGTTCGCCTGGTTTCCCATTATCGACCAAGTGAGCACCACAGTATCCATATCACACGTTTTAAGACTTTGATAGGTAAATATACAAATAACAGGTAGCTATCAAAATATTTGCAACAAATTAATAGCAACATAAAAAAAAAAACGTTTGGCTATATACACACCCATTAGTGCAAGAAGCAAGGCTATTTGTCTTTTGCTGCTATCAGTGCCTATTTAGAAGATCTTTACCTAAAAGGGAATTATTACGAAATGGTGAGTTACAATGAGCTGTGTTCTACAGGCAATACAGCACCAGGCCAGGTTAAAAAGTGCAGTGAGGCATATTACATTTACTGAAGCAGCTATGTCCTCAAGAAAACACAGAACTTGGAAATGGAAAGTTGTACTCTGGAGTATTCAAGCCAGTTTTTTAACTACCTTGCCATTCTTGCATACTAGTTAGGAAAGGCTTGTTTCTTTTCCTTTAACCATAAAACTGTTACTCAATGACTTCATTTTGCAAATGAAAAACACACACAGAAAGGTTAAGAATTCTCATCAGAAACCAGTTATTCTAGAAGCGTTATATCTAAAAGAGAATTAAAGAAATCCAATGCAAAGCAGAGATTCATACTGTCTGTGCTCTCATTCCCGCCTTTTACAATCTACTCTGTTTTCTTATTATGTACTCAGCTAGTTATGTTTAGCTCCATCCCAGTGGCATAAATGAAACCAGACTGAAATTTCCTTTATTTTCAGAAAGTGCCACACTGACATCAAAAGTTCTAATTGCAGCAAGACGACAGAGACTGCGGGTGCATGAACTACTGCTTTGGCAGCACAGCTATTTCTCCAATTCCTTCTCTCATTTTCATTCATTCATTCCTTCCTGTCCAAACATGTTACCTTCCTTGCAGTGAAGTTCACAACACCTAGCAGAACTAGGGGCATGGTAAAACACTTGATTCCTCCTCTACGCTACATTTATGAAATTAAGATATATAACAGACATCTGCTCAAAAGACAGACAAGAGTTTCTAGTGCATAAAACCAGATCTGACTGGCAATAAACCTCCATTTTGGAATAACAGAAAAAGGGTACATTGTTGCAGACAATAACAATCTTTATAATCTAAACCATATCCATAGCAGTAGATCATGCAACCCCAGACTTGGGTGAAGAACTCTGCAAAATATTCCTAACCTTCCAATTCTGCAGTGATATTCACCTAAATTCTATCACGCAAGGCTAGCTTTCATTTAATATTCACAAAATGTATGTATGATGTCCACGTTACAGTATGCCTTCAGGACGTTATATATGTTGCCTTTTCTCAGCAGAGCTAACAGATCTTGCACAGAATTCCAGGAAAAAAAAAAAATAAGAAAAAGCTCTTTAAATCATGAATATGTGCTCCTTCAAAAGTGTGATAGTAACTTGATTGAGAGCCAGGTATCAGTAAGTCTGTCAAATGCACAAACACTTCTCTAAGTATCAAGTACTGCTCCAATTGGCAGGACAGAATGCAAGTCTATCTGAAGAGTGATCGTTTTCTTTGTCACTTTTGTATCCCCAGACAAAGTACTAACAATATTGCTTTCATGAAAGCTGGAGAAGTTCTGGTCATTTTCTCTTCAGTGACCTCCATCAATCTCAAAGTTTTTTGCTCCGATCCATTGTGAGGAATTTTACACACACAGCTTAACACAATCAAACAGACGAGATGCTGAGGACAACCCTTACTAACAGCAGGAATGCAAGGAACAGCAGTTGGCCCTCTTCAGGTGGGCAGAGATCTCCTGGACCTGCATTAACGCGTGTATGTTCAAACATCCTCCTGGACTCACGCATTAATTCTTTTTAACTGTGGAAATTTTCTAACCCCCCTTTTCATTAATACAGAAACTCATACACATACAGGCAAGCACCAGGCTTCTTGCACAGAACACGAATGGTGAATTTTACAATGCCATACTGTCTAATTCATACTCCCCGAGCAAGACTACTGCCAACATTCAAGAACAGGGTTATGGCAGACTGAAGCTGGGCTCCTCTTACGTCTACAGCTTCAAGCTCTTGAAAATGTTCCAGGAACTCCTACATCACTGCCTTCTTCAGTCTCTACCAGTCATGAAAAGGATTCAACTTTTCCCATTGATTTTCAGATAAATAAAAGAACTCTTTTAAACAGCAAGCTAATCACAATCATTATTTCCAGTTTTCTCCTATACCTCATATTCTGAGTTTAATTTTCACCTCTACAGATTCTTTACATCCAGTTTCTAAAATACAATACTAAAAATATCCTCTACTCGGTAACTTCTATATAGAGTAATTATGTTCCTGTGCATGCGTCAAAATCTTATTTAAGGTAAAAGAATGAAAAAAAATGACACAGCAATGGAAAGAGAAGGCTAGAGTTTTCCAAGGACAGTTTTCTGTTCCTCTCAGCTTCAACACTACAGTGCTACTGCTGCTAATGTCACCGATGGAGAATTTCAAAAGAAGTTTCAAACAAAAGGCTCCCATCACTAACCCCCAAGGCAAAGGCCTTTGAAAAACAACACATTATCCAGGTCTTTGAAGAAATGCATTCAGTCTATTTTAAAACCTTAAAATACCATGAGGTTGCAGTAAGAAACACTGAATTCCAACTCAAAAAAATTTGCTACATTCCCCATTACCAGTTCCACACTATTTTGCTACATGCTCCCCTCCATTTACAAAAGGCATTTAGAAACTAATTCCGTTCATGAAGTTCTTACAAATTGGGTTAATACACAGGATATCTTGCCTTTATAGCAATTCTATTTCATTTTGAGAAAAGGTTTGTGACCACACTGTGGTTCTCATATTTTATAACTGAACTACAATCTCTTCAGCTTAGAATGTAACAGATAAAAAACAACTAATGGATCCACAGTATGCTACTAGGCAGCTTCTACTAGTCTGTAAGGTATTCCCCCATTACTGAGGAGAGAGGTTCAAGCACGTGATAGGCAGAAAACAAGTGATTACATTACTGTGTCCATACCACTGAGAGAGGCTAACTGCATTTGGGAGCAAGGTGCTAAAACCACAGAGCTCATTTGGGAAACAAAACAAAATAAAAATCAGGACAGACAACCCTGTGCAAGAAACATGGTTTTCCCATGAATATTGTGAACTGAAAAAAATCCCAACAAACCCAAATTCACGTACCCTATATGTAGTGGTGGAGAGAGAGGAAAAGCTATGTGAGTGACCTGTTACTCTGTAGGTACTCTAAGACTGCCAGAACCAGGAATTCTCGTAAAACAGCAAAGAATTTGCAAAACAAGTTAAGTCAAGACACAAAAACACGCTCCGGGTCAATATTTTCAATTTGAAGCAAGAATCCTGTCACGTGTCTTTCACTCTGGGCACATGAGTCCTCAAAGCGTACACAGGAAACCTGACCGTGAATCACATAAAATTCAGACAAGTACGGACAAGAGCTATGACTTGCTATTTCCTCCACCAGTCCCACCCCAGTTCCACAGAGCAGGGCAACCACCACCACATCAGCTGTACCAGCAGCAGCGCAGCAGCACACACACAATACACAACTGTGAAGATCAATATAAGGATCTAAAACCTCACTTGGCAACACACTGAGTTTTTGACAACCTCCAGAACACTTGACCTGAAACTAATGTCATTAAAGCACATGTGCTGCCTGCTTTGAACCCAGGCGGTTTTTCTACAGCGCCACTGCAAACGGCATCTGGCAGGCACACTGATGGATGCAGCTCTTGACCTCATGAATCAAAGAGGAACCATAACAACACTCGATGAACAAAACCAAAAATACGGACTTGGGACACAGAGCACAACAGCAAATCTCTTTTGCAAAAGGTGTTTAAGGACATTTCCAGAATAGTCTGAAGAGTGACAGCTATCAATACTGATGCTTTCACAATCCACTCATCGCTTTCATCCTATCTGGACTAAGTGTTTGCTAATTTACTTTCCTTTAAGCACTCATTTTAGCCACCCACTGAACAGGTACAAATATTGCTTGAAAAAAATAGAGAGTGTAAAGGATGTGGTTTAAGTCAAAAACACAATGTCGATGCTGCAGCCTTAACTCTCAGTGCATCTCCTTGAGGGCTTCATAAATACACTGAACGATGGCAGTGTCTAACCCCAGCAGAGTAGCAATTTTCAAATGCCACCACCTGAGGTCCTTCTGAAGGGTAATAATAAAAAAGTGTACAAAAGCAATCCTGTTTCCTTCTGTTAATGAAAGCACTTCTATATTCTAGCATATTGATAAAATTGGAAAAGAATTCCTATATATCTATATGGTACACCGGAAAAAGATAAAAAAGGTCATCTGTGCTGCTTTTGGCTGGGATAGAGCTAATTTTCCTCACAGTAGCTAGTATGGGGCTGTGTTTTGGATTTGTGCTGGAAACAGCCTTGGTAAGGGAGGGATGTTTTGATTATCGCTGAGCAGCGCTTACACAGTCAAGGAGCAGAAAACTGCTCCTCACACCACCCCACCAGAGAGTGGGCTGGTGGGGCACAAGAAGTTGGGAGGAAACACAGCTGGGACAGCTGATCCCAACTGACCAAAGGGATATTCCATACCATACAATGTCATGCTCAGCATATAAAGCTGGGGGAAGGAGGAGGAAGAGGGGGACATTTGGAGTTACAGAGTTTGCCTTCCCAAGTAACCATTACATGGGATGGAGCCCTGCTGTCCTGGACATGGCTGAACACCTGCCTGTCCATGGGAAGCAGTGAATGAATTCCTTGGTTTGCTTTGCTTGCGTGTATGGCTGTTGCTTTACCTATTAAACTGTTTTTATCTCAACCTACAAGTTTTCTCACTTTACCCTTCCAATTTTCTCCCTGATCCCACCCAGGGGGGAGTGAGCGAGTGGCTGAATGGTGCTTAGTTGCCGGCTGGGGCTAATCTGAATACTTGATCTATGCTAAAAGCATAACAGCGATGCAAGAACTAGCAACTAGTTATAAAATGATGCACAATAGTTAAGAGGGAAAAAAAACCCGAACTATGATCATTGAAAAAAGTGCAAAGGAGTAGTCAGGGAGAGAAGATTACAAAGATTTTTGGCTTTTTTTCAGACAAAAATTGCCTTTCAACCTTGTACATTGAACTTCTCGTACAGCAGGTTTGAGTTTGGCAGTTTGTAATGAATAAAAAGCAAAACGCTTGCCACTGCCCAAATTATTAGAGATCCTCAGCCTTGAATCCTCCTTAGGGGCCTATACAGGACTGCCTGTGGCAGTGAACCTGTTGATTTGCCCCTTTTCACCACATGGAGAGAAGGGCGGTAAAGAGGTGGCAGCTCTCCCTGGGGAGCACAATGCAGTGGTCCAGCAGTGTTCCAAACCTGCCTCGAAGCAACGCCGGGAGGATTTCTGCAGGGTGCTGGGCTGCAGGCACTCTTCCCAAGCAGCACTGAACAGCAAAGAAAACAAAAGCACTGAGAGAGCTCCTCAAACGCTTCCCTGTGGGCAACCTAGAAATAGCTGGCCACAAAGGAGCGCTTCTAGGAGACTTCACTATTCCAAACCATGATTGAGTGCAGAAGTTACCTGATGTCATGGTACTCAGAGGAGATAGTACAGCCTTTTCCCAGAACTCCCACCAACCACTGGCTGTATGATGCTGCATTTGCTTGCTGCTTAAGGAGGTTTTTTAAACAAAATAAATAAATAAATATTGCCTGAAGCAATGTCCAAATCTGCTTCACCACACAAAAGGATGCCTGGAGCGGCCCAGGAACAAAAAGATACTCAGAGTGTCTCAAATGAGTAAAAAAAAATAAATATTCAGTTAAATATTTTCTTCCTCCCATTACCTAGAACATATTTTGAGTGAAATATATTATAAAATTAAAGTTATTACAGAGCATCTCAAAAATATTCACTGTAAAAGTGTCAGGCCTAAGAATGATACAAAACTATTAGAAATCAACCAGGCTGCCCTCTAATCAGCAAAAAAACATCTTTTCTACGCCCTCAGCTGTAAAAACCTCCTGGCTTTTTTAGTACTCCAGTTGACAGGTATTTTTGACAAAAACCCAACACAGCTGATATCCTGACTCTGCAGCTGCTATTACCTTTTTTAATAGAAAACGGATAAGATTTCCCTTGTCCATATAACTGGTTGACTCTGCAGGCCTGCAGAAGCGAAGTGGAACACACGTGATTCCGTGGGCTACAAAAAGCTGTAGTGTAATCGTGCCAGCTAAACACAGAGAGAAGGAACTCGGCACCTGACACGGCAGCTTAGCTCTGCCCAGTTCCCCAGCAGCAAACCAGATTGCAAGGAGGGCAGAATTTCACTTCTGGTATTTTATTCTTCATTCCATCACGTGCAAGAACCAGTCCTTCAGTCCGCAAAATAAATACGCCAGCATATACGTCTGGGTCATTTCTATATGTAGTTGAAGATTGGCTTTACTGAGTAACAAAAGTATCTTTTAAGTGCTTGCTTTGGGGGGATGCACCATAAAAAAAAAAAAAAATAAAAAAAAATTGGTAGACAACTTTAAAGGACCTTCTCACTGTTCTACTCACAGTGATACATTATACTAACCCAAATCCCCCCTGAGCTTGGTGAGTAGGAAACGCCCTGAAACAACTGTCACTGCACACCAAAAATGGACTTTCAGCTTCTTGAATTTAACTTTCATTTCCCAAGTCTTAGTTCATGAGAAAGCAAGCTCACAAAAAAGCGCTTCAGATTCAAAATTGCATCCCTTTCAACTCCCTACCAAGACATTTTCCGCATTTAAAAGGCAGATTTTACACTTATTTGCCAAGAATTAAAAGAAGAATGAAATACAACACCGAGCAGTTAATTTTAGAAGAGAATTTTTCAAATATACTGATTCGGAAGGAAGATCATTTTCACTGCTTTAGGTCACTCAGCAGTCTCTAGCTTTATGAATTCTATTTTTAGGCCAAAGCTAAGAAAAATTCTACACACAAATTGCCTGATATTAAAATATATTTTATTTACCTACAAGACCTGTAGGTTCAAATGAAATTCTGACCACAGTACCGACCAAAGCATTTGTTTCTGTACCGTGATAAAATTATCAAACGTTACTTAAACCTTGTACAAAAAGGGTTTGAGATTTTTTTGGGAGGTGGTGGACTGTTGAGAAAAAGACACCTTTGTCTTTCAAAAGTGGCACAGTATTTTAACGCAGAAAATCTGATGTTTCTGCTCCTCATTAGCATGCACTCTACCATGGCCACAGCTTTGTCCCATCCTCAAGGCCTGTGTCCCCCCTCTTCACCATGCCCTCAAGCAGGGCTTCTCCAAACGCTTGTTGGGCCCTCAATGAGCCAAACGAGGGGCTAAAAATAATCCATCTTAACAACATGAGGGGAGGGAGACGGAGAGAACTGAACCAGACCGGCTCTCAGATGTGATCTACCACACAGGATCCCCCTGCAGTTTTAATGGGAGAAACAAGCTCTGCTACACAATGTAAATTATGAACTTTGCAACTGAATGACACAAGCTTTTCCTCTTCCCTATTTGATTTAAACAGGCCAATATTAATGCATGATCTTGAAAGAAACTGAGTTTTATTGCACTGTGCTCCCAGAATGAACGCAGGCCCTCTGCATAGCGTAAATAAACGCACAAACACCACTTAAAAGAAAATATTTTCAAACATCAAGATTTATGGGGGTGATATTTACACAATAATCAAAACATGATTGCCCTTTTCAAAATGTAAATAAAGATTTCTTCTCAGCAGTTTTGAAATACAGTTGGCATGGAAGTAAGTTTTTTTAGTTAAAGAAAACTGATGAAGACACAAAATAGATTGTATGATTGTAAAACACTGGTATGACACCTTGGAATTCCCACTTAAGTAAATTTAAAAAACCCAAGCAAACAAACAAAAAAACCACTATTCACTTCAGAAATGTATGGTTTTGCAGAAAGCAAATGGAAGCCTAAGTCATCAGCACAGAATAGTGATTAGGAAGGGTAACTATCAAGAGCAAGGACATGATTTCCTGCATTCAGTCCGGTTCCTCTATTGTATTTGAAAAATAAGACCATCTAGCAAACCCCATGGGCATTGAAAAACCTCCACGCACAACAGTATGAGCACAAAAGAGTAAGAATACTTTTTTGCTTTTACTAGTTCTAGCTTAGTGTTACTTTCACTATTGATGCCTGTCAGAGTTCAAGGAGTGTCTAGACAACAGTTTTAGCCACATGGTTTAGTTTTCAGTAGTCCTGCGAGAAGCTGGGAGCTGAACTCAATGATCTTTATGTGTCCCTTCCAACTTAAGATATTCTTCTGATTCTGTTATATGTGAAGATAAGGCAAGACACTGATCACATCATCAAGGATCACTTTATCAAGATACAAATGTGTTAAAAATAGTTCCTCACTACAACATTATATATAAAAAAAATAATGCTACAAATGTTACATAGTAAGTCTTATTAAAACCTTGAGTCAGATGAAGACTCACCAGGAATGTTAGACACTAAGCAAAAACTAGTATGTGCTGAAGGATTATTTTCCTCAATCCTGTACTGAATAAACTTCTGCCTTCAGCCCCTGTTGTGTTGTTTCCAAGGTTCCTCTTGTGCACATCACTGTGCACTCGTTGCTTGCCAACTTGGTCCACCACTTCCTCACTCGTCTGTGGGTCATCATCTCCCTCCCTCATAGTTTCTTGTTTAAAGCTCTCCTCACCAGGCCAGCCAGCCTATTGGCAAAGATGCTTTTGTCTCACTTGATCAGGTACATTCAGTCTCTTCCAAGTACTTAATCCTCAAAGAGGGTCCCCATGGTTGCAAAAATCAAATGCCTGTTGTCAGCACCAGCTGTGCAACCAATTGTTGACCTCTAGGATTCATGCAGTTCTTCTCAAGACCTACACCACACTGGGAGGATCAAGGAGAAAACCCTTGGCCTCGATGCCCTTGTTGCTCAGCCCCTGAGCCGTATAACCATGCTTGATAGGCACCACGTCACCCCTTCCAGTATCAAGGGTGCCCAGGTAGAAGAGCAGCAAGGGGATAATAGCCCCAGCAACCTCACCACACCACCATGGATCAAAATTTCTCTCCTAAATGAGAAAACACATGAGAGAGAAAGAGAATATGCATAAAAATGTAATTGCATCTTAATTAATGATCCTGGATTTAAAGATACAGGAATGACAGACAATTGGGAAGTCTATGTTAATTTTTAGAACCACATTAAGAAAAAGCAGCACTATCAGAGATTTTGCGTTGCAGTTACATGAACCTAATACTGCAAAAATTGCAAAGGAAGGAAAGCTATAACCTAAAGTATGATCATCTTCCCCTGCCCCAATAAATCAGAAAGTTGCAACTCAGTAAAAAAAAAGATTTTCACCAATAACGGTTCTTGCAAAACATTTTTACAGTTTTGTAGCATAAAAGGTTTCTCCCTCCCTTCAAGAAATCCAATAAATACAAATTTAACAACATTCCTCTGGCACTACCACTAAAATACATTTTAAAATACTTCATTTTAAGAGGTAAGATTTTGCCCATCAACTCTCAGCAGCTTCAATTCTCATGCAAGACAATTATCAGGAAGCAACAGAAAGCTAAATGCTACATTTTGATATCAAAATCCTAAGTCAGGAACAACTACCTTTTCAGAAAGCCACACTGCTATCCCAGGGACTTGTTCACCTAATGTCCAACTGTGGGCGCAATCTGTCAGACCTTCCTTTCAGCAGGCCACTGTAAGTCTCTCCAATATAAACCAAATGTCAACTAGTAGATAATTGTCAATTATATTTTATTAAAATTACTTTCTAAACATGAAAAAAATCTTAGGTATTTCTCTATGTTCTCAAAAAAAAATCATCCTAGAGCCAAAGAACAAACACTGAAATGTATATAATCTTTTTCTGACTATTTTTAAGAAAGCAATTTCAGAACATCTATTACAATCAATTTATTATTTTCCCTGAGGCATTTTAAGAGGAGTAAAATAAGGATCCCTTTTCCCACTTTCACTAGCTGTCTTACTAACCACAAAATGCAAAATCTAAAGAGAAGACTAACTGATTTCTGAAATATTCTAGCTGTCAGTTTTCAAGAAACCGTCTAAACTGAACCCCAAAGACTGTCATAAAATATACAATAAATAACAAAACTATAAACCTAATTAACACTAAAACAATACAACACAAGTCAGAAGAATCTCAAAAAAAAATGCTAACCAAAACTCCAATAATAAGGAAAAGTCACACAATGATGTCTCCAACACAAATAGAAACTGCTTGCTTTGACTTCAGCATCTGTTATCAGGAACAGAGGAGCAGACCCTTACTGAGATTACCATTTCCCTTTCACAATGTTCTTAAGCACTAAACAACGATCACGGTCCTTTATTATTACTTTCAGAGAAAAAGTGATTTGAAAGGCTTTACTGAACTCACCATTAAAGCCTGCTCCATTTTTCACACAGGTGAATGCCTTCAAAGCAAAATTTGTCAGCCACCTCTGTGTAATCATGTCAATGATTTGTATAAAGATACCCCTTCCCATGATTTTGCTCCTTACTCTGTTATTTTCTTTTATAAAAGCAAAACAAGAGAACAATGCTTTCCTCCATGCTTTAAGCCAACACAGAGGCACTCTCACAAAAACTACTGTGCAGAGTTACAATTGCACCAATATGATTAGAAGAAAAATGCACCATTGTTACACATGTGAAGCTAGCAAGCTCAAATCCTGACCTGCATGCTCAAAAGTTGAAGTTTCCCATCTCAGAAGGGAATAACAAAGTCTCAGAGTCAAAAAATACTGGAAAAATAAAAACGATTGTTTACCCAAACATGCCCAGAGACATGACATTTTAATTGTTTATTTTCAGGCAATTAGTCAGTCTATGTTTAAAATGTCTATGTTGGCATTCAAATTGTACTGACCACTGTGAGGGGGGGAAACAACAACCAAAAAAACCAAACCCTGAAGGGCTACTGATGTTAATGAATGGCAGAGGCCAATTTCATTAATTGCCCTACAACTGATGTATGAAGTTCCTCTAAAGCAAGAAGCAAGCTACAAGAAAATAGAGGATGTACTGTTTCATTCAGCAGAAATAATATCAGAATGTTTATGCAGTTGTGAGATAAACACACTTTAATGAGCACATATTTTAAACCCCATCAGAGCACCTGATCTCACTGGGGCTTCTAGACGTTGTAAGGCCTACCACTCAGAGCCTGACCTCAGCAAATTCTGGGTACTGGGCCACCAAATGGTTTGTTACACCAGTTCCACGGTCACCTCCAGATATTGGTGCCATCCCCTAGTGCACAATTACACCCTAACGCGGCCCAGACCGTAACATGCAGCTGTGAATATTACATATGCAGTCTTATTAGTATTTATCCAAACTTCGGTAAAGCGATGTTTTCTAGGCTAGTTTCTAACATGTCTTGGTAATTTCATATGCAACATGTACAGGTAAAATACTACATTTTTTTCCTATAGATCAAGAATTTTACACATTCCTAACTTCCAGATATAGTCACCTGAAGTTGACTATGGCTGCTCACCATCATGAGCCAGTGGTAACACAAACCCTGAGAGCCTGAGGAAATGACTCAGATCTCACACTTAGTGCTTCTTCAGTCCCAGGTGACACCTGATTCATCAGCAAATACACGCTATTACTCACCTGAAAATAGGGGAGGTTTTCCTGTCGAGCTAATTGCTTCCATTTAGGTGTGCGCGCGCACACACACACACAAGACTGTGATCAGAAAGCATTTATCAAAAGTGTCTTCAGATACCCAGTATGATAAGATACATGCTCCATAGTATAAATGTTTCATAAGGCTGTTCTCATACCTTTTAAAAAGCAAGAACCGACAATCTAACCACTGAATAAGATGCCACCTGCACTACACATAATCCTGTTCTTCAGAAGCGCTTTTTGTTATGTTGTTGTTTTTTAAAATGGAACAGTTTACAGGGACAATATTGTTTCAAACAGATGTAGCTACCATTTTCCAAATATATAAAGTGAAACAAAGAAATCAAACCCGAGAAAGACCACGCAATAGAAATTTCCAACTGACTGTAAAAATAAGCGTCCATCTTTTCTACTACCAACATAAGGAAAAGTCAGAAGCGATGACAATGAGAGACTCATGTGCATGTACAGACGGGAGAAATGGTAATACCAGAAATGCAACCACACCTGTGAGCAGCCACCTTATCACTCAGTTGGCCAAAAAGCAAATAGAAACTGACATTTAAAAAGATGATTCAGTTTACCAGAGCTTGATTCATTAACATGGTTCTAGTAAAAGCCCTGCACACCTTCATGAGAAGAAAAGTATCATGATGGGGGGAGGCAGGAACAACGACATATTTGTATCGTGTTAAAATTCAAGAGCTATACATTTAAACAAAAAGTTATTTAAATAAGTGTTACTTTTGCACCATTCCTAGTTATCATCTGCGCAAGCCCTGTGCTCTGTTGGGGAGAACGGAGCATGACCAGCGAGCAGTTCTATTCACTGTGTGGGTCTGTCTCAAACTCCAGGCAGGAATACTTGTTCTTCTTCTCGTCAACTTCCACCTTTTCCTTCAGTGCCTAATGTTCAGATCTTTCCTCTTTTTTACCTATTTAATTAAAAAAACACCCTTAGCTTGGCCAGCCAGCATTGCCCTTCTCCTGTGACCACTCAATACTAACTCTTTACTGTTTGGAGTTACCATATACCATCTAGTATCAATTTGCCAAGCCTTTGTGAAGCTGTGACTAGTGTCCATCTTTTTAGCAAAGTTTCAAGCAAGCAAGGATCATCGTCAGACTAGAAAGTACACTTCATGCCTCTGCTCTCTTTTATGCGCATTTGTCTGGAAAGAAAATGGCCTCACCTCCGGTATTTTTTTTGGTCAATTGTCATAAAGTGCAGTACTTTATTGAAATATAAAAGACTGCTGAAGGTAGAGTACATTCTGTGCTCAACATAAACCTCTGTGTCTACAGCGAAGGGGCAATAACACATTGGTAAAGTGAGAGCTGTATTAACACACAGCATTTCAAATGCTTAGCTGTTTTTATCTTTTTATTAAAAGCAGATGGCGTAACAGTTTTAGTAGCAATTGTTCTCTGTGGATAGAAGGGGAGTGGGAACAGCCAGCTTGGATCTACCAAGGGCAAATGGTATCTGACAAACCAGACAGCTTCCCGTGATGAAATGACTGGTTTTGTGGAGGAGGGGAGAAAACGTAGTATCATATCCCCTGACTTTAGCGTGGCCTATGACAGCCTCCCACAGTCTGCCACTCTACCCTTATAGTCAAACTGAGAAGATAAGGTTTGGGTAGGTGGAATACAAGGGGTTGATAACAGCTTGGACCACCAGGCTCAGAGGATTGTGATCAATGCTATAAAGTCCAACTGGCAGTCAGTCAGCAGCCCCATCCCCCAGGGATCAACACTAAGGCCAATACCATTTAATGTCTTTAATAAAGGCCCCAATAATAACAAACTAGGGGACTGGTCAGCACACTGGAAGGCAGAGCTGCTAGCCAGAGGGCCCTTCAGAGGCTACAGAACTAAACTGGTAAGAATCTTGTGAAGTTCAATAAAGGCAAATACAAAGCCCTGCATCTGTAATGGGTTAATCCCATTCACCAGTACAGGCTGGGGGCAAACCTTTCCAGCTTTGCAGAAAAGATTTTTGTTTATTTTTTGCATCCATTTTAGTTAAATGACTGTAAATGATTGTATTACAGATGTCTGGAACTGATGAACAGTTCCTTAACTACATGGCAAGGGCAGGCACTATTAGCAAAAAAGCTTAAGTCCAGTTCTCCTCAACCTGGACATCTGAGAGAAAAGATGCACGTGAGTGCCTACATAGCACCAAGAAAGGGGTTTGGGAGAACAGATACGTTTTCCCAACAGATATGTTTGGGAGAACAGACACTTAAGAGTTCTGCTAACAAATTTTCTCCCCTTGTTCTGCTTTGCTTCTTCTATAGATTTTAAAGATACTTTGCTTGGAGTCAATACTGTCACCAGAGATGACAGCCTCCTGAGGGAAAAGCTGTGGCTAATACATCAGTTTAAAACCACCTGAACATCACAGCTGGTCACAGAGAGTTACAGAAAAACAGGAGCCTGACTGAGCAATGAAGAACTCGGGACTGTTTTCTTCCCAGAGGGAAAAATTTCTGGCCTCAAAATGAAAATGGGTGGACTGTATGAAAGACTACAAAACCCCTCAGATACTACAGTCTCTCAAACACGGGCAAAAAATGCATTCAGGCAAAACTTCAGAATTATACCCCATCGAAAATGGGGAGACTTTACAATGGCAGGAATAAATAAAAAAAAAAAATAAATAAAATCAATGTAAACAGCTTTTATAGTGATAATGTCAGTAGGCTTGGTTTTGGTTTGGTTTGGGGTTTTTTATAAATCATCCAAAGCAAGAAAAAAAAAAAGAAAATCAATTTCCATGACTGAAGTTAATTTTGCAAAGCTGACAAGTTATCATACTATCCATATGACAGTAGCAATGTTGGCTACTTAAGAGCCCAGATAAATAACACAGTATCAACTCTCAGTTATAATGCATTTCTCAGTGGTTAACAAATAACAAATCCTTGTATTCAGATAAAGCAACGCTACAAAAATCCAGGAAGTTCAACAACTAAATATGCCCGATAGATATTTATGCCACTTTTATAAGAGGACTGTGGTAGTAGTTACTTAAGAAAATTTATTTTTGTACATCTTTTATATACGTTGATATAATGATATAATTAATACATGAACCTCACTGAAATCAAGTTCTACATAGTCCACAATGAGCAAATCATACAGCCTAATAAGCTCTTCCCTCTGCAATAATTATTCACATATGCACCCCCACCTCGCATCTTCCAAGCATTTGCAGACAAAAAATAGATTTGTAATAGAGAAATGAGTTAAAAGCTGTAGGACTTCCTGACGGTTCAGCAGCCCATTTTCATCAGCCTATAAAGGTCTCCAGCTCAAAGTCCTAGCGTTAGGTTATACAAGATTTGCTTTAGAGGAAATGTTGATCACTTAAGTAGAATCTTTTTCAATACATAAGCTCAAATGACCTTTCCAAACAACATTCCTTGAAAATAAATCCTTAGAAAAAACAAATCCTCTGATAACCCCTGTGCAAAATTAGAGGTGTACACAGTTACTAGAGGAGACGCAGCTCAAGGCAAACTTCCCCTTGTATTATCAACACCCAATCTACCCAAGTCACAGCAGGCTTTTTGTTTGTTTGCCACTCAACCTTCCTCCCCCTGAAGAAAGATACACACGGGCATTGGGTTTGCATGGCAAGGTTTTGGTAGCAGGGCAGCTATAGGGTGGCTTCTGTGCGAACCTACCAGAAGCTTCCCTATGTCTGACAGAGGCAATGCTAGCCGGCTCCAAGATGGACCCACCACTGGCCAAGGCCGAGCCCATCAGCAACAGCTGTAGTGTCTCTGTGATAACGTATTTAAGAAGGAAAAAGAAAAACTGTGCAACACCAGCAGCAGTCAGAAAAGAGGAATGAGAATATGTGAAAGAAACAACCCAGCAGACACCAAGGTCAGTAAAGAAGGAGGGGGAGAAGGTGCTCCAGGAACCAGAGCAGAGATTCCCCTGCAGCCCATGGCAAAGACTATGGTGAGGCAGGCTGTGCCACCTGCAGCCCATGGAGGACCCCACAATGGAGTAAGTGGATGCCCAAAGGAGTCTGTGACCCCATGGGAAGTCCATGCTGCAGCAGGCTCCTGACAGGATCCGTGGCCCCATGGAGAGAGGAACCCACGCTGGAGCAGGTTTGCTGGCAGGACTTGAGACCCCCTGTGGAACCCACACTGGAGCAATCTGTTCCTGAAGGACTGCACCTCATGGAAAGGACCCATGCTGGAACAGTTCATGAAGAACTGCAGCCTGTGGGAAGGACTCATGTTGGAGAAGTTTGTGGAGGACTGTCTCCCATAGGAAGAGCCCCATACAGGATCAGGGGAAGAGTGTGAGGAGTCCTTCTCCTGAGGAGGAAGGAGCAGCAGAGACAACATGTGATGAACTGACCACAGCTCCCATCCCCGATCCGCCTGCGCCACTGAAGGGAAGGAGGCAGAGAAAATATGGAGCGAAGTTCAGCCCAGGAAGAAGGGACAGGTAGGGGAAAGGTGGTTTTAAGATTTGGTTTTATTTCTCATAATCCTACTCTGATTTGATTGGTAATAAATTAAACTAATTTCCCGAAGTTGAGTCTATTTTGCCCATGACAGTAACTGGTAAGTGATCTGTCTCTGCCCTTATCTCAACCCAAGAGCCTTTCGTTATATTCTCTCTCCCCTGTCCATCTGAA
Organism: Numenius arquata; assembly: GCF_964106895.1. Taxonomy (NCBI): domain Eukaryota; kingdom Metazoa; phylum Chordata; class Aves; order Charadriiformes; family Scolopacidae; genus Numenius; species Numenius arquata. Next base: position 32,759,815 of record NC_133579.1, read on the forward strand.
GAGGGGAGTGATAGAGCGGCTTTCGTGGGCACCTGACATCCAGCCAGGGTCAACCCACCACAACATGCAAAACATATTGATTACACATGAAAACCTTTATATCTATAGGTAGATACAGAAATAAATACACACAAATATATCAGGGTTCATAATAATGGTGCGGTATGGAGAGGATGAAGTAGATGGGGAAAACGGTTTTATCTCCTGTCCACAGACCAGGCTGAAGAGAGACTCCAACTCTTCAAACTACACTGCTGTTGTTTTTCCCAAGGTTTTGCTCACATATAGCCCACAGCAAATCCCATTACATTAATGTGCAAAATCTATGTTAATGTACTACTTGGCTGGCAATTTTAAGTGCACAGACGTCACGCAGTTAAAGACTGCATTTCCCTCAGCAACTGTTACTTAGTAACCCTCTGCACATAAATAGAATTTTACATTACTGCATATGTGTTGTGAAGGCTAAAACCCATGCCTCAATTCTATAGGCAAGCAGGAATTAAAAGAGTCATGTGGGGGAACTGTAAACCAAACTTGCACCAGCTACGTTCAACTGCTTCTCCAGGCAGAGAATTTAACTGGAGAGATAAAACCTGTTGTCGTGGTTTTGGCTGAATTTACCAAAACCGGACCGGCAGATGGCCCTTCCCCCCCCTTCCCCCCCCTAAAAGAGGAGAGAGGAGGAGAAAGAGATAAGGAGATTCAGAAGTTTAGAATGAACTAAACTACTTTAATGAAAAATTAATATTAAAATAAAAATAAAGAAGAAAATAATGAAATAGATACAATATATACAAAACCGTATCAAGCTCCCAGGATGTCAGTTACATCACCGGCAGGCACTGGGGAAGTCCCAGACTGGACTCAGTGACGAATGGGAACTGGATTCCAGCTCTGGAGTCAGGAACACACGGATCGGGATCAAAGGCAGATGAACAGACAGAGTCCTCTCTGGACGTCGGCCATCGCAGGAAGGGGCTGACCCTTTGATCCTTCAGCCTTTATACTGAGCATGGGGCAGATGGGATGGAATACCCCAGTTGGTCAGGTTTGGGTCACCTGTCCTGTCCACTCCTCCCCACCGATGTGACCCCTCTACGTTTTTTCCGTTTCCGACCCTCTAAGGGGGCAAATAACAAAATTGGCTGACCTTGGTTGTTATAGCAATAAGTAACAGCAAGGGCCTCCCTGCATACCATTCCTTGGCACGGAGCACAAACATTGGTCTTATCACTCTGAGAACGAGCAGTTTTCTCCACAATATGCCGTTAATTTCAGAGAGTTAGAGGAGGCCTAGCTAGGATGTAAAGTTACAGAACAGAAAATTGGTTCGGTTTTACTTCAAACCGGGACACCTGTGCATGAACAGAGGTATTTCCACCACCATTCTCTTGCTGGTATTGCATCATAAAAAAGGAGCAAGTACAACTTTAAAGAAGTCAGACCTCAGCCAGACTTTCTGGTATTATTCACATACTGTGCAGTGCAGACTTCAGACATAAGCACAACAGACTACGCAAAGCTCTTCACTTTCTTCCCTAGAGGTAGTATAATCCATTGCCTATATAACTTCCAGGTAGAATAAGTATTGGCAGATTCAGAGTCAAAACATTACTAAAAAAGTCTGCACAAAGCAGATCCAGGGCTGAAGAGAGCAGGTGGAGCATGATGGATAAAAAAAAAAATATAATTTCGAAGAAATGCAGATTTGATTTGCAGATTACCTATTTGATTCTTCCCTTATACAGGCTACATGTGAACTGACTGACAGCCTATTCAAGCTGCTTGAACAACTATCGACATGGGACCTCAGAATCACTTTAGACCAAGAGACTGCCTTTTCAGCATTGAACAAACTAGGTGGCCTACTGGAAATACCTAGGCATCTTTTTAATTCAATTCCCTACCACTGCAAAGAACATATTATCATTACTCTGCTTCATCCCATCCTTTGCCTCTAGCACTCCACAGTTTTATCTCTTAAAATGATTGTAACAGAAGTGGATTGTCTTCGCACAAAAGCAACTGATTGAGTTACATAAATTGCATTTCACGAACAAATACATTCATATGAAGAGGTTACATGTAAACTATAGTTGCAGTTATTACACTGAGTATAAGCATATAGATAAGCAAACACATTTCATTTGCAACTCTATTAGCAAGTTTACAATCCTTTACAGTCTAGCACATCTTCCAAAGTGCAGCATTCAAATAATAGTTCCCATTTCTTCCTAACAATTAAAAATAATTATCGTAAAAAACGATCCTTGAAACTCCAGCAAACCAGAATACTCTCCCCTCCAAATGCCCCACACAACTCTTGTCCCGTAATATGTAACTCAACAGATAAAAGATCTCCTTGTAAAATTCTTCAAAACATGGGTTCCTACTTTAAGTCTTTTCTGTCACAACCAGACCTCGATACTATGTTGTAACAAGCAAGATGTCCTAACCCAGACCAAGAACTCTGTACTCCTGTTAAGCATTAGGCAATTTTTTCTTTGAAAAAGAAAACAAAAGCCAGCTAGGAACCATTTCCAGGTTTGAAACTAACCACTCTAAATCATGACTAGGAGAAGTCCAGATGCTCAGAGATGTCCCTGAAGTCCTCATTTTCTTAAAGCCACAAGAACCAACTTGGAGCGCAGCAGTAGAATTGAGAACTGAGCAGGAGAATTGGCCAAGTCTTACCCAGTGATTGGGACAATTAACTGGCCATCTGGCTCTCTGCATGGAAGAAAGCAGCTCTGCACCTGCTCCACCAGCCCACAGTTCACAGCCTAATTGGTTAAAGCAAGCTGATCAGGGCAAAAACCAGAACAACTTGTCAACTGCTGAGACCAGCGCTCAGAAGCTGGGATCAAAGCCAAGTCCCTGTCCCCCCCTCCCCCGGCTCCTGGTGGAGCCATCTCCCTTGTGAGCTCCATGTAAGACATGTTTAGAGGGTCTCCTGTCCGTTATATACAGCAGCAGGAGTGGAATCAAAGTACTTGATACAAAGCCTATGTGTTGAGCCCCATAAGCTTCCAAAATGCCACAGATCTTTTATTCTCCCATAATCAGGTGACTCAACAGCTGCAATACAGTGTTATTACAGCATTAACTGCATTATGCTATTGCATTATAAACTCTCTCTGTAAAATCCCAGCATAGAATCTGATGTCTGAAAGACCTCAGCATCCCTTTTCAAAGGCAGACATAGCACTCGTTATCCTGGCTGTTTGTGTACTTCAAGTTAAAGGTCACTAGCCAGGACACCTGGACAATCTGGTGAGAGGGTATTAGAACCCAGGGCTCCCCATCCCACCTGAATGCATCCACTGACATGGACTTTTTGGCCTCCTTTCCCCCAGGCTCCATAAAACTTTCATTTCTAGATGGCTTTGTAGATCTTTATAGGGCCTACATAGCATAGCATAATAGAATAATAATAATAAAATAATAAACAACAGACAAGATAGCAGAGGAAAGGAAAAGGGGATGCAACAGGCAGAAAAGGTACATTGAAGAAATTCCAGAACAGAGTCATGTTCCCTCTCCTCCCAAGGAAATTGCAGGAAAGGAAAACACAAAGCACTGAGGTTAAAGCAAGAGGGAAAAAGTGTCAAAGCTTAATTTTAAATAGGTATTTCACTTGTTTTTTCCGCCTTACCAATACCCTTATTTACAAGTCAGGAAATTAGCTGAAGGAAATACAAAGAAAACCCGCTTCTTAAGAATTATATTTTCTTGAATTGTAGAAAAAAAAAATAACGTTAGAAGTTACTTATCAAGTAAATGAATCTGCAAGAATCATAGAATGGTTAGAGTCGGAGGATCATCTAGTTTCAATCCATCTGCCACGGGCAGGGACACCTCCCACTAGACCATGTTGTTCAGATCCACCTCAAATAAAATATGTAATGTAAGTTTTCTCTTAACACTGACTGTATTCTGAAAGAAACAGATTAGCACCACACCATAGAAGAGGACCTCCCTTCTATCAGCAAGTACCCCACAGCATAAGGTAAGTTATTTCTTTCAGTGCAAAGAAAATAAGCTTTAGTCTTCATTATGTACAGCTTTCGACCTAGAATCTCATCTCATGTGACCAAGCTCCAGAAGTAACATCAATCATCCTAAACACACTGAGTTTTCCATATAAGAGCTTACCAAAGAGAAAACAGCTGTTGCTTTATGCAGTGGGTCTCACCTACTGCGAGCTGAAGCCTTTCCTAGAACACTCAGATATATTTATCTGTACTAGTACTATGTATTTGTTAAACATAAAGATATTTAAATATTTTAATCAATACACAGTAGTAATAATTACTGAAATATCTTTAATGTATTTTATGAGATATAAACATTCCTCAACTGTTACAGGCACTGACTTGAGATTCTCAGAGTCCCACACATTCACCAACCTTTCATCTGCCAAGTCTCAAAAAAACCAGGATTGTCTGGAATTTCAGACATTGGGGTATAAAAAAAAAAAAAAAAAAAAAAAAACCAAACCAAAACCAACCAAACAAAACATCTGACTGATTATTCAGGCTTGATCACTGTGCACCATAAGGCAAGTTTCATCTGCAGCAGAAAGCTCTGGCTCAACACTAAGAGAACACTTACCCTGATGAGTACATTGACAGCCATACAGGGATGTAAATAAAGTATCTATACTTGAATATACCCTGCATTTATATATATACATATATATATTTTAAATATACACTTGTACTTTTTTATATGGGAACATGTGCATACATAAATATACACGCACACAAGGAATTAAAGTGGGATTTAAAGGTTTTTTTCACACAGTTTCACTTCATATTGACAAATTTTACCCACATTTCCCCATAAGAATTCAACAGCAATTCTTCTGTTTTCTGCATAAAACAAATTCTTTAACAGGTGCAAAGTAAAAATGCAAAAAGGCAACACAACTCTATGACAAAACAGTATATAAATGACAACAACAGTTGGTCATAAAAAAATCATAGTTGATTTTCAGCTTTCAAATATCGGCAATAGCACTACTGGACTGCTTTGTAAAGCAACATACAGTGAGAGCTGTACGTTAACATGAAGTGAGAGAGCTGGCTGGAAGAGAAAACCATTTTTCAAGTGTGTTGTCAGAAAAGTGAACATTTTCTCTCTTCTCTTCTTCGGTGTTCCCACCTTCCTGATGAGACCGCCTGTTAGCTGGCAGTCTCTTCGCTGTTTCTGAGCATGCAATTGCACTGTTAGCAATTAAGTATTATTTCTAATGCCTCAGAAAAATCAAAACACGGCACTGAATTTAGGTTGCATCAGAGATGGAGATGCTGGCAGAAAGTAGCGTGCAGAACGAAATTTGGTGTAGGAAGGAGTAGAAGGAAGATAAAGGGAGGAAGGAAGAGGGGGTGTGTGAAAGGCTGGGAAAATGTGCTAGACATATAAGTCAGTTATGACCACAAAACCAAAAAAAAAAAAAAAAAAATCACTCAGATTTCAACATAACTGTCTCGGATAGTATCCTTTAAACAGAGATGTTTCCAGTATATTGGGATTTCCATAACTCATCTGAAAACCTCAGCACCTCCAGACAGTGAATCCAATCATGAAGCTCTTCAAAAACAGTGACTACTGTTTTGGCAATAAGCAACTTGTTTAAGGATAGATCTCACGAGTGATAGACTTGCTAAGATTTCTGGCTCCTAGGTCTTTTCTGTGGCTTTTGAGAGCTGCACAGAGTTCATGAGCAAGCTGAGTGCCTTCACGGCTGCCTCAATTAATCTTTCAGTTCTAGCAAAGTCCAGCTACACCAACCTGAATGTCACTCTGTGGCACTGTGAAAAAGATGCAAGATTTCCATTATTGCCTCTTCTTGATTGCAACTCATGCTTGGAAGTCCCCCTAATTATCCAGGGTAAGTGGTATGTATCTTGTGGCTTTCAGCTCTATGCAAATTCTGGTATTTTTATGGCCACATCCACGGGATGCTGCACTGAAAGATCAGACTGTTTTTAAGAGTGAACCTTATCTCAGCAATCAAGAAAAAAGTCATATTACTCTGCTTAAAAGTTTTTCAATTTCCTTTTGCAAAAACCTTTTTTTTTTTTTTTTTCTCCAGCAAATGCTACCTAAGTATTTCCATTAACTTAAAGCAGAAGGCATGAGAAATGAGAAATTTAAGTAAAAAGGAAAAACATCCCATGACAGTTTAGCTTGAAGTGGAAAAATCAGTTTTTGAACTGTAGCTGCAGACAAGTTAAATTTGCTCAGTGTACAAATAATTAGTTGCATAAGAAATTAATCTTCAGCTTCTAAAGTGCAAAAAGAAGCTATTGTTAAAGTGATTGTTTGTATGGGGAAGCCCTGTTACCCGTTTCCTTCGGATGTCCATTTCACACTAGCCAAATTTACAAACGCAATGCGGAACTTCTCTCATGGCAGAACATTTAGCATGAGACCTAAGCAGAGCAGGGGTTTTGGCTTTGTACCAACGCATAGTGTAAAACCATGTCTCACAACTAGTTACACTGACCTACCTGCACAGTCAGTTGCACCATCAGAAATACAAGCATGTGAAACTGAGAACTAGAATAAAACATGGCTCCAGCACTCTTCTGCCCAGCTATTGCCCAGAAACATCAAAGGCAAGAGAACCAGCATTAGGAGAAAACAATGAGGACAAACTTCAAAATGCACTTTTACTGGGGTTTAATACTTTAAGTGCTACAGGACAGATACTGTCTTAGATACTGGAGATTCTTCTGTGGTTTGGCCCTGGGTACCCATAGGTAAAGCTTGGCAATCTCTCCAACGCTTGATTTTACTTGATTTAACTGATTTTACAGATGTAACTGCATTCTAAGGCAATACTTTACCGTGAAAGGGTTTTTTTAAGGCTCTTCTCAAATATAACTAATGGAAATTTTAGTTTGTTACTTTGACTTCTCTCACCCACTTCCAGAGCAGGTGATACAACATACTGTCACATGCTGATCTATGACCACCACAACAGTAAAAGCACAACAAGGTTATGTGAGGAAGAAGATATTGCTCCCATTCAGGATCTTCATGTCACTTACTGCTTCCTCAAGATTAAAGATACAAACAGCTTCACCTTCAGTTTTCCGGCATGAAGATGCTCAAGCAGCGAGCAACATGTTCTCAGGCTGAAGTATGGGCTGACTCTTATTAGAAAAAACATCTCAGCAACTAGAACAGTTCACAGAGAGTTAACAGAGGATGGGCAGTGCATTACACCCCTGTCCTTCCAGCTCCTTGCTAGTTTAAGTGGTTTGACTCATTTGACAGGACATTTATCTAGTTCTATATCAACACTAACAAGAAGGGAACTATAGAAAACTACACCGCAAAAGCATGGCGTCTGAGGCACACCACCTTAAAAAGTACAGCGTGTACTTCCCTATTCTTCGAGTCAGCTCTGCAGGCTTCGGGTGGGAGAACAAAGCCCACAACCGTACCTCCCCCCCAGCCAAAACCACAGCAACTGCGCTTCTTCTTTCTACACCCGTCCAAGCTCAACCTGCAAGACCTAAACCAAGAACCACTAGTACTTTAGCAGTCGTGCACACAACAGAAAAACATGCTCTCAACTTATCCCACGTAACCTTCACCTACATATTTACTCACGTTTTCACTGGAACACAGACCTAGTGACATTCTGCCAAGATGATACAATTTGGGCAGCTCCTTAAATGCTGTGGCATTGACCAGAACTTGCTCCTCGCACTCGCATCTGCCTTGCCTCCCACCTTTAACTCTTCCACCAGCTGCTCTGCACAGAAGCCTCGCTACACCTTCAGAGGCCTTCGCATATGCACAACAAAGGGAAACAGGGAAGTGTAAAAGTACCAGCTCTGATCCAGGGACAGTTTACCCTCCATACATCCTTCCGATGAGCTTAGCATATTTTAGACACTAGAAAGTTTAAATATTGTAAGTACAGTTGACCCTATTAAATTCAGTACCTGAAGAGTGTAACGAGCAGTCAGCTATTCAAACACAACTTGAATTTAGATACATAAATTATAAATAGCAGAGCTACTTGCCTACTTAAACATTAAACACAGACTTACAGTACCATACTGAGCAATGGTCTTAATTTTTGAAGACAGATGTCACAGCTACCGCATACTTGGCATTCTCAGAGGCTTCAACCAGTACAGTCATTTCTGTACCACTATGATATCATCTCACTAGCTGAAGCACATCAGTGCCTGAAGGCTCCACTCAAGGTCTCCAAGCACCACAATTAATACAGAATGACACCGCATCTGTCCCAACGAACAATCCAGTTAGACAGTATGAAGGTTAAGAAATGAAATAGGAGAATAGAACGAGCACGACAGGATTTGCTCAAGGCCAAATCTAGGTCGATGATAGAACCTGAAGAAAACAGACATCTGTCAAATTGAACTGGTCTTGCTTAAGCTGACTGCCTAGAACTTCCCTTCACACCTCTTTCTCCCTCTTCCAAAAGCAGCACTGCCTTGTACCAGCCACTGGCTTAACCAGACACTGGCAGGTCAAGAGAATTTCTACTGTGTATAACCCCTAAAACTGCCTGGTGAAAATGCTCATCAAAGCTCTCGCAGAAAAAGTTGGTGCTTTCAACATTTTCAAATTTTTACTCTTTTCTTTGCCTGCAGAAAGATAATGGCTTGAGAGGGAGTGTTTTAATCAATATATCAAATTACAAAGAATACACTGCTATAGCCTCTGTGCTCTTCATTGCTCTGCTGCAAAAGGTAAAACTTTGAGAAAACACAGAATTGCTAGGGGAAAAAAGTGAAAAGGCTGCACTGATTAATTTATGTATGGTAATAAGACAATTTATTTAAACGTAATACAATCAAACATGGTATTTGAATTTTTTTGAGGTTTTTATTTATTTTTTATAGAAAAGCATAACCCAGTCTTCAAAATCCGCATAATCTGTGTCATGTAAATCTCAAACTGTAAGTATAAAAAATAAACCTCTGTCTTCCAAAAATAACACTTCAGACCAAATAATAAAGCAAATAAAATTAGTTCATCTGTTGTTTTTTTCCTTTCTTGATATTCTATGATGCATACCAAGAGGAAGCACCTGGTAAAAACCACACATATGGCTCAGGTCTATAAGCAGTCTCAACCATGAGAGGCAGGGCATCAGACGAGATCAATATGAAAACACTTTTGATAGCAGAAATACATCTATGAGGTGAACAATACAACTACCGTCCTGAGCCAGCCACCTTCAGAATTCCACCTCCCTCTCATCAGGGAGAGCGAGAAAACTTTCTGCCAATATTATCCGGAGTAAGACTGTGCAGGGCGCAAATTCCTGAACATTAGCAAGACAACTGGGGAAAAAGCAGGAGAGAAAATAGAATCTCCTCAGAAGTAGCACAGAAACCATCCAATTTATTGATACATGCTCACCGTAGCATTTTAGCTTGAACTAATTATACTGAGTTCTCCTTAAACACCGAGAACCACTTAGTTTATTAAAATTATCAAATCAACCTCTGCAAAACACACCACAGAATCTAGGTGCATACAGGGCAATTAAAGGCAAGATTTTTCATAAGTTTATTACACAGCAAGACTTAGTCATTGTTAACAGATAGCTTTTAGTTCAAACAAAATATTAAATTGTAGACTGAATGCCTTATCATCACTACATCTGATTTCAATTTTGGCCTGTGAGAAAGCAATATCCTGTGGCAATTTAGGTTTCCCAAAGTTTTTTGGAGTTAGATATCAGAGGTAGCAATTGGTTTTGGCTCATTAGGTTTACTTACAGCACACCCCAAGTACGACAAGGACATGAAATAGGTAGATGATCCATTATTTCCAATAATCTAACAAGTTCCAGGCCTGTATAAGTTTCTTAAACAATCCCTTGAAATGGCAGGGCAGTAGATTTTGATCTTTTCCAGCTCCCCACAGTACTACATGACCTGAGACACATGAAAATCAGGCTTGGTGCACTTGGTAGTTGCTGTGGAATAGACGGGAAAATGCTGGAAACCTTCTTTCCAATGTCATCTTCCCGAACAATCAATAAAGTTAAGAGACAATTTGACAGGTAGCAAGAAGGTTCAAAGATTTTGAGACGGCAATATATGCGCTGTGCAGAATTGTTTAAGGGATGGTGCCACATGAACACAGATCAGCTACAGCTCCAAACAAAGACCAATAAAACCTCAGTCATCTACTCTGTCTACCCTTCTACATTTAGCTCTCTGAGAAATTAAACTCAGGGCACGAAGGACAGCCCATTCTTTCTGCTATTGCTGTTCTTAGATGTATTTACATAAGTTTAAACCCAAGTATTAACACTAAGAACAAAGTTAAACAAAATAAATACTTACACGATTACTAATGCATTAAGCAGACTGCTAAGTCTAATGTCCTTCAAAGTGCAAAGAAAGAAGATAAACTGCTGGGTTCATTGAATAGTTTTTATCTATCTTACAAAACTATGAAAAAAAATACAGATCCATTAGACACGAGAAAGAAATATGACAGAAATGAGACAGAGTATGTTACTGCTTTGAGTAAAACATGAGGGTGTTTGCAAGTGTTTTGCAAATCTTTTTGGCATTATTTAGGTCAAACAAACCAACTATTTTTTTTTAAAGCATCCAATTAATTTCACAGTATCTCCTATTGTTTATTAAATAATCACTGTAGCTTGGCATATTTATAAATCAAGAAAGGAACAATATTTCGAAAGACCTATCACAGCACGGGAAGCCATCTTGCTGTCTTTTGCACATTTCCAATTTGAAAGCATCTTGGTGTCACGTTAGACATTTGATGAAATAATTGCTTTCCAGTTCCCTATTTCTAATTTTGTAATTCAAATACCCAAATTTACTGAAAGTAAACCAAAGCTAGATGCCAACTCAAAAAACCTGCACCCCATAGTAATTGTGTATTATAGGACATTTATTGGACAATCAAGAATTAGAGTCGGTACAGTTTGGCAACAGTCTCTGTAGTGTCACTATACATAGAAGAGCTGTCTGGAGAACTGGTCTATCAGCTCAGGAACCAGTACAGCGTTTGTGCAGCAAATCTGAACCACAGCAAATCACAGGTTCAAAGCAGCTGCCTAAAATGCTGTTGTTCTTTTGTACTATATTTTTGGGAAAGGAAAACAGCCTGAAGTTACAAGTAATGAATTTTGGAAAGATCCTTAATGAGATGTTAGCCTTTTTTTCATTGCAGTTCTATTGCTAAGAGCAAGGGGAGGCAGTTCAGCATTTCCACTGCAGTCTTTGCAAGACTTCAGCAATTGTCTCCCATACCACACTACCGCACTAGCAGACTGGTGGGAAAACAGTTCTAATTTACAGCTATATTGACCAACAGCAGAAAAAAGCTACTTTAACTTTAAAAAAAGAAAAAAAAAGAAAAAGAAAAAGAATGACACATGGTTACCACTGACGGTAGGAATTTTAATGCTGCCTGGAAGAACTCAATCAAGATTGACTAGTTATGTGGAATACATAGTAGCGCCTTAACCATACATTTCCTGATTTTAAATCTGTGGCCTTACCATTTCTTTTGACATGATTACTGTCTTATGTGCATAAAGGCAGATTTTGATCAAGTATTGCCTATTTTAAAGTTTAGGGGTTTGGTGGTTTGGTTTTTTGTCACTCTAGAATGATGAGTGAGGGACAGAAGATACCACTACAGAAATAAGTTCCCCCTTCAAAAATACTTTAGGTAAATGATTATTATTTTGATTGCAGAATCAAGTATTCTCCATGAACTAATTAGGAAAAAGGAGGAATTAAAAAAATTGCAGCAATCCATTTCCTTGTAGACCTGTCTTACGCACTAAGTGCAAGACTCATGGCCACCTGACTCTGACTCTCCACCACCACCACAAACTTGCACCTATTGCATCGCCTCTACAGTTTGAAGAATCTTTTCCTTTTTAAGGCCCCATATACCCGCCAACTCACTCACCTGCAGCCCAGATCCCACAGGGGGAGAAAAGTTACGATGTGTTTTTCTAACCAAATTTTGTTCTCAAAGACCAAAGCAGGGGATACGTGGTACACAACAGCTCATCAAGCTCTGTACACCCGCCGTACCTCACATCCTTGCTCAGAAAGGATCAAAATATTAGGCTACATACATCTGTTTGGTGCATTTGACTCTGCTCAATCTACGGAACTGAGTTTTCTAGCGGGGAAGTCTACAACACTGGTCACTACAAGACCACAGCTTAGTAATCATACTATCGTTTGTACCAAAACCAAAACTTTGGGCCACAAAACCGTTCTGCAAAACACTGTACAAACACAAACCAAAAATATACATAGCCAGTTGTCCTCTCTTCCTGCTCTTTTCTCCCTATTCGTTCCAGTGTGCTCATATGTTTTCCTAAAGGAGATGGCAAAGGACTGATAACTGTATGAATTCTAGTTTGTATATGTTTTAGGGATAGCTGCTTATCTGCCACAGCAATGCAAAATACCCATGTTCCTCCAGATAAAGCACAGAACTGTCTGTTTACATCACCTGTCCAATGCAAAGGGCAACAGCTTTATACAGTGTGGGCACAAACAGCAAACTGTTATTTTTGGGTGGGGACCGGTGGAGGGAAATTAGCAACAGCTAGCAACAAGAAGCATCTTTTTTTATATATAGAAAGATGTTTCTTTTTTAAGATACGTGTGAACTCTCTTCCGGTACAATGTAGAAAAACAAATAAACAAGATATTATCACAAGGCAAACAGAATACCACATTATGTGCAAAATATACAACAGTGTCAGCAGAGGCCTAGAAAGCAAATACTAACTTTTAATTAACATTTTGATAGTTCTCATCTTTTTTTTTTTTTCCTGGGGAGGAGATTTTTAAAGCTGTATCTCCTCAGACTGACAATCTTTTCCTTTAGAATTCTCGTATTTTATGTGTTTCTATATAGTTTCTTTCTTATGGATACAGCAAATGAATGCCCACATGGAAAGCTGCCAATGCGCAGAACATAATTAAGCTCCCTGGCTCTTTAAAAATTTCTCCAATATTATGCTTCTAAGGCTCATTTCCACCATGACTGAGAAGCTTTTTATCAGCTATGGATCTGACGCAGGAGAAGACCATATCTCATTAAATTCAGCACAGCAAAATTCTCATTTGGCCACATCTCGTAGGACCCTGTTTAAAAAAAAAGGTGGTCATTTTATAGTGACAACTACAAAATAGGAATGGTGAAGGTGATCTAGTAAACATACTAATGTGCTAAAAAAAGTATGTATTTCATAACATACGTATTGCTGAAGTAGCCTTGCCTCTTCAATTTTTTTTACACTTACCTTTGTTGACTTGTCAGCGCCATGTTCTCGTTTTCCTACATGGTTCCCCATGATGGATCACCAGAACTTCAAATTCTGAAAAGATAAAACCAAAACAGCATTTTTGAAACCAATACATTTGTACTGAAATACAAATTAATTTTTCATCTGACATGGAACAAAGAGATGGTTCTCATACAATAAGCATTTTTATAGTCCAAGGTAAGATCTGTGAAAGATCCTAAGAAAAAAAAAAAAAAAAAGCTTATCTGGTCTATTTTGCAAATCCAAGCATTACCAAAACGTTTTCCTTCTTCTAAAAAAAGACATAAACAGAGGACTGAAAATAAAGGCTTTTTTGTGAAATTTGCACATAAATCAAAACTACATTAGGAATTAGGTAGAGGCTCTGTCTTTCAACATTATGTTTATAATACCAAAACAGCGTAATATATATCAAATGATCTCTAACTACAAACTTCCATAAAAGATCAAGTAAGTTCTTTTAAATTCACATTTGCCATTATATAAACAGCAATTACTGAAAAAAAGCACCACACTAAACAGCCAACAATTTGCTGTGGAGGTGAGAATGGAATTGTTCTTTACAGCCTACACTTTCATGACAAGCACATAAGAAAGGAATGCCAACTCTTTCTTTGTATTTTCTGGCTCATCCTGTTGTATCTCAGCTTTAACAGAGCTTATGTAGGTTAAACCACAACACTCAAATTTCAGCTTTTAGAGTACTCTTGTGGTTACGCTACATATTTCTTCTCATAGAAGCATGTGTTTGTATAGGCTCTTATACACAGGTGCTGCCTTCAGCCGATTTGAAGTGCAAGGTAGCGCTTAAAACCCTGAGACTACATGCAAGAGAAGTTTCAAGTGGACTTTTTCCTCTCAGAATTATGAACTGAAATTTCAGTAATAAAGTGAAGTTTCCGGTGGTAACAGTAACACTTCATTACTCTGCAATAAACAGAAATCCCGGCACAACGCTTTCACTCTCAGAGGACTACATTATTTCATTAAGCATAATCTTATGAAAAGGCTTGGGAGAAAAGGACAACCAGATCTTTACTGTGATAGAAAATGCATGAAGTAAAACAATAGGCTAATAACTGGTCACACTCGGTAGAACATACAAATATAGTTAAAACCCCAGCTACGTGCGCTGATTTGTGTACCAAAGGACTCTAAAGATAGAGACTTTGATTACTTCTGACTTTTCATCACAGAAATGTGTACTTTATGAAAAGCAATCTTGTCCTGTATCTCTACCACAACTTTTGGAGAGATTGTTAGATTTATTTCCACCCAATCCCGAAGATAAATTTCAAATTAGTGAGGGTCTGCAGTGCAGCCTCCTTTGACTATTCACTGAATTCCACTCGCTGTAAAATCAAAGTGCCACATAACACGGTATCCGATTAGGTAATTCCTCACAAACAGCCACTTCTGAGGTCTCACAAATGAAAAATTAAAAAACATCCAAACTGAGTAAGTATACTCAAGGTAGAGTTTATTGGCAAATTGTAAACATAACATTACTATCTATTGCATAGAAGATTAAAAGCAAAAAATCATATCCTTTCATATTGTGAAATCAGCACAACCAATTCAGATTTTTGTAAGATTATGAAAACTTTCAAGGAAAAATACAAATACATTCATATAAACTGAGTTTCACAGCTAAACTACCTCAAACTGGCCTTCTGAGCAGCAGCTCACCTCTCACATCACCTACTTTGCAACAGACAGAAAACGGTGGAATACAAAACTATAGGAAACGTCTACAGCAGAAAGAAAAGGCATAATGTTCAAGTGTTACTCTTCCAGTCATTTATCGAAAGATTATCAAACTTGATCTGCAATACACATATGTTTAAGTGAACAGAGAGCGAAGCCAACGCAATACTTGCAAACTAGAACTCTGATCAGTGTCGCCCTGCCTGCCCTTTGTCACCCTGGTGTCTCTGGAGTAACGCTACAGGAACAAGCACCCTGTACCCATGAAACACTGAGCACAGCATAGTCCCAGTCCTGCAATGCCAAGGTAGAAAAAGGTACCAGAATACAGACAAGTTTTGCTGTGAAACTAAGTCAGATAAATGTCTAAAAATCATTTGTTGGCCAGTGAAAAGAAAAACAATAAAAAATTCCATGCTGCCACACCAGAGATACCTGAAAATGATAAGGCCAGTTTTCTACTCAAATGTCTACACAAAGCAAGCAAAGAAAATGAAAACCAAGCAAACGGAGAAGTGTATGAAATGGTTGATCAACACCCTCTTGATTCCCAGGTGCATAATTCCTTCAGCAAGATGCTAAAAATTACACACAGAATGGAATAAAAAAGAAAAAAAGGCTTGGAGAAATGGAAAGGCACAATGCTATTCAAAGTTTGGGAGTGCAGATTGAAAGTACAACTACATCTGGGCTGAGTGCTACATTTCTCTACAGGAACAGACTTAACAGCTGAAAACTAATGGCATTGATTTCAGCCTGCACTTCTGTTTCCTTTGTTGTTTTGAATGTGTCAGAGGGACAACGTGTGGTCAAAATTCAGACGATCCACCCCTTCTTATTCTCACTTCATATTCAGAAATTAACGCTAATACAACTAGATTTTACTCCATCCTTTTCACGCATAAATGAACGCGGATGTTTAAACTCAGTCTCAGTTAGCTGTAGGTATCTGCTATAAACTCCTTATGTAGAGATAAAGCTACCTTTTAACCAAAGAGACAAAAGCAGAAGGCCGTATAGCAAGAGTATCCTAAAAGTAACACAATTCTTCACACTACTTATTTAATAGAGAAAAGCGTAAGTAATCCTTTGTGAAAAAAAGGCTTCCAAAAAATCTGACGTGAATCAGGAAAGTAAAGGTATAGTGCCAACTCTTCTGTAGATACCTGATTAGGAAGCAAAAATATACATACACATAAGTCTGTAAACATTAAAATCATCGACAACAACAAAAAGACCTAATTTTTCACTTTAGCCTCAAGCAGAAGTCTGCCTTGCTTGATTGAAAACTAAGCACACGGCTCATTTTCACATCAGGATGCAAGTACATCCTGAAGTGCTGAGACTTACAACACCCATTTTGGTTCTTACTGTGGCAAGGAGACCACACTGCACAGGTTCTACCTGCGCCAATCGTTATGCAATGAGTTGAGTCACTGCTTTCAGTGGGATTACTCATTGTACAACCTTTGTAGGAACTTGCAGCCAACTATTCAAAAAATCTGAGCTGAAAGATTTGTATTTTCGTTTTAGTCACCTTCATAACATACAGGTTGCCAGACTATACAGCGAAGCAGCAGCTTCTTGCACTTATTAATGTCAGTCAACTGATGAACATTCTTGTTTGCAGAGGTGTCCGTACATGCTTTAGCACTGATAAATAGCCACAAGAACAGTCACGAAGCTCTAAAACAATGCAAAACCAGAAGTACTGTAGAAATGCAGTAACCTTCCTTGAATCTGACGTGAATGACATCTAACAATACGCTGCCAGGATAGGCCTGAGCATGAGATCGAGCCTATGACCACAACAATAGCATTTATCTGAAACCTTCCTGGTGAAACCCAGCAAGTTTCATAAATCCTGTGAGATGAGAGGTTTCACACATGAGCTTGAGTCATAAAATGAGAGGGAACACTATGCAAGTCTGCAGGATCACCAGTACATCACCTACGAAACTCCCCACCAAGACTGTGGGTTTCAGCATATTAAAACCATCCCAGACGCCCAGGAAATAACAGGCCACGTGAGCAAACTGATTTAATAGGACTAAAAGTTGAGAACGTTTCAGCTGCCTAACAACTCCTTTGGGTGAAGTGAGTGAATTACGGCGGGAAGCTGTGAACTGCCGCCAGCAGAGTCACCCAGCCACCCCAGCACTACGCCACGACCACGTACCGAGCTGAACCAGCTCTGCTGCCGAGAGCCAGGCACTTCCCGATTGATGACGGATACAAAGGTCACGCCAGCTATCCAGGCTGCTTCAAGTAATTCCAAAAATAGCCCATGGATTTTGCCTGAGGAAATAAAATAAAGTGTCTCCTCCCGTCAATTTACCTTCTTACGGAATCAGTCTAACAGGTAACCTGATGGAAGCCTAGACCAAGCGGCTTTCCCGCTTTCTTCACGATAGGAAGCCATCTTCCAACTAGCAACAACTACAGAAATGCCACTGCCCTACCCAAGGACAGAAACTTCTCCTTGTTGTCTGCCAAGCACAAAATAATAATAAAACTCATCCAAAAAGGGATGGAAAAAACTCAGTCCTACACATCACATTCATAAACAATACCTATAAAAATGTACGTATGTTGGGATATTGTAACTTAATTCTCTATCTGAATGGATGATTAAAAATAGGGGTTTAGAAACATGTATCATATCATTTTTTGTAGCCCATTCTAGTCTGCCTGTTGAAATAAAATGGGTATTTGTAGTTTAAAAAGAGGTTCTAATCATCTTTACACACACACACACTGTCCTATAAAGAGGTTTACATTATCATTTAGAATTTTCACTGAAAGGCAGAAAAATGCTTCTCTAAACGTTTTGAATATACCAAGAAATACAGTGATATCACTTTCTCCAAGTTACGCTGTTTTAACTGCAAAATAGCATTTTCTTACTCACTCATAGGAGCCTGAGAAAAGTTCACTCCTTGTAATGGTCAGACTGTAAAGAGTGTCCTCCTGTAATATCTCACAGAACACTGTAATTTTTTTTATATTCTAAATACAAACAATAAACTTCAGACCACGAGCTGGTTTGCAGTGACAGCTCACCAACTGAAATTCAGGAGTTACAAGAGGCCACAAGCCAATGCACCTGAAGCACCTTTATTGAACATTAATGGTTCATATTAAAATACATAAACTACCAAATGTAAATCACAGGATGCTGCAAATGGATTGTTAAATATGATCCTCGAAGAGTAATTTAGTTATGTAAAATAAGGGTTTAGTCTTACCTCTTCCCACACACTTAATTATGACTCAACAGAACTACACATAATAATAAAGGTATGCTAGTACTTACATATTTACAAGTATCAGAACATAATTATTACCTTGTCTAGGAATACGTATTCACCACAGACTGATGTTGTTGGATAATGTTGTGGAGCTACAATGCTAGATACGTTCACCAAGTGCTCCTGGCCTTACTCACACATGGGAAGGGTAACCATAGAATATAAAAATATTTGAGGAATTTACTTAAAACTTCCTGCTAAATTCATGACTATTCTTATCCAAGTAAACATACATTTTACTACCATATCCAGATCTCATTAGACAAAAAAAAAAGCATAATTACTTTTAAGAAATGTGCAAGTTCTCTCTAATTTTGGTAGCCCTCTAACGTAGACTCTTAATTACAAACTTACCCAGCAAAACAATATGTAAAAGACTTTTTTTTTTTTTCTCTAGTGTCAGGTCCAGGTTACGTAGCTTCCTGGGAAGCAAGCTGACACATTGCCCAGCACTGGCTGCCAGCTAGATGGAAATCTTTGAGTGGGTTTTTATTAGGCTCTCACTGTGATATACATCTTTGGAAGGAAGCCCTTCACTACAGCCTTCTTTCAAAACAGACTGAGACACTGGGCATGCCTCATCTGTTTCTTCAGAATTCCGTCATCATGGTAGCCTCGTATTCCAATGCACCAAGAATGAAAACCTCTGGTGGGCACAGGTGAGTGACCCGCAGCTAATTCCATCAGCAGCCATGGTCAGAAGCTTCAGAGACAGATGTGAGCAACCACGTAACAAAGTAACCTGCCTCATGGGCAAAACTCCTTCCTGGGAATCCTGCCCTCTTAAATCAAGTGTTAAATTATTTCATAAAATATGGTGCCTTATCTCCCTTACAAGTTTCATCGTTATTTAAGGCAGATTTAATTTTTCATTACCTGTGAAATTGTGTAATCCTTGCAAGATCAAATCTTATTTCCCTTTTGACTTCCACAATTATACTTCTCTGCGAAACCCTTCCTGCCAGAAAAATACATTATTCCAGACACATTTCCATTGTGAGTGATCAGAACCAAGATTTCAGTGGTGACGGTAATATATAAATCAGAGAAGTCACCAGGAGTTTAGTACCGATAGGTGTATGTAATCAGGCTTGTAGAGTGCCTTGCATATCACAGTCCTGGCCAACCTAGACATGTTTATAGACAACTTTCCATGTTTATAGACAACTGCACGTGCCTTAACAAGGATCTTAGACCTAGAAAGCCACCCCTCTTAGAGATAGGCCAAGTTCTTAAACAACATCTATCTGAGAAAGTAGTCCTCAGTGCTAGCAGAGTCACTCAATAATTTACATAACCTCATGTATCATTGCAAAGGACATCAAAATTATTTAATTTTCACTACATTATTATGCAAACAGTACAACACAGGAGAAAGGCTACAACACTGAGACAGAATATATTCTGGGAAGAACACTGCTGCAAGCTATTTCCTAGAATTGCCACGAGGTAAACACAGCAGACAGGACCCAAGGTTTTTTTGAGATCTTCTCTGACTCCTTTGATTACAATTTTCCTCTATCGCCAACAAGAAGGATATTGCATTTTATTTTTTTTTTTTATAAAAGCATGTGATTTTCAGGAATCCCACCTCAGCACAGCTAAGGATAGTCCAAACTTGATTATAGACAACAGTTTGTAAAAACAATTATAATGAAATTGCTAAACAACATATTTTTATTTTCTGTAGCTTAGGTTTCTCTTGCTTTTCTCTTCTTTCTTCATTCAACCCACTTCACTTTCCTTTCTGGAATACCATCACCTTCATCCCACTCACTAAGAAAAAGAAAAGATACAATTTTAAAACAAATTTCTCAACAGGGATTTTCTGCTTCCCTTTGTGAATATAAAAATGCTCACCTGACATCACTTAGCACACACTGATATCTATACTCCCTTAAATAAACACAAATTGTCAGTGATTATTACCAAATGGCATTAGCCTCATGCTTATTGTTTGTCTTCAAAACACTAAGATTAGTGGAGCCCTGCGAACTCTATCTCAATCCACCTGCAGGGTCATAAGGAAATATCCTTAATCACCTCCACCTTAAAAGAGAGGTCAGTGCATTTGATGGGGGAGGGAGGTACTACCCAAAGACCTGGGGCAAGGTCCAGATGCCCCCAGCACATCCAGGTCCCCCACCACGCCATTCCTTCTGCCTGCTGCACTTCTACCACAGCACCTACAAAAATGTGGATTTCCTTGTATGTACTCCATGCCTTTGCTGAGATACTTGCACCTCACATCTGTTCCCAGTCTAGGGAACAGAGGGCCACATGTATGTCAAACATACACATCCCTTGAACCTATACCAAAAAACCTACGAAATTAAGACTGATTTTTCTCTTTTTATTTCTATTTTCTATTTTTGTATCAACAGGTTCATTTAATTTGCTACACACTGTCTTTTATACACAACACCAGAACAAAACAGGCTGGTTTTTGGTTTTGTTTTGTTTTTTTCATATTGGAGGACTGTTTAGGTCTTCATGGCACACAAAACCTAGGAGCAAGGACCAATTTTCCCCAACCCTCCAAAAAGAATCAGACACGAAATCATTGGTGATATTTTCCAGCACCTGTGTACTCCAGAGACAAAACAATCTGACATTGCAGTAAAATAAATTCGCCAATGAAAAAAATGAAAATAAAAAAAAAAAAAAAAAGGACGGAGAAAGATACAGAGAGAATGACTAAGAACAGAGACACAACATAACCTTATTCTGTACATTGCAAAGATACACAGTAAACTTCTAAGACCATCACTTTCCACTATCATTGCTTCTAAAGTACCACATTTACTTTAGGAGTACACCTCCACAGCTGTGGACTTCACCTCCTGGCCTCAATGAGTCAACAACTAGAAGGTACACACTTGACCTAAATGCTAAAATATTTTTTAAAAAGATAAACCAGCACACAAGAATGTATAACAGAAGTGCAGTATTAACCAGGAAAAAGAAAAAAGAATGACATTGAAATCATAGAGAATTTCAGGCCAAAGTAATAATCTTACCAGTACCAGAGGGGGAAAAGCACAGAGCAATCAAGAAACTGTACAGACAAGTATCATTATTTTTTACTTGGAGACTTTCCGTTTTTGAGATTAAGGTACTCTGAAATCAAACAAGACCTCACATCTGTTTTCACATAAAAATGAAAAGATACCATGAGAATAAAAACAAGATATATTTGAAGACTCACATTTTTTCCCCGTTCCCTGCTTAGAAAAACAAGTCCTCTCCAAATGGTGAGCAGTATATTCTCCCTTCCAAAGTGAGGCAGGTCCCCTAAGCTTCCCAGGGAACACAGCCACTTTGATGATCAGCGTTTCATTAGCGCACTGTAGAGACTGATGAGAAAATGCACACCTGCAGTGCGTCTAAACGCACATGAATCAAAGGCACTGTACGCTGGCTCTTATCTTCTCATATTCAACAGACTGACAGATGGGACAAGAAGATGATTCACCCTCTCCAGACACCGTTAAGTTTGCTGTGACAAAACACTGAACCACTATATCCTTCTCAATTAAATAACTCAATTTAAAAAAAAAAAAAAAAAAAAAAAAAAAAAAGAGGTAAAAGCCTCTCTCTCCTCCCGACCTTTCTCTCCTTCTGTTTTGACTTCGTATATAATCTATCTGTACTGTAAACATATCAACCAAGAGATGGGTTTCCTGTAAATGCTCCTCTGTTACATTTGGCATAAATATTGATATTACGAAAGGGTCTGACTTTCACCATACTCCAAGTTGACTCCCTCTTGGCTCAATCTACTGCTGTAGAGCCATGTCCCTCCCTTCCCATAAACACACAGCTGAAGAGGCACAAAACTCAACTTTGCTTTTCTGACGTGAAAAAAATGCATCCTTAACTATATGCTTATATTTCTCATTCTTTGTGCATTATGGTTCTTACTTCTTTTTGCCTTCTCCTTTACTAGCTTGATTTCCTGAGGGTTCATGCATGAGATTACACTCTGAAAGTAATTTTTTTAAGTAACTTGATGGAGATTTAGTCCTGAACACTGTAATTTGTGAGTGTGCTTAAAACACGTAACAAGGTTCAAGGTTCATCTGACAGCCTCCTAACAGGTTAGCATTATCCACAGTCTGCTAGCATAAACAAGGCAGTTCTCCAGCTTGAAATGGGTTTGCAATGCAAGTTGGCAAGTAACACCTTGTGAACCTTAAGTAAGGATTTGTAAATTCATCTGCTCCTCAATCAATAAATAAATTTAAGAACAAAGTGACTTACAAAGCTGTAGAGAAGCAATTTTTCTGTGCTCATGAATGCCCATCTGGAAACACAGATACTATGACACCGGTTTGGGATTTTCTCTGGCAATTATACAATGGTTTGCTCTCCCTTCTGAACAAAGAAAGCAAAATTATTTTTTGCTAAGGATAACTGTATATCTGAGAAATAAATAAATCTATCACCTTTCCAAATGGAATTTTAGTCCAGGTATTTTGGGCTTTAGTTGTTTAGGTCAGAGGCTCAGCAGGTTACAGTCACTAAGCTATGAGTTTTTGCACTTGAAATTTTAAATAATTAATGAGTAACATCAGCAACCCTGGCACTGAAATCTCCACTAGAAAGCACTTAAGTCTTTACATCACCCCAATACAATTATTGTACTTGTGTGCTTCTTCAAATATGCTTTCAAGTACTCATCTCATACTCAAACATCACCTCATTTTATCTAAATCTTAAATTTCATGTACTAATGTTACTTTCCCAACCTTTACCCAGACTATGTACAAAACCAGCATAGAAATAGTCATTACTGAATTACTATTGAAGAGAACAATGGCAGACCCATGGAAAATTTTCTATTTGAACACGAGAATGTACAAAATGTACACAAGACAATTATTTCCCCCTCTTTCATTAAAAAGAAAATCAGACTTTTTTAT
Source organism: Numenius arquata (assembly GCF_964106895.1). Classification (NCBI taxonomy): domain Eukaryota; kingdom Metazoa; phylum Chordata; class Aves; order Charadriiformes; family Scolopacidae; genus Numenius; species Numenius arquata. The sequence goes on from NC_133579.1 coordinate 32,783,112, forward strand.
TACATGTGAAAAGGAAAACCAAAGAATGTGACAGGCCAAACAGTCGTTTCTTCAGCATAGTTTTCTAATGCAGTTCACAATTTACATCAAATTCAACATACAAAAAAAAAAAAAAAGATTAAAAAATCTGGCAAATTGTCAAAATAGCAAAGAAAATGTGTTTCAATAAGGAAACTAGCAGTGTATTCACTTTCAAAGATGATTACCAAAATATACTTCGAATCCACCATATGATTAAAAGTTAAGTAGGCTTATATATAATATTCACAAGAATATCTTGTTCTTGTAAATTACGGGGACAAACTATTTTACTTTTATTGTTAACTGAATGTTTTTAAAGGAAGAAAACGTTCTGAATACCACCATTAAAATCGTGACAGGGTCCACAGACTTCAACCAAGTGGTCTCATTCCAGACAGCATGCAAAGACAGCGAGGAAGTTCCTTCCCGAAAGGTCTTGCAACATAAGTATACAAAATATATGAGTAGGAAGTAAATCTTTCTCCCATATTAGACATACAGAACAAAGGCGGAGATAAGTTAAGGGCAATACATGAAAAATTACTTACGGCCCACTTGAGAAGCTTAGGCAGACATTAGAAACTTAAACCCAGAGCTGTAATTCTGAAAACTCAGTCTCAGCTACTACATAATGCTGGGGTTTTTAATCACCACAGACACCTCCTATCTTATTTTACAAGTGCTTCATGGACTTCAAGCTCTGCCATCAGTCACGCAAAACAACACTCCAGCCATGATGACACGGCCAAGCAGCTTCACATGATTTTACACCAGAACACCATCAATATACAATGAGGTACTTCTCTGCCATTCCAGGTCTTCATGCAGCAGAATTTCTCAGACACTGCAAATGCTCAGCCTTATCACAAGACACAGTGGAAACCACTGTAATACCCCTCCTCCCTGCCTTTCTTTTAAAACAGCTATAGTAGGAGGTCACCCATACCATTAGATAATAAGCATGTGATTAGCATACTCACACAGGATGTGGGAAACCAGGGATTGTTTTAGAAGATACCAAGGGGAAAGATCAGCCTGCCTTGATCACAGGATAACTGTGAGTCACCAATGTGATCTGTCAGGGGAAAATTAAAAAAAAAAAAGAAAAAAACAAGACAACAGACAAACAGACCTACATTATATTATGAGGGGATATTTCCAGTCAAGATAGCGAAGAAATAATGTCATCATACAAGCCACTAGCGTAACCTCAGCTGAATACTAGGTACAATTCTGGTCAGCCATATTTAACAACATGAATTTTTTACTAGAACAGATGCAAGGATGATGAGAGCAATAGGAGCCTGTTATACAAGGATAAGACTAAAAGCCCATGACATGTCAAGCCTAAGTAAAGCAAAGCTAAATGACAGTGTTAGAAGAGGAGAAAAAACATGCTGCCCACGTATAAATCTAAGCTGAAAGTCAGAGTGTTTATAAACGTAAGAAGAGCAGGGCTCTGGAAGAACTGGAGGAGAGTAGAAAACCTAGCTGTGTTCAAGATGGAAAGCAAAAGTCTGACTACTGTATTTCAGAGACTGCATGAATGGCGTGGTTCTTGCCACAGCAGCAGAACAGCCCCAAATGACAGAGGTGACTCCTTTTGCCTGAGGATATTCCAATCATATTTCCAGACAGGAAATTTCCTGGAGGACAGCAGGGCAGGGGGAGAGCGGAGAGGGACTAACTTTTGCTGAACCTGTTCATATACTGACAACTGACTTTAAAAAAAGGTAAAATAATAAACCCCCCCAAAAAATAAAATCACAAAACCAGTGATTCCCTGGAAAGAGAGAGTGAAAATGAAATGTGCTGGCTTTTAGCCAGCTGGGTTTCACAAGGGTGTAGGGTACTGGACAAATAGACTTTATTCCCCCGTCTGAGTTCATTGCTGAATTCCTGCTTATCCATTTTATCCTGTAAGCGATCAGTACAAAGTACAGGAAAACTGTAATTTTGTCTGTACAAAGACACACGTCTGTTGAAGAAAGGGACCAGCACTCCTGCCCAACAGCCTCTACTTTTGAAGCCTCCTCCTTGGAGCGGGTCTGAACCCTTTGGGGAAGAGACGGAGCTGATCTTCATCCCAAGCACGGCACGGTCTAGGCAAGTCAGCCATTCTACAAGGCTGTCAGCACCTGCCCTCAAAGAAAAGGGTTGTGAGACACACACAAAGCACACACACAACCACTCCCAGCTCTGGGAACAGGAGCAGCAGCACAGCACAAAATGCTGGCTTTGGATGGATACTGACTTTAAGGAGCCTTCTGCTTGTTGGATAATAACCTGAGGCATCTAATTCTCAGCATGAGATTGACTAGCTGCTTTATACAAGGCTCTTGAAGTCACTTTAACCCCGATCTCCAAAATAATTTACAAACTGTGTGCTCTTTTCATAATATTCCTCCAAGACTAAATCCCAAAATAGGCCTTAAAATCCCATCCCCTCCTCAAGCACTCTGCAGTAAACACACCACCACAGGATATCAATAATGAATAATATTTCTACAGTCTTGGACACTTTATAATCCACATACACATAACAAGCCCTCCAGCAACAGCCATTTCAAACCTGTGTGCATTGTATCATTGATTCAACCAATAAAGATGCCTCTCATCCCACTCCTTAGCAGAAAATAGATACTGAGCTGCTGATTTGGCTGAATTCCTCGCTTTCCCACCTGAAACACCACCACTACCTAACCTGTTACTCTCAACTCTTAATTCACCTACAGCACTCTCAAACACCAACAGTTCATGGCACTAAAAGTGCAGTCAATACTGCAAGTTATTTTCTGAAGTACCAATTACACTATACCTGAAACAAAAACTGTCATTTAATAGTCAGTTATCAACGGGTGAAAACAATGGGTCTTTTATTTAGTGTAGCATTTTGCTTAAATGAGTTTTTATCACAAAGATAAGGGATCAATCAGTTTGCAAGCAATTAAATTATATTGACAGCTTAGCTGTTTTATAACTATTTTTTACTGGAAATTCAGCTCTTCTAAGTAAGTTGCTATATTTACTTTGAAGAGATGTTGCAGCTGGAGCCTTTCACTTCTGAATACATCGCTCATGGCCCATGTACAGCACCAATCCCTTCTTTATGCCAACATTGCCCAGCTGTGGTCCCTAATGTTTAGTCCATAGTATTTTAAAACCTTACAATAGTTCTGGATGACCAAACTTGCCCTTATTAAGCTAACACTACTGTTTAAATCACTATCTTATTTTGGTACATTCAGTAAGTCTAATGCATTACCACTTATAAATAAGTATCTATGAGTAAATCCATTCCCAGTTTGGTCTCTTGTCAGTGGCCAAAACACAAATATAGTGATGATAAGAAAAAAAATATGTTTTGTCCATTTAGTATCGCAAAGCACGCAAAATTCACTCAGAAAATAACCACCCTGATCAAAAACACAGCTCCACCTCCAAACCACAGGCTTCATAGTATCTGGCAAGGATGTTTAAAAACAAAAGCTAAAAGCACTGCAGACTTCGTATGTTTAAAGTTATGCAAAGTGGAAAGCAATTACCACCACAACTGTTTTTTGGGTTGGGTTTTTTTTGTTTGGTTTGTTGTTTTTTTTAACATAGCCGCATGTAAATATTTCATCAGTGTGGATACATCAAAGTTCACTTATATTCACTCTTAAATTCAATTAGTAATGCACATAAAATTTCCCTTATTTTGCCAACTATATCATATGAATAGCCAGTCCTAAAGCACTTAAAATTACACTATACATCAGTTGTCTGCTAGAATGGAGAAGGTTTGCAGACCCTATCACATGTACTCTCTCAAATGCCACACGGGGAAAAAGTGTAAGCAGATAATAACAGAATCAGACACACAGCAATGCCAGGTTCAGTGGGACTGGGACACGCACAGGTTAATAAAAGAATGGTATCACAACACAACAGAAACAAGGACGCCTAATATTTTTGGTACCGATTAATATTTTGCTCATTTAAAGTCATAACACTCCTGGCAATACCAGCATCTTGCTCCTCACTTGCCTACCCTTTGCACACTGCAGCCTGCCCATGTCCAAACACAATCCAGAATATATAATTTTTCACAAAGGAGATAGTTTGTTGTTGTTTTTTTTTCTATGTTCCCCTCCCCCTACCTGCTGAGCTTGTATTATAAATATGGTATTGCAAGCAGGAGGAAATCATCTCTCCTGGACTGAAACATGCTATGTATGTATCATAGTAATGGTACTCAGCATCCTGCTAGTCTGAACTTACCTCAGTTTCCCTTAACATAATTTTTATTTTCCCTGTTTCATGTCAACTGGTACTATTCTTGTGAGGCTGAAAAGCCACTTGCCTTCTTCAGGCTCTTTGTTACGAATTTCTGTTGGGACAGCAATCACAAGGATCTCTCTGTAGAGGAGCTAGTCATGTTCTTTATGACAGAGGCTGAACTGAAATAATTTAAGTGTGTCTTTTAGTTTCATCTAATGATAGTTTAATTTTCAGGAACTTGAACGATATCAGACCTTATAAAAAATTGGTATTCTATGTAAAATCAGAACATGAGATCATAAATCATTACTGTAAAAATACGATAAGTCTCTCAAGAGTGGCAATTTCAGTTACAATAAAGAATAAAATCTGTTCAATAACTTCAAAGCACAGAGTTAACAAACAAATGCAAATAACAATCATTTCAAACATTTCTGAATTGCAGCAACCTTTAAATAGAAAATACTTAAAATGCTTAAAACAGTAAATGACAGGCAACTTATTCAACTGACATTACAGGAGGAATTTTTATACAAACAGAATGTAATTAGAAGTTGGAATTGAGTCAACATACTTGAAGTCAATGCCTCTCAATCAATAAAATAAATCATCACAAGATGATTCAATACCACAAAACAACATATGCAAAATAACCTTTTTATCTATTTATTATCTATATAAAATTAGTGTGACAAACATGAATGTCTTAAAATCTTGCGTTCATTTGATCTTACTTATTTGGGTGGTCTTTTCTTACACAAGCAAACTCAGTGAAGACAATCGTATTGTTTTGCATCAGGAAGACACTGCAACACCAGCTTTCATATTCGTGTGTGCCAGTATTACTGCTATAATGCACGAGTGATTATGAAATTATTTCATTGCCCTCTTTCCAAAGCCCTGGTTATTTCTCTTAGGTTAAAGTACAGAGTCGGCTGATTGTGAAATACCTTTAATCATTTGGCCATCTTGAAATGTAATATTCTACCATTGTCAAATGTGTATGTTAATCTTTTATTTGCAGTGATTAATTTACTAAATTGGACAAAAGGAAAACATGATTTTATACTTCACAAATAATTAAAGCATAAAACCAGATTCCTAAAATCTAAGAGACAGACATTAGAGATAACAGTAAGAACTTATGTATCTAAAACTTACTACAGAGGTACTGTTTGTCTTTTAGCATCTGACTTTTTCCCCTACATGCATTTTTCAGTCTCAGTTTAGAAATCACCAATATGATTTTGGGGTCCATGTAATATTGAGTTAAAATACACACAATGATTTGCAATCTATTAGGATTTTTTTTCCTAAAGTATTAAAGCCTTGCTGCAATTAAGTGCTATTGGAAGCATTAAAATCACGAGTTAATTACCCATGCCATTCAAAACATATTATGAAAGCTGTATTTCTGATTAATTCACTGCTGACAGGATTGTTACTAGAACATTTCTAAACTGTAAAATGTAACTCTTACATCCAGTTCAGCTACTGGTCCTGGAAAAACATTTTGTTAAACATATTTATAACTTTATTCCCAAGAGGTTTTTCAGATCCTAAATAATAACACAGTGAGTAAAAATGAATACCTAAACCATAATGTATAGTTCTGTACAGTATGAAGCTAAGGACCACTATCATCACATGACAAATTATTTTGATACGTGATGAACTACACAGAGTAATCATTGTTTATCAGTAACAGAAAAAGTTGGAAAATTAAACCAGTCTAAACCAGTAAGTCATGTGGTGCCAATGATAAGATCTGAGAAATACTAAATTCCCCAATAAGTGTTTGTTTGCTTCTTACTATGTGCAAATCAAGCAAGTCCTAGTTTTACTGCGTGTCTTACTGCATTTGAGGGTCAGCGGTGTTTTCCAAAGACCACCTAAAAAATTACGAGTAATAAGAGAATATCAAAATGGTGATTAGAAGAAAAAAAGCCACCACATGACTGGAGAAGTTTTAAATTCATATTAGCAACAACAACAACAAACCCCGAACAACCAACCACCAAAAAAAGAAGCTTTAGCTTTAAATGCATATTAGAATTCAAATAAAGATTTTTCAGATGCCCTCTCACTGATACCTGCATATGTATTTCTTGTTATTACCAAGCTAATGGCAAGATTATCGACATAATTAAATACAAAAGAGAATCTAAGACAAAGCCCACTGGCTACAAGCAAATCACCAATACAATGATCAAACCAATATAATATTAAACTTACTGTCACTTTTGCTGCCACCTTCCTCTCTCACAAATTCCTCACACGCAGGGAACAAGACTCACTCTATCCTGTTCCTAACAGGCTTGTTCCCCCAGGTCACATGAAGTCCCAACTCATTCAGCACCACATTCCCAAGATGCAGGTGCTCCATCCTGTGACCAGCATGCTCTCAGTCACCTACAGATGGACAACAACTAGGCATCCAGAAAAGAAGAGCAGGAAAGGGATTTTGCACAGGTTACCAAGTCTGAGGGATCACTGGGAAAGAAAGCATCATGGTCCAGCCTACTGTCATTGTTTGATAATCTACTCCCATGGTATGTTCAGACATAGATTCATAGATTGGTCCAGGCCGGAAGGGACCTCCAAAGGTCATCTAGTCCAACCTTCCCGCAGTCAGCAGGGACACCCCCAGCTAGACCAGGTTGCCCAGGGCCTCGTTGAGCTTCACCTTGAATATCTCAAGGGAAGGGGCCTCAACCACCTCCCTGGGCAACCTGTTCCAGTGTTCCACCACCCTCATGGTAAAGAACTTTTTCCTAATATCCAATCTAAATCTCCCCTTCTCCAACTTAAAACCATTGCCCCTCGTCCTGTCACTGCAGGCCTTTGTAAACAGACCCTCCCCAGCCTTCCTGTAGGCCCCCCTCAGGTACTGGAAGGCTGCTATGAGGTCACCCCGGAGCCTCCTCTTCTCCAGGCTGAACAACCCCAGCTCCCTCAGTCTGTCCTCATAGGAGAGGTGCTCCAACCCCCTGATCTTTTTAGTCTCCCTCCTCTGGACCCGCTCCATCAGGTCCATGTCCTTTCTATATTGAGTGCTCCAGACCCGCACACAGTACTCCAGGTGAGGTCTCACCAGAGCAAAGTGGCAGAATCACCTCTCTGGATCTGCTGGCAACACTTCTTTTGATGCAGCCCAGGATGTGATTGGCCTTCCGGGCTGCGAGTGCACATTGCCTGCTCATGTCCAGCTTCTCGTCCATCAGCACCCCCAAGTCCCTTTCCTCAGGGCTGCTTTCTAATACCTCATCCCCCAGTCTGTATTTATACTGAGGATTGTTTCAGCCCAGGTGCAGAACCCTGCACTTGCTTTTGTTGAACCTCATGACGTTCATCTGGGCCCACCTCTCCAGCCTGTCCAGGTCCCTCTGGATGACATCCCATCCCTCCGGTGTATCGACAACACCACACAGCTTGGTGTCATCTGCAAACTTGCTGATGGTGCTCTCAATCCCTCTATGTCGTTGATAAAAATGTTAAACAGTACCAGTCCCAGCATGGACCCTTCAGGGACACCACTTGTCACTGCTCTCCATCTGGACTTAAAGCCATTGAGTACCACCCTCTGGGTGCGACCATCCAGCCAATTCCATATGCCCACCTGGATGTCATTTTTGGGCATATGAAGAAGGTGGTGACTGGGAATCAACAGCATGGATTTACCAAGGTTAAACAAGGCCTGATCAATGTGATTGTCCTCTGTCGTAAACTCATGGGATTTGCAGATGAGAGATCAGTGGTGTCACCTACCTTGATTTTAACAAGACTTTCAACACTGTCTCCCACAGTATCCTTGCACCTAACCTGATGTAAGTTACAGTCTAGATAGGTAGACCAGTAGATGATAAAAACCCGTCTCTATCATCAGGCTTGAAGAGTAGCTGTTAATGGTTCCCAATCTACCCATAATCTGGTTACAAGTAGATAGGTTAGGGGCACTATCCTGTTTAGTATCTTTAACAGTAACCCAGCAGAACGTACAAAACATACCCTCAGCAAGTCTGCAGGCGACACCAGATGTAGGGGTGTAGCTGATGTACCGGAAGGCAGGATTGCCATTCATAGAATCACAGAATGGTTTGGGTTGGAAGGGACCTTAAAGATCATCCAGTTCCAACTCCCCTGCCATGGGCAGGGACTGACTTAGGCTTGAGGAATGAGCCAACAGAAACCTTACAAGAGCACAGCCTGAGGATTAAGTTAGTAGCAAGCAGGTCTGCTGAAAAGGACCTGCGGGTTCTGGAGGACAGTAGGTGAGACACAAATCAGCAGCCCACCTGGCAGCGATGGGAGCTAACAATATTCTGGGATCCAGCAACAGAAGCACAGTCAGTGGACTGAGGGAAGCAATTGTTCTACTTCATGTACCACCCATTACTTAGGTATCTGGACTACTGGCTCTACTTTTGGATCCCCAGTATGAAGCATCAGTCAACCGGAGCAAGTTCAGTGAAAGGCCACAAAGACAGTTGGTGGCTGGAGCACGTGCCCTGTGAGGAGAGGCTGAAGACACTGGGATATTTCTGCCTGAAGAGGTTTTGGAGCATCTAATAGTGGCTTTACAATATTTAAGATTAGATTACCGAAAAGGTGGAGCCAGGCTTTTTACCATGGTGCATGGTGGGGGGAGAATGATGTCAACCGAAACCTTTAGATATAAGGGGGAAAAAATACACTATGAGCATAATCAAGCATTGGAACAGATGCCCCAAAATATAGCAGAATATCTGTCCTTGCAGCTTTCCAAGATCCAACCAAACAAAGCCCTACGTAACCTGGTCTGATTTGGTACATGACCCCACTTCAGGCAGAAGGATGGATTGGAGACCTCTCGAAGCCTCTTCTAAGCTGAATGAGTCTACAAATCTGCTGGAATTGTGTACGTATGTTAATCAGAGCATGCACATTTAGGCGCAATGCAACCAGGAAGACAGGAGAAACTTCTGGCATACTCAAAACATGTTGTACAAGTGATCTATGTATGTGCAGTAAATTGAATGCCTTCATTATTCTCCAAATTGTATGCACTTACGCAGATCAAAAGAACTGCGTATGCATGTATTTAGTCATGTGCCTGATGAGGGCCCCACAGAACATGTCCTTCAAAAGCCTCTACAACGCTCCTTAACTCACTGAGCCAGGAAGACTGAACAACCTCAACCACAATTAATCCTAATTCACTTAGTAGCACAGCCGCTATGGGAGAGAAGCCACCAAAACCAAAAGCTAATTATAAACACGAAGAGACTACAGGCACAACATAAACTTCATGGCTGATAGAACAGTCCCTAACGGTAGAATATAAACCGCAGTTAAGAATTCCAAGTATGATGCTACTCAGCATTGTACCAGATAACTGCATTCAGCCACAGAGCACACTTTTGTTGCTGCTATATGCTGTTTGTGGTAGGTATATTTTACCCTTTTCACTAAGGCCTAGTAGTTGGACAAAATATTACTCACAGAGATGAAATGTACAAACCGTTTGCAATAAAAGGCCAATTAGAAGTAATGAGAGGTATTTTGCAACATTTCCTCACACTTTCCAGGGGCACATAGAATTATGACTTGTAGCTACAACTCTAGCCTTGAGTTGGAACCAAATTTCTTCAAATACTGTTTTCATTGATAAAGAAGGCTGTGGCATTCAGGGGTTAGAATTAAGAAAACAATAAAAATGAAAAAAAACCAAAACCCAATAACCACACCACATAAAAAGCTTTTTACCACAAGAGGAGGAGAATAGAACATTTAGCAATCCACTATACAAGTCAGCCAAAATTTCAGATGAACATTTTCAACACCAACAATCCTGCATTTGGTTGAAGAGCACCTACTAAAATTGCCATTAAAACAACAACAATTTTTCCCTGGGATCCTATTACAGATTCTTTCCCATTTGACAAGAGTATCTTTCTGAAAAACAAAACCAAAGCCAAATTATTGCCTACCCTCCAGGTAAACAGTGCTGAGTCAGACTGTGCTGATGAAAGCTACGCAGAAGCTTATAGTTCTCTCTTTTCCACAAACAAGTCAGGGCAAAGTAATAGTACAGATAAAAGATTGCGAAAAACCAAGCCAGAGAGTTTCTATTTGTAGAAGCTATACACTTCGTTTAGTAAGATATCCCTCAATATAGTAACTTCCACCATTTGGGGAAAGAGTCGAGGTGTAAAACGCCCAACAAGAGCCAAGGTAAAAGATAATTGCAATTGTTTTCCTCTAAGTCAGTCCCAATTACTTGAGCACATATATTAAGGTAAAAAAAAAAAAAATAACCCCCACAAAAAAAAAACCAAAACACAAAAAAAACCCATTAATAAAACATCACTACTTTATCTTCTTCCTACTTTCACAAAAACAAAGGGAGAGTTGACACCAAGGCTGACTTAAGAAATATTAATAGGTTCTGCCCATCTTTGCTATCACCTATTTTGCTGATAGATGAAGCACTCCAGGCAACCATTTCCACAACAGGGCACCATTGTCTTTGGTCAGCCTTTCACGCTTTGTGGTTTTTTCCTTTTAACTGCGCAATCTAGAGATGAAAATGCCTAGAATTAACTTGCTGAGTACTTTTCAGTGACCATTTCACTAAAAAGCCAAACTAAAATGGGATCACTGTGTAACCTGACAGTGTATTTTAGTATTTTGGGGATTCTGGTTTTTGCTCCTGTTTTAGCTCTCTAGAATGATGTGAGCTGTCAAAACACAACGAATGCAACACAATAAAGGGCAGAAAGTTTCATATTATAAGGATTGTATCACTCTTTATGGATAAAGCTTCGAGGAACACATCACTCTCCAAAGTTACTGCTTTATTTTGTTTCATCAGTATTTTACATGATACCACAGATCTGCTGAAAACATCGGCCAATTATTTTCCTTGATCTGGCTTCAGTCTTTGCTGCCATAGTTTTCACTGTAACAGGTCCTTTCCAGACACAAAGTAGTGGAGCTGTCCTTCACACAGAAAGACAGTGGATGCACAAACCCATCCTAATTGCTTCTGTACCTTCTTAACACTCAAACGGACAAGTATATGATTTTATTTTAATCCCTGCAAGCTCTGCCTATGCTAGCTTTTAAGATGATGTTCCAACACTACTCTTCATCCAGAGAATTAACAAGATTTGACAACAGAGTTTAACTAAGGACTGATTTTTTTTTTAGAATCAGAAGAGAAGAGGGATGCTGACATCTGGGAAATAACAATGATGGAGAAAGATAAGTGAAAAGCATTACAATACATTACACAACACCATAAAGCAATGTTTTGCTATTAACCATGACATATTGTGCACTTAATTGTGATCCCAGAAGCTGATGAGTCTCTTCTGAGATGAGCTGAGAATCTAGGTTACTCAAGGAATTTGTCATGGACTCCAGGAACACTTCCTGGGAGTGGGTACTATGGGAAGTCAGTAGAAGTTCTAAATACATATTAAATGTATTAGTCAGAAGAAAATGGCTGTGAGCCAGGGATATGTTGATGACACTCAGGTTTACACAGAGATTTTAAGGCCATAGGACAGTATCAACTGTCACTGGGATCTGCAGACTTGCTGCATTACAAAAAAATATTCTAGGCTGTACCTTCATCAAGGCAATAACCCAGCCTATACAAAGGCTGAGGAATGAGTGAGATTTGGTCAGTTGCAGCAGACAAGGTAGAGGTGATAGTTAGGTTGGTGAGGAAGCAAATTTGAGGAGACAGCAAAGACCATCTCTACCACTGAATGCACTCAACCTGCATCACCAATCTGAAGTCACTCTACCTTACTTCAGTACATCTATCTGAAATCTATCAAGGAAAACTATGAATGTTGACGCTAAGCAGAAGGTACAGGAAAACCCTCCTTAGGCCTCTGAGGCTATCGTCACATTGGAAACTACGATTTTACTGTGACATTTTTACCAGTGAAACACCTTATGTCCCAAGACAAACTTACTCCAAGTTGGCTTCTTACCACCATATCACACTTTGGCAATACCATGCCCAGACAGGGTTGACAGTAGATCCCTAGACACAACAGAAGAAGGAGCTATACCCTGTCCTCTGAAAGGTCCGTGGATACCCAGAATATGCTATTGCCTTCTAATCTGCAAACTATCGTGGCCCAATTTATAACCAGGGAAAAAAAAAAAAAGATGGCAGGACACTGACAACTACAGAACACTTATACTTCAAGGCTTTTTGAATCTGTGGAGAACGCATACATTACTATTGAGATGGTAGGCTGCTGTTGCACTATACAAGTCCTCAATCAAACCTAATCCATCACAAATAACCATCAGGTTTTATCGTTTTGCATGTGTATTCACAAGACCACAATCAAGAGAACTAACTCAAAAATGCAGCCAGGTGTGATGAACATATCAGTATCTTTGATTACTATGCTCCTTCTCCTGAATTCTTGAAAAATCTCTTCCAGGAAGTCAAGGATTAAAAGCAAACATTAAGAGCAGATCCAAGGGTTGTAAACGGTACATAAACTTTCTCCAGAACAGCTTTATGTGTGTCTGTCAGTACGCTGCCAAGCCTCTTTTTTCAAGTGTCTGAATTCCAAAGATAGCTATAACTTGTCCAACTGCATTGTTTTACCTAAATTTTGTGATTTCTAAATAAGTAGTAGGCTAAGAACAAACCTATTTTCACTTGTGATCCAGAGACTTCAACTCTTCAGCAGAAGCCAAAGATAAAGCACCAGGTAAACATATAAAAACTACACTACATACCTGAATTAATTTAAGGAATGGTGTGTATTAAAAAAAAAAAAAAAAAACTAACTACCAGATATCTGAAAAGATTGATCAATTCAGAGGTTTTATTACTTTGCTTGTTCCTGCCCTTTGAAAGGCCTCATAAAAGCTTCAGGGGAAAAAAAAAAAGCACATAGTGAAGCAAAGATTTAGAAAACTAACGTCCCTACTGAGTTATTTCAAAATCACTTCAGGACAGAAGAAAAAAAACTGGCTGGAAATTTCCATGTTATTTCTTGTTTTTCTCTCACTTGCCCTTTGCGTGGGTTTTCCTGGGCTATGTCCAAGATTTACAGCTATTCCAAGCAACAGAGCTGGGACTTCACAGTTACTGCGACTGATGCAAGAAGCCTCATAGGAACGATCTCACTTTATATTAACCAAACAGTTCTCCCATTATTTTTAACTGAGCATTTTAAGAAGCACAAAGCTTTTTTCCAAATATGAGAAACCCGGAACATTAAAATCCAAATACTGTTTTCAGGAAGTGTTTAAGTATCTGCTATTTAGAAACTCTTTAACCACGAAACATTGTTCATAATAGATTCTGAATCCTTTAAAGAAAATATAGGAAGTTGCATGTCAGTCTCTATGGAAAAGTTAAACCCAGAATCATCAACCTTTTATGGAAGGGTCAGTCTCTACAAACCTCTCAACTAAGAAGATGACATGTAAAAAATGAGATGAGTGATTGATATCTCCTGGACATCAAGAAAATTTCTTTAAAAAAAAAAACCAACCACAAAAGTCAAATGCTGAAAACAGCTGGCAAAGCAAGAAAACGTAAGTACAATTTGCTCTTAAGAAAAGTTAGTGAAATTGCTAATCATTTAAATAATTAACATCAAAAGTATTTACTACTATACCCAAAAGCCCATGTGACGCAAAGATTCAACCAGGACTACATTTGATATTTGCATGATGATTAGATAGTAGGAGACAGAAATTTCTTCACATGCTACTAGAGTATGAAAATAACCAGAGAAACACATACAGAAAATCCATAGTGATTAAGTGAGATGATTAAGTAAAGAAAATCTAAAACTGAGCGTGACATAGCCTTTATTTAATGTCACTGAATATGCAAGATTAGACACTATCATTGTCTCTCTAGGGAAGAGCCGCCAATGAAGTTTCATGCAACTCTTTCCAACCACAGCTAATTCTACAGTGCTAAGCATAACTAAGAACATTTTGTCTAAATTCTCAGGTGGGCGAAACCCCTAGAGGACTAGATTTCGATTGTGTTATTTCCATTTAAGACCTAGTCAGCGTTACCATATTGTGCTCTGTTAGCTCGATGCAGCATTCACATGTTGTCTCACTGGGGTGAGAACAATCTGCCTGCACAACAATTAGTACAGCGAGACCCAGAACTATGACTGATGGCTACAGTAATATAGCTCTAATGTAATCTCCACTGAAGTCAGCCACTGCCTTTGGCAACTGGACCGGTCTCTCAGAGACCTGCTTGTTCATTTTAGACCGATTACCTCATTAGGTCCAAAGTAAGCAGTTTGTGCAGAAAGCTGGGTGCCCCAGAAAATGGATATTAACAGCAGTAATATGCAAAAGTACTGGAGCTTAGTGTTATCTGTTCAAAACTCCAGTTGTACAAGTTATTTGAACAGCTGAGCTCTAAAGCATGTATCCTTTTTCTGATTCTTCTTCCATTGGTAGCTAACTTTTTTTTTTAATACATATAAATTCAAGCTGCTTCAGAAATGCCAGTGTCCTGCTGATTTTTTCTTGGAAGCATGTAACAATTCTGGAAAATTGTAATGGCTTTTTCTTTTTCCATCTGCAACAGAGCATTTTAAAGAAACCCCCAAAACACCTGTTTTATAAAAGACTATCAACTGGCTCTATTCAAAACTGCATCTAAAAGTTCCTGACCTACTGCTGTTCATCACTGGTGCCATTTATTTAAGCAAGAGACTCACCACAGAAAACACGGATCACAGCTTCAACGTGACATCTTGCCCAAGAGAGAAATTATTCAGGTAATTAAACGCCACAGGACTGGGCACCTCACCAGTGATCCAGAAGACTGCGCTATCCTTTAATCCATGACAAGAGTTTACACTTTAAACCGGCATGCAAGAGCAGTCCTACACTGCAAACTTTCCAGCCTTCTCCCACAGTAAACACTGGTTGTGCTTTCAGTGTTTTAGCCAAGGAATATTAGATTTCATCCACATTAGTCCATATGTTGTGTTGACTGTCAAAAATCGTTATGTTCTCATGTAAGTTAAATCAATTTAGTTCTGCTAAGTAGAAATTTGAACTAAACTGCCCAGGTTCTAATATATGAGCACTCAGCTATTTTCACAGCCCATCCTTTTGGCAGGTAAGAAGTTGACAGAAAACGGGTAGCATACCATTTTGTACGCAACAACTTTTGCTACTTGTGCTGCAAGTATGAGACATGGATTTCAGTTTAATTTGCCTTCTCTTAACAGTTTACAATGAAAGTGTTTCTTTAGTCATAACAATCATGTAGCAGAGCAATTAGAGCCTAAACTATAATGATATGTTCTATTTGATGGGATAAATAACTGGCTGGAATAAAGTGGCTATTTCAACCATATGGGTAATTTATATCGAGTACTGAATAAAACCATCACAAAAAGAGCAAATAGGAAGTTTGTGCATAAGCAGTGGTACTGAGACTCAAGCATCTATTTTCCAAATTCCGTGTTTCTCCAGGCAACACCGAAAGAGAACACCGGCATTCCCCTAGGATAGGTTGCTCTCTTGCCTAATCCTACCATTACCATTCCACGTACCTTCATTTGTAATCCAGCACACCACTGACACTCATCTTCTCAAACTCTCAGAACTGGAAAGAGCTGGAAGCGTGTCCCAAATATGGTACCTATTCACAAGGTGACCAATGTCAAGACTTAGTTGTTGCCATGCCTTGAAAACAGATATAATCCTTCTGTGCACGTGCAGGATATTTTGAGTCCATGATTTTGATAATTCTGGCAAGCTTGTCTTTAAAAAGGATGTAAGGCCTTAGCTGACTAGAAATCTCTCATATGGGAGCTGACTTTATGAGGAATAAAGCCCAATGCATGAGCAATTTTGTCATGAAAATTTTCATGAATGCACAAAATAAACATAGTTTAATATTTTCAGTTGCTTAAAGTAATGTGCTCCAATTTCATAAAGTAGAGGGTCTGCAGTGGGACAAAATTTGTCACTACAATAATGACTAACATTCACTACCTCATCCATAGTAATTATCACTACAGAACAGGGGCTTTGAAAGTTTGTGTACACTTTTTAGTTGTACAGCATGGTATAAATCCTCAATTACTGTTCTTAATTCTCTACTTATTATAAATCCGGTGAAGCCGACAAAACGTTACATTTTATTCATTACTTCCTCCCAGTTTAGCGAAAATGAATTTGAATCCCTTTCATCAGGATACATTCAAAGAGCATAACACTTTTTTTTTTCTCATTATAAATATCAAGCTTTATTTTAGATGGATTGTCTCAGAGCCTAATATGTGAATATCGCTTGGAAAATTATATCCATTAATATACTTACATGCATGGGCCTTTGCAAACTAGAAATTGCCCTTTGACCATCCTATTGGTGATCAATAACATCTGTAAAACACTCCATCTGGTTACCTATTTCCTCAGATACCTTTCTATTATCTTACTAAAAGTCTACATGGCTTCAAAAGCTACTATATAAGATCAAAGGGGAAAAAAAACAAAACAAAACAAAACAACAAACTTTGTATCTGTCAAGCACAAAGGCAACACTTCTCTCCAAGGGAATCCTTCAGCCACAGCTGCCTGGAGAGCATGCCCTGGGGAAGCATCACTGCAAGCTTTCCCTAGCATGGTCCTATCCGGGCACCTAACTCTTGGCTGCTGCCAATAGAAACTTCGGTATATGCCGGTACGGCATTTTTAATGTTCTCAGGGGTGCTCTTTAGAATAATTCAGAATGCATACAGGCAGAGCTCATGTAAAATGCAAAAAGCGTAATAATCCATGATGCTTGAGAGCTTTGACAGACTCATACCAGTTATCACTCACTGCTCTAAGGCCATTTAAAGACTTTAGAGAACTGTTTCCTACTCAACTACCAACAGTAATGAAATCATTAACATAAACCAAGAGTGTCTCTTACTCTGTTATTATTTACCTTGACTGACAGGGAGCGCTTCATCATCCTTCCAGCCAGGTATTTCAAGCCTTTATACACAATCGCCCCACAGTCTACAGGTTAACTTGTTTGTGCCTGTGAACTAGCAGTACCCCACAGACAGAAAGTCCCACTTACTAATCTCAGCTTTTAAAGAATAATTAGCCGATATAACAGAAATAAAGCAGTGTAAATTACATGCTGTCACTCTTGATCACCTGAGACTCAATTCTGGTCACCACTAAAAAGGGGGAAAACTTCAGTTTCTCCACAAGAAAGCCTTTATTTTCACAGTTTCTTCGTATCTTTTTTTTGTTTTTAAATCAACATTCCTCCAAACGTAGCATCCAATATCCTGAAGGACAAACGCGATGCCCACAGGAAACCTTAGCGCGACTGACCTACCTAAAATTACAAAAATACATGTTTGCATCCTTCCCAAGACAAGCCCCGCAGCGACAAAACCCACGAGCAGAGGGAGAAACCCTGACCACCGCAGCCCACCGCGCACCCAGGCTTATTTTAAACGCCGCCAAACCCTCCACCAGCAACCGCACCGCTGAGGACGCGCACCGAAAGGGACGGCGGCCCCGAGCCAAGCCGGTAAGAGAGGGAAGGAGGAGGAGGAAGAGGAGGAGGTGGTGGCGGCGGCGGCGGCGGGGACCCGCGGGAGGCGCTGACAGGAGCCGGGGGCGGGAAGGGCCACCGCGGCACCTGGGCCGCAACCCTGTCCCCGCCGCCCGGCGCACTTCAGGCTTTCCTCACGGGACACTTTCCTCACAGGAACTTCACGGGGAATCACGCCCGGCAAGGGCCGGTGAGTGCCCGGGGAGGCACGGAGCGGGGCGGGGGGGAAGCAGCCGGTGGGATGGCGGCGGGGGCAGCACCTGCCCCGCTCCTCCGCTGCCCGCCAGCGCCTGTGGCGAGGCTTTGCCCTCCCTGAGGTAAAAAACAAACAAACAAACAAAAAAACCCAACACCGAATAAAAAGGAGAAGTTGGCCGTTTCTGTTTAAAAGTCCGGGCACGGCCACGATGTGAAACCGGAAGCCCACGGTACCGAGTTTGGGCCTCCCGCTGCCGGCCGGGCCGCCACAGGCTGTGCCCCCCTGGTCCGCCGTCCTCCCGCCCCCCGCCCGGTTGTGTAACGCCCCGGTCCCGGCCCCGGCGGCTGCCCCCTCGGCGGGCGGCTCAGCCCCGAGCGCCGCTCGCCCTGGCGGCGGGGTACCCGTCCCGGAGGCGGAATCATAGGGAGGAGGGAGCCCGGGGGCCACCTTACCGCTGCCCGTCTGTTGCCGGCGCCACCTGCTCCAGGTGTGTCCCGACGAGCCCCCCACCGCCGCCCCGCCGAGGGGGAGGCGCAGGCGGCAAGGAGGAAGAGAAGCGAGTCGAAACGCTACCCCCCCTGCCCCCCCCGCCCCGGGTGAACCGCTGGCTTTACCGCCTCCTTCCCCGGAGCACAACAACAACCACCACGGCGGAGCCCGGCGTGCGGGGCGGGCACGGCCCCAGAGGCGCCGGCAGGGACGGGGACTGGAGGGAGGGGGGCCCGCTCGCCCCCCGGGCTGCCCAGCTGCCCTCTCTAAACGGCTCCCCTCTGCGAAGCCACCCAGAGAGAAAGAAAATACACCCACCCCCCCCCGCCATAAAATAATAATAAAAAGAAAGGAATAAATCAGAACGCACCCAGCGTGTCCTCCTGGGCTGCGGCGCTCCGGCGGCTGCATGCAGCGGGGGCAGCCGAGGTGCGAGCGGGCAGCACTCCCCCCCCGTCCCCGCCACCCACCGGGAGAGGCAGGGTTGGAGCTAGGGGGAAGAAACCTCGGGATCGCGCCTGGCTCCCTCCCGCCGCCGAGCGCGGAGCTCCCCCCACTCCGTGTTGGCGCGTTGCCGTTTGTTGGCTTGCTTTTTCCTGCACGCACACACACACACACCACCACCACCCCCCGCTTCCCTTGAAAGCGCGGCGGCGGCGGGCCCGGTACCTGGGCGGGAGGTGCGTCCGGCAGCCGCTCACCGCCGGCCGGCTGCCGCGCCGCCCGCCACCAGAAACAAGCAACGGGCGAGGACACCCGCTGTGCCCCGCCGGCGGAGGCGGGCGGGATAGGGACCCCCCCCCGGGGGATGGGGGGAAAGGAGGGAGAGGAGCCCGTTGGCCTGAGCGGAGTGGGCAGCGCTCTACTACCGGGTAAAGGGTGGGAGGGGGACGAGTGGGCTTGGACCACCAGGAGCTGGAGGGGCAAGTGGTGGTAACCTGCCGGGCTGCTCGCTGCCCTCTGGGGCTCGACAGCCGTGGGCCGGTAACTCGTCCACATAACTTGACCTAGTGGGATTTTAATAAATCTGGTTCCTGGGGAAGCGGGGGGAGGGGGCATGATAAAAAAAATAAACGCTAACTGCAATTGTAGACTCAAAGTCATGGACCCACAGCAGATGCCTAGGTAACTCGGCTTTGCCTGGTCTGAGCCCGAGTTACCGGTGAAACAGGGCATAACTCTGTGTTTCACTGGGAGCCACACGCTATGGGATGGGCTTCCTGTAGCCCCGCGACTCGGTGCCACCTTGGCGTGAGGCGTGGGCAAAGTTCGCCACCTTCTTGGGCAGAAGTTTCACAGCTGAGTCCCCCAGCTGGGGGTGTGTGGGGTTTGAGGGAAAAGAAACTGCCTTTTGAATTTCATCTGGCTTTTTGGGGGGGCAGTTCACTTTTATGAATACTTTGGGCAAGTAATGTTTCTTTCCATCCTGTGCAAAAAAATGTAAAAGTAGGAAGTAAATTTAAAGAGAGTTGCTTTTTTTTTTTTTTAAGAAGCCACTTTATTTGGAAGATTCATTGGTGATTACTGTATTTATCTGTTGCACCTGTCAAGTGCATCATGTTTAAACCTCAGCAGATGGAGTTATTAAGTCAGCTACCCACTAATTCCTCATAACTTAAATCTTTTTTGGCTTACTATTCATCTTTGAAGATGGAGGAGGCTTTAGAGAAATATTTTGGGCTAGATTATAAACTGTATGTTTTATGGATAAACAGTTATTTGGATAAGTACTTCCTTTGTATGAATGGAACATCCTACCAGTAATTCCTTACAGTGCGAACTGAGGAGTTTGCAATGGTAGTCTTTATTGTAAGTACGAAGACTACCATACAGCGTGCTAAAACCTGAAAATGAAACGCTGGAGTGTGAGTTTAAAAGAACACAGAAGGAAGGAAGGGTTGCAGAGGAAACGAATAGTTAGAATATCACCATTATGAGCAATTCAAAGTCTGGGAATTTTACATTAACAACACAGAAAATACTGCTTTGAATCACTCTCCTCACACTCCTTCATTGGCAAAAAGATAATGCTTTTCTTGGGAATTTGAGGAGCACATTAAATGTGTTTGATAGTTAAGCTTTATGCATATTTTTACTTTTAAATGGTAACTTTGTTAAAAAGCATGACAATAAGAAACTAATGTTTATCAGCTTGAAAAGACAACACTCAATTTCAGTCTTCAGGTGGTCATCTCTGCCTTTTTCGCATAAAATCTCTTGGAAAAATTAGATCCAAAATTTCATCTAACTATGCATTCAGAAGGCAGATGAATAAATCATAGTAAAGAGACTAGAACCCGTCTTGCATACTTTCATATTACATGTAGCTTTGAGCTAGAATAATTATCCTGCAGGCAGTGGGTCATGTGCTTACGCATGTGAACATATCTTTGCATAGAGATATGCATATGCAAATCATACATTTTAATATATATATTAAAAAAAAATACTTGTGTGTGTCTACATACAATTATGCCCAGTTACTGTGTTGAGGCCTAAAGGTGGGAGGTGAGAGGAGAGTCACAACTGCAGAATGTGGATTGTCATAAAGTCTGTGGAAAAAACTTTGAAAAATTAATGTCTGTACAGCTGTGTTACATGTCATAGCTGCATCAGCTCTCTCTTAATGTGTTGAGCATCTTCAGTTTGTAGCTTCCCTTACTGTTCCAGGATTTTTCTATGTATGCAGATTCAGTATGCTCATTTACATATACTCATAAAAATTAAACTTCTCTAAAAACACTAGAATCAATGGACAGTGTTGGTAGCTATAAATTTAGACATTCTGATTTGGCCCTTATAATTCTGTTCCTAATGAATGCCAGCTCCTGGAAACTCTTCATGAAGAAAGCAAGCGTGTATGTTCAGTACCAACGCTTATGTGGCCAGGTCTACAAAGCCAGTATCGTTTCTTCTTCTGTTTGCTTCCTGTTGCAAACAGAAAAGAGAAATGTCGTCTTCTTTTTTCAAATATTCCCCACACACTATTTCACCCCTGCTCTTTGGGCCACTGTAAAGAGCTCTACCTGAATAAACAACAGGATGAAGTCAAGCAACACAGGGAAATTAATCTTGATATTTTTTTTAATTAACTGTCCAGTGAAAATTGCTTGAGTCAAGTATAAAGTGTTCCTTTATGCAAATCAGAGAAAGGGAATGGAAGGAAAGCAGAATTTTCTCAATATTTCATATGTACTTTTGTGCTAGAATTGGCCATTTATTATTCCTAATGAGAAACAATTGACCTGGTTGGCCAATAGGTTAGACTTACTAGGGAAACTATAGTTTGGGTGTGAAAGCCTCATAACGGGTAACCAGACCAATGTGATATAAACTCAAAGAATGATTTAATTAAAATTCACAGGATGCTATTAAATTAAGATGAAAGGACAGCTATTCACTTTCAAGAACTGAAATGGCAAATCACAAAATGCCCTAATGAGGAACCATCATTGAGACAGTGGTGATTGCCAATGCAAGATTAATGATATCAAGCCCTACATGCAGAGGAAACATAATCTAGACCCAATTATGAACTCATTTGAAATTTTTCATGAATGGACCTTCAGTGAACTCCAGATGATAATGCTTTCATTTAAGTCTTAAAATCAAATCTTAATTATAAAGACTTATGAGGTTGCTGTACTTCATAAAACCTTTTATGATGTGCATTTCATAAAACCTTTTATTATGTATGAGTCCTTGAAAATAACAACACAATGCTTGCAGTACTTTTATAAGCAGAATCAGAACAAGTTCTTGTCGCTTCTTTTTCCAAGAAGACTCCAATACAAGAGCATCATCTCAGAGAGTGCTTTTTTGAGTAATCTCAGACTGCGTACATAGGGAAACAGAACACCAGTATCTGAAGATGCTGAGATCTGTCACAAACTGGGAGTTCTGTGTTAGTAACTGATGAATCCCAAAGTTGCTGAGAATTTTTTCTATGGTCATGGTGGCTAAATTTTGGAATATGTCTGCCAAATGTTTAGAAAAATGGTTCTAAATATGTCCTTCTTCAGCAAATACCTGTGATGGGGCAGTTAAAAAGCTGTTGTTTCTGAAGCCTTTGACTCTTAAAATAATTGCGTTTTTATTTTCTAAATGAACCTTGAGAATCGAGGTGTTCTACAGCCACAAGGGGACAGACCCTCTTCAGAATTCTTGTCCAAACTCATAGTTTCTTACTAGCCATAGATATTAAGGCATATGACCTCATTGTAAATATATATTGGAAAGAAAATCTTTCTCCTGGTAAATTATGACGCTCTACTGGATGAAGACAGCAGTGGATGAATGACAATGTAATAGATATTGACAGTCCTTGCAAATAACATGTTATATCCTTGCCTGAATAAGAAAGAAAATCAGTCATTTACAGAAATACTGGCATTTAAAGATTTGAGTGATGTTATGTTTCAGAGCAGAAATAACCTAACAATGATAAAACAAGAATTTCTATTCAGAATAATTTGCCAAATATTTTATCTTCAAATTGTAAAGCATTTTTCAAGAGATGAGCATTATTTTTATGATACCACCAATATCCTGTTTGCCGAAAAAGATCAAAAAGCTCAGAAACAGTTGGCTGTAGTAGCACAGGACTGTGACGATGAACATAGCAGACTTTCAAACTTGTTTTCTCCATTTTATAGTTTTTTGTCTCTGTCTAATTGTTGCCTTTGACAACCCAGTTTTCTGTAAAACTCATCATCTCACAGGAGATTTCAAACAGATCTCATGTACTGCTGCAGTAGTGCTCAAAAAAGTCCTGTGATAAAAGGAGTTTTTACTCTTCTGTTTCTTTGAACATGAAAATTGCAACTAATGGAAAAGTTAGTTGAAAATATTTGATGTCTTTAAATGCTATTAAGCACATTACCATGTTTGTGTTTCTCGCTAGCACTTAATCAGTAGAGAAAACATGTCTGATGTGTGCAGTTAATTTACAAATGAATGAATGGAAAACAAGCCTGTGTATAAATACCTCTTCACTTACACAAGTTAAAGTGTCTGTATTCTCACTAATTACTTACAGATGCATGCACATAGACATGTACATACATATGATGCATGTATATTCCTTTTTTCTTAAGCCATGATGGAGTGTGGTAAAGGCCTCTGTGAGCAGACCTAAAGCTAACTTGAAGAGGGGCAGAAGTGGATATATCCAGGATTCTATCTACTTTGAACCTCTGTTCTTCTCATTTTCCCCTTTCCACAAATTACAACTTGGCTTTTACATTGCATGATTGCATGTTCTTCAGGGCTGGGACTTCTCCTTAGGATGACCAACACAACACTTCCTGTATTTCAATATAAATGTTTTTAAGATAGCAGTCCTTGCTCAGCTCAGTGTGAGAGGAAGTAATGCCTGTCTGAGTCTCCATTTGCAATATCCATATTCTCAATCCAACACCTGCAGTGCGCTGAAGTACCGGTTTATGGGAGCCATTTGGAGAAATTAGCTTTATTCCAGAAACGTGAAAGCTCTCACTGCATATTGCATTGAGCTTGGAAACAAATGTTAGATGCAGGGCTATCCAGTTGGAAGTCCTTTTACTTTTCCTCATGAAAAAAAGGGGAAAAATGCTTTTCCTCAGTTTTAAAAAAGATGTACAACTCCCCAAGTGAGAGTTTCCAAAAAAGGGTAATTGGAAAAAAACAGATTCAGAACATAAGAATGGATTTAGTGTATTTACCAGTAAGAATGATTGCTTAGCACCTACAATGAAATAACTTACTTATTATTCTTTACATAATCATAGGATTCTGACATTTTAAATTACAAATTCATTTTTATAAGGGAAATAAAAGATGTATTAAAATATGTGATATAAGGTAATGTATGATTTTTTTTGTTACAGTGTTCATTCTTGAAATGAAAATCTGCAAAGGCTAAGATTTGTATGACATGCAATTTGTGATCACCCAGCTCTTGAATTCATTGCATTTTGAAAGTAAATCACAGAATGCAGATGAAATACGGTATGTCTTTACAGGAGCATCTGACATGCTCAGATCACTTTTACAATAAGTAAAACATATTCTTTAAATTTGAAACTTGATAGCCATTATTACATTTTCTCCCATTGCTAAAGAAAGAATCTATAGTCACTGTGTGGGCAGACATCCACAAAGCTCTGCTTTATTGCTATTCAACGCGTTTCCAATGAGAGGAAGCCAAGCAGTCTCACACATAAAACATACTCCAGAATACAGCTGCGGCTGTATGAGCGTAGAAAAACCAGCAAACATTTCTAGTAACTGAACTGGGGGCTTCGCCTCCTTGCTGTCTCCACTCCTGCTACAAAAACAATCACATTTTGCAGCTGGGCTTCAGCTTCATAGGATAGGAAATCATGCCATTTTTCTGGTTTGCTGTTGCATAGTCTAGAAGGATTTGAAAACAACAAGCATTTTCCAGTGTAAATCTATGCAAAGTGCACGATTATAGGGCATGTACTTGCTTGCACTGTCTTCTCTTTTTCCCCACTGGGAAATACTTTTCTCTTTCATACATGGCAGTGTGCGAACCACTCTCTTATCTTTTCTTTCAGTCGGAACAGATTAAATAGCTACTGCAATGTAAATAAGAAAGAATTCTATCAACTATGCTTGCAATGTTTGTTAATGAAGTGCACATGACACTGTTCTGCTGCTGACTTTACCTAGCACTGTCAATGTGTAACATTCCCTTCCCCCAAAGACTACATTTGCAAAGTGTTAAAGTTAGCAAAGTGGAGGTGAACAACAAAAGGAAATTACTTGCATTTTATTTTTAAAGAGTAGGATACAGTACCCTTGCAGGGTGTTGTGTCACTGCAATGAAATGGGTCTCATTCATTCATAGTATCCCAGTTTGTGCCAGAAAATGTCTATTTTTGATGATTGCATCTGACTGACAAGTATGTATTGACTTATGCTATGAGGTAAGCAAGTAGAAAGAGAGAAGCTTTTAGTTAGTAGTTCATTCCTTTTACAGTGTGTACTGTACTGCACTGCTTAACACTAGAGTTTACCCCAAATTCAGGGATGGTAGATAAGAGAATGATTCAAACCTCAATCAGAGAGCGCTTCAGGTTTATACACCTAATAAATTCAACCATAATAAAAGACCACTATTTGAGATTTACTATGAAAAAGACTGAAAATAAGAACAATGCAGAAGTCTGAATCTATTAAAGCAGATACAATATTCAGTAATCACTGTAAACACATTTCTGATCGATTGATTGAATAGTATTGTCTTCAATTCCCTTCTTACTATTTCAATGGGTTTTTTTCCATACATCAGTCTTCAGGAGACCTTCTTTACAGTCACAATGCTACAAGACTCAACTTTGAAAAGTCACAACCTCCAAACATTCAGAAGATAAAGGATTATCTTGGAACTTTCAAAGGGACTTGAGCGGGTTAATTGCTGCCTTGCCTCCACAGCCAATACTTCACCTCAAATCAACCTGAGATTTGACTATGCTAAGATTTCCATTTCTCTGCCAAAAAAAAAATACAAGGTATGAAGGACATGGCCACTGGATGTTCATTTTAACCTGCATTGTAGATCTAAATATTAACAACCCATATGGATTTTTACAACTACATTGCAAAACCTAAGTTTGCTGGTTTGTTTTTACATGGAGAAAGCAGTTTTCTGCACAATCCTAGTGTAAGAAATAGCTCAAACAACATTTTGGAGGTGGTAGGGAAGGGCACATCCCAAATAGATTGCTTTCCCAAATAACTGAAATTTGGTGAACTTGTAAGTGGCCAAAACTAAGTCTTCCAATGGGTGGAGTTGACCGCCTAACAATACTTCCAGGTGTATCTGATCTTTTCTGTTGCTAATTGTTATGTATTTCACAGTCTATTGGATGCAAATGTCTTGTAAAAAATTATATTCAGTCTAGAAACAAGAGTAAATACATCCAGCTGTTTCCCAAAATACACTACTGCATAGATTTTAGGGTATTTGCTCATCTCTGTCATGATGCAAACTATACAGCTTCTTTGTATTTAGTTGTTTTAAATATTAAAGCTGCCTCTTGAAGGAAAAAGAATAAGCAGCTCTGAGATAGCAATAGTCTATCTCATTCCTGGTAAGCTTTTCCATTCCTGATAAGCTCCAGTTACTAGTATGAAACTTCATTTTCATTAACAGAGTTACACTGGGAAAAAAAAGTCCTTAGAAGTTAACAAAATAAAAAGCGTTTTTCTAGATACATTTTAAACAAAGTTCTAATTTAGAATTTTTAGAATGTTTTATTCACTACACTTAGAAATCAACATGATTTACTGTTCTATTTTGAACTTCATTCAAAGATAAGTTTTGTGAAAGTACTACTGTAAATTAGCATGAACGGGACCCACCCGCCTGTCCAGAATAGCAGAAGATAGTTGTATTTTTTTATTAGTAATATAGCTGGTGCATAATTTTTACATCAAGTATCAGCATCTCACAGCATGAGAAAATGATGTATTCAGAAAGGACGTATTACAGAGTGAAGAATATTAAAGTGTTCTACTGTAGAATGACTATTAAGGGAGAATGTGATTTTGATGACAATAACGACCCATCAATCCAAGTTAAATCAAGTATATATTTAATATCACAAGACCCTTAGACTGAACACCTCTTTACATTACAATGTTTAGTTTTACAGGTAACATGCACCTCACCCCCATTACCAAAATATTGTGCAATTAAAATTCTTGGAGAGTTAACTCCACCAAAATGAAGGTAGGTGTCTAGTATGAAGTGGGAAATTCTGAAGCCAGTTAACTGCTTATTGAGCATATAACCTGCTAAATTGACACAAATCCTTAGAGGGAAAGGTAGAGATGACATTGTGAGATTATCTGCGCCCTCAGTTCTCCCTGCAAACATCTGCAGAGCTACCTCTTTATCCCCTTTCCAGTTGCTTTAATACCTTCAATTACAATAATGTGTATGTTAAAAAAAAAAACCAAACAACAAAAAACCCACAAAAAGCCCAAGAAAAACAATAAAAAAACCCAAACAAAAAAGCCCCCAACATGCAAAACCCACTCACTCCCTCCCCAAATAAAAACACCCACCCACAGCATGATTGTGGTTAAGCTCTTGGTGTACTGAGACAACTGCCAGGCAAGCTGACCGATAGTATTCGCCTCTTTATACTCCTTCCCATCTGCCTGTGTCCATCTGCTGTCTTGTCTATTATTTAAAGTCTTCTCAATAGTCACCATCTTTTACTTCCATGTTGGAAAAAGCATTTAGCACAAAAAG
Organism: Numenius arquata; assembly: GCF_964106895.1. Lineage (NCBI taxonomy): Eukaryota > Metazoa > Chordata > Aves > Charadriiformes > Scolopacidae > Numenius > Numenius arquata. The sequence continues at coordinate 32,810,934 of NC_133579.1, forward strand.
GCCTTGGGTTCACCATGACATTAATGAACGTTATTACAGCTAGTACACTTTTATTATAGCATGCTTTTTTTTTTTTTTTCCTTTTGACTATATCACTTTCTCATGCTGTGGGATTGTAGTTCATGAAGATCTTTGAAGAATTCTGTACTACCTACATTTTTAATGAAAATGCCTACCTCCTACTGGTTGGACCAAACTAGGAGCTCAAATACAATCTAATTTGCAGCCAGATGAAGAAAAAATATCTGTTTTATCAATGAGCAAATATATTTAGATCATGGCTACTAGTTAGCTCCTGCTTTTCCCATGAAACGGGATAGAAATCACTTAAATCGCTGTTTGCAAATCTTACGCATATCTTTAAAACTGTCAATAAATGTAAGAAGTAATATATTTCTAGAGTAAGTTTCCACACTTGCTTTGTTGAAAATAAACTTCAAAAATTAAAGGATCCCTTTCAGGGTCAGGCCTCTTTTGCTGACCCTGGGGGCTGAACAAGCCAAGCAGAATCTCTTCAGCCTCCCTGGAAATCTTGTGTTCTGCTCTGCTTGTGCTGAGTGCTGGGAGTAGCACCAAAAAGCATCCCACTTTTCCGGGGGAAAGCATCTTTGAGTGTGTGTGTGTGGGGGGGAAGTGCTTTCGATGGGTGTTCCACTTGCAACAAAGAGCTTGCTGAATGTCATCTTTCACTTAGATTCACTGAAGCTGCCTATTCAAAGCAGTCTGCGACTGTGATCCTTAACTCTAAATCTGGGCTGATGAAATCAGCCCCTTTCCCTTAAGTTAATGAGCAGATCTACGTCGATTTGAATGTCAGCTTAATCAGACTGTAAGCTCTTCAGGGAGAGGAATTGAATTTTCTGTCATGTGTGGCATCCAGCCTGCTGTCAGAGATTTAATTCAGGATGATAACAGCAGTTACACAAAAAGCTGAAAACCATTTTATTAAGTAGAGAAAACAGTATTTTAATGATAACTTCTGTCATAAGACCACTGTTTAAGTGAAATATTAGGTTAAAATAAAACATGCAACAACTAATATTTATGGATACTTTACATGTCTCTCACTCAGCACTGTCTATTAATGAAGTCTTCTGTTTCTTCAATAATAATGATACTTGCCAATTTCACATTCTCCGTTATTTCCCTTGCAAAGTACTAAATTTGGAAGAAAGTTATTTTTGTGTTGTCAATTTCTCTCTGTCTGTATCCATGTCTTAAATATTAGATCACAAAGTAAATAAATAATTCTGCTTTATCCAATAATACTGAGAATTAGTGATGCAGTGCACCGTTACTACATGCCCGTACTTGGAAAAAATCCCACTTTAGGATTATATCTTGCAATTTCTCAATGTGGTGTGGAGTACTTTTTTACAAGCACTCCTATTAAAAAAAAATAACATTAGTTGCAAAGTTATTTATTATATGAGGTGTCAGGATAGGTGAAATTTGCTTTTGTACAATGATCTGTTTTATCAAGATCCTTTCACACATGTGGATGTACTGCTCAAGAGAGGTCCTGCACGGACAGGTCTATATCAGTAACATATTCTGTCCGCATGATTAGAAAAGTATCTAATATAGAAGCACTGCCACCTGCCTTTTTCCACAGAAACTGTCGCAGTCATTCCAAGGCTATCTGTGAGTTAAGTCCTCAGCTTTTATGGCCCAATTCAATGTCTAGCTTCTCTGAGACTGATATCTAACTTTTCAGTTGTCATAACAGGCTTCAGAACTAACTCCTCTGACAAGAGGTAAAAACAGTGGTGGTTACACTTTTCTGTGGCAAGAGACAGATTTTTTTTTTTTCATTTGATATATTCTGAGATTTTTTTTTATTTAAGAAAAAATGTAATTTACCTTTTTCTCTTGAAAAATTTCTCATTGAGGAAAATCTCCAGCTAATTTCCTTCATTTTTCTTACCATTAAATGGAGAGAAAAAGACTGTCATTGGGAAATAAATGCAGATGATTTGGGAAAGGATAATGTGATAATCATGATGCCTCACAAAGTTCATGCACAACTATTAGCATCTGATGTGCCCGTTAGCTACATTGATGCAGAAACTGTTTATTATTATGAAACTGTTTTCCCTCCTCCAGATCCATCAAATTGTTGTCTGATCTCTGTACAGAATAAGGCGAAAAGATAGCAGTAGAGTTGTGTAAACATTGCCAATGCTTTCTGAGTGCATCCAATCAAGTTAAAAAAATCCAACACATTAAATTCTCCATATTTCTCTCCATGTTTATATTGCATTCCCATGAAGAAAAGGATGTCATTGGTTGAGGTGTCCTGTCATAAGTGTTTGGGACAAGTAGCTTAAGGAGTTAAAAAGGCTGAAGTGCTTGTACAGTTACTCACTTTTAAGGTAACATATATATTGGATGAGAGACCTTTCAGGGTCATGAAATAATGAAGAGGGCTCTTTAAGTCTTGTCAAAGCCCTGGCACAGAGCCAATTAACAAACCCAGCCCCTGATCAAACCTCTCTCTTCATTAGTGGGAAGGCTCATGCATATACAGTAGACTGCCCAGCAGTGACAGGACAAAATGAAAATTTGCATTCAGCCACTTACACTGTCAGGAGTTTAATTCTTCTAGGGGTTATGCTTCAGGTAGAGGACTTAGATTCTCAAGAAAGCAAGGACTGTCTAGAAGACAGCATCTTCTGGAACTCCCTAACCCTTTCAGGGCTGAAACAGCCATAGGGATTTTAACTTTTGAAATATGGCAAGAAGGTGCTAGATCTGAAATGCAAATCTGCAAGATTTCTGTCCATCTTTGCTCAAAAAAGACATTTAAACATGTGCTTACAGCAACTCCAGTGGGATTCAGTCACGTGTTCTAAGCTGGATATGAATGATGTTTTGAAGAATCGCGGTCAATAAGCTCAATTAGTGATTGTACATTGACTAGTTCTTCTGGATCAACAAAAAGCTTGAATTTTGAGATACTGCTGACTAGGTAGAAGAATCCCTTTGGAATCAAGTCAGGTTTGCTTAGTAACTTTAAACAAATAATGAAATGAGTGTGGAAGCTACTTGACATATTTAACCTCACTTTCTGTTCATCAAAGTCCCTGGTATAAATTATTCTTTCAGTTTTGTCTCACAAACACTATTTTCTTATCTTGAGCTGTTTTTCAACAATACCAAGTATCACTTCAGAGAAAACCTGCCATTTCCACATCTGAAATACAAGATTGAACTACCTCCACTCAGAGTGTTTTTGATGGTAGTCAGTATGTCTAGTCTTCAAAATGCAAATTTTTGCAAAGATTTGGAGTTTCAAGTTTTTTTTAAACTTGATCGGAAGTCACTATATTATTATCATTTTTAAAAGCATGTCTCTCCTAATATAGTCAGGTTCTTGAGTTAAAAAAAATATTATATGTATAGCTTTGTTATCCTAAGACCATTAGTATGTACAATGGAATGCTTTGGAGTAGGAGGTTGGAGAACTGTCACCAAAATTCATTGTCAATCTAAGCAGTACTCAGCCAATGAGACGCAGGCAAGCACCTAAGTGTAAGTATCTCAATTATGGTTTTAATGTACAGACTGATATAGAATATAAAGTGCAGTGAAAGCTACATCCCACACTGAAACATGGCAAGCAGTCATTAAACAGAGGAGGAAAGAATTTTACTCACTGAAGGGCAGTATTGTCTACTAGCTAGTTATATATAGGCAGCAACCCCTTGGCTGACAAAGCAATATATGCATATCGAAGGAGGGGAAACAATTTTGGTTTTCGTTAAGAAGAGTGGCCTGATTATCTCCTGCATAAACATGGATTAACATGAGTTTAGGAGCAAAAGGTCTGTCTGGATGTCCTTGAAGGACTGAAGGGGAGGAGAGCTAACACTCCACCAAAGGGCGGGAAGGGGAGCAAGCGGAGATGTAAGCATCCCTGAAGATGCACTGTGAAAGTGTTTCCCTGTTGGAAGCTAAAAGAAGCCGTAATGACCATGGTTTCAGGTGGAGGCTACTGGGCAGAGGCAATCTGAGACAGGGAGGGAAAGACCCAAGCCCCAAATGATAACTTCTCAAAATGGACATAGTACTACATGAATAAGGGAGAAAGACTTTTCTTACATACATTACATAACCTTGCTTTATTCATTCAAAACCAAAGTGGGAAAATTGTTGTATTTAGCTGACATTTAGACTTCATATTTATCTGTACTATGAGAGACCGTAATCTGGAATTGCTCTTCCAACCTCTGACTCTGCCTTTACCTCTGTACTTCTCTGGAAGTGTAGACTTTCATGTAGGTATCTGATGCTCAGAGACAAAAAGAAAAAGCTTTTTCTTTAACACTTTTATGTTCTGCAATCATTTCTAAAAACAAAGGAATCATTATTTAAGTTACTATTTTGTCTCCAAGTATATATTTTTTATTATTTTTTTAATTATTGTTATCATAACATTGTTTGTAAGATCCTGCCAAGATTATACTTGCCTGTCATAACAGCAGAATCAAACAACACAGTAAGGGCCATTGCGCTGAAGAAAAACTAGCCTAGGTGGACAAGCCAAATTAAGAGACAAATGGATGCAGAGATAGATAGATGAAATTGCTTGCTTAAATCCTCAAAGCTTGTGTGTGACAGTGGCTGTAGAAAACCTGGATCTTAGTGAAACAAAACTGTCAGATCTGACAGTCCATCAAGCTTTGAAAAAGTTTGGTCACAGGTCTGAAATCCACAGCTAATCTCACCCAAACTTCACAAATCAAAGCCCTACACAAAAGCTATCTGGGAAAAAATTAAAATAATAAAACAACCAGTGTTCATCTGTTTTATTTGTTTTATCAGACTGCTTCTCCATTCCTCACCAGTTCCTTTCAGCCTAGGGATATCTGTCCCTAGGTCTTGAAAAACTGTAATATTCTGTACAGAAATAAGCTTACAGACAGAATCATCTGTGAGTCAGGTGACTCCCCATAAGCAGACTGTCCCTGAGGAACATGGCCAGTGGTGAAGAGAAAGCACCAGGTGTTACATAGTCCTGAAGTGTTGGTTGATGCCTCAAATCAGGAGGAAGGCACCGGGGCACACTCTGGCTAAAGGGGAATAAGAAAATGGAGCGAATCTGTGTGGGCAAGGAACATGAGTCACTCTTCATAAATATAGAAAAATTAGCCAAAGCAATTACTAGATTTCCCGTATATGGTCTGAAACTACATCGGTTTAAGCATCCAATTCTGAGGTAGAAATCCCTATGCCGTGTTGACCATTCGGTGCATATGGCTGTGTACTTTGACTGAACAAAGCAGACAATGAAATCAAACAAGGTTTCAAAAATTTTTGAGTGCTGTGCAATTGGGATAGAGCAAAGATGCTTTTCACCAAAAAGCAGTCAAAAACCAGCATCTTTGTCTTAGTATGTGGCTTGCACATCTATGAAAATGGAGGAGTACAAGGCATGGAACTGCTACCAATAACAGAATAGCTTGCTCCATTCTTTACACTTTATGAGCTCGAAAATACAATATACTGCATTCCTGCATGCTTACGTGAAGAAGTCTAGTCTCCTAGTGAAGAGCAGTTATTGAGAAATGAGACAGAATTTCTTTCTTCAATTTCCAATAACGCTGTTAGAAAAGTGGGGGGAAAAGTAAAGAAATAAATGACAAGCTCTATTAAAGGTTTTTTTTTTTAAGAAGAAATTGAGCCCACATAAACTGTATACTCTCTACTGTCTGGCACATAACACTTGGTTTTAGTCTTCAAAGCAGATAAATAGGAAAAAATGTATTGTTAGCAAATAATAATTAGGTGGATATGCATGATCCTAATCTATTTTTTTTTCTTTCTATAGTGAACATACTACTGTTAGTGCGTCTGGTGTCATTCAACTGTGGCAGGTTAGCAAAGCTGTAACCAAACCTTCTGGACAAGGTCTGGGAAAAAATCAGCACTCTGACACTTTCACTTTAGGAAGCTTTTCCAGTACATTGTTTAGAAGCGTGTGATGGCTACACTGGGAGTCATGATCTGGTCTGGTAAATTAAGAGTTCCTCTTAGATGTGTGATAACCATTTCAGCCTTCTCCGCTCTCAGGCAACTAGCTAACAGTGAAATATTCGAAATCCAAAAAGTTACCTCATTAATCAAACTAAAATCAACATACCATATGCATATAATGGAGCGTGGAAGAGGCAGAGTTCAAGAATACTCACCCTGTCTCAATCATTTACACTTTTGTGCTGTTGCCTGTAACATAGCGTGACTGGTACACCAGCAAGCACGGACAAGCTTAAAGAACACTGCCTGTGCCAACAGAAGTGTCACTTACTGGCCAAATCTCTTCTTCCTCTGGAAATCACCTATGATTTAATATACCCCTTTCACTGCAGTAGGTTCTCTGCAACAGTAACAGAGATAATATTATTCCACTACATGCCACAGGTCCCACCTTTCTGTGAGAGCTCTGAAACTGTTGCTTGGCAGCGTGTGTGCCCATCTCTTCACTGGGGTGAAGAGATCTGGGGGTGAAGAGATCTGTACGTGAAGATCTCCAGCAATGCAAATAGTTTCTTGGTCTTGTTTACAACCATATCATTTTCCTCTTGGTGGGGAAGAAGCTGAAACAATACATTGTTTTTAACAGCAATGTCATAGCCCAATGTCGTGAGGCACCACCAGCTAGAAGAATGGCATGAGACGTCAAGTTGCACTTGCTGAATGGAGGGTGGGTATGTATTTTCTGAGGCTCTTGGTCCAGCTTAGAAACAGAAAATAGGTCACTATGAAACTCAGTTCTTCCCATCTGAAATGTATGCACAACGATTTAGACTTCTGGTTTATTCCTGTCCATTTTCTATACTACGGACCTTGTTTGCTTGTGATACTCTGAAATGTTGAAGGGGAAGGATGGAGAGAAAACACTGTCTGTAATAATGGACAGCAGGTAAAGAAACGACCCTGAGTGATACACCACAGCACAAAATGTTCTGCCGCTCTTGCCTCAAACAAGAAAAGCAAAATCCCTTCCAAATGCAAGGAATTGAATGATACTAAGCTGAACACCATCCAGGCCCATGGGCTGTCCTTTCCTCAGATAAAAGAGTATTAGTCAGCAAAGGATATTTAAATCTTCCTCTAATGTTTTTTCATTAACCAAACATACTCCTGGTTCTCGTTAATTACATGCATGCCAAAATACTTGCTAGTAGTTGCAGTCACTCAGAGAGGAGCAGTATGAGAAGAGAATATTAATAACTGTGGCATAAGCAGCTCTTGCTAAAGTACATTTAAATTAATGGATCTAAGATATTATTTCTTTTCTGATGAGAATCATTAAACACGAGACTGAATTTTAGCAACATCCAAAAAGGCATAACAGACTGTTAGTGGTTTCAAAGCCTGAGCAGCAGTTTGAGCATTTGCTCTCTAAGGTGAATCAAAAATGTATGGGGGAAAAAGTCTTAAAAAACTGTTGAGCTAAACATTTTGAAAACAAGTTAAAACTACAGGTGAAACTGATAAAAAATTCTTGCCTTGGGATTACCAATTAAAATACATTTAAAATGAATCTAGAGAAAATGAAGCAAGTGAATGTGTGGAAGAGTATAATGCCTTTTGCCTGGAAGAACTTACAATCTAAATAGATAATAGAAAGGCAAGAAATGGATGATACAAGCAAGCAAACAAAATCAAGTGAAAGGCAATTGTATTTACCTTATTCTGTGGACTCCAGTCATTCATTATTCAGCCAGAAAGTTAAATCCTGAGCATTAAAACAGTATTTAATAATAGTGGAAACATGGAAATAGAAAGCTTTTGGGAGAGGGAACAAAGTCTGTGGCACTAAACAAAATTTGAATGAAAGAATTTCTTAATGCAACAAAGTTTCTAGCTAGCTTCTAATACTTTGTTGTTCCTTTTAGCTGGCAGCTGTAATTTTACCCCCCCAAAATGACAGAATGTATAATAAATACCAAAAAATAAACTTAGCACTTAAGAATATGCTGGATCAGCTACCATCACCTCTATTTTACTCTATTTTCTGTTACCCACCTCCAAATATTACAGTGGAAGATGCAAACATTTTTACAATACAATGCAAATAGTATTGTAAAATTTAAAAATAGGCGGGATAGCCCATCTTGATGAAGGTCTTGTTGCAACACTGATAATTACCTGACATAGTAATTTAGGTGCACCAGGCTCCTGGTGCTAAAAACTACACCAGTAGTTTTTAACAGCCACATAACTTTTTGTGTCCTTGCTGCCTCCTTTTCTGAATCAAAAATTCAAACGCAATCTTCAATACACACAATATTTATCATCTGGGAGAAAGTTTCACAGTTAAAAAAAATAGCATCTTCATGCATGTAAGATTTTAAGGTTTTGAAAATTAGTAATTAAAAAAAAGCAGCTTTTGTCCAGCTACAGAGCCAAGAGGTACAAAATTACCTATCCTATTTACTTACCAAGATCTAGAGGGCCACAGAAGATGACAATGAGTCTTTCCTGAACAGAAACAGTCACTATAAATTGAATACTTCCATTTTCCAGTATATTGGCAACACTATTTCAAGAGTACAGGGAATAATTCTGTCTGGGTTTCACCTTCAAATTTTGCACTGAGATAACAAGAGCCAGGCCAATGATACACAGTGATGAACAAATAAAAGTTGTTTTTCTCAGGAGGATTATAAGCTATTAATGTTGATGCTTAACAATGGAAAATCCTATTCAAATTTGTGAGTATGAACAGTCTTCTAATGGAACAAATTCTGACTAGAAGAATTGTCATACGAGATAGTGCAGCTAGAGCACGGTGCAAAATCAGATCCAGAGATCCTGGCTGTCATTTTCTAGTGCACTAATTAATACATTGATCTTTCCTTCTGAACCTCTAATGAGGCCCAGCTTCCTCCACCCACACAGAGGGAGAATCTTTAATATGACTTAATCGCTAACAGAAGTGTGAGTCAGAACATTCATTATCCTTAATGTCAGTCATTTCCCCAGAGCAGGAAACTAAGAAAACCATAGCAAAAAGGAGGACCCTCTGGACAGAAGAGCCTGGACACATAGTGGTCTTTTCTCCAACAGCTGATTTAGGCATGCCTTATGAAGAATTATTTTGCTACAATACTCTTTAGCAATTGTTTTGTGTCAGAGATACACCTTAGGGAGGCTGTAAGTTTTCTCCTCGGCATCTGTGTTCCATTAGCAAATGTAACTCCAAAGGGTTCAGGCAATTCCTGTGAAAGGTTGAGAAAAAACAGTTTGAGCCGAGCGGAAGAGAAACACAAGTGGAAACCTCACGAGTCCCTGTGGTCTGTCAAGGAAGTACATTTGTTTTGTGAATCTTCTGTTTCAAGATTCAAAGTGATGGGCAATATTCTTCTACTACATCAGTACTGCAATTTTAAATGTCTGCAATGGCAAATGACATAAAAAGGATTAGTTTGCAATGCTATTAAGCACTGCTGTCATAATAGGTCTTTGAGTTCTCCTGCAACTCTCTGCTCTGCCCTAAAATCACCACCTCTCTGCCATCTAGTGACAGCGTGCCTTTCCTGGACCTGGTCTTCCATCCAGCACCCACTGAACCCTTTCTCCAAAGGTTTAAACAGTTCTATGATATTTGGTGGTGTATGAAGACAAATGAAACCTCAGTTCTGCAAAGCATTAACATACTATTAACACACTTAATACCCTGAAATGTGCACCTGAACTTAACACTGGTGATGGTACTGCCCTTCCTGAGTAAAAGAAAGAAAACTAGCAGCCTATACAGATATTATTAAACTCTGTTCCTCCTAAATTTTCCACCTTGCACTGATGCTCCTGCACTGTCATTGACTTGCCATTGCAGGGTCAGGAAAACTGATATCGTTGTGGCAACTTGTCAGTGTCACGCAGATGGCATAGACTGAGATATAAACTGTGTAAAACATGGAAACCTACTGTGCGTTGCTAATACATTAGACTTACAGGACAGGTTAATTACATATCAGATAATGATATTTGGCAGATATGGCATAAATTTGCCCAAAGCTAGGTAATTATTTATTAGCTTTAAACAATTTCAAGTAATCAAATATTTATGTACTTGTACGCCCTTTTCCTTTGTCTTTGCATTGAATGGGTCTACTTAATTTATAGCAACTACCACAACATAGAAATAAGAGGAACTTTGCCTACAAATTGATGACAAACGTTCATGTTGTTGTCAGGTTGTCTGTCACAAGCTTTTTAGTTTTGATCTATGTGAAGCTTACAATAATTATTGCTGTCACGTCTGAATGGCAAAGTATAGTATTAAAATTTAGAGTAGGAAATGACTTGAAAACTTAACAAGGATGAATAAAGGAGACATTACTAAATTTTTAGGATCTGAGTAATTTTACAAAATTGTTTCACAATTTTTCAGAATTCAGCTAATTCAATCCTGAAAGCAATACTCACAGTTGTTTCTGAACTTGAACAGAAAAAAATCAGGATCTTGTTACTACAAATAAGAGTTTATTTTATATACATTTTTGCATGTCTATTACTAGCAATTCATACTGCATTTGATTTACAGTTTCTTCCATTTTATTGCATATATGCAATTAACTGGCCAGGAAAAATGCACTGTTTTAGTACAGAATTTGACAAAAAATATTAGCAATTTAAGAACGAAAAGCATCCTTCTAAATGTTAGTACAGTAAACATTTTTTGACAGCTTTTTTTATTTTATTTATTTGCTTTTGTATCTTATTTGTTAAGTTTTGGGACTTTTGAGTACATTTTATATAGTGAAAACTGGAGTTCTGGTGTTGCAAATCACTCATTGCAGGTTCATTATATTTTTATTACAATATCTAAATATAAAAGAGATTTGGAAACAGCTACTCTCATCCATATTTTCAGCAGTAACTATGTTGAAATGCAGGTGACAGCACAGGATGGAGAATAAGAAAAGACCAAGTTTGAAGAAACGTTAGCAGGAAGAAGGAAAAGAGAAAAAAAAAGTGGAAAAGTGCTATAACACTGCAAAGTTATTAAACTTTCCTGTAACATTTATCAACCTCCCTCTACCTTTTACATCTTCCTTTACGAACATTATTAGGTGACATGAAATATGTCATTATTTGATGACCGCTGAGTAAGGAAAAGTGAACTCAATCTTGGTTGTTGTTCACCATGTTACAAGAGCTTCAGTATTCCTTGAATACATCCTACTTACAAAACCAACTGACCAAAGACAGGGAGGGTATTAAGTCAAGGTTTCTAAAGTTGAGAAATGCAAGGATGAGGGCCAGCACTATCTAAGTGCTTAACTGAATGATATTCTTCAGTGAGACCCCTGCCTCATTCAACACACAGGTGGGTAGCATTCTGTGGATAGTTAGCTACTCAGTATTTTGGCTATTTTTTCCCCACAGTGTGCAGACAATGCATTATTATGCCTTATTTATCATATTTACCCTTAGCTGCAGAAATGCTGTTCTAGAGACAGAATTTTTTATCTTCTCAACATTTTTTATGCTGCTTGTGAATGTAGCACTAGGGTGTTTTACAACCCTCACTTGATACATGAAGAGAAGCATACAGCCAGAAATTAAAGACAGAAGTTTCTATTCATTTAGATACCCAATCTGAAATGCCTACAACTTGGTTTCAAAGTATCTATGATTCTATCTAATAAATACTGAAGTGTCACATTCTGAATGTAGAAAGTACAGATCTCCTTGGCTTATCTTGTAGTTGTAGAGCAGAGGCATAAGAGAATTTAATATAGCCCATAACATTTAATGGTCTCACTTAGTGAAACTACACTTCAATAAACAAATATAGCGTGATTATATGAACTATCATACTGTGTAACTAGCACACTGCAAGCCCACAAGAAAAGCGGTCAAGATTGGTACGATCTCCTGCCCAAACTGCAAGAATGACAGTGGCAGCTACAAGAGCCTCTCATGGCCACAGGTGCCAGTTTCCTGAAAAAACTCCGAGGTCGCTACTGCTTCTTGTCACCCCACCCTACACTAACGTATGATTCTGCCTGCAGTGTGCTATACTTCAGGGCAGGTATGATTGGAGATTACACTCATAGAGTTTTTCCTGTCTTTATTTGTCAACATTCAGAAGAAAGCTCCGTGTTCTCCTTACTTCAGCCTCAGACAGCACTACTGGTCTAGCTCAAGCCCTCTGAAAAAAGTATAACTTGTTTCAAAATCAAGGGGTGGAAAGCTGTAGCCTCAATGTCTTGCATTTCTGAAAGTGAGAAAGAATTATAATAGAGCTCGTAGATAGACCTGAAAGGACAAGTTGCAGGCCTTTTCCATTTGCATTTTGGTATTGCAATGGTGTTATAAATTTGCACATGTGCCACCACAGCACAAAAGCATATGGATGTAGAATTGTTCTTCTCATTCTTTTAATGGAGACTTTCTAAGCTTGAGGATAATGAACATATGATCTATTTTTATACTTGGTTTTACTGCATTAAGATTGAAGCAGCTCTGTTGTACAGCATTTACATTTAAGCGAACAGTGCTTTTGCAAGACAGTCCCTTAAAAGATGTTTCTGCCCTCACAGCAATTTATTCTTGGGATTTGGCATTTACATAGATCTGAGATTGTGTCAGAAGGAGCTGTCAACAAGACAAGGAGTAAGGTAACCAGAGAGATTCCAGTATCAGCTGCAGGAATCTCATCCACCCAGGGGTTTTGCTAGTGAAGATGCAAAAATTTGGGTTGTCTGTTAGTGTGCATGGTGTGGTCATTGCAGTGCAGCACCACAGGCTGGGCCAGGGCTACCTCTTACCCTGAACCCTGTGTTAAATTTAGATTAAAGCTCGCTGTCCCAATGTGGAATGAAGAGTAAGTACTGTAAGTACATAGCCTGTATGTTGATAGGGTCTCAGATTTTCTAAATCTGAAGTGCAGTTTACCTTAATGTTTCATTATGAAAGAAAAGTCTCCTTATTCCACAAGACTGTTTATACTGCTGAAATAGGAGGCAAGACTGTAACTGCAATCACACACATCAGGAATAGTGTCTACAAAGTGGCTTTATGACAGTTACAGCTTGAACTATATTATTGAATGATGCAGTGAGTCCATGGCACAAAATTCACAACTTTTTTGGGACCTTAGATATAACGCCGTACAAAGCCAGACAAATAAAATTCACTTGATCAGACAAATGAAGCAGCAGAGGCCTTTTTGCTCACAGGATGAATTTTTGCTTGTGTCAAAAATCACAACTATCTAACATACGGGTCAAACTGTGTTACCTCAGAGTAGTATATTCACATTTTGTAACAAGTACTGTACTATTTCATGCTTATCATCTGCACCTGGCAGCCTCTGAATTTAGATGAAACACTTAAATTATGAGTTTGAATATACAGAATAGGATTTGTAGATTGAATCTAATCAAACATCCAGGCCTGGTTTATTCTATAATTACATCTCAAACAGACCAACGTTTTCTTCCAGTAATCTTTTTATGTTACTAGCATAGGAGATAAGTTTCATTTAAATCGGCAGAACTAAAGCATGTTTAGAAGACTTCTTCACTGTTACATTGAATCTGTTTCTCATGTTGTCAAGTTTTAGCGGTTATATCTGATTAGAAAGTCATATCCTCACTGATAAATACCTTTAAAAAGCTAATCGAAAAAATGAAGAAAATAGTTTGGCTTCCCATATTTATTACTCATCTTATCATTGAGTGTAGAAAGAGTTCTTTCACTTCTAAAATATATGACACAAATCTTTGAAATTCTGTTTGCTTTTAGCTGAGGAAAATGCTCCCTTCCCTGGAACTTTGCAAATCAGTGACATGGTCATCATCCATTTTGCTTATAAAGGAATGTTTAGAGAATTTACTGACAACCCTTTTAGGGGTACTGAAAGTATTGGAAAGTGCATTTCTTTATATTACAGAGGATGGTTGCAGTTGTGCTACCAAACTTCGGAGTATTTGAACTGCTTACAGAGAACTGGAACTATGTACTATGAAAGTGGCTTTGAGTATGCACCTTCACTCAGCAGCTTTATGCTACTCCAGTTTTCCTCTGATGTGCTGAATGTGTTCAACCTGCATATTTTTTAAAGTTTTGTTGATGAATTTTCAAATTCCAGTCCAATTAATTTTTTGCCTTGCCTTCACAGAATTTCACATCTAACTGTACATCTGTCTCACTACGCATTGACTTAAGGACTAATTTTCAAGACTAAAATTGAAAAGGAGTATTATAATTGGTTTTAACTTCTGCATAAGATTCAGCCCATAGCTTTAGTTCTGCCACTTAAACCAGTTATAACCCCTCTATATATGTTTCTAGAAGCCTGACTTCAATGAATAAAGATTTAATAAAATGAGAAAGTTTCTTCTTAGTTTCAATTAAACCAACCTTTAATTAACAAATATCATAATGGTTAAACCAAGTTAAATAATTAAGCTAAAAATAACACCTATTCTAATTTAAATTTCTGAAAGTAATGTAAGTAGCACAAAGTCAGACTGAACAGCCGTTATTGCATGGAATGGTCTTAAGTCTCCACGGTTTTCTTCACTGTTTTTGAGTCTTTGGACAACTTTAGATTGGCCAAGGTATGTTTTTAGAGCACTAGATATGCTCAGTTTGGATTGCAGAGAATTTCCTTCTCTACAGGTTTTCCTGGTATCTTCATTGCCTGGTAGCCATACAGATTTTTTTACAGCTTTGTTAAATAATCCTTCTGACAGTGGTAATATTTATTTCCCAATCCACAATACTGTCTGAAATAAACCTGTGACAACAAATCAACAATCTTTTATGTTTCCAAAATTAGCTGTCACGTATGGTGCATCAAGGGAAAGTCAGTTTTACTATTTTGACCAAAAGGTCAGAAGCCACAGAGTGATTTGGTTCAAGGAGAATGGGCGAAGGTAAGGACAAACACAAGACTCAGCTGACTCTATGCCACTGAACTCCAGCCATGTGAACATTCCCAGAGCAAAGTTAAAACCCTGCCTGGTAAGTTTACATATGCCTTTGCTGCACTCAGAAGACAATGCCTGTGTACTGAGAGATGGGACTCTGAACTAGCGCTGTAAGGCTGAAATAGTAATTGGAGATATTGGCAAAAAAGGAAGATTTGGTCTTCTACATGCAACAACCTTTATTTAAAAGTTGTGAATTAACATATTCTGGAAAGTGACAGAACTTCTTTCACCTATATCATAAACCTGCTCTATATAGTTTCTCCAGACTGAAACAGCCTGGTGATTCAGCAGCCTCATGCACGGCATGCAATGCTTTAACGCTTCTTGTTCTGGGATTAGATAGAAACCTGTGAAAGTCTGGACTAATGTGAAGCAGCGCAATCTCCGTGAATCTTTCTGTTTGCTGACTGACACAGCACCTTTATGAGTCAGGAACTGTTCGTCTCACTGCATCATGTCTGAAATTACATGTCACTTCTGATTAAAGTAGGCAAGAAAGAGGGACTATCAAAAAACACAAACATAAGTCGTGTCAGATAACACTATGTAATAGAAAGGATGAGAACTTTAAATTATCTATTGTGAATATCTATGCAAACTTTCTCTCACCAGTGAGTAGTACTTATCCAAGTTGTTCTTCCTTATTATAGAATTACCCGTTCTTGCAGCTGGCTGAAGTAACTGGTGGACATTCCAAGCCATGTGTGAAAATACAAGCCTGTACTGATAAAAGGCCAGCAGACTGCCCCAGTGCACTTGCAGTTGCTTTCTAATTATTAAAATATTGCAAGTCCAAATATTCTAAAAAGAACATATTGTGCCAGTCTAGCACCTTAAACCATGAAACTGATTTAAAAATTGTTAAAACAGTGTAAGTGTGGATACCTTTTCACTACATTCTAGCTTTTGAGCCAGCTGCAGAGGGAACAATAACTCTGCAGAGGCTGTAGTCAGATGACATGAGCCGTTGATGATTTAAGAGAAAAATCCCACTAGTATCTGGAGGGTCACAGTGGAGGATTGAGACTTTAAAACTTTAGCAAGAACCGTGAATGACTTCTATTCCCTTTCCAGCGCACAATGGCACAAACCCTAGCTTACCGCTGCTGTTGTCATTGGAGTATTTCTCCGGCAGAGGAATTCAGTTTGGTGAAAAGAAACCTTTTTGTCCGTAGTGTTGCATTTTGAGGCATCAGTTTATAGCTGTCAGGAAAGTAATAAGATCAGAGAGAACTGAAGATTTGCGGATGTTTCTGGTGACATTATGCAGATACAAAGACTGTACTGTGTAATACTTACTTTTTAAAAAAACATACCACAGGCTCCAAGATATGCTTATCCTCTGTATGCAGTACATTGCTCAAAAGGCATGTAGTACAATAATTAAGTTCCAGAACCGAATGTGAGACTAATCAGTACCTCTACTTGCTAAAGAAAAGTTTAAATCTGACCCCCTTGCCAACCTAGATTTCATCTTCTCTGGTAGGAATGCTAATGCTTTTTACCTGATCTTATAAAATTTTGCAGTAGGCTCATGCATATGTGGGCAAGTAATGCAGGTTTGAGAGAACAACATTATTGAAAATAAGAGCAGTATGGGTCACTCATTAGCAAGATAATACTAACCAGATCAAATTATTTAATTGCTATGCTTTGGAACACAGAAAAAAAAAAAAAAAAAAAAAAAAAGACTGTTTCCTTGTAAAAGACTGCCTTGTGACTTTGTCCAACATGTCCTTCTTCCTCATCAACCCTAGTTGCCACATGCCTGCCTTCTGCAAGCTTGAGGATAGACAGCAAAATCCCCAGAGAAGGCTACTATGCAGGTGCTCAAATGCATGAGAACTCGATGAAATACTTAAGCATTAGAAAAAAAAAATATATATATATATACACACACACATATATGAAAACTCGTTACATCTTACCTTTGTAATTACACATTTACCTCCACTGTGTTATGTTGCCACTGCATGTCAACATTCATTAACACAGAATGACAGATTTGAGTGAGATTTATGAATTTCTGGTTAGAATGGAGCCCACTGCCCCCAGTGCAGGAGCTGCTTCCATCTCACAAGAAAATAAAAGAATGTACATTGGAAGGGGCATTTCCACTGGAGCCCATGGATTTGCCAGATGGACAGTCAGCCACAAAATGTTGGTATTAGTGCAAAAGTCAGGCTGAAGGAGTCGGAGGCTGGAGTTGTTGTGCTGTTCCCTGTGCTGGGTGTTTCATCCTGTAAAAAGCGGTTGCTCCATTGGACTCTAGAGTTGGAACTTGGTGCAATATTGTCAGGGCATGAAGATGCTTTGCAAATCAGGGATTTTTCCATTGATTTGGCTTTCTACAGGGTGTCCTGATTTTTATTTTGCATCTGGAATAGCCAGCCAGTTCTGGGCAAGAGAGCAGGAAGCAAGTCAGACTAGGAGAAGGAAAAACTGCTGGGTGAGGGGAAGGTTGCTGTCCTCTGAGCAGCTGATCCTGTGGGAAACACTGTCCTACCAGCCAAAGCAAATTGCGTTTGGCTTTTGGGTGAGATGTGCAGGCCCTACCCACCTGCCCCAGTAAAGAGCATGGTTCTTTATCTAGCAGGGATAAAGAAGGAGTTTAAGCAAGTGCAACATTGCTTTAGACAGAACATGCTAGTGAAGGACTTTTCCAGAAATGGCTCTGTGCAGCTGGAACAGAATGGCTGATTCCTGCCCCCTGGCCTGCTGCAATGGGAAAGTAGAGTGAGATCTGGTGAGACCTACATGGTCATGGGGACCTGCTCTCTGGGAAAGCTCCCCCACTGCGTGGATGTAGGTGCATGGAAAAAGCACAGCTCTACACCATTTACTTCTCATGTTTCTGCAAAACTGAAACATGGATGAACCATGTGCACCAAACATATCTGGTGCTTCAGGCTTTTTTCTGTGTGAGCCTGCTTGGTTAGGCTACTGTGAGCTTCTAATATAGCACTAAGCTTCCAGGGGTACCCAAAAGTTGAATTTCAGATTCTAAAAAGATCATACTTTGGATTTACAGTAGTCATACATCTTTTTACCAAACATGCTACCTGCTCCAAGGACTACATCTATGTAGTGTACAAACTGTAATATCTCAATTTTCCCTGAGAAATCACCCTCTTTGACTTGCTAAGCCAGTATTTCTGCATCAGTATTCTAGCTAGGACCACTGATCTTGGTTCAAGGATCTGGGCCGTCTCCTGATGGGTATTCTGTCATTGCAAACACCCCTTCCTCCTCAGCTTAAGAGTCCAGGGTGAGTGAGGTAACAGAATACTGCCTGAAGGCTGTGGCTTTATTGTGGTTTTATCTAAGTAATCGAATCAAGAAAAAAATGTTCCTTCTATTTCCCAACCTTACCAAGGTGGGTAAGTGTCCACTTGCATCTCTAACAGCAAAATCTGCTCAGGTAACTTATAAAATAATATGTGCAGCAAGGGTGTAAGGGCAGTTGATCATGATGTACAGCCACTCAGCCAGGACAGAATTTTCCAAAGCTTTTTCATTATTACCCTCTGGATACTCTGACCTAGCAGGATGTAGCAAGAGAATTAAACTGAGCAGACTGCCAAAATACCTGCTAATTAACTTGTTTAACTTCCTCCAGTATCAGTCTATGAGCAGGATACAGTTTCAAATAATTAGGCATATGAGACCTTTAAAATACCATTAACTGTTTCTTTTTCTAACTGCTCTTTGTTGGCTGAATGCTTTTTGAAGCTGTTGGATTTTTTTGTACTTTGCTAGGGCCAATGCAAGTGAAGAGGTGCTCTGTGGCTTCCTTTCTGTAGGCAGGAGGAACCTCATATTAATGTCACATTCCTAGCTCAGTTTAAAAGGAGGGATGCTGAGCTTTGCAGAGCAACAGCACAAAATAATTCTGCGTAGTACTAATGCAAACAAAGAGATTACATAGATTTCCTTCAACTCAGGGAAAGCAAGCTGATCTACATACAAGTGAAGACCAAAAAAAACCCCTTTTCATACAAAATTAGGAAAGGATCATGACCAACAATACTCCCACTTTTGCTACTCATTGAACAATTTGCCTATTTATGATACTGCTGATTCTGTTAAGAACTGTCTTCAAATTCCACAGAAAAAAATCACAGCAAATTTTAATGGTTTTTATAGATCATCAGACAGGTTGGACTTTTATCCTTGCTGGGGGAATTGTGTGATTCAAGACAATTGTACTATGGCTATACGGCTGAAGTAATTTCCCTTCCCAGAAAGAGAAAATTTCTCCAGCTCCAAGAGAAATTATTTCTCTTGAACGTAATTTTTGATAGAACTAAGGAATACCTGTTGAACAAAGTGGGGGACATCCACAACAAGAAAGGTGCAGACAGGTAATGCAAGAATACCAGAGATGCGTTCACCAAGCAAGGAGAGAAGCAAGCTAGTGTTAGTAGGTCTGTGGTGACACTCAGACCCGGTTCACTAATTCTCACTTTGAATACCAAAGAATCTGTTCTTTTCAACGAATGGCAAATTGCTTATAATGTCTGTATATCACCTTCAACGAAGAACTGCATGTTCTTCGACAGTGTAATTTTCTTCCTTACACGAAACACCAATTCCTTGCAACAGATTGTGGTACCATCAACTTTCTTATGCCCCAAATACCATTTTTCTCTTTAAGTGTTTATACTACTCTGCTACTTCAAGTTGGCATTCAAAGTCCAGATAAACCTGGACTACTACTCAGCTTTAAAAATCTAGAAATAGTATATTATTTTACAATTTACTTATCTACATTTATCTTTAATTTCTATCTTCTTTTATTCTAGCTTTTACAGTAATAGGCTTGTGGATCTTTTAGTACGCACAGAAGACCTCCCCCACTTAAGGAAACACTAAGTTCAGCAATGCATCCGTGTGATTTCTTTTCTTAAACTAGTTCATGGGAACATTTTCGGTCTTGAAGCAAAAACTCCAGTTTAGCTGTTGCATAGTGACTCCAGATAACGACACTGCATAAAGAGAGCCTGAAAAGTTAACCCAGGCTAACTCTGAACTTGAAAATGCGGCTTCTGATTCATAGTAAAATAAAATTTATACTTATTTTACTGTATGTATTGTATGTATTTTAAGTATAAGACGTATATCTATTCTAATTCACAACTCACCTCACGCAAGCAGAGCACAACCATACTAATAGCAATGCTTCACCCAGTCCTCTCTTCCCAGCTGTCCAGCTCTGGTGTGGCTGCTCCCGGTTTCAAGACCGCACCCTTCTCCAGGTGAATATAATTTAGGTTTCCTATTACTCCCCCACAACCCCCCACAGGGCTTTTCTTCTTTAGGTAAAGACAGCAAGAGGTTTTCTGAGTTTTAATGCTTTATTATATATAAAACACACCAATAGGTAAGGTATTATAATAATATATTCTCCAAGGCCACAGAGTTTCTACCTCATTGCTCAACCAGCGGGTAGAGCGCTGTGTTCCAGTTACTCTATTTAGTCAGGCTGAGCCCGAGGTTCTTTCTGATCTTTATTTAGTTATAATAAAGTGATATGAAAAGCATTGAACTCATGCTTTCTGTGGATTTTTTTTGAGGTTCAAGTTTTCAGGGATTCACTGTTGCGCTGGGTAACGCTCCAGCACTGATCTCCTCAGGCTAGTCAGACAGAAGAAAAGAGGTGGAGGTAGTCAGGAAGGCCACTTTCCAAAGCCCACCCCCACTTTACCTTTCCACAGCAATCCCATTGCACTGCTCAGGCATCCTCAGCTGTGCCCTCTATTCTGCACTGAACTGTCCCTTACAAAAATACCCATTTGTTGTCACTAAACTGCTGTCCTTCTTTCCTCCCATACTTCACCTCAAAGATAAACATCACAAAATAAATCACTCCTCGTACAATAAGACTCCATATCAACAAATTCCTACATGAAACTTCCATATTTCCCCTCAGAGGCCAATAAAACCTTTAGAGAAATGAAAACGTGCTAGGTTCACAACACCAAAACCACTCCAGTGGTGGTGAAAAGTTAACATGAATGTGTGGTGCAATTTTGTTGGCGTGTGTTACAGCAGAATTGGGTCTCAAAGTTTTTAAATGTATACCTTGTAGATGGTATTTTATTGAGTAAGTAGTGCTTTTTCCCTGATAACATAACTGTGCAGCAAGTATTTTTTGATGGGAAAAGCTAAAACTGTTATCTTCCAACTATTGTGCAGTGAAAATGAGAGTGTAAATTATTTGATATGTAGAAGCAGGGTAAAAACTAACACCTTGCCATGGAATTTTATACTCATCAGTCCCTACTTTTCTTTTGTAATGAAAATCATGGAATCATGGAATCACAGAACTGTCAGAGTTGAAAGGGACCTCTAGAGATCATCTAGTCCAACTCCCCTGCTAAAGCAGGATTACATAGAGCACATTACTCAGGACTGCATCCAGGTGGGTCCTGAAGAACTCCAGAGAAGGGGACTCCACAACCTCCCCGGGCAGCCTTTTCCAGTGCTCTGTCACCCTCACCGCAAAGAAGTTTTTCCTCATATTTGAATAGAACTTCCTATGTTCCAGCTTGTGCCCGTTGCCCCTCGTCCTGTCACTGGGAACCACCAAAAAGAGTCTGGCTCCAGAAATCTCATGTCTTCTACAATAGGAGGATGAAACTTGAGTCCTGGCTGCAAAGGTCCACGAGGAGTGAGACCAGGGAAGAAAGGGTGAGACTGAGCATTGACTAGGACAGCAGTGACACCTAAACTAGTGAATCACTGGTGGGAGTGAAAAAAACCAACCATGAGTCTAAGCACCTTAACTTACAAAGTTCCCAATTTGGAAGAGCTGTGTTAAAAAGCATGAAAGGAAAGAAGAGACTTGCATACTAAGGAGGAGAGGAAACAAGAGTCTCTGAAGCACCTTGGTGTGTCTTCCTGAGGGGCCACCATGTTTCCTACTGAAATCGCATCACGGTCCTTGCCAACACCTCAGCATTTCTCACTTAAACCGTGTCACTGCCCCCTCAGAGACATCTCGGTGCTTCCATGCAAACCCTGGTGCTGAGGTGCCCCAGTGTTTCCCACTCAAGCCCTGAACCCTGTCCTAGGGTCACCTCAGGGCTGTCCCTCTGCCCCTGTGGGCAGCCCGGGGCAGGCTCTTGCCCCCTGCAGTCATGGGGTCTTTCCCACCTTAGGCCCAACCCAGCTGAGCCAGCATGGGCCCCTGCAGGAGGAGGTAGTTCCCATCATGGGTCTGAAGAGCACCGGCCCCACAACTCACCCCCTCCCTACAAGCCAGCCCTAATGGGAATCCCTACAGTCCGTGACCCCGCTTGCAGAGCTCCAGACTCTCCATCCCCCATGGAGGCAGGGACTGTGCCTTCTTGCTGCCGCAAGCAGCCTGTCCATGAGCCATGGCAGGCCTCAAGTGCCAAGGTGCTGTGCCTTCTTCAGTGACAGCCCCAGGCACCCACCAAGCGCCACCGCCATGTTGCTGCTTCCTCATAAGTAAGGTGGCTTTATGTTGGGATCATGTCAATTAATCATAAATGCAGAGGACAGAACATTTATTTATTCTTATTTCTTTATTTATTTTGCATGGGAGCTGAAATAAGTGAATTCTACATGCCAGAAAAGGCCCTCATGCCAGGTACCCAATGTACTAGAAGAATGGGCCAGGATCAGCTCTTGTGCATAAGAAAATGTGAAATTTTTGTACATTTGATTTAGGTCTCTCCCTTTCCTTGCCTGTACCTGTTCCAAGTATGAAGTCACTAGGGTTCAGAGAGCTTTATAATGGCTAAAAATGTGGCCAACTCTCTGAACTGCTATAAGAATGGCATCATTCTGAGAGGGTGATCAGATTTATTTTTAATGTGAATAATCAGCATGCATTTCCTTCTTCTCAGAAGCAGCTGAACCATCTGGGCTGAGATTTCCCTCCCCCAAACCTCTATGCTTGAGACAGATGCTTGAGTGGAGTTTAGCTTAAATAATTGCTGTTTAGCAAAAGCATACACTATTGTGGAAAAAAGACGAACCAAGGCTCAATAATGTCTGGTAATTTTGGTAAAGGGTGCTGATAGTAGGCCAGCACGTAAGCACATTATCAATAGATGACTTTGTCTCTCTTTGTATGCCTTAATGGCTAAGAGGCAGACAGATGAGGGAGAGGATAGGACAAGCATCCTTGTGTAGAAAATCAATGGAGATCAGGCAAGTCCTGGTCTCTGGGTACATATTTTTACCATCTCCCTAAGAGAGACATAATGGTGGGCAACACTTCACTTTGTGTTGAAGTGTTTCATTCTCTCCTCCTCAAGGTTAGTTACATTTTTTCCATTATTCTGCAGTCTGCTACCAAGGCTACATTGCTGAATTGCAGTCTCCCATTGACAAAAGGACTAAATCACCCATTAATGGCTCTAAGGGTAATGACCACCGCCCACTAAAAAAAATACATGTACTAACACTAACGGTGTGCAAAGCCACTGGCTCTGTCACCTTTTCTCTGAGTTTCTGCCATTTTCATTGCTCCTTGTAGTTGCATTGCATGTGCATTCGCTGATCTGTACTACTGTAGTGTTGAAACTGGACCATTTCCCTAATATTTGCCTTGTTTTCTTCATGCTATCTCTGCCAACAGAATGGTCTTACGTACCACAAATGATGGCAATGAAAGGATGTGTGCAATTACTAAGCATACTATAGGAGGGAAATGGATATAGGCACCAGCCCTTGACTTAGCTCTCTTGTTACGTTCCTAGGTGTAACTAGTTTACACAGAAAATTAAAACAGTTTTTCAGTGAAGCTATGAAAAAATATTCCTATTAACCACTCTAGTAGAAGAAAAGAATGATGTTTCTCTAGAGGCTAGTGAGCATGAAGTATCATCAGTGTCAACTCTAACACATTTTGACTGGTGAAGGTGTCAGCAGAAAACTTAATAGTAGATTTGTGCACAAGCAAATCTGTGCATGTGTAACACAACTGATATTTCAGTTGAGCAGCATAGCACAAACAAGAACAGTGTACGTTATTCTTAACATTAGCATGATAATAAGAAGACAATAAGAAGATAATAACGGCTTAGATGTTACACTTTGAAAAAAAGAGAAAATAGCTATTACCTTGAAAAGGCCTTGAAAATTTCTGCTACATGCCCTTTTTTGCACTAAGACTGATTTGCCACAAGCTCATCTTTGAAGGCTTGGGGATTAGCAGAAAATTCCCTAGTGAAGGGTGCTGCACAGGTGCACAAATGTGTGAAAATGCTATGATGCAGTTAAGCACTAGTAAATAATAATAATAATATGGAAAATAAATGTTGGTATATGCTGTAATTTTTGACATCTTGCATTTATTATGGCCTGTTTCCTCCTTGTTACACCTTGTGTTGTGCTTCATGCAGGTTACTATTAAGACAGAATAACAAAGAAATGTTTTAGTGAGATTTATGAAGTTCTGCTGTGTTGGACCCCACTTTTCCCATGGCAAGAGCTACCCCTGTTCTCTTTGTCTGGCTCAGCATCATCCTCCTCTACATCAGTTCTCTTTAGCAACAGTAGCCCATTTGGACACACTAACAAAAAAGAATTCTGGGGCTGCACTGAGACTGACCCATGATAGATTAACATGCTATAGCTCCTTCCTGGCCTGAGCATGCCATTACTATTGCTGTAAAGAAAGTCTCACCAAAATATGGGGCTAGTGTATGTTTGCACATATCCACACATAAACACTCACACTGACACAGCACAGGGTTAGCATATGACTCAAAAATAATTGTGAGTCCACTCATTTAGATATAAACTTCACACTTTGATGTTTGTTCTTCTTGACACTTCTGTGTCCTCTTTAAATAACAAAGGAACCTGGGGACGTTTGCAGGTTAGAAAACACTGAAATATCAGGAACTTTTCTGCTGACTGATACTAATACCATCCTTCCCATGTTCATGGGCTATCTAATTTCTCAGGCAGAAGAAATAGTGCATTTGTACTACACATGGGATTTATTAGAGAAACTGTGCAGAGACTGTGGCAGCAGTAGGCGTAATAATGGGAAGTTCATGTTTTACCAGTTCTTTTATTCTCCATTATTGGAGGAGACATACTAAGAGCTACTCTGCTTATATCACCCTGTGAATGAGAATAATTTTGTAGCCGGCAGGAAGAATTTGCCTTTTCACTAGGAGCAGGCCAAAAGTTCTTAGATAAAAGAGTTCTGCAGAAGAAAATGCTGTTGTACTATGTGGGCCTTATCGGGGTAGTTAGCTATGGCTGCAGAGTACCCAGGAATATTCAGTGCATGAGCTTTCAGCACAGCCAGGTGAGATTTGCTTTCATTAGATAAAATTATATCTTTCCTGGGAGTAAAATAGATATACGAAGCAGGTTCTGCAAAGAAATGGTCTTGCAAACATTCTAGGAAAATCACTGGAAAATATTTTTGATGGAAAAGAAATTAGTCATCAACATTTTTCTTTATCTCTGGTAAATGCAAGTGACTATTCTGCAGAGTAAACCTGCATGCATATTTCTTAGGTGCTGAATGCTTCCTCCACCTGTTTGATGTTTCCCCTGTCATGTGATATAGACCTGGGGCTTGATCCACGCTCTGTGATATCCATGAAGCTAGACAAGAGCCTTACAAGCCTCACTCACAACTGGTGTAGGTTATTTTAAATAATGTAAAAATAATCTTCATCATAGCTTGAAGAATTTTTGTAAGGCATCAAATACTTGATAACTTGAATAGAATTATGTGGGCTATATTCCCGATACTTTAAATAGAGCTTTCCCTCCAAAGAAATACTTAGTGTTTTATCTTCTAGTACAAGCAGTAGAGTCACATTAAATAGAGAACATGTTGTTCTTCTCCGAGATTATATACTCTGAAAATAGATGTTAGCTTTTGTGCTTGGAGAATGTGTGATTTACGTGAAACAAAGCTCAGTATGCTGTGGGAAAAGCTTGGCGCCTTTGCTTAGAAACAGGCTGAATTGCAATAGCAATCTTTACTTGGCCTTGCACCATGGTGCCAACATGCTAAACAAATAGAAACACTGCATAGCAAAAGATGCATAAGAAGAATAAAATAAACGCTTTGGCATTATAAATGATAGCACTTACCATGCACTTGACAAATAAAAGAATCATAGAATCATAGAATACCAGGTTGGAGGGGACCTCAAGGATCAACTGGTTGAACCTTTCTTGGCAAAAAACATAGTTTAGACAAGATGGCCAGTACCCTGTCCAGCTGAATCTTAAAAGTGTCCAATGATAGAGAATCCACCACTTCCCTGGGGACATTATTCCAGTGGCTGATTGTTCTCACTGTGAAAAATTGTTTTCTTTTGTCCAGTGCCCTGGGGTAACTTGTACCCATTACCCCTTGTCTTTCCCATGTAGCTCCTTGTGAAAAGGGAGTCTCCATGTTCTTTTTAGCCACTCTTTAAATACTGGAACATGATGATAAGGTCTCCCCTAAGCCTTCTTTTCTCAAGGCTGAACAAACCCGGTTCTCTCAGACTTTCTTCTTATGGTAGGCTTCCCAGTCCTCTGATCATCTTGGTGGCCCTTCTCTGGACCTTCTCCAGCCTGTTCACATCTTTTTCGTATAGCAGGGAATAAAACTGAACACAGTATTCCAAGTGTCGCCTGACAAGCACTGACTAGAGTGGGATAATGACTTTATCTCTGCTGGTGATTCCCAGCATCCTGTTGGCTTGCTTTGCCACAGCAGCACACTGTTAACACATATTGAGCTTGTTGTTTACCAGGACCCCCAGATCCCTTTCCACAGATCTGCTCTCCAGCCAGGTAGATCCCAGTCTGTGCTGCACTCCTGCATCATGTTTTCCCAGGTGCAAGACCTTATGCTTGTACTTGTTGAACTTCATAAGGTTCTTGTTCGGCCACTCTTCCAGACCATCCAGGTCTTGCTGCAGGATGGCTCTCCCTTCCAAAGTGTCCACTTCCCAACTTAATTTGGTATTCTCAGCAAACTTCATCAGGGTACAGCTGATCCCATCATCCAGATCACTTATGAAGATATTAAACAGCGTTGGACCCGATATTGATCCCTGGGCAACCCCACTTGTGACAGGCTGCCAGTTTGAAAAGAAGCTTTTTACCACCACCCTCTGGCACCCACCACACAGACTACTTGCCTAGACCATAATGCATCAGCTTCTCTAGTAGGAGGCAGTGGGGAAATTCTTTTGAAAGCCCTGGAGAAACCCAGGTAGACAATGTCCACCGCTCACCCCACATCAACCAAGCAGGTTACTTTGTTGTAGAAGGCGATCGGGTTTGTTTCGCAAACAATTGCAAAATTTGCCCTTGGTGAGTCCATGCTGGCTTTTCCCAGTGATGTGCTTCATGACTGAGCACATGAGAGGTAACAGCCTCGCCGTCAGCAGACTTGCAGGGCCCATTCTTCCTAAAAAGAAAAATTATTCTTCCTAAAGAAAAGACAGTCCACATTTGTGTATGAACACAAAAGGCATTCATGGGCTGCCAGTTTGTGTGAAAATAATTATTTCTGTTAGAACATTTTTAAATATCATGTCAGTGGGAAGAATATTTTCCATTTTATTATCTTTTGTAACATTTATTTTAAGTGTCATGCATCATATATTAATTGATTTCCTTATAACATCTCTGAAGCTAACGGCAGAATCTTTCTTTTACTGTAATTCCCATCAGGACTTCAGAAGAAATGTTTTAATTATAGGCACTTTAAATGAGTGTCTAGTCTTCTAATGTACTTGAGAGTTTGAACAAACCCTCTGTGTCCAAAATGTAATCCTTAATAAACAAAGGGAAAAAAAAGACAAAGATTTAAAGTTTTGTGGGGACCTTGTAAGTTGTTGCAGGTATTTGAAATAATAAACAAGACTAAATTACGAGCTGTAAGACATGAGATTACTTCAATTTTGAACAAGAACTGTGGTCTTCCTTATAAAACCAGTTCCTCTACAAAAGTTGATTTCTTTCCTTGAACATCTGTAGAAGACCGTATCATCCCTGCATGCTTTATATCTCTAGCACTTTTAAATTCAGTGCTGCAATTAACCTAGGTTTTTAATTGCATATTGTAAAGGTTTTTCAAAATAATTTTTTATCATTCAAAAATTACAGCTGTTGAAGACAAGACAGCCAGTGCTATCAGAGAAACAGCTGCTATGTGCACTGTGTTAAATAGTAAATGCTAGGACTTTTTTTTTTTTGAGCTGATTTGATCTGTAGTAGATGGAACATACCAACAGAAACAATGAAAAATGTATCAGGGTTATGATTTAGGGATTACTTCACAGCCTTGAAGTAGAGAAGGGAAAAAAGTATTCAGTATCAGGTAAATTTGCACGAAGCAGCAACAAAAGTGAAATTCTGTCTTGGAGCCTGTGGAGAAGTTTTGATGCAACAGTGAATGGATTTCAGCAAAACTTCTAGTGTTCCTTGTACCAGTGAAGCTACCAAAAAGGTTGACCTAATTTCAGCGCATTAAGGACTGAAGGCAGAGTGCTGGTCTTGACACTCATGCCTCCCCACGGGCAGCCTTTAGCAAACCATGAAAATATGGACCGTATCAAAGGTCCTGTCATCCTCATGATAAGGAAGAGTCGTAGTGCAGGAGGTTGCACAAGATGTTTTTTCCATGAACACTTTTAAGAAGCACTGTACAGCACAGTCCACCCAGCACACTCTCACTGGGAAACTGCATGCTCTCAAAGTAGAGAATGGCATTACCCTTATATATTTTGCATTCTTTTTATGGACATATACAGAAAGCTTTTATCTAGAAACTGGTTTATTCTCTATTAAATTCTATGATTTGTAGAATAAATTTGTACAGTTTCTACTTCAAATTTTCAAAGGTTTTGTTCCAAGCATTTTTTTTATAGGACCTTCATACAATGTCTTGCTAAGATGCACTACCTGTGGTTTCCTGCAACGTAAGTCCTCCATAAACTTGCCACACTTCTGTATCATTCCTTTCTAGTCTTCATTTATATTTGCTTCTTCGTAGAAAGCAAGTATTGAAGATCACATCTGTCTTTGAACATGATATAACAAAATGTTCATAGCTAAAATACAACAAGAATACTTTTCCAGAAAGAAAAGTTGGTTTGTCTGTGAGTGTTGACAATAGCTGTCTTGACTCAAATAATACATACATACACTTGAACAATTTGTGAAGAATCTCATACGGATAAAAAGTGAGTAAGGTTTCAAGGTGACATAGAAAAAATAAGTAGAGGAAGTACAGCCTGAGAGCTGCATTTCTACGTCTTCTGAAAACACAGGCTACCTTACACAATACATTTAGATATACGAGTCACCTATCAGTCAGTCAGACCTGTAACTGTTCACGTAGCCTATTGACCTGTAGTTAGGCACTCAAGCCAGCTCTGATTTCAAGAGAAAATAAAGCAGGCATGTGGCCGTGGACATTTTGAAATGAAAACCAGAGTTGATTCGAAAGTGATCAAGCTGCAGAAAAATACATCTGTAACAGTGTTTCTTCAGCATGTGATAAAAAGAAGATAAAAAGAGGCTGAAGAATACACTGATGTCAAATTGGTTTGGGAGCCTTTTCTGACATGCTGAATGTTCAGATTGTTTGATGCTGACATTTTACTCCTGTCAGTAAATAAGGATAACACCCCCCCCACCCCCCCCATGGCATATATAATTGCGTGCTTCATCTTTTGTTTCAAAGGCTTGGAGAATGGTTCAGTATAGACGAAAGCACAGCTTTCGTATGGATGTCTAAACATGAAAACTGCAGTTTGTTGAAATTAAGCTTCTTTGGAATAATTCTATCAATTAAAAAGTATCAATAATGGATTTTTTTTTCCTGGATTTCTAGAAAGCAAGCTGACTAAAAGTCCTGAAAGTCACTGGTTTTTTTCCATTCAGGCCATTTAACTCTCATGCTTAAAAGAGAACATTGCTACAGTTCCCCTCCCTCTCCTACTCACCAGGAATGCCTCCTCTGGTCCCGAAGTAAGACAGACTCACAAGGAAAATCAATAGTAGCTGCTCCTCTGTCTGTAGAAGCTAGGCCACTTCTACCTATGGAGAGACATCGTTTCTTTCTCTTTCTACATACCCCTCTTTTGCACGTCTAGCCAAGGATGACAAGTGTTTACATTTTCAGTTAACAAAAAGTCCAATATCCAGTTGTGTGGGGAAGAAGTTATACTAATTTTACAGATTAAACATCTTCCTTTTCCTCACCCAAGCCCCAGAGAGACCAAATGGTGAAATGTGAAATAAAGAGAAATACGTTCATTCTTCTCCCATGTATAATAATGGACCTTCATTGGGAGTTGTCAGGTTAGTAGACTAGATACTTTTCAAAACAAATTGAGTCAATGTATTATATCAAGCATATTTTTCAGTCAGACTGGGGGTTGAGAGTTGCTCAAGAGGCCTTTCTAAACTAAATCATAAAAAAGCCTTTTTCAGCACCATGGAGATTTAAAAGAAGTGGGTAATTAATAAAGAAGAAATTCACTAGAACTTTTTGTTGTTGTTGTTGTTCAGGTGGCTATAAAGAAAATGATCTCTTCTATGAATAATCTGTACAAAACTCCTTCAAAAGTGCTACAGAATTTTTTAACGTGTTCAAGGACATTCAACTTGGTAAAATAACTAAATTTTTTTATCATGCCTTTTTCATGTCTCTTTAGCAGCTGACTAAAATGTGCAAAAGAACTCTAAAAACCGTGGTAGCAAGATTTATGAGCTATTTTTAGAACTCTCTTCCTTCTTTAGATACACAAAGAAATTTAATAAAATGAATCGCTGTATAAAGAAGTGTCACACTTCAAAAAACATAGGCCGAAAGGGCCATTTCTGGTATCTAATCCAACCCAGAGCAGAAATCAACTAATATAATGAGCATTTCTTAAATAGCATTAGCTTAATAGGTGGTTACAGAATTGGTCCTTCTGCAGATCAGCCACATCATGTCCTCTCCAAAGGGAGTGGGATTAAAGAAAGGGCTCACAGTGACCAACTTTAAATGCAGCAGACTGACCCCTGTAAGCTCTTTCTCCATCCTTCCTTTCCTTTGCTATTATCCTTACCCTTACCCTTACTCTTACCCCTGCTCCATAAAGAACCTTTTCATAACAGGCCCTATAAAGCTGTTTTAGCAATACCTCCCCACCTCCTCCCTGCAGTTCACCAGGGAAGTCAAATTAAAAGATTAAGAAACCCAGGTCAAAATAATTCCAGCAAATCGAAGTCCTCCTACTTGGAATGTGTTGCCAATACCTCCCTGCTTGATAAAATAAGTGTCTCTGTGTGAGCAGCTGTCTGGGAAAAGGCCTGCTGATTTCCATAAGACAACACAGGGAGGGGAAGCCTCAAGCCCCGAGTATACTCAGTGGGACCGCTTACATGGATGTCAGCAGAATTTAAAAGGAACCAAGGTTCTAAAGTATATAGACATTTATAGGTGTAATTAATATTTTCTCAATGGTTATGTATTTTTCTTAAGTGCCCATTTCAAAAGGTTATAAAAGAAAGTCAAGTACTTCTTTAGAAAGTGTCCTTTCAGATTGCCTGGTCCTCAAACCACTCTACCACACAAGCATACTAAGAGCTGTCACACAGACCAAGCAGCCACAAGTGTTTCGGTTACAACAGATTCATAAAACTTCAGGCAGGGTAGATCTGTTGTGTTTTCAACTCCCTTTGGATTTACCATTGGAACAAACAAGGATGGTTAGACTTAGTTGCCAGAACCTAAAATCTTATGCTGGACTGCTGGGCTTTTTTGTGCTGAGCAAGCTGTGCGTGCAAACCCCACGAGCCCACTTATGCAAGGAAAAGCAACTTGGTCCAAAATAACCCCAAACCAACAACAACCTTCATCTCAGCTGGGTTATTATTTTAGTTTAAAAAATGAAGACAAAACTTTCATCAGAACAAGGAAGTTGTCTTGCACACATGCTGTTTTAGGAGAAGGTTGACAGCAACTCCTGCTTATGCTGCTTCTCTGAGGAATTAACTCCCTGGTACCACAGTTTTCCGAAGTGGACCTAAAACACTAGGTGCATTAGCATGAACATTGTATTTGAATTTCAAATAAGAAATTCTGCTTTTTCAGTCTGAGGGGACTATATTGATTTTAAGATAAATCCTGTCTGAGGAGAGAAGGCAGCCCACTAGGCAGCACAAGGGATCAGCATAAGCATATTAATAATGCAATTATTATAACCCAACAAACAAGACAGAGTGAGCAAAATAATTATCAAGATGAGAACAAGCTGAAATTGGTATTTTGCAGCCATAACTGCTGCTGATATAATTCATGTTCATGAAAAATACGTTAAACTGGAAACTACAGAAGCAATTTAGGTATAAATCCTAAAAAACCTTAACTCTTTACAACCCGAAAAAAACAATGTCATGAGGAAAAATACAACAAAGATATCACTTTTGGTGCAATTTTGCTCTCAGCTGGGCAGGTGAAAGAAAACTGGACTGGTGGTGCCAGAAGGCAGCACCATTATGAAGTGACTTCTGTGAATTGCTATTGAAACCTCTGAACTCTTTGAGTAGTAATTGCACATCACTCACGGGGCTTCAGCTGGTGAATTGTTACCACAGCAAACACTGGTATTAGACACTCGAATAGCAATGTTTACATGCACACAGACACAATTATTTTGCTTGAATAAAATAGAAAATACATAATAATACTTTGTGAATGATTCTCATACTACTGCCAACAGTTGCAAAACAAGACACAAGGGAGATGCAAACGCTTTTTCAGCGGCTTTCTACTCTCTGCAAGGTGAAGGCTGGGAATAATTAAGGCAGTCTCCCAATTTTACATCCTGCTTGCGGAAATCTCAGAACTTCTTCTCTTTAAACATGCATAGTTATAACTAACTGTAAGTCTTGGCTTCCAGGGTTTTTTTCCTTCAGCATTGCTTTTACCTGAAAAAATATGATTATGCATTATACACAAGAGATACACATTGCATAGCTGGGCAGAAAAAGCTAGATTAAAAATAGCACTTGAAGTTATGAAGTTATGCTTGCATTACAAATCGACGTTTGTACTTTTGACAACAAACTGAGGAATATCCATAGTTTCTCTTGCCAATATCACTGAGTTATATTCACCTGGATTTCTCTTGTCCTGTCTTTATAGTATTATAGATTTAAAGGATATAACTAATGAAACTATTCTCCCTGATGAAGAGATTTTTAGAGGTTAGTTAGTGCTAGGAATAAAGATCATTTCTTGTGCACGTAAACCTCAGTAGTATAGAGACAGTTTTACCATTTCTGCTCTGCCATGTAATCCAGTACCTTTACTGAATATTTATGAAGACCATTGCTACTATGTTGACATCTATGAAAAAAATCAGTTAATGTGGGATTCAAGAAGCTTGTTTTGTCTGTCTAAGCCAAAAGAAATAGACTATCAATTATTTAAATACATTTTGGAACAAAAAATGTCTAATGTATCACAGAAGCACAAAGTAAAATTATGCTATTGCTGATTTTCACATGGGTTTGAGTAAATCTTAATTCCTTCGCTTTAAACAGAGAAATGTTGACTTCACTGGGGTCTTTCCTCTTCTCTCAAAGAATTGTACTAGTATAGTCTGGAAGTGAGTTGATATACTGTAGCCAAAGTACTGGAGTCATAGGTTACAGGTGTTCAAGAAATGGTTTAAAACCTTGGTTGTAGGGGTCACCCAGTTTGTATGGAAAAATTTTGCTCATTTAAAGATGATGAGTGTAGCTCAGCACTGCTAACTAACTGAACCATGCTGGGGCTGAACACAGGGCTGCCTCTGCCTACCAGAAAGATTCCCAAGTCCTGTACAGTTCTGCATCCTCCAGGGTGAGCTTTCCTTCAGTCATTCCTCAGCTGTCTCTGCAAGGAGATGTGCTTGATGAGAAGGGCAACCCCAGGTCACCCATTGCACTGTTGTGGGATATGGGCCAATGTAGCCAAACTGGATAAAGAGAGCAGGAGTACATGTATTCAAAATTTAGGAGGCTGCAGCTGAATTTAATCCGATATCTACTAGGATGTGTGCAATTACATGAACACTATTTTTTGGGCAGTGTGAAAATGAAAATGTAGTATATAAAACAGAAGTTGTTTAACAGCAAAAATATCAAGTTCCTTGGGATAGCATAGAAATAAAAGAGCATGTCAAAAAAACCCCAAAAAAACTAAACATAAATTTTCTTGGAGGAAGTTACCTGTTTTTTGGGTGCTCCAACCACTTTTCTGGAGGGTTTGTAAAATATCTTCCACATATCTCAGTAGAGCTCTGCTGGGGCTCCCTGAAAAACTGAAGAGACTATTTTAATACACACATTGACAGCACATAACTGAGTTCTTGCAGTTATAAAAATGAATCATTATTTGGTTTTGAAATTCTGTAGTTCCCCCCCAGAAAGAAATTTTACTGGTAAATTAAGCAAGGACTCATCTCAAAGGTGGCTCTGTTAGTTTTCAGACATCACATTATGGACGGCAAGCACACAGAGTAGGAAAGCAGACTGGAAGCTATCCATGTAATACACTCTAATTATAACTTGTGTATCATCTTTCCAATAGACCGTGTGTTTACAAGAAACTGTCACTGACTTTTGACATATGTGAGAGCAATTGGGTTGAACAGTGTTTTTAACCTATGGGAACTCAAGTGTGTCTTTTTCTATTTATGTTTTTACTTCTCAGTGTGGTAAGTATGGGTCAGTAGCCTAGTTTTTCTTGGTAGTCAGCAGAGAGAGTTGACCCCTGGAGGCTATTTTAGAGTACTTAAGTTCATCTTTGTCTGTTGTTTACTTATGGAGCTTAGATTCCTTAGTGAAGGCACATGAATTAGGTCATTTCCGAGCATTAAAAAAATGCTGCATCATTAAAATTTCAATAGTGTATACTGATCTCATAAGTAAATGCAGATTTTGGCCAGAATTTGCTTTTAATATTTTTCTGTCAAGGTGAGCTAGTCAGCAAGAGCTTTTAAGCAGCTTTACCTGGTTACCATATTTTAAATGACTGATTCATATAAAATTAAGAGAATGAGTGACAGAACACAGCCTTGCACATGTGAATGTACTTTATCAAAATATCCTCATTCATCTAAACTACTGGGAAACTCTTTTAAATATGTGTATTGAAAACGTTTGCTTTTCTAACCCATTTTACCTGTTAGATTGACTCACATGAGTAATGAGATGATGTACAATGAATGGCATCCTTTGCTGCTGATTTTGCCCTTTGTTTGGATCCAAAGGATGCCTATCATGGGTCAATATTTAAATTCATTGAGAAGGAAAGTCAACAAAATGTGAGAAATTGAAAGGATCATATGAAAGAGAAGTTTGCAAATACCAGGCTGTGTGCCTGAACTGATCAAATTTTGGTTCCCGAGTCCTGAATTTTTAAAACTAAAGTCATAAAAATGCAGAATTTCTTTATTAATTAATAGAAAAATGACATAGGTGATGTCTATCCTGATGAGCAGCTGCCAAGTAAGGTGAGTACTCAGTGAAATTTTCACTCAGTGTTTGAGTTCTGGGTAGGACTCTTTGCAAAGCAGCCAGACCTCCATGGTTCTTCGTTCCTCAGATTTATTTTTGAAAGGTTGTTTTTAAATTAATTTGATTTTATACTCTCTAGAATCTTATTAACATTTTTCTGTCATTGTGCTTAATGTGATCTGATCTTTGCTTAATGGAAATCTGAAACATTTCCATTGCCTGGACTCAAAAATAAGGGGACACGTGTGCGGACACGTGTGCACACACATGTGCACACACATGTGCATGTGCACACACACATACACACAGAGACACCGCTCTCCATCCCCAAAACAGTAAGAAGGAAAATAACTATAAAAACCCCAAAGTTTCAAAGTTTAGGTAGAGAATCACAGAACAGATTTGACACATCATTTTTAGATTCTTTAAGTGTTCTCTAAGATTAAAAGGGAGGTTTCTTACATCAACATTCTCTGAGAACCGTGGACTAAGCAAAAGGCAAATTAAACTGGATGTTTTCAAAGAAACAGTACTTCAATAATAATTCTGAAGTCCCTGCTGCTCCATGACACTGAGAGGATTGTACCTTATCTTTCCACAGTGATTGCCTGCAATATACTGATCTAGAAGGTCCTTTCTAGACCTGAATTTCTTTATACAGCTGACAAAGAAATAAATTTGAATAATTTTCAATTCTGTTCATTATTTCTAAGCATCTTTACAGCATTTGTATGATGAATGTGAAGGAAAGAGGGAAAATATTTGGTATTTTTTAAAAAACAGACCCACAGCTGCAGCTGATTATTAATTTTCAGAGAAGAAACTTTATTGCAAACTGTTATGAGTTCAAAGTAAATAGTATCTGGATTTATTGTTGTATCTATATTTTATATAATTAATAAACTTCAATATGAAAGGCCCTGACTTTTAATAACTCATTAAGTGAATCTAGCAATGCAAGAAGCTAAACATCCTTATTTCCCACTGAGAAATTTCTTTAGCACAGACTCTTAAATGAATTTCGGGGATGATTAATAGGAGGACTCAGGCAAGCACTGCTCAAATCTGTTTTTCTTATGAATTCCCTAAGATTACTATTATGAAACTGCTTTTATCATGAAAGACTAAGATAACTATCTGATTATTATTATTTTTTGCATGCCAAATAATAGCATCATCAACTGAATATGGATGCAAGTTCCAAATTATTTGTGTAAATGCTTCTTTATTTTGCAAATTTCATTTTGCTATTTCTCATTACTCTCAGTAAAGGAGATACTGGGGCAGATTCACTGCCAAGGGTAACACTCACTGCCCTGGGCAAAGCCATTCAGGAGGGATACTTGGGCTAATGAAATGTCAGCTGTAAACAACTGCTGCTTAAGTGACTGACTTAATACCTGTTCATAAAAAACACAGTGACAAAACCTGTTGCAATTATTCTACTCAGTATGAAACCTACCCACATTTATCCTAAGGGACCTAACTTCAGCCCAAATTCAACAAATTATTTAACCTGTGGTTCAGACTAATTACTACACTAAAAAGATGATTTTCATCCTGCCTTCAGGCAATAGCTGCATTTTGGCTGTGTTACGGGACCAAGTAGCACGGCACAAGGGGACATGGTCCGTTGAACCAAACAGTTAATGCCTGGAACCCGAAACTCCATGATATACACATTTCCAGTGATTTTATCTGGATCCCACTCCAGTCTGGTTGAGGCACTGAATATCCATCAGCCGCCGCAGCACACTGTGTGTGCTCTGGAGCATACCCTATCCCCAGCTCAGCTTCAGCTGGAAGGCAGCCCCCAGGCTCACCCTGAGTGGGCAGAACGGAAGTACAGGAACAGGGGTCAGCCAGGGATTTGCTCTTAATCAAAATTAATACGCTAGTGTAGTTATAGCCTAAGCGAACGCCTGGATTTTCCTGCATTCAGCCTTACTTTATGTGATTTCTATGTCCTTCACTGCCGGCCTTAACAAGAATTTAGGCAAGAATTACTGGGAGTAAATCTCTAGGGCCTAATTTATGCAGGCTTAAATCTGTGGCTGAACTGCACCTGTAACTTTAGGGCAAATAACCTTATCCAAAGCTATTTGGATACATTACATTCCACTACTACAGGGATGGTTCTTTGCACGGAATTCTTTATCCAGTTTCTGATTTCACTTAAACTCACTGGTTTGCCCTTCCAACAGATTAGCTGCTCATTGTCATTCAAGGGAATATTAGCCTTTAAAATAAGTACAAAATACAACCTATTGTGCAGGGATTTTAACAAATCTGCATGGACCTGTACTGCTAATTCTGCTGAAGTTAATGACTTTAGGGTCTGGCGCATTCGAAACTAAATCTTTCTTGGTATGTGTGAGAGAAATTTAACTCGGCAAATTTGAATCCAGACCTCTCAGAGCAAAATATGGTTCTATAGTATGGCCAGCGGGGAAAGAAGGCAATGTCTAGTGCTTCAAAAACACATATAAATGGAGGAGAAGGCATTGAGTTGTTGTCTACCTTTGCATTATGGTGAAAAATAACAAATCTTCCCCCATGTTGATTAATGATAATTCATTGAGCAATGTAATTTTATCCTTCAAGTATTTTTGTCCTGGCCTGAACGTGACAGAGTTCAGTATCCTTTAGCTTTGCTTTATCCAAAAATAGAATCACATTCTTAGATGAAAATGCACAGAATCAGGACATGACAAAAGTAAAACACATTAATTGTGGGGTATTTCTTAGACTATTAATGTTCATAATATAATAATGATGTCATAATAATACATAAATATTATTATAATAATAATATCATAATAATAATGTTAATAATACTTTTGTGAATGAAGATGTTTTTGTAATTATTCTTTGCATGGTTTGGTATGAGAATGAATGTTTCTAACATAAATTTTAATGCCCAGTTTGGCATTTAATTCAGTAGATTGTCATTGCTCTCAAAATAGGATTTGACTCATTACCTGGAAATATTTGAGATACTGTCAAGTTTTGCATTAACTACAGTTATCTGGTTATTCCCATGATACCTTATATTTCTGTCCATTCTGTGTCTATAGCCTCAATGAGGTACACGATGTTAAGGGGGAACATAAGGGTGCTACTCTTGAAACAAAAGGTGGTTTAAGTAGTGTGAAGAATCCAAAGTGTGGACGTTGCTATGTCTGCCGTTACACACTCAGTTTCTCATGCTTCTGCTGTTGCAGCTCTGATTCCATCTGTTGCTGTTACAAATCTTACTCCTGCCTGTTCATACATCTCTTCATAACACCAAATAATTAATGTGTTTAATATCATTATAGAATCAATAATTTTAAGCAGCTTCCCTTGTCTTTCCAGTTTTTGCTGCTTTTTCCTCAAATCCAATGTTGCCTTTGAAATCATAATCAATGATGCTTCTTTTCCAACATAAACATAATCTCCTTTGAATAATCAGTGATTAAAAAAAAATAGCCCAGAGAAGCAATGCAGCAATGTTATTTATGCAAATAAAATAAATCCCCAGAAACAGATATTTACAGGAATATTACCCTAAAATCAGAATTTTCTCAGGAAATGATATCTCATCACACTGTGTCGTTCTTGATCAACGTCCTGTGTTTGAGCAAAAAGATGGCAGCTCAAGTATTAAAATCAGTCACTCCAAATAGATCAGCTTTACCTGCACTATAAAGCATCATCATGACTAGTATTATTTAGGTTTATTTGCAGAAAATGTGGAAACCACAATAAACCAAATTTGGCATTTGATTCTCCTTCCAAGCAACTTGATAGAAATTTTGCCCTTTGAATTCAGTACTGCAGAATCAAAGTACTTGCCCCATGCCCCCCCCCCCCCCGATACTGATCACTTATTTATACAGGCAATATCTCCTTTGTAGACTTTACAAAACAGGTTCAGGGGAACTGATAAACTGGAGATTGCTTCATTAAACGAAGTTCTGTCCATTTTCCCTGAAAATGACTTTTGGGGTGCTATTTCTTTCCTTACAGGTGTATTTTACACTGTTTATGGTCCTTGAGTCGAAATTTAACTGAAGTTTATCCTATTGCCATTCATGTTCGTGTTTGAAGGTCCTTCTTAATGAACTGTTGCAAGACTGCCTTATTGAAGGGATTTGCATTGGACTAAATGTGTACATCAACCCTAAAGTTTCCCCGTGTTGAAAGACTTTGAGGCAGTGAGTGCACAATCGTAATGAGTGAGCTGTTCCCCGGTCTCTCCTAGTCTCTAGTCACATTTCTATGTTCTACCTTTTTTTCTTTCTTTTTTTTTTTTGGGTCTCTGGCAGGTTGTAAGGTCATATACAAAGCAGACAACTAATGGTCACTGCTGTAAGAACTGACCTCATCCCAATCTTCATCTGTGAAGTGGGCTATAATGCTCCTGCTCTTCCAATCATGAAAGGCAGCAAGTGCTCTTTTATAAATCTTCCCAAGTGAGAAAGAACTCCAGTTCCAGTGGTTTAACTGTTGTTAGTGAAAAAAATGTACTGATTGAAAGGAAACTTTTTTTTTTTTTGGTAGCAATAGCATTCTATTTATAGCAAATTGTCTGGAAGGAAAGGAAAAAGAGAATTAAAACCTTTTGATGTTAAGAGCTGGTTATTTAGCTTTAGACCTGGGAATGCTTTAACAAAATGTCTTCCAAGGATTTGGTGGCACTAACGCTTAAGCACGATAACCTGTTCTGTTAGTTCTATGGAAATCAGTAAGGTATCCTATGATACTCCTGTTTATAGAAGCTATATAGCTAGCTAGATCTACAGGCATCTTCCTGTATCTTGTATGTGAGTAGCTATTGACTATTTGCATTTCCTTTAAACATATGGAGTAATTAGATACTGTTTGATCACAGACACTTATCAAAATGTTAGGATTATGAACAGTAATTTAAAGTTGAAGGATTTTTTTTCTGCTTTAGGACAAATAAAACCCAGGAGAGTTTTTAGGATTGCTGAAAAGAGGCAATTATTTAGGAAGATCAAACAGCTGCATGTTTGAGCTGGAGCTGAGGGTTTCTGTTCTTATTATTAATTGACTCACCTTCACTTTTGGGGAACAGATGAGGAAACTTGCTTTCAGAGAAATGATAACTCACAATCATGAGCCGAGAACTCATACACCATTCTCTTCACTCGTTGCCATCGGGTCCAGAAAGGAAAATTAATACTGTGACCACTTTCTGCATTAGGTATTCACATATCTCTGGCCAGCAATGTATCTGAGCATTTGAAAAACTCCCTGGGAATTTACTAATGGCAAGGGAGGGGGAAAAAAATCTGATTACTTCCTGAGTACAGCATTAAAAACTGCTGTGGAAATAACTGAGTCTGCATCTCTCCAACCTGGTCTTCCAGCTGTAAGCCTTTTCCCAGGGGTAGTTGGATTATTTTTCTGACTTACAAATATACCTAATTAAAGCTGAGGAATCAATCCATCCTACCCTGTCTAAGAAGACAATGCAATATATGATATGAGAGTCTTATAAGGGGTGATACTAATATGCAAAATAGGCTGTTTGAAATTCTAGTCGGGAACAGTGACAGCAGACAAAGGGAATTCCTATTGTTTCCCCATATTTTTTCCCAAAATTACAAAAATTTTTACCACAGAGAAACATTCCTTCTCTTCTGCTCCTGTGTCATTTTGCAGTTCTTCAGGACTGCATCTTGTCACATCGTGAAACGACGTGTGAATCAGAGAGGCTGTACCATAACATAGAGAGCAGGAGGTTTAGCAAACAGAAGCTCTGTTTCTTTCCTGCAATGTTCAAGGCTTGTTTCAGCATGTTACTCTTTATTCGGTACCTACTGCCACTCAGAGAAACGGCCACAGAGAAACTATCACACACATAACTCTGTACATGTCATTCCGTTACTGTACTTTTCAGAGGATAAGGTATAAACATTCAGTCAGATGTTGGGAACTGAGGTTATGGTGTCACATAAAAAGCCAGTTTTTACCTCTGAGAGGAAACAAGTACAATTTTATTGATAAATTGCAGTCATATTTGCTACACCATGCAATCATTACCAGTTTTATGGAGTCCAGCTATTGAACAGCAGTCAAAATGCCAGCACATCCACTCATAAATCATTGAATGCTCTTGTGGTGTATTTTCACTGGATTAGCTACAACTACAATTAAAATAATACTTGACCTCATGTTAAATCGGACTATATTCAAATTTTTAAAGCAATTATCTCAAATACCGATTTTATTGCATGAGCTAGCATGCAATCAAAAGATTGTGTAATACCACATCAAGACTGCAATCCTAAGTGATTGAAACAAGAAAAACAAACATATTTTTGTACAACTTTTACAATTAATGATAATATAGTAAGAAAGTTAAAGAATTTTCATTTTCCTTAGACGTATTTGAAAACAATGAAGTAGAAAACCTTGATTCCATTTATACTGTATAAAAATACAGAAAAGGGCAGCATTAATTTTATGAGACAATGTTAAAACTCAACTCACTAGGAAATGAACTCATACTCTTTGCTATCGCTGACATTGCTGGATTCTTCTTTCTGAAACGGTATAAGTAGACTGTCATCTTAAGCAATCATCTCTTAAAAGGAACAGCCTTTCCAATTATAATCCCATATTTCATCTATTACTGTGAGAAAACGGATAAGAAAATTATGGTGGATCACTGCCATTGACATTTGGAAATGTAAGTTCTGTTTTACACATGCAGATTCTAAGTCTTTGTTTTTGAAACACAGATGCCACACACTGATGAAAACTTAAGACTTCATCTTCCAAATTTGGGTTTTGGTTTAAATGCTTGCAAAAGCCAAATTCTTTTTCTCTTTGCTCTGGTAAACATTTCAATATTAGTACTCATTTAAAATTGGTTACCTCAAATTTTATTCTAAACATGAGACCCCTGCAAAATAAAGCAGCATCAGCTTCCCATTTCAGCTGAAGAAGTTTATAAACTAGCAGGCTTCCAGTAATTACCTTCCTCTATTAATGTGGTTTTTAGCTGCTGACAAAGCTCATGGTCAAATCAAATAACATTTTATTTTGTTCTATTTTGTTTTAGCCAAGAATTTTAGCAGACAGTTTTATTTATATATTCCAGTATGTATTTAATAGAGTCCTAGAATGGTTTGGGTTGGAAGGGACCTTGAAGATCATGGATTTCCAAGCTTCTTGCCATGGGCAGGGACACCTCCCACTAGAGCAGGTTGCTCAAAGCCCCATCCAGCCTTGAACACTTCCAGGGATGGGACATCCACAGCTTCTCTAGTCAACCTGTTCCAGTGCCTCACCACCTTCACAGTAAGGAACTTCTTCCTAATATCTAATCTAAATCTCTCCTGTTTTAGTTTAAAACCATTGCCCCTTGTCCTGTTGCTACACTCCCTGACAAAGAGTCCCTCCCCATCTCTCCTGTTGGCCCTTTTTAGGTACTGGAAGGCTGCTATAAGGTCTCCCTGGAGCCTTCTTTTCTCCAGGCTGAACAACCCCAGCTCCCTCAGCCTGTCCTCATAGGAGAGGTTCTCCAGCCCTCTGATCATCTTCGTGGCCCTCCTCCAGACCTGCTGCAACAGGTCCATGTCCTTCTTGTACTAAGAGCTCCAGAGCTGGAAGTAGTACTGCAGGTGAGGTCTCATGAGAGCAGAGTAGAGGAGTAGAATCCCCTCCTTTGACCTGCTGGCCACTCTTCTTTTGATGCAGCCCAGCATACGGTTGGCTTTCTGGGCTGCCAGCATGCATTGCCAGCTCATGTTGAGCTTCTCATCCACCATTGCCTTTTTTATGATAAAATCTTGTTATTTAGTTATGGTCCAGCCTAAAATCCAATATGATCCTGAGATCTTTTTCTAAGGCACCACTACCTTGCCTGTTGTTCCTCAACTGGATGTGTGTCAATGCTATCCTGCCACAAAGGAAGTTACATTGGGGCTTAGTTTTTCTCAGATCCTTTTGATTTCTAAGCCTGCTCTTGAATGTGTTGACAATAGCACTGTCTGCAAATTTACTGAGTGTAGTCTTTATTCTACAGTCCAGATAACTTCTGAAATTACTGAAAAGGACATGGCTGAATTAAGACTTTTTGCAGTTATCCCATCTGATACATTAGTTTGTTTTGACACTGAACCATTGATAAAATGGAAAACTGTATTCAGAAAGTTTTCA
This sequence comes from Numenius arquata, assembly GCF_964106895.1. Lineage (NCBI taxonomy): Eukaryota > Metazoa > Chordata > Aves > Charadriiformes > Scolopacidae > Numenius > Numenius arquata. The sequence goes on from NC_133579.1 coordinate 32,854,592, forward strand.
TGCATGAATCTTGCAATTTCATTTATGCAGCGATGCTACCTTAGTTTCTCTATTGGATATCATCCATTGTGATATCAAAGGGGTATTACTAGTACCAAAAGAAGAAAACACATTTTTGAGTTTTCAAATCTAATGTCTTTATTGTATATGTTGAATTAAAGACATCCCTTATGAGAAGTTAGGGCACTTTATAAATTTTTAAAAGGAAGCACTTTAGCTAATGTGTACATAAAGCACCCCTAACTATTTAATTGAAAAAAAATAATCTATAGATGTGGTTTAAAGAAACAAGGACGCATCATTTAATCTTCATTGCCCTCTTACAGGACTTCAGTCAGGAAACTGTTTAGCCAAACAGATTTCATTACTGAAATCAATGGAAAGATCGGTTTGTGTAAAAGCTTCTTGCATAGGAACAAAAAGGCAAGATTAGCTTTCCTTTTTTTTATTTTTTTTAAAAAACCTATTTTTGCTTTGTCACTTTTCTACATCATTTTGTCTCTACAGACTCACCAGGCTCCCTCTGGTGGTTTTCTAACAAAAACATTGCTGCGCTTAGGGCCACAAAGAAAGCCACAAATTAAAGACTGATTTCATTAGCACTTCTTCCACCAATAATACTTAAGAAACTACAAATTTATTCAAGTATAAGGCTTTGTGTAGCCTACTGTTGTGTAATCTAAATGATAATATGCTTTCTGAGCTAAAAATATTTGAAAAATCCATTAGGATTTTTTTTTTTTCTCAGATCCTTTCAGGGTTTGGAAAGTGAGAAATAGATGCAGTAAGTTAATATCCCATAATATCCATATTAATGATCCAAATAGAACATCTGAATCTATAAATTCAGTTAATTGACTTTTAATATCTCTTTTTACTCAGGCAACATTCTCTGATGTTCTGGATGTATCGTACTCTCTCTCAGCTGACAATCTCTTCTCCTACCTCAGGTATGGATGCAGATTTTCTCTTGATCCCAGGGATACTGCAAACTACCATGGGAGAATTTCTGGATGAATTCTCGGTAGATATTGCCCTCTTTTGCGCTGATAGCCAGCCAATATTAACATTACCATTTATTTGTAAAAGATTTCTTTAAATCTTTCCATCATTAATATCAGTAAAAGTGACCTCTAAAGGCACAAGAAAAAGAAGTTATCTATTTTTAAAATTAGAGTATCGGTATTAATAATTATAATGTCATGAGGGGTTTTGATGACCAAAAGAAGGCACAACTTCTCCTGCTGTATGTTAGGGCTGGTGACACAAAGGACCACACTGTATGCAGGACTAAAAGGGACACCTAAAGACACACAGTGTGCATACTCCACTATTGTGTCTACTTTCAATGCTTCTTTAGGACAGCTTGTATGATCCTCTGAATTCACTAAAAATGATAATTGTACATCAAGGCACATTGCTGTTTTTGTTCCAGGAGGACAAGCATAGGCAATCTTCGTATTTTGGATCAACCTTAAGTCACTCCACCAGGTGGACACCTGTGAATCTGAACAGCAAGGCATGCAAGTCATCTGATATTTAAAAGTGCAAAAAGAAAGAGAATAAACTGTTTTCCATATCCACAGGTCAGAAAGAAGCATGCTTAAATTGCTACACTAGAAACGCAAGTTAACAATAGCAAGCAGCTTTCTGATTGTAAATGATAGCTGAGCACCGAAACAGAGTGTCTCCAAAGGTAGTGGGGTTTTTATGAAGGTATTTACGAAGATTGGTTATACATAATTGATCATTCTTCTTTCTGATTTCTGTTTTGCCTTCTGAAATGTAGGGCAGTTAAATTAGGAACTCCTCCAATGGAACCCTCTTTCATGGTGCTCTGCATATACCCAGCAAGTCTTGGGAAACAAGGGAAGGGAAGACAACCTCACCTATATTTTCAGTAAACTTCAAATAAACTCTGAGCAATAACATCTCCCGTGAAGTCTCAGAACAATGAAAAACAGAATCAGTCTAATAATCCGGACTCTGAACGAAGCCCTCTCCCGGAGCAAATTAAAACACCACACAGCTGTGCCTGAATCAATAAGCACCCACTCAGGTAGTTACCAAAATCAATAAAGCGGAAAAGTCTGGCTCAAACAAAATCAAGCTTGAGCTGCCTCCATCCACTGCAATAAAAAAGTTTCACTAATTAGCTGAAGGTAAAACCAGTCTCTGTTCTATGAGAAAAATGGTGAGAGCTGGAAAAAGCCAAAACTCAGAGAACTGACAGCAGCACTGAAATCTGGCTTCCGCAGGACCTTTAGTTAAGATCTATGGCAACTATGGACTGATTTTTCTATGTCCATTTTCTCATTTTGATGTCTATATTTTAATGTCCTTTCCCTGAATTCTGACACAGCCAAAGTCGTAACAGTAGTAAGGTGATGGGCAGCATACAAACCTGTGAAAGAAAATATCTTTCTAGTCATCCCCAGAACTTTGTAACTGAAATTAATTTTGTCAGGCTATTTAACTAGAAGATAGAAAATATATTTTGTAAAGCAGTTTGGATCTGTTGATAATTCTAATAGTAATTCTAATGAAGGCTATTAAATCTGCCTTAGAGTTTTCTCTTCCTGCCTCACAGTTTATATGACAACAGTCTGCCATATAAAATTAGTAGAAATAGTGAACTAGCAGTTTTTGTCCACAAAAAAGGCTATTTTTCTCTACTGTATCTGCACAAGTCCTTTGCGTAGTTACAGACGTTAGTTGTACCATTTTCCTGGAGACTATAAATCTCTGCTTATATAGGTATCCATACAACAAATTTTCAATATTCCAAGAGCAATCAAAATCACATAAATCACACACTTTTCGGACATGATACCTGCAGAAAAATGGCAATTCCCTCATATTTTTTTCTTGCATAGTTGTATTTGGAGCCATCTTCAGGCTCCTCAGCAGTGTGTACAAATTGAGTTTTGCTTCCCTTGACCAGTGAAGACGGTGGTCAAGCCAAGGCCAGGATGTTGCTGACACACGAGCCCCTTCTGAGCAGCTGTGGAGAGCCTGAGAAAGCCAAAGATGCTGCTCCTGCTGCCTCCAGGATGGAGGGGACAGTAGTGTCAGCGGCCACCATAGGTGTCCTATCTATTCTCCCCTGGCTGCTGTGCTCCCGCCCACCAGTTTTCAATCTGTGCCCAAAGAGCAGCCCTGGTGACCAAGGTCTCCAGTGCTAAGCAGTGAGGCCCTGACCTTATTACTGACAACAGCCTCCTCACTGCCTTTGGCAACTGCTTGCTTTGCCTGTCTCGGGAGCTTTACCAGCAGTACACAGCTGTTTCAGCAGCAGTTGTGCTTTCCAAGTGTTAGGGTTTGAGAAACCCACGACAATTTATTGTTGTTTAGACAATTACTCTATCACCCAATGACCCCTCCCCACGTGGGAAGGGTAATCAGGAAAAAACAACGAAACACGAGGGCTGAAATATTAATAGTTTTAATAGGATAAGACTACATACTTTTTGGACTCGATGATCCCAAGGGTCTTTTCCAACCTGAATGATTCTATGATTCTAAATAGTTAATGTTCATAATACTAAAGAACCAGTATTGATCCCAATACCAATATAAAATATATAAGGATTATACTCAGCCAATTATACCAGTAGGAAGCTGTGCACTCCCAGCAGAGGACAACAAATGTCGGACACTGCGAGCGCTGTGCCTTCGGGAGGAAGGGAAGGGCTCAGGGTTCCAGCACCGGGGCAAGAAGTTCTCAGGATCACAGCCATCAAGGGGGAGAAAGTGACAGAGAACACTATGCAGCAAACTTTCTAATTTATATTGAATGTGATGGTATGAAATAATCCTGTTGGCCAGCTTGGGTAAAGAGCCCGGGTCTTGCTCCTCCTCAGCCCTGCACCTGGCAAGGCTCGAAAACACTGAGACCTTGAAACCCTCATACCATAGCTGGCTAGAAAGTAAATATTTTCACAAATTAAGACATTAGAGTCTTCTAAAAGTGCAGTTTTCTCAAGCAATAGAAGAGAAATTAGTCCCGTGTCGCTCAAACCAAGTTACTTCTTTCTGCTATGATCTCTTTCAGTGTAGATAACTTTGATATTTTCCACATGGCTGAGGTATCTTCTGCAGCTTGTATTTCTTTTTTTCCTATATAGGAACATGAAGTTCATTTTACAGAACTTAATCCTTTCTATTCTTGCCCTATTTCCTCAAACCAGTAAGATGCCCATTTTATGGAGCTGCTTGAAGGTAGACTAAATATCCATTTAAATGACTTCTGCAGATGCTCTGCCCGTGACCTGGATGTCTAGCGTGCTCTCCTGAGTTTTATACGACTTGCTCTGTAGTGCTATAGTGTAATACAAGTGTTCATCAAAGTACCCTTGATTCTGTTACGTCAAGAAAAATCAAGTATTGTTGCTCTCTGCAGCCGACGCTAAAAAGCATCCCATGGGGTAACTAACACAAATCAAGGAAAGTGAAACAAGCAACCCTTTTCAACGACTATAAAGCTGGGAGAAACTGGAGAAACCGGGACCTTACAAAAGCAAAAGCATGTTGCTAGGCCATGGTGATTAGCTTTTGTCATTTTTACAGAGAAAATTGCTGGACATTGAATAAAGTATGGGTAAATGTTTTCATATATAATTTTTAAGTCATATGTTTAGAATACTAATTTAAAACACTAAATTGTAATGCGAAATACCGATGGGATTTTGGAAACTATAGCTTCATATTTCATTCTCCACTTTTGATTGCCTGCATTTCAAAGGCTATTTTAGAGCTCATATTTAAGAACTGGAATGGAGAGCTAGGAGAAAAAAAATCAGCACAAACTCTGTGATGGAATGGCAATGGCTCTCAAGTGAGTAGGGACAGATGTTTACTTCTTTCTAAATGTCAGCAAGGAGCAATAAACTTCAGTTTATTAGTGACACCTCTCCGCTACAGAAATCTGAATGTAGCAACAACTATGACCTCAGGGTTACATTATTCCCAAGAATATAGATAGAAGTTGGCTTAATGCTTATAGATACTTGACTTTTTCCATACTAATAACTTTATAGAAGGTGAATGAAAGGTGGGTTATGAATCATAAGCTTTTGGTTTAGCTTTTGAATGGCTTTTAAAGTTCACATCTGCCTTTAAAATGTAAATTTCTACTCCAGGAACTGCCGTAAAGAAAAACAATGGAGTAAGATTGATGTGACTACTATGCATGACCTTATTTCACAAATAAATAAAAAAAGTCAGTCTTGAAAATAAGCCTATTTTCAGCCTTGTGTTTATAAACAAAACATAACCAAATCTAGACAATATTTTTGCAGCAAATAGAATGGGTCGGTCAGCTAAGGGTTGAGTTGTCAAAAGATTTCTGGAATTTTCTGGACTATTCGTATGCTTAAATATGGATACACTTTAAATTATTTCACTGTACCATCACCAGGCTTCAGTTTAGAGGCTTAAACCTCAATTCCAGCTTCATCTTCACTACAGGGGAAAAAAACACACAAAAGAATTTATACAGGAGCAGACAGATTTTACCGAAATACTTTTCTGAAGAGAAATTGTATGTATATATACCTATACTCAGCCTCTGATTTTTGTGCTTCACTTATTCAATGCATCCTAAAAATGAAAAGTGGGACTGTAGCAAAAAAAGGTAGGAAATGTGCATGAGCACATGAACTGTTTATTGTTTCTGAGATGCTAAGTAAATGTTAATTTTTAAATATAAGTGCATTTTACCAACATTATTTTAATTATATGCTTTATTATATATACATTATGTAGTAACAAAGACTTTAGTAGTAAGAAATATTTTAAATCAATTTGCTGGATTGTTTAACAGTGAGTTCTCTTTCCAGAAACAAAAAATTACCAATGTAAGTCAAGTATTTTTATTATTGGAACCATATAAAAAATAAAGTACCAAACCATTAGAGTGACCAAAGGTAGGAGGACATCCTTGTGATGTTTTTTCTCAGTAGTATCTTCCTGATGAAGCCACTGGGGAGTAAGCACGTAGGTCTGGACTTAACTAGGTTCCCAGCTCCTAACTAAACTTACTTAGGTTCCCAGCTCCTTTATAGACTTCTTCCAAGATACTTCCCATTGATTGCTATGGAAAATTACAGAGTCAAAATACTTTATTGGAAGTGAGTAATAACATCTCATAAAGATGACTGTGGATCCTGGCCACAGACAGAAGAAAATTACATTGCTCTTTCTGAAGTTCATAGGTTGTTCTAGTTTTGACAAAAGTAGATCTTTCCGTGTCAGAAGGTGTTCAGGACTAGACTCAATAAAACTAGATTCAAAGAAATGCGTGAGGCACATGCTTAAGAGAACTCTTTTGTAAAAAGATGGAATTCATTTTCCTGAACTGTGATGTAAATTTTATGCTGGCTTTTTTTGTCCTGCTTTTGTAAGTGCACTTTGTGTATTAAATGATACAATTATTCATACTGAATTCGTAAGAACTTTACTTTTGGAACTTTCTATTACATGAAAATTTTAGCAGTTTACTCAGTCTAGATAACAAGAATAGTGGGTGAAAATGTCAACACTTGCTTGTTTGTGACAATCTTAACAGGAATCATGAGTGCTGTCAACAGGGGAACTTTGCTTTACTGATGTAAAAGGTAGGGCTGTCAGCTTCTTTTCCTACACCAGAAAAGCTACACTATGGTTGTGTTCTCTCTTTTCTCCCCAATGCTCAGGGCAGTCTTTTAAGTACTATATATGTTACAATACATACATAACAGAAAAGCAAAACTTGAACTGCAAAACTGTCCGTTCAACAACTAAGGAAATGAATAGAACCAATGCACCAGATCACTCATGTCATTTTCATATTGCTTTCCCTTAAAACTCATTTTGGTTTTGTCCCCACTTTTCCTGCTTACTCGTCTGTAAAACAATCTAATTTTCTTTGGTCACCTTTCAGGCTATACTGTTCAAAAGACAATATTTCTTAAGAAAACAGAAGTGTGAGTGATGAGGACTAATGCAGCATTTCAGATGGAGACTTTGCGGTCAATGCAGTGCCAGCATTGACTTCAGCAAGGCTAGGGTTGCCCTCCTGACATCCTGGAAAAGAGTGATGTCAGATATGATTCAAAAGCAAAACATCAGTGGTATTCAAAAATATTTCTTGTATCTCATCATATGAAGGAATTCATAGTGGTAAACACAGGCCTCAGCAGCACTGAGGAAATCTGTAGAATCTTCTATTCATTTTCACAACCTACTCAGAGCACTTCCAAAAAGTCCACATTATCTGATGTATTCTAGAAACATTTAATAATGTTCGTTCTCAAATCCCTTACAGAAGTACAGACTGGTAGGTTTGCATGGTAATTGAACACATCAATATAATGATAAGGTATGCACACAGAATAAAAAAAAAAGCAACCTGAGTCTTTTAGGAACCTTTACTAGTTTATTTTTGCTTGCTATGTTTGTAGCTTCTAACCTCAGTTACAATGGACACAGAAAACAGTGCAATCCAAATAAAAGTTTCTCAGATCTATAGAAATTGAATTGTACTCTCGCATTAATGTGTTCCTTTGGACATAATGGACCAGATCATACATTGGTTTAATTAAAATCTAGGTCTGCAGAAGTCAATAGCTCTGCGGTCAGCTGATGCACAGCTGCTGAAAAGATGCCTCAATATAAGTAGCAAAAGGAAAGGTAGGGAAAAAAAGATCAAGTTGTGGACTGCAAAATAAACAAACAAAAGCTCATTGCGTTCAAGAGCACATCTGAGCGGTTCTGTTTGTCCCTGCTGCTCCCGCAGGAAAAAGTAGCAGTGAGCTCTTGAGTAAATAGGGCGCTGTTTGATGAAGCTGTCTCTCCCCCAGCCTGCACCTCCACCCTGTGCCCAGCCTGCGCTCCGGGTCACAGAGCCGCTTTTAGCAATTAGCAGTCAAGGTCGCTAGGGAAGAGAGAGAAAATACAACATCACCTGCCGTAGCCGGCCGACCGGCAATTTGAAAAACCAATGTTTAGGACCCCGCAGGCAAATCTGTTCCCTTCACAAGGTGTATGTGCCTGTGTGATTATTTACATGAACTCGCATCCCTGTTCGGGAGGAAGTTTTATATTTCGGCCGGTTCTGACAAGACTGATTTTTCAGCAGCTCTCATTTCGGCACCTTTAAGAGCTGCCTGGGGGCTGCCCGGCTCCGAGCCCGCCAGCCCTCGGCGGGGATGTCGTCGTGCAGCGGCGGCGTTTTGAAACACGGGCTTCGTGATTTGAGGCTGAAAAGCGGCCAGACTTGCTTTTCCTTTTTTTTTTTATTTTATTTTATTTTTTTTTTCGGAAGGAGGAACGACGTCTACCACCCTTTGTCCTGTGAGTTACTGCATATTACGGAATGATTAATGAAAACCTGTGAATGAGGTGAAAACAGTGAGCGCAGGCGACGTTTAGTCCGGACAAACTCTTGCTGCCGGCTACCTGTTGAGGTGGGTTTATGCAGGCGCTTAATTATTTCTGTCTTTCCGAAAGAGTTCATTTAAGCCAAGCTGGACCTGCCTGGCGCCGCTCCAGCCCTGCCGCAGGACGCCGCTTCTGAGCCTCCCTAGGAGCGAAGGCGAAAAGCAGAAAGAACTTTTCCGAGGTGGGGACCGGGGTCGGTGGGCTGCGCTCCGCTCCGCTCCGCTCCCTGCCCGCGGCTGCCCCGCCCCGCGCCCCGGCTGCCGCCCCCTCCGGGCAGCCCTGCGGAGGCAATTACAAGCTAAACCGGGGGGTGGGAAAAAAAAAAATCCTCCACCCCTCCTTTCCCCAAAGAAACATCCCCGGGGAGCTCAGTCTCCCAGAGCAGCGGGCGGGCGGCCGACAGCGCGGAGAAGCGCGGAGGCTCCGCTGCTCCGCGGGGCGGGTCCGGGCGCAGCGGAGGCGGCCGGGGCGCCTCCCCCGGCGGCGACAGCGGGGTCGCCGGGACCCGCGACCCGCCGGGCGGAGCGCGTTGCCTGCCCAGGGGCGGCCGGGGCTGCCGCGCCGCGTCCGCGTCCAGCGGCGCAGTCTGCGCCCCTGCGAGCGGCGGCGCACCCTGCGCGCCGGCACCCTCCATCCCTCCCCACCCTCCATCCCTCCATCCCTCCCCGCCGCCGCCCGGCGCTGGCGGGAGGCGGCCGCCCCTGGCTGGCCGCGGTCCGCGGTGTCGTGGCGCGGCGGCTCCGCTTTCCGCCTGCGGAAACTTTGGCCGGCGCGCAAGGGGGAGGATGGAGCCGGGGGAGCCCGCGGCGGCGCCCCTCAACCGGTCCCGAGCTGGGGCAGAGCCGCCCCGCGGGGAGTTCAACCTCTCCGGGCTGCCGGAGGCGGAGGGGAAGCCCCTCTTCGGCATCGGCATCGAGAACTTCATAACCTTGATCGTCTTCGGCTTGATCTTCACCCTGGGGGTGCTGGGCAACTCGCTGGTGATCACGGTGCTGGCGCGGAGCAAGCCAGGCAAGCGCCGCAGCACCACCAACATCTTCATCCTCAACCTGAGCATTGCCGACCTGGCCTACCTGCTCTTCTGCATCCCCTTCCAGTCCACAGTCTATGTGCTCCCCACCTGGGTGCTGGGTGCCTTCATTTGCAAGTTCATCCACTATTTCTTCACCGTCTCCATGCTGGTGAGCATTTTCACGCTCTCAGCTATGTCAGTGGACCGCTACGTGGCCATTGTACACTCCCGACGCTCCTCGGCCTTGCGTGTTTCCCGCAACGCGCTGCTGGGTGTGGGGCTCATCTGGGCACTCTCCTTCGCTATGGCCTCACCTGTGGCTCACCACCAGAGCCTCTTCCACCGTGACGCCAGCAACCAGACCTTTTGCTGGGAGCACTGGCCCAACCCACGCCACAAGAAGGTCTACGTGGTTTGCACATTCGTCTTCGGCTATCTGCTCCCGCTGCTGCTCATTTCCTTCTGCTATGCCAAGGTGGGGGCAAAGCGGGTAGTGGTGAAGGGTATGTTAATGGAATGGTGGGGGGTGGAATGGTGGCAGGTGTCCTTGAGCAGTGGGGACATCGCTGGGCATGTGGAGGGACGTGGCACTGTTGGGAGGCAATGGGGCAGGGGCAAGTTTGTGGCATAAAGGGAGAGGGCAGGTTTCGTAGCTGAGGGATGACTGGGGGGGACACATGTGAGTGTGGCACGGAAAGGTCAGGACAGAGATTGCATGGGGTGGAAATGGGGGTTGTTGAGGCAGTTACTGAGGTCTCCTCTGCCAGATTTCCTTGTCGCAAAGTGCTAAGAAGCCGCAGTGCTCTGCTGCTTTCTTTGTCAACACAACTCTCCTATTTTCTTGCAGTGCTGTATGAGAAGTTTAACTCAAATGAAACACCACAAAGCAACAAGTTGTTCAGGCTTCAAACGAAGCATTGCAGTTCTTAATGCTGTGCACTTAAAAAACATGACACAAACCCACTGGTTTGGTCCGATCCAGTTAACATGTTAAGAACAAAAGATGCAACATGCCGCCTGGTCCCTGTGAGCTCTGTCTTGCCCCATTTGGTGTGAATGGGAGATTTACCTCTGACTTCAGCAAGGGCAGGTGGTGGTAGGGAACAGTGCATGAGGACCTGGCTAGGAAAAAGCAATAAGTAAGGGTGCCTGAATAAGGGTACTTAAGGGCTTTTCTGCTCAGGCAAACTGTCACAATTTTCTGTGAATATGAATTGCAGCTTTCAGTGTAGGGTCCGCTGCTTGCTGCTGGGCAGGATCTGGAGCACTGTCAGTAGCAGGATTTCTCCTTAGGCAATAATTTTCATTTGAGACAATAGGTCTGCTCTTGCAAATAAAGATTGCTTAAATGTCGAGAAGTCAGTTCTTTAATTGGCAAGTTAAACAGATGTAATTAATGTATTCAACTTGACCAAATAATTTTATGTTCTCTTCAGTTTTATACGTACTACATCAGCTTAATTATTATGTGCAAATTAAGGCTAGAGTGGCATCCAACTCTGCTAAAACCAGGCTGTGCAGAACTCAAAGGACAACATTTCTAAATTACTGTTTGTAATAAAAAAAGTCTGACCGGGCAAATGGAGAAGAAACACATGTTTTAATATACAAACTGAATTATGTTTTCCCAGGGTGAATACACTGGTATTTCATCTACAGTGGTGAATATGACTGAGCTGTGAGAGGGATGAAACTTGTAGCCATACCAGACCACCAGAGCTTTAAGAAAATAGTAATATTTCAAGGAGAATGTTACGGAATGCGTGCAGAGGGAGCTTTTCAGCTACTAAGAATTCTTATATTTTTCAAAGCCAAAGCATCTTCAGTTTCAGCATAAAGTACCAGCCTTCAAAGTCTAATTATATGACAAAAGATTGAAAACAAGTCTTGCAAAATTACAACAGTCCTGCATAGTAGGGGGGGGGGGGAGGGGGAAGGAAACATGCTTAAACAAAATAGAATCATTATAAATATAACACACCATGTTGTTACAAAGCACCACTACAGAAGTAGATCTCTCACTATTAGCATGAATACGTAGTTTAAAAAAACCAAACAAACAAAACCAAAAAAGCAAACCACAAAGCACCCCTGTGTGAAATACATGCCCAGAACAAGTTCATAAAATCAAAGCCACTTGAATTCACAGCTAAAGTCTTGTGCTTGAATTATTGCCAGGCTAGGATCTCACCCTTGCTTGGTGATATGTTTTCAGCCTGTATGTGTGATCCTGCTTGCCATGGTGTCAGGCTGGAAGGTGCAACCTGAAGGGGTGAGTTTTAGGAGATATCTAGGAGATACGTGGTATTCCCATCAGTGTCAATGAAGCTGAAAAAGGCTATTGGAGGTATTTGTATCCTGCAGAATAAAGGCTCATTCCTACCTTCATTAGGAGCCACTGGCAAATCTCCAACTACAATATTTTGGCACATGGGACAGGGTGAGGGAGAAATTAAGGATGACAGTAGTCAAAAATCAGAGCTGAAGTTTTAAATTCATCAAAGCCATTGCTTCTCTCACAGGTCTGAAGCAAAGTAGTCACTGCGAGCTTTTATTGATGTTACTGAAGTACTACGGAGTACAACAAGTATTTTGGCTTCTGAATGCATGCAGGCTTAGAGGATTGCTGCTGTGTGATAGCCTCAGAAGTAATATAAAAATAAATGCATTAGTTTCTTATGGACTTCACTGGTTTTCATGAACTGTGGATTAGCTAAATAATGCAATCTTCTGATACAGTAGATTAAGACAAAGGAGACTCATTTCTCTATTTGAATATATTGCCTTTTCCAGACTCCTTTAAGGCAGTTTTGTTTCTTTTATAAGCAATTTGCAATTGAACTTTCAGTTTTGAAAGTCTCATTTTTTAGGCACTCTAATAGGGAGTCAAGTTCTTTCTCTCTCTCACTCTCTCTTAAATTATGTTAGGAGACGTTTGTATTTTCCCCAGTAGATAGCAATACGGCTACCAACTATGGAAGTGCTGAAATAGTGCTAGGTATTTAGAAACAGTGTCCTCCCACAAAATCAGAACTGGAAATCTCACGTGATGTGCTCTTGAGGCAGAGATTTATGAGATCATGCTGTGTCCTGTTTGTACAGCTACCCATTTCCTCTGTCCCACAAGTAACTTTCGTTCAGTTTCAACCAAATTTGACAGAGGAGTGAAAATATTGGAATGATATTTCCCTAGTTTTGTGAAAACAGGAGTCAGTGAAGTAGATCCTGTCTCCTTTAGAGAGAGTCAGTCTGCACTCAACTGTTAAACATCAGAGAAGCCATAGGGGGAAGAGGTCTTATATAGCATTTACTCATGGAGGAAACATATCTTTTTGGGAACACGCAGTCAAGAAATCACAAATCCATAGGAAACCAACTTTTGTTGACTCACAGAACTGCTCTTGAAAGGAACTTACTACTCCAGCCAGAGAAGCAGTGATTATATAGTTATTAGTTGAGTTACAGTGCTGCATACTTGTAGACAGCCTATATTCTTTTTTTTTAATTGCTAATATCATATTACTTCCTGTATCTTTTTTAATACTGACTTTTTGTATGTGTTTTATAACACTGCTATGTTTGCTTCACTAATTTGTCCTTAAAGGGCGAAGTGATAGACGATTCCCAGCGAGCTTCTAACAATTGACATCTGCCAGGGTAGCGCAATGTGACAACTGATTTTGGGTGCTTCTGCTTTTGAGTACCCAATTATGACACTTCAGTCCTTGACAATCAGGCCTCCTTCAGTCAAACCTTTAGGTTGGGCACCAAAAATCATTAGCAAACTTCTCCTTTTATAGATGTATAATTTTAAAAGAATTTATATATATATATATTAAAAAAAATCATTTCTTGCCTTAAGAATGTTTCCATTATTATCTATCATTCTGAACATTCTAAATTCATGGAAGTCATATTTTGATTTATAGACTTGGTTAAAAGTAAGCCATAAAAAGTAGGTGCCTCAACATAAAATACAAGCTTATAGGATTCTTGGCTTAAGATATTATATCTTAAATTTTGCTGAGCAGTGAGGGAAAACTTTATTAAGCTACACTGAAAAGAAAAAATAAAGGGTATGACACATTAGCAACACACTGTTAAACAAAAGAGGTTGAAGGGTCTGTTGTGACAATAGAAATAGCTGCATTGCTTTAAAAAATCTATGGCAGGCAATGGTACTTGAATTTAAATCAGGTTCATACTATAAAATATGGTTCAGAATGTAATGCTCGCATTATGGCTCTGTTAAACAAGCCATTCATTCTTAGGTAATGACCTTGGGCAGGCTTTCTTGCTGCATGATTTTCAGTGGCTGGTAATGAAGCTGTAGTCAGTGAAATGTTTATACACACCGAGGCAGGAAATATGCTTTGCAACAGCGTAGACTTCAAACTTTTACAATGTTTGGTAGACTGTAAATAGGCACAGATAGTTTAAGCTATTTGTCCACTTTCCCTTTCTGGAAAATCCCCTTCTCAACTTGATTTGGTCATAGTCTCTCAGCCTGGGCTCTCAAACCATCTTGAATGTAGTTCCCTGAAACAACTGGGGGGAAAAAAAAGAAAAAGAAAAAAAAGTAGTCTGTAGGCAAAATCCATGGCCTCCCAAATGCCATTACTGGTAGTTGTGGTATAGCAGTCTGGACCAGACTGGAACTTCTTATACTTCTATGATCCTACAAGTCTCCTTACACCTTCTTTCACAACAGCATAACTTTCTTCCCACAGCACCCCACCCTCATCAGAAAACAGGAAAGCTATTCCGTCCCCGAGAGCCAAGTAAGATCTCTGATCTTGAAACTGATACAGTTTCATGTAAAGAGTTAATTTTTCCACAGAGCCGAATTTTTAAAAAATGTAACACCTTATGAGAAGGGGTTCTGACCTATTTTTTTAGCAAGGTGGGTATTTCATTCCATGAGTTAAAAATGCATGTAAAAATTTTTAGTGGATATTTTGAAAGGCTTTCGTTAGAGAAGTAGCCTGAGACAAATTAAGAGGCACGTGTAGAATTATTATTAATTCAGGTGAAGTGACAAGGGTTGTTAGAGGAATGATTGATTATTCATTGGCCCAGAGAACAGATAATTTGAACAGGCCAGTGAGGAGAGGAGTCTTTGATTTGCCTTGCAGTGTTTGTGCATAAACATGGCTCTTAATATCCTTCCACAGCATTCTGTATAGGTCTCTGGGTGCTGTTCCACTGCTGTTGGTAGGTAATTAAATTCTGCCTCTTTCTCTTGCTGCTGGTTTGCATACCATCTGGTACAATACCACATAGAGCCAGCATGTTTTCACTGCAGAGACTTATTTTATGAAATATGTATATAGTCTGAAAGAGGGTGTTGTGGTTTGAGCTGGACTGGCCACTGAAGAGTGACAGATGCTCTTCCTCACCTCCTTCTCCAAGGAGAGGGGGAAGAGAGAGAAAGAGATTTATGAGTTTACAAGGATCTAAAGTACTATAATGAAATATCAATAATAAAATAAAAGAAAATAATGAAAAAGATACAATGTATACAAAACTGTATCACGCTCCCAGGGTAATGATCACATCACCAGCAGGCACTGAGGAAGTCCCAGACTGGACTCAGCAACGGACAGGGACTGGATTCTGGATCTGGATTCAGGAGTGCATGGATTGGGACCAAAGGCAGATGAACAGAGTCCTCCTCAAACACCAGCCATTGAAGAAAGAGGGCTGACTCTTTGATCCGTCAGCTTTTATACTGAGCATGGGGCAGATGGGATGGAATACCCTGTTGGTCAGTTTTGGGTCACCTGTCCTGTCTGCTCCTCCTCGCAGGTCCGACCCCTCTATGTTCTTCCGCTTGCCACCCTCCAATGGGGCACACAACAAAGTGACCTTGGTTGTTACAGCAATAAGTATAAGCAAGGGCCTCTCTGCATACCATTCCTTGGCATTAACTATAAACGTAGGTCTTATCTCTCTGAGTGTGAAAAGTTTCTGCACAATATGCTGTTAATTTTGAGAGTTTCAGAGAGCTAGGAGAGGCTTAGCTACAAAGTGAAATTAATGAACAGAAAATTGGTTCTGTTTTACCTCAAACCAGAACAGAGAGGAAGCTGAGAAGGATTCATGGGAAGGTTATTGTCTAAATCTTCAACAGACCCCTCCCCTCCAGCCCTTCCACCCCAAATATACAATTTAACAATTTTGTCTACTGCACCTTTCTTTGGACTGGAGAGAGATGTAATGCAAAAATTTGTGCTTAAAGTTTCATAGAATCATAGAAAGTTCGGGTTGGAAGAGATCTTAAAAGATGATCAAGTTCCAACCCCCATGCCTTGGGCAGGGGCACCTCCCACTAGAGCAGGTTGCTCAAAGCCCCATCCAACCTGGTCTTGAACACTTCCGGGGATGGGATAACCACAACTTCTGTGGGCAACCTGTTCCAGTGTTTCACCCTCCTCAAAGTACAGAATTTCTTCCTAGTATCTAATCTAAATCTCCCCTCTTTCAATTTAAGACCATTACCCCTCGTCCTATCACTACACTCCCTGACAAAGAGTCCCTCCCCATCTCTTCTGTAGGTCCCCTTTAGATACTGGAAGGTTGTTATAAGGTCTCCCCGGAGCCTTCTCTTCTCCGGGCTGAACAACCCCAACTCTCTCAGCTTGTCTTCGTAGGAGAAGTGCTCCAGCCCTCTGATCATTTTCGTGGCCCTCCGCTGGACCTGTTCCAACAGGTCCATGTCCTTCCTGGAAGGAAGAAGAAGAAGAAGGGCTGAAGCCAAAACGGGACATTCTCAGAGAAAACCTTTTTCTCCTGCCTTTCCTGAGCTCAGGTTAGCCTTGGTAACAGCCTGGGTAGTGATTCAGAATAGAGAGAACACATACATCATACATGTTAGTGCACAGGTAAGGACAAATGAACTACACTTCCAATGTTAAATGGTTGCAAGCAATTTTTATTTTTGTTATTTGTGGTTCACTGTTAGCTAAGTGTAGATACTTAAAAAGTGGAATCCACTGATGAACTACGGTTATTCACACATACCATCTAATTTCTTTTATTTCATTATGTATGTTTCTATAACTCAGATGCCAAATTGGGATTAAGTCTGTAGGTCATCTTGTCTGATGTCTGTCCTGGTAGTGGTTAGCTGTGCATCCCAAGGAAAATAGAGAAAATGCTTGCAGATGAAACCAGAGAATTTGAATTTATACCCTTTTCCCCCTCTCAAGAAGTCTTCTTATAAGCCCTAAAATTTCATGTTATATTCCTTTAAAAAAATCCTTTTAATGATGGATGATCTTACCTATCAATTTGTTCTCGGTTCATCTTAGAGCTATGTAAAGTCCAACCTAACATCATCATCTAGCTGAGCTCTACACTCCAACACTCTCTAAAAAATTCCTATTATTATATTTTAATTAAACCCTTGATTTTAATTAAGCATCTCTTTTTTTTTTTAATTCTGTGTGGTTACAACTTGTTAAACACATTCAGCTGAAGAGCATATTCCCTGCTCCCCATGCCTACAAATAATGCCTTGTGAATATATTAGATTCAGTTAATAATAACTGCAGATAAAATAGGGCATTCACCTCCATGCATCCGCTATCCAAAACCTTATGTCTAAATCACTATGCTAAAATTTGGACCCTGCTCTTGGATGATGAGTCTTTTTGAGACAATTTTTCAAAAATTACTTGGGAAAGGTACATGACAAGTATCATTAAACTGTTGATAAAAATCATGTCTCATGTGAGTTACATTTTAGTATAAATAATTTTTGAAAACCTAGGCTTCTTTCGAAGATCAAATAGCACCAACATCCTGATTATATTAACCAAACATCCATCTGAAGAAAGCAAATTATGCAGGTGACTCAGAAAAGCTCTGCCTCAAAACGTACACTTTTTATGGTCAATGAAGTAAAGGGCATTCTAAATTAACAAGCATTGACATTTTTATGGAAGAAGAATGATTGGTAATTCTAGGTGCATGGTAGGTTTCCATTTGTTGCCTTGTTAATTTGTAATTTGTATTTGTTATGTAATACAGCTGAATTTTTATATAAGAATTCAACTGGGGTGTGCATTATATTTGTTGATTCACACAGATGCAAATATGTAATTCCTTTGGATTTTATACTGTTCGCTTTTGAAATGTGTAAATTGGATCAGCGATGTTTGTAAGCGACTCATGCGGTACTGGAGAGTATACTCTAAAATATACGGTTTTGAATTTTGGAAAATGGTGAAATACAAGATGCAAATTAATTTTTTCAGGTTCTTAATCATCTGCATAAAAAGTTGAGAAACATGTCAAAGAAGTCAGAAGCATCCAAGAAAAAGGTAGATTACTTTCATTACCAATATCTGTTTTTTTATATTTTAGTTTTATGGCTAAGCTGATTTGGTTTTATATTGTCTGTTGCCAAAGATGTGATGGAGAGAAGGAACAGAAATTAAGTATTTATTGACATATTCAGTGTCTCTCTGGACTTGGCAAGACTGGAATATTTTCTGATCCAACTTTTTCATTGCAATATATCAAACCATTACCTAAGGTCCCCATATTTTGAATTTCAGAGCACCTAAAATTTAGACACGGAGAAACAACCTCTCTCTAATATTAAATGCTTTTTTTGCCTCACAGGCATTTTCCCCCAACTTGTAAATCTTTTTTTTTTTTTAATTATTATTAATTTTTTTAACTAGCTCAATTTTTTAATGTTTTATGAAGAATTCTGAGGTTATATGGTGAGACTTCCAAATAGGGTTTATTGTACTTCCTGATAGGAGTCTAATAAGAGACTTTTAAAGATTCTGCAATTCTTCTATGATTTTCCAGAAAACTTTTTTTCTGTTATGTTCAGGATTTAAGTTATATACTGTCTACAAGTAGAATCATGAAAAAGCAGAGTATCAGCCTTGCAATTTAGAACAATATCTGAAAGATGTGTTAATATATTGAATTTGTCATTTAATGTAATATGGTTTGGATTTTTGAGCATATTTGACCACAGTAATCATTTGACTAACTTCTCAGTTTATGAATGTGGAGTCAGAAAAAAACCCTTAGGCTATAGCTCTTCATTTGATCTGATCGCTATTACCATATGGGCATGCAGACTCTCTGCAATGTAAATGAGATATACATGGGCTCAACAGGGAATAAGTAATCTATTATTTATGCATTCTCTGTCTTCTTGAAAAATATCCTAGTCAATAGATTTTAAACACTAGAATTAAAAGCATTATAGCCCCGATTCTGTAAAAAACATAACACACATATACTTTTGCACTTCACGTTGTCAAGGCCAAAGGTGTAGTTTTCAAAGGCGTTCTGTATATTGCCATCTCTACTCTCATCTAAATTATTCTTAAACTGGAAATATCTGTGCTTTTCCTCTGAGCACTAACTCTTAAAAATTGCGAGTAAAAATCAGATCTGGCTAGGAACTGGCTTTCATAGCTTCAGGGAAAAGCTTTACAGATATGCCCAAGACTGCATGGATGTATCAGGGTTCAGCAACCAAAGGGAAAAAAAAAAAGAATCACGAAACTTTTTTTGCCTTAGAAAATAAGTTTCTGATCCTATGGCCTAACTCTTGTTTTACAAAGCAACTGTGTTTTCACTAGTGTGCTGTCTCTCTCTGGTTACTGTCTCTTTTTTTCCTTCTACTGAAGGTAGATCCTCACAGATCTTGTGAGGATCCCGTATGCAAAATTATTTATTCTGCACATATGAGATACCTTCAGTATAATAGTTACAAGAGATACATGGTCAGCCTCTGCTTTCAGGTGCATCTGTACAGTCTATTCAAAGTCAGTGATTTTCCTGGTGTATTTTTTTTTTTTAAATTTGAACAAACTGAAGTAATGTGCCTCTTCTGAAATAACCGCATGTATTATCCAGACAATCTATTTTCAGCTGGAATATTAACCCATTGAAGCGATCAGAAAACGAAGTGCTCTTAATTTATACTTCCTTGTTAGCACATACTCTCCTGATCAGAGCTGAAAAAGCAGATATTTGTGTGGCTGTTTGTTAGCGGCAACTGACTTAAACTCCATAGGGCTAAGTAGAGGAAGAGCTTGTGAAAATAGATGAATCCTTGAGACTAAACAGATTATATTTACTACAGATATAATGTCCTTCGGCTTCTGTTGTGAGATTTTGCTAACCAACAACAGTATCTGTCATAAGTTTTTTGGCCTGGTTATTTTGGCCTGTTGCCACAGAAATCAGGCTTTTTTTTTCTGTAAGTTTCTATAAGTTATGTCGTGTTGTGTTTGGGTATGTCAGTCTGAATTATTACCAAGCATTCCTCAACTCAAGAGGAATGGGCCAAGTTCAATAAACTAGCAAAAAGTCTAGGTATTCTCTGTGCTGCAGTATTTATCACTCTGTGGCCACTGGGATAGTTTTGCCTGTGAAGAAGAGCCTAAGTTATCTGAAAAATTATGTTGTAAAGTATTAGTACAGTAATTATAATGGTCCATAACATAACATAACATAACATAATATGCTTTGAAATTAATATCAGGCTTTTATTGAGAGAGTGATTTAGTTGAGAGAGCTACTTGTTAGAGGAGTAGATATTAATTAGTTGAGCAACTGCAAAGCACTAGCTGCAATTTCTGAAGTGAAAGCCAAAGGAAACAGTGACAGTCAAACTCCACTGTGCCCTGGCTGAATACCTTCAGCACCTGGTAGGCCTGTACTGACTGATACTGTAGCTGTCTGGATGGGTATAATGAACTTGATAGCCCTTCCTCTCATAAATAATGGAAGTGGGGCAGGAGGCAGCACTGAGGATATTTTGGGTTCCATTTTTCTGAATGCAGTGCTTGGCGGTGAGCTTTCGTTTCCAGATTGGTTTTGACAATGTGCAATCACCAGAAATTTCAAGCTTCTTACTTTTCTCTTTTTTTCCCTATTTGTATCCCAGAATGTTGTTGTATAACTCCCCCTGTAACAAGTTTTTATTTAAAGGAGAGACTTTCAAAAAAAGCCCCTGCTCCTTTTGTAGACACTTGAGCAAAGTGTTCTTCTGACTGCTCTAATCTCTTCCACCAGCTACCTTCATGTATAATAGATCTCTCCAGAAATTTTGGTCAGAAATCCTTGTGTACCACACTAAAATATAGATCATTAGATCTGGATGAGATTTCCCAAAGACCCATGTCATCATTATTTTTCATCAAGCTTACGTCCACCTCAGAAAAGGCTAGATGTTTGTGTAGGAAGTCAGGAACATCATTCTTTACATTTGAATGAAGTTATACATTTGCCTTTTGCTGCAGCATTTTCAAGGTTCTCCTTGCAGTAGTTCACTATGCAAAATAAAGCCCATATAGGTAATGGAGGAAAATCAGTAATAAGTATTCCGAAGTGCGTTCTCTCTCAGTATACCTTTTTATCCCCCCAAATAATGGATTTGAAGCAGGTTTAAAGCTGATTCTTCAAGTGCTCATCAGACATCTGTGTTTTCCTTTCCCTGTCTCAGACAGCACAGACTGTGTTGGTGGTGGTAGTGGTTTTTGGCATCTCCTGGCTGCCGCATCACGTGATTCATCTCTGGGCTGAATTTGGAGTTTTCCCACTGACTCAAGCCTCCTTTCTCTTCAGAGTAACTGCACACTGCCTGGCTTACAGCAATTCTTCTGTGAACCCGATTATATACGCATTTCTCTCGGAAAATTTTAGGAAGGCCTACAAACAAGTCTTCAAGTGCCAGATAGGTAATGAGTCACCTCTGAATGATGCTAAGGAGAATAAAAGTCGGATAGATACACCACCATCTACCAACTGTACACACGTGTGAACTTTGAAAAGTCCTGCATGTTGGCTCTTGATTTGTGTGAACTGAACACCAAGAAAACAAAGCACAATGAGCTTTATCCTGGTTTGTCTTGATAAAGATAATTGGTATTTAATGTACCAAAGTTGCGTTTGTGGCAAGTTTGTGCAACTGGTATGAGAGAAAACTGGGCTGACCCTTTCCATCTTAGATAGCTTTGTCAAAGGAAGCTCTTGGACCTTTGAAAGATAGTTGAGGAAAAAAAGTCAGAGATGATATGTCTGTATTCCTACTCACTAAGCATATGGTGTGGAAACATTCAAATATAACATATAAGAAGGAAATGTTGATACGGACAAGTAATTTTCTGACATCTTACTCCATCAAAGTGAAGGGATGGCTGAATTTTCTGTCTTACAGATAATAAATGCCATACAAAGAATTCAGGGAGAAGAACTTTTTTTCTCTCTTCATATTGTTTTGACAATGCTTTCTCTCTTTTTAAAGTAAAGATGGGCTCTGATTTGGTGTTGAAATAACCAGTGCACAACTTGAGGCAACTGCTTTAGAAAGGAAATGTTAATTTTATCTGTTTAGCTGTCTTTTTAATGTAACATACGGAGTAATGATGGACTTTTTTGCACTTCATATGCCTGCCTTACTGTATACACAGAACTGTTGTGTACTCTATATCAGGTTTTGTTTATGGCCTGTATGTAGTTGTACCAAAATGAGGATTTGTGTCTATCTGAGGGAAGCTTTTCTTCATGTTGCATGTGCATGTAGGTGTATGTCTTGTTAACTTTATAGACTTTGAGATGGAGATACAGTTTTAAATGTGCAATATATACATATGTTTTAAAATATTAAGTTCCATAAAGCAACTCTGGGCAATGCTTAAGTGTTTAAAAATAGCATTCCCTTAAAAGTTGTAGGAGAGGCTTTGTATCACAGAATCACAGAATATTTTTGGTTGGATGGGACCTTTGAGATCAGTATCATGTGTCTCTAAATTGGAAAAAAAGATGCATAGTATATAAGGTAAACGGCCCTATTCTGAAAATTCCTAAATAACATGAGTAGTTTCAGCAATTTTATAAAAGTATTTAATATGTCTTTAAATGGTAAACCGCTAAAGAAATAGTAGAAGTGCACTCAGTCCTTTGAGAACATTATTGTTAGCTGGAGTAAGACATGCTTTTACCTTATTTATTAATGACCCATAGACCCATAGAGTAAATTAATTTGAAGGAACTTCTGGACATCCTCTCAAGGCAGGGCTACCCTCAGCACCGGATTGCTTCCTTCTCTAGGCAAGTTTCGAAAGTTTCCAAGGATGGTGATTCAGCAATATTTTTGGGCAACTTTTGCCAGGGCCTAATCACCCTCACTAAAATATTTTTTCTTATCCCCAGTTGGGATTTCCCTTGATGTAGCTGGTAACTGTTGCCTTCTCTCCTTTCAATGTATACTTGAGTCTTGTCTGTAACTAACTGATATGTGATTTAGGATGGCGATTAAATTCCCTCCCAGCCTTCTCTTCTGAAAGAACGCTCTCAGTCTCTCCTCATCTGTTGTGCTCCAGATCCCTGGCCAGATTAGTGGCCTTCCACTGGCTGCCCTCCAGCATGTCCATCCCTCTCGTGAAGTGGGGTGTTCCAAACTGAACAGTGTGTTCCGGATGTGGCCTCACGAGCACTGAGTAGACTAATCACTTCCCTTGACCCCTTGGATGATTCTTGTTATTACAGCCCAGTATTACAGTAATTTATTGCTGAGAGGGTAGGCTGCTGACTCACATTTAATTTCTGCCCTCGTGTCATAGAATCATAGAATAGTTTGGGTTGGAAGGGACCTTTAAAGCTCATCTAGTCCAACAGAATTGCACTGAGTCCCAGCCTAAATTTCAGGACTTTGCCTTTGTCTCTGTTGAACTTCATGCATTTGATAGCTATTACTTCCATTCTTCTGGCTTATGAAGGCCCCTCTGAAAGGTACCCTTGCTCTCCAGCGTATCTACCACTCCCCTGGGTTTGATATCATATGCAAACTTGCTGAGAGAGTCTTGCACCCTTGTCTGAGTCTTTGAAGATGCTAAATACTGTTGGCCAGATGCTCTGTCAGGTTCCTTTTTCTCCACAAACTTGCTTTAAAAAAATAAGTTTTCAGAGTGGTGAAACCACATCAACTATGGAGGGTTAGTTCACATGAAAATGTCTATGGTTACTTGTCAGTATTGTCTGCTTGGAATCAGTAAAATAATATTGAAGACATGCTACTGCATGCATGGTGTTTGTGTCCATTCTTTCCTATGAAGAGACATTTTGATGATATTGCTAGGAACACAAAATATATGAAATATCCTCAGTTGGAGAAAAAGGGTTTATCTGTGCAGGAAACCATTTTCTGGGTTAAGATTGAGGTTAGGAAACACAGCCTAGAACAATGTTGAAGTTCTTTTGAATTTTCAAATCCTCATCACGCAATATTTATAACACATTAGGAGATTCTACGGCTTTGAAAATTATATTTTTTTCCTTTAAAAAAATTGCCTGTGATTTAATTGCTTTTAATTTTTGAATAAAAAATTACAATGTAAATATGTAATTGTATAAAGTTAGCATGCTGAGTTTATTGATTCATCTGAAAAGGCTTTTTTTTTTTTCTTAATTGTACATAATTTTAAACCCAGGTGCTTGACAGTAATGGAGCTACATCTGTTTGAAATTTTAAGGATGAGGAGGGGGGGGAGGACTGCAGTAACCACCAGTTAGAAAGGCCCCACCTGGTTCCTGGTGAGTATCAGTAAAGCTTCCACCTTACTTTTCAGAGAAATCTTAAGAAGCAGCTGACACTCCAAGGCTCAATTTCCTACCTAAAACACACTTTTGTTGATTGGTGTCTCCAGTGTGACTTTGACATGCTCACCTGTGACTGAGTTGTGAATGTAGAAGTAGTGTTAACCTGTGCTGTGAACTGTGTCTAACCCCTAAGCAGCTGGACAGTTGGGCAGGAAGTTGTTGTGCCAAAAAAATGGCTAATTTGGGCATAACATCAGGGAATGGACACTAATGATGACTTAAAACTGAATGTCTGCTTTCAAGTTCTGAACGTGTTGGCAGGGATTGTTTTTTCTGGTGGAGGGCAAAGCAAAAGTTTCAGCTCACTTAGTTGCCTAATGTTTTTTTACATCTTTTTAACCAGAGGGGTTGATTTCAGTGTACACTGAAGTTAAAAAAAAAAAAAAAAAAAAGATTTCTCTGGCTAGAGCTGAATTTTCTACTCATAGGAAGATAAATGAACCCACTGAGTTCCACCCTGTTGTGTGAATTTGAAAATATTATTCTGTACAAAACAAAACAGGCAACTTGAATGATTACTCAAATTCCTCTCAAACTAGAGCGAGATATGTGTGTGTAATTAAGCAAATACTTAAATTCCTCTTAAATGTCTCTTCAATTATATTTCTTATAAATCGAGAGAATTGGAGAACCCCCAACAAAAACTGTTACCGACATATCTTTTTATAAACTCCTTAAAATTTTGTGGGATATGTACTGCTACCTCTTTGTGCTGCTTCATGAATGTCTCCTGAAGTTTAAAATATACAATGCACTTTCACCATTGATGACAGAAGTAACGCATCCCATCAGATCAATTAGGAGGAGTTGTTCAGTCCATCTTAAGACTGTGTCTTTGTGGATAAAGGAGGAAGTCTTTCCTTGTCATGGTTTTCTCTGCAGAGTGGATAAAAGACCCGTGGAGAGACAGCATCTCTGCAGCACCTCGTGCTAACGTGAGAGGGTCTCCTTTCTTGCAGCCACCTTTCTGTCCGTCTTCTGAGGTTGTACTAAGACATTGCAGCAGGTTTCTAGCCAATTTTGCATTTTATATGTTAGATTTTCTGTTTTTTACCACTTTTGCCTTAAAAAGATGTAAAAATCTTGTTAAAACACTGTGTTAGTGGACTTTTGAAATTGTAAAGACTAATGTTTAAAAGAGGTCAAGAAATTATTCCATCAGGGTTCTTCATGCAATGTTGTCCCTGCCTGCTTGTGGGTAGGTGTGTGAGGTACGATACAAAAGAATACAGCAGTGCTTTTCTTCAACTAATAAAGGCTAAAATACATTTCCAAGATACGTGTGGACCCACATGCACACTGTGCACTACTATACATAAATCAGAATTAGGATCCATAGCCAAAATGAAAAAAAGAAAAAAAGAAAGGCATTTAACCAACCTACTGTTCTTCATGTGCAAACACACTGAAAAATGTTGGGACTTGCTCACCTATATGTTCAGCTCTGCTCACTTCACAGGTAATTGTATCATCCATTTAACTAATTTTGAAGAAAATAATCCTTTTTGTTGAATGTGAAGCTAATGCTTAA
The DNA here is from genome assembly GCF_964106895.1 of Numenius arquata. NCBI lineage: Eukaryota > Metazoa > Chordata > Aves > Charadriiformes > Scolopacidae > Numenius > Numenius arquata. Next base: position 32,880,199 of record NC_133579.1, read on the forward strand.
TGGCCATTTCTAAGTGAGTCATTAAACTACACAGTTTTCAGTTACAAGTACGTACTAAACATTTATGATATGTAATAATGTAAACAACAGAATAGCCTAAAATTTCCATCTTGAATCAAAAAAATGTGGAATTTTCTAATATTTTTCATATGTCTAGGGTAGGTAACAAAATCATATGCTATAGTAGATTACAAAGATACGACCGAACTGGATGAAATTTTATGTAAAAATGTTAATGACTATATAAGGAATAAATTTTAATTTTGTAGTTGAGTGTTCCCATCTGCAATCTTAATATTCTTTCAATATTTTGTATGATGAAATTAATTGGGTCTTTATTTACAAATTCTTCTGAAGTCTTTTTCTAAATTTAAACTCTGAAAAAAACATATTTTCAAAACAGCTTAATTTTTGGCAATATAAGACATTTTAATGACGTTTTAAGTTGTGATCCTTTGAGCTTTGTATTCACTTTCACTTTGTATGCATTCACCTCTTTCTTAAAAACTTGATTATTTTGATAATCTATTATATCTTCATTTCTAAAAATAATATCACTATCTCCAAGAGATAAACATTAAGCTTTGTATATTTAATGTTGCAGTGAAGTAAATTTTACTTAAAATCTCACATTATAAGGAAAATGAGGGCTCTTTTTATAAAATAATGTTGTGAGTGCATTATTTTAGACATTTTTATCTTCCTGGTTGCTTCACAATACCATGTGTCACATTGAACCTAATGATATTTGTGGTATTTTGGGAAATATATTTGGTGTGCTTGGTAAAAGCAGAGAAAAGAACAGCTTCTAGCTTACAGAGCTTGTGTTAGTGTTGTGTATTCAGGACATGTACAAATGTTGAAGACCAGAAAATTAAAATTCTGTGTTTGTTTCAGTGTATAATGAATGTAAAGTAACATGCAGTTGTTTTAATATATACTCTACTTTGCATGAATTTTCAAGTTATTTTTTTCAATTGGTCTGTACCGTCTCTGCTTATAATATGAAATACAAACTTCTTTTCTCACAAAATGTTTACACAATGCTTAAAAACAAGCAGTGCCCTCAGGAAAACTTGCAGAGAAAATAGTGTACACAGAACTTAATAGAGTTTGACGGCTAGGGGTCATTATGGGTTGACAATACCTTTTTGAAAATTTAACCGATATAAAAAACATACTCATTTTCAAGTACTGAAGTGCAGGAAGCATGGACCTCCTTTCATTCAGGCTGGTAAGAGTCAATTGAAATTGATGGAATTCATTGATATTTCTTATTCAGGTGCAATTTAAATCTCTGTAATTCATGTGTTGCTTAAGAGACACACAAACAGAGCCAAATCCATGTATTTGAATATGAAAAGAAACAAAGCTCTGCAAGGAAGTGAAATCCAAATGTATTTTATTATATGAAAGCTTGTATGTGGCTCCCCTTTTGGAAGGAGGCAGTCAGATCAGTGTGAATAGAATAGAATAGAATAGAATAGAATAGAATAGAATAGAATAGAATAGAATAGAATATTTCAGTTGGAAAGGACCTACGATGGTCATCTAGTCCAACTGCCTGACCAGTTCAGGGCTGACCAAGTTAAAGCATGTTATTAAGGGCATTGTCCAAATGCCTCTTAACCACTGACAGGCTTGGGACGTTGGCTACCTCTCTAGGAAGCCTGTTCCAGTGTTTGACAACCCTCTTTGTAAAGAAATGCTTCTTAGTGTCCAGTCTAACCTCCCCCAGTGCAGCCTTGAACCATTTCCACATGTCTTGTCACTGTATCCCAGGGAGAAGAGATCAGGACCTCCCTCTCCTCGGGAAGCTGTAGAGAGCAATGAGGCTGCCCCTCAGCCTCCTTTTCTCCAGACTAGACAAATCCAGCATCTTTAGCCATTGCTTATAAGACATTCCTTCCAGCCCTTTCATTTACTTCATTGCCCTCCTCTGGACTCATTCAGGTTCCTTCACATCCTTCTTAAATTGTGGGGCCCAGAACTGCACACAGTGTTCAAGGTGAGGTTGCACCAACACTGAATACAGAGGATAATCCCCTATTTTGACCTGCTGGTTGTGCTCTGGTTGATGCACCCCAGGATGCAATTTGCCCTCATGGCTACTGGGGCACACTGTGACTCCCGTTGAGCCTGCTGTGCACCAGCACCGCCAGATCCCTTTCTGTAGGGCTGCTCTCCAGCCAATCCTCTCCCGGTTTATACTAGTGCCCAGTGTTACCCTGTCCTGGGTGCAGAATCTGGCATTTCCACCTGTTAAATTTCATCCCATTAATCATTGTCCAATGCTCCAATCTATCTAAATCCCTCTACAAGGCCTCTTGTCCCTCAAAAGAGTCAACAGCACCTCCCAGTTTGGTATTGCCAGCAAACTTGCTAATGGTGCATTCAGCTCCTGCATCCAAATCATCGATAAATATATTGAACAGAATTGGACCTAGAATTGAACCCTGAGGAACACCGCTGGTGACTGATCACCAGACACATGTAGCCCCCATCACTACAGCCCTTTCAGCCCTGTTGTTCAGCCAGTTCCTCACCTGGCGCACCATGAACCTGCTCAACCCACAGCTGGACAGCTTGTCCAGAAGGATGCTGTGAGGGACAGTATCAAAAGCCTTACTAAAATCCAGAAAAATTACATCCACCACCTTCCCTTCATCCAGTAGGTGGGTGACCTTATCATAGAATGATATCAAATTAGTATATTGTTGTGTAGACTTGCATTAACATAGAGCAATGGCTATGTCAATACAGTAAAAATAGCTAGATAAGCAGGAAAACAGAATATGATCAGTTCAACATCTAATGACACGTACCTTTAAAAACAAAAATAAATTCTACAGTATGGAGTTACAATGATCTGCAGTTGAATCTATCAGTTTTACTCACACATACTGTGCTGTTCTTAAACAACCACTTAAACAACCACTTACACAACCAATGGTATTTGACATTTGTAGATTCGTCTTAGCCAGATACATTTACGGGATGCAGACTGAGGTCTCATTTTATAGAAATATTTCCTTAAGTGCAGCATTCTCCCCTTGGAAAAGTTTGTACCGTTTCCATTGCATGGTTATTCCATTCCCTGAAAAACACCTAACTGCAGTTTAAATTTGCTGAGAAAAAACAGAATCTCTCCTTCAGTAATAAATGATCTGAGCTACATAGATGTTTCCAGTGATACTTGTAGAAACTTTATCAACCTGGTTAAGTTTAATATTAGGATTTTGAAAGAAAATACAGAATTCTTGCTGATGACTTGTAGATGTGACATTTATAGATGAGGTGATGACATGACAGTGTTCCTTTACACTGCATTTCATGATTTAGCATAAGCAAACTAGTAGTTTTAATATAGTAAAATTAAAAGTCATGCATTTAGGAATGAAGAACATGAGGGAAATTTTAAGCACTGATTATTGTACTGGAAAATGATGATTCTTAAATTGTCAATTAATTAAACATAACCTCCAACTCTGTGTAACTAAAAGGAGTTGCACAACCCCTGAACTGTAAATTCAGAATGTGGCAGTACCTGAGCTTGTGTCACTGGAAGCACCACTTCAAACAAGATGGTTTCTGCACAAAAAACCCCCAAACCACCCAAGCTGAAAAAATCAGCAATTCAGCTTAGGGGGATACGGTTAAGAAGTGGCTTAATTACAACATAGCTCTGTACCCATTATGACAGAGAAATACCTGGTGCTATGCAGCTCTTAAATGAGTGGATGAATTTGCAAGATTCAGTACAGCTAAATTAAACTATAACAGTTAAATCTGCAAATGAAGTGGAAGCCTTTTCATTAAGCCATCGGTGTAAATAACCCTAGAATGTTTAATGAACAAATGTGGTGTATCCATCTCACTTCAAATCACACTTGTGTATTTCTCAAAAGATTTTATATATTTAAGTCTCAAAATATGGACTAGGTGGTAGCACTGCTGTAAGAAAAAATTGCAGCTTATGTTACAGGGTATTTAGACCTGCTGATTTCAGTGATCCCTTCTGGCCTTAGTCTTTTAGCATTCTTCCTCTTATTTTTGTAATTAATAGTATGAGAGCTATGCAGATATGAAGAAAAAACATCACAAAACTGAACTATTATTCAGTCTATAAGTGATCGTCTGAAGATTGTATATAGAGTAACTCCACAAGTGGGCTACATCTTGAAAAGATCTTCTGGTGATTAAGAAATTCAATTGAAATCTCTGGCATATGGATTGCCATTGTTAGAGAAAGAAGTAAAAAGATGCTGTATGCTCTTCTCATTTTGCTTAATTACCTTTTGCCATAATTACTCTAAATGTAATCACTCTGCATTGCTTCTGCATAGCAATTTACTGTTTTCATGAGAGCTATGAGTTGACAGTTGCTGGCACAGTTGAAACACCTGGTGTTCCACTCCATAAGTCAACGTCAAAGATTTTTACCAACCTGTTTTGAAACTGTATTGGAAATCTTTACAAGCTCTGACAATAACATTTTCATTTCAGCTCAGCTTAAATGAAACCTTGTAAAAGCTAATTCTATACTGAACACACATGATCTGTGTTATAGTTTGAGAAACCCACAATTTATTGTCATTTAGACAATTAGTATATCACCTGATGACCCCTCCCCACCTGGGAAGGGGAATGGGGAAAAAACAAAGAAACACGAGGGTTGAAATATAAACAGATTTAATAGAGTAAAACTAGATAATTAACATTCATAACACTAAAGAATGTATATTGATCCAAATATCAATATGAAATATATAAGGATTATACTCAGCCAATTATGCCAGTAGGAAGCTGTGCACTCCTGGCAGTGGACGGCAAATGTGGGACACTGCAAGCGCTGTGCCTTCAGGAGGAAGGGAAGGGCTTGGGGGTCTGGCACCGGGGCAAGGAGTTCTCTGGACCGCTGCCATCAAGGGAGAGAGAGCACTTTGCAAACTTTCTAATTTATATTGAATGTGACGTTCATGGTATGAAATAATCCCGTTGGCAGCTTGGGTCAAGTGCCCAGGTCTCGCTCCTCCTCATCCCTGCACCTGGCAAGGCTCGAAAACACTGAGACCTTGAAACCCTCATACCATAGCTGGCTCTAAAGTAAATGTTTTCACAAATTCAGACACTAGAGTCTTCTAAAAGTACAGTTTTCCCAAGTATTAGAAGTGAAATTCTATGTGTGTGTTTCAATAGATTCAAGAGTACCCTGATAATATGGCTTGATGCGCTAAATGAAAAGCAGTACCTAATCATTAACATCGGAAGAGAAGAAGGAAGAGTAGGAGGAGAGTGAGTAAATGTTGAAGACCGTTGGTGTTTGTGAATGAAATATATTTGGGGTTTCAGCTTTCAACCGCTACCTAGGCAATACTTAGTAGTTTATAGGCAATCACCTCTCTCAACCTGCTGGTCACGCTTCTTCTGATGCAGCCCAGGATACAGCTGGTGTTCTCAGCTGCGAACACACACTGCTGGGTCATGTCCAGCTTTTCATTCACTAGTACCCCCAAGTCCTCCTCATCAGGGCTGCTCTCAATCCCTTTGTCCCCCAGCCTGTATTGGTACTGGGGGTTGCCCCAGCCCAGGTGCAGGACCCTGCACTTGGCCTTGTTGACCCTCATGAGGCTCACATGGGCCCACTTCTCAAATCTGTCCAGGTCCTTCTGGATGGCATCCCATGTGTCAGGAATGTCGACCGCACCACCCAGCTTGGTGTCGAATGAGACACAAAATGAGACACAGCAAGCGTGGATTTAATTTTCACCTGCAGTATTACAGCTGATGTTTGTGTGTGAAACTTGTTTGGAAAGAATACTTATACTGTGATCCCATGCTGGAGAAATTCTTAGGCTAATAGTAATGGAGAACTATACCATGAATATGGACAGAAAATATTGTACAGATAAAGGGCTCATGACCATTTTGCTATGGATAAAATAATATATAGATGTTTAGGATATTTTGTAATCACAGAAACCTCATTAAAATATTTTTGGTTTTTTGCTAATTTTTCCACATCCAGAAGCTTTCTAGAATATCAAATGAAATGGAAGCTTGTATTAAAATTATTTATTCAATAGTTTTCATTAATATATAAAGGAAAGAATTTGTTCCTTTTTTTATGACAGCAATAATATCAATGGTATAGTTGAGTACAATGGAAGTAAACGGACTTTCCTACTTCTAATCTGAATCTTGCAGTATTTACCCACTCTTAAATATGCTTTTCCAAGATCTGTTCCATTTCTCATTGTGAAATAATGATTTTTGTGTGATTTTAAGTGAAATCACTTCCATCAGTGTAAATGAACATGGTAATAAAATGGCTGCTTCATGGCTGGTAAAATGGAAATTGTTATAAGAGGAACTATTCTATGCACATTTTTTTGTTTTTAAAATTTGCCTTAAAACTTGTAATTGTAATCCTTTCCTCCTTATGTATGAATGGTATTTGTTGTATTTAATTCTGACTGGCTAAAAAGACGCAAACAGAATGTATTATTTCCTTGGTGACTCATTTCTAAAAACGTGTATTAGTCGAATTTAAGCTCATAGCGCCAAATGCTTGTCCATGTCCTGCTTTTCTAATCTGCAAAAACCCACCACTGTTACTGAAAAATACACTGCTTTTAAATTACTTTATCCTTCCAACAATTAGTGCACGAGAGACAAAGAAGAGGGAGAATATTTTTAAGACTCTATTTCTAAAGCCAGGAACTGTATTACACATCATTCTAAGAGGCAAGAGTTTAAATTAGCAAAGTGCAAATAAGGGTGAAACGGATCTATTACTGCTGCATATTTATGTAGATGACTGAGTCAAGTGCATCCCTTGTTTTCATTAGAAGAAACAATGAAGACTCTTCCTGTTGACCAAATTCTATTCTATTATCATTCTAGTCGTATCGTAACTTCTAATGTACTTCACCTGAGCAAAATCAAAGTTATTGTTAAATTAATCATCTGGACTTTACTGAAGGAAAGGAAAAGATAAAAGCATGAATATGTAACAGTAAAAGATATTGAAGGAAATAAGTGGGATACTGGGGATGCCAACTTTCACTAGGCAGTTGTAAAGTTCTCCAGCACGCAATTTTTTGGGATGGATCACTGTATAATTTAGCAGATCAGTAAACTTTCCTACTAACCATATTTCTGTTACGATCTGTCACTTATTTTGCCCCCCCCCCCCTTTTTTTTTTTCTTTAATCTGATCTAGTTACTCAGGAAATTAGTGAGTCTTTCCAATTATTTCAGTGGAAATCGGATCTGATTCTCTCACCCACTGCAAAATAGTGTTCAAATTGCTGCTTCTGCAGTCTCTCTCCATGTTGCAGAAGAGCGTTCTCATGAAGACAGAAAATGAAGTATGCTCTAAGGAAGAGGAAAATCTCCTGATAAGCTTCTGATGTCATGAAATCTGACCTTTATATAAGGAAAACTGCAATGTCAATCAGTATGAGACTTGACCCCATTTGGTATTTCTTGAACAATACAAAACTGAGGGCTTAAATTAATCCCTGAAACTCCCTTGACTTCCTATTGCTGAAAAAAGGAAAATGGTAAAGAAAAAGATGATCTCATTTGTTATAGGCCATGGTTTGTGGAATAATGATACACCCAAAAGTATCTAGATGATGCATAAACACTCTATGACATTATTTAATATGCACTGAGTATAGCATAGTAAATTTTAAAAAAATAGATAAGGTAATTGTTCAAAAAAACCCCAACCCTTGCATGTTACCATCAGTAATTCAATTAAGGAAGTAGACAATAGCCTTTTAGAGTGGCAGTCAACACATATTAATCAGACTTTTTGGTGTAGCTGCAGAAAGCTGTTTTCTGTATTTTATCTTAGTATTGCCTCAGGTTTTACTTTGTACTTTTCGCTTACTTTCCTTTCCTTGTATGAGTCACATTTTTATTAAAAAAATCCAAATCACAGTTCTACAGAACTAGTCATTTACATGTCTGACATATTTATAATTTATTAAAAGTTTACTTTTACAGGTAGTATTAGTAATATATCAGCCACATTTGATTGCACCTATCCCTAAATCCTACTGAAGTGGTTACCAGCTCTAACACTGTGTAAGCAAGAGGCACTGTCAGTTTATCCAAATGTAAGCAGCCAGCCTAAGTCAAATAAAGTTTCCACAGAGACATCAAACAGATGTCACCAGAACATCTCATTTTGCAAGCATTATCATCTCATTAGGAGCTCTGAGACACTCTGTTCCATTAAACCAGGAACAGGCGAGCTGCAGTAGGTGTCTAAAACACTATGTAGCTCTGTGTGTCTGTTTGCTGTAGTTGATCATGCTTAATCCTCACTGTTTCTAACAAGGTTTTTAGTGAAGTTAATTGTGTTACAAGGTTTTGCCTCTAAGAGCTCTGTGACTGCAGTTGCAAGACTGCTTTTGTTAAATCACTGAAAGGAGGTATCCGTTTCACTCTGAAAGATTATTTTGGTACAGGTTTCTTCAGAGTTTCTTCTTTTGTTATTGTTTTGTATCTTAAATGTTGGTTGTTAAAATCTGCTTTTATTGATGTTAAAAGTAGTACTTTTCATAGTTGTAGATGCCCCATCCCTGGAACCATTCATGGTCAGGTTGGATGGGGCTCTGAGCAACCTGATCTAGATGAGGATGTCCCTGCTCATTGCAGGGGTGGTTGGACTAGATCACCTTCAAAGGTCCTTTCTAACCCAAACCTTTCTATGATTCCTGTTGCTTTCAGTAGGAGAAGAACGTCAAGAAAATTGTGGTGTAACTAATATAATGGACCAGGACCATTGGACAAGGACCTGGATGTCCTTGGACATGTGGTATCCCCTGACATCATTCCCCACTTGTTTTAACTGAGACACAGTGTTGCTGTGCTCTAAAAGACCCATGAGATGTGTCTCCCTGTCTTCTTCCCAGGCTCCAGACAACAGAGATCTGGCAGTACAGACTGTTATTGAGGTCCTGGGCAGCGTCATGCACAAGGTGCTGGAATGGCATCTTCTAATGTAGCAGCTGTTGGGAGACTTTGTGACCTGTTAGTGACTGATCTCTCACAGTTACCTGGTGCAGCCCGGTACTTCCTCACTTAGGTTATTTTTGGCATGCCTTGAAAATTTTTAGGTGCCTTAAATTTTATTTTCTGCACAAGTTTAGCTCATAGCACATCCTAAACAGTGTGTCTAATACATTTTGTTATTTTTATTGGAGTAGTGCTCCTGAAGCCCAGAAGTGGGTTTCCACAGTCCTTAATGCTGTCCTTTCAGACGAAAAAAATATTTCTCCCAAACTCTTCCTAAATTAGTGCCAACAAAGCTAATAAATACAAAATAATGGAAAGGATTAGCAGTACATGTTTTGTACTTCAGCAACTCATTTTATGTTTTTGGCAAATGCAAAGTTATTTATTGGTTTGCTAGGCTGTTTACATTTATGAGCAGCAAAGTGACAGTCAGAGAAGGTGACTAAACATATGTTTTGGAAGAAAATACTTTGAGGAGTGCTAAAAAGAAAACTGCAAATGAGATAGGAACGAGGATAGAGGTCAGATTTCTGACATTTAAACAAATGTATGACAGAGCAGAAAAGTATGTTCTTTTCAGAGAATTCTCTTACTAAATTTACAGGTTATTTCAACGTACCATGGTATCTTATTTAAAACAATACATGTTTTTTAATGTGAGTGTTGTGAGTTAAAAGGCATAGTCTTGGTGAATGCACATACAAGCCAAAAAATTTATAAAGGTGGCAAATTAATCTCCTTCTCAGGTAAACAGTGTATGCTGGAAACAACAGGAAACTTTCCTGGTAGCTTAGAAGTAATGGCAGATGATGATTTACCTGTGCTGTAGATAGGAGGATCAAGTATTCATCATAGCATGTCTTGTTTCTAGTAATCAGACTCTAGGCAAAAAATATTTGTTGTTCTGTTCTTTTCCCATTTCCCCTCTGCTTAACATTGCTTCTCTCTTTTCTGACCCCTGTCAGTGGCTACACTCCAGAAAAACTATATGCCTGAGTTTCTCACTCCTTTTCTGTTTTCCCACCAAGTCGAACTGACCACTCTCATCTGCTGTGTACAAAGCACATCTGCCTCCACTCTGTACAAAGACAGCAGTGAAAAGTGGAAACAAGATTATTAATTGGACCTTTTATTTGTTATCTCAGTATTTACATTTTAATCTGATGAAATACTGTACAGAATTTTAGTCTTATTTAGAAGAAATAAGCTTTGGTAGTTGATCCATAAAAACTTTGCCGGTTGTTTCATCCAGAAACACACAATAGTATATTATGGATGGATGTTACCCTTAATCAGCTGCTATGTAATGCCAAATTTGTCCTTATGGGCAACAGCTCAAGATTAGTCTTTTTGAAAATCATTACATTCCTTTGAGACATTACTCAAAAGAATTTCAACTGAAAGATTTACTGGCTAAATATCCTCCCTGTGAGTTGGATAGCCATGGAGTATTCAAAATACTCCACATTCAGCTGAAGCTTGGAATAATGACTTGGAGGAGTATGTTGCCCATTTTCTCCATCTACATAAATTAGTTTTAATAAGGTATGTTCTCCATGATCCAGAGTATTCCTATTTTGATCATTATAGTTCTCTTCCTCTCTTCAGCAAGGAGATGATAGGAAGTGTGTGTTCTTCCAGGCATGTATTTATTCGAGACTTGTTCAAATTAATATCTGCATCCTCAGCTCTGGATTTATTAGGATAGGGTAGAAAGGAGAGTGCTTGAAGAATAAAGTATCTCTGTGGTGAAAATATCAGCTCAGTGTGAAAAAAACATCCATGGCTTTCTAAGAATTCTACAGCTCAGAAGTGTATTTCCTGAGATTTTATGTTAAACCCTTGAGCAGTTAAGTTAAACAGACCCGTTCCTTCTTAAATCTAATTGACACACATCTTTTGCTTTCCCAAATATTATGTATTTAATTTTAACTTACTCCTCCTTTCCTCTGCCAAATACAGACATTCAAATGTTCCTATGACCCTAACTACAGTAGCTCTAAATCAGAGAAGATGACTAAAAAGATAACCTGGTAATCAAGGAAAATAGATACTAGAGCAGTACTAAACAATGCTGTGGTCAGATGTACTTTGAAATGTCATTTTGTTCACCTTTTCTTTTAATTTTGACCCTTTAATTGAGGCAGATGACACGAGAGAGCTGCTAGCTCTCTCACTAGCACTGGACTACAAGTAATAACTAAAAGATGAAAGAATGCCACGTTATGATCATTAATACTTAGCTTTTTTGTTGGCTGGAGAGTAAATTGTCACACAGAAAAGTCTAAAAAAGGGCTCTAAGAGAAAGCTGTGCAATGCCTTGTTCGACGCTGTGAACAATTGACATAAAGCATTCATCAGGTCAGTATCAGTGAGCCCATCATTTTAATTAACATGCCAAAGTCACAACCTTAAAGGATTCCGTAGAAATTTCTGCTCATACTTCTCCTACCAGACCTTAGTCTGGACAGGCAGGGTAGGATATGACCCAAGACTAAGCCATCTTCTGAAGTGAATCAGTGAGTAAAGACATGAAACACGGCGTTAAGGCTGAGATTGCCACCATTGATATCTGGTGAGAGCAGATATTCCTTACAACTCCTCCTTGAGGCATTTGGGTGAACCATACACTTTACTGTATATGTGCCTATGTTAGTGTGGAGGGTTTCTTCTTCGGTTGTGAGTTTGCCTCGGGTCTGTCACACTCAAGTAGACCAGGGTGAAGCTGAAGGCCTTTTCCTGCTGCTGGGCCACTGCTGAAGCTTTGTGCTGGGGCATATGCAAAGGTGCCTTCTTCCTCCCATGGAGGAAAGTACTTCTCCAAGGTCCTTGGGCGAGAGGCAGTATAGGAAACCATTAGGGAAATCTGCTTTGTGTCACCTGCCAGGCACAGACCCCTCCTGTGTGCCCAAAGTGGGCAACCACAGTGGCTGCAGTGCTCAGCCATGGCCAGGCAGGACCATGGGGACAGGAACAGGCTGAGGCCGGGCCAGGACAAGGGGGGGCTCGGCTGCAGGGGCCCATGGCAGGGCAGGGCTGTGGGGAGATGGAGACTGGCCCTGGGGCAGGGACTGATGGCCCCATGGGTCTGACATGGGGTCCTGGGCCCTGGGCAGGGTTGGGGGAGCCCTGGGGGTGACCAGGGACAGGCAGGGATGTGGATGCACTTGGGGCCCTGTGATAAATAATTGGCATTTTTATTTAAAAACTCATCAACATTTTAGCCATAAGATGGAGCCAGTAGTTAACTCGTACTAATGATACGGGGCTGACTGGATAACTTTGGGGGAATGTTGTATCAACTGTGTGCAATGGCGACAGAGCAGGTAAGTCTGGTGTGTCCAGACAGTTAGATATTACATATATTTATTCCATGTGAAATTTCCAAATATTCATTAGGAGCTGAGAAATAATTTTTAGGGAGTTGAATACGTGACAAGACTGTATTTTCACAACTGTAACATACAATAGACAAATAAAATACGCTATATTGTACAAGGTAGTAAGTACTTCCTGTGTAGTCCATAAATATAGGGATACTGCAAAATGATGTCTGTTTTTGCAGGATGTACCAGACTATATTATTATCCATTAGATCAGTCTAAGGGCTTGTTTCTGAGGAAAATATTTGCCTAATCGTCTTTGTAATGTTTTTGTTTGTTTTCTAGCAGATGCATAGGAAGTAATAAAAGTTAAATAAGGTTAATATGAAAGGATTATGGATTATTCAACTTTTATCAGTTTGGGTGAGAAATAACAAGATTATTAATGGAGCTCTAGAGAGCCAATAAGTTGCTATGTGTTCAATTTTTCTACTATGGTGCAGAAAATCATAATAGTTTGGGTTTCATAATGTGTTATATATATCTGCAATGATGACTTACACATCATGTGAAAACACATTTTCAGCTGTGTTTTTATAACAGCAGCTGTTTGAATTTCTATTCTCTGCATACACATTTTATTTCATGATTTTCTGTTGCTCGTTTGGAACGAGGTATTTGGAATATTGCATGTTATTGTAACCATAAAATAGATACAAATGAGACCAGCTGATGAGGTGGCTATGGGATCTGATTGCAAAATCTGGTGTTAGGCTCATAGTCCAAGATCAGAAAGTCCACAGCTTCATGATACAAAGCACTAATCTGATATAAATGTATTTTGTTGGCTCTGCTTCAGAAAAAGTTGTCAGTTAACATGTTACTAGAAAGCTTTGTGCTGGATAAGTTTCTGAAAACTGTGTAAAACACATAAAAGTATAAACTGGCATAAACTTCATATTGTATACTTCAGCATTTCGACAGATGCGCAGTTTTACGTTCACATCTAACAGGGATCAAACTTGTGTTGCTGAGCGACTGAGTGGAGCCCAGAGGTAAGTGCTAACAGTCAAGCAACCAGGGAGTGCCGTAATAGGAGACATAAACCAGAAATATTGCCTCTTCTAACCAGAAAAGCTCACAGCGAAAAAGACATTTGCAGATTCTACCACAGCAATGGCAGCTTAAGACAACATGATCTAATAAAAAAACCTGTAACTAAGTAAAACACTGGCTAAATCTTGTATGGTTTGCACACCAAAACTGTTGAAACTTTGTCCTCCTGGTTGATCCAACAACACAGCAATTCACAAAAAAGAATCCAAATGATGTGAAAGTCAAATCTTACATAAATTGCATACTTAAGGCCTGATAATGCCCTAAGGTTTTATAGTATTTTTTTATTGAAGTTTTGATATTTGAAACTTTCTTTGTTCTTCCCACCTTCCTTGCCAGGATGCCATTAGAACAAAATATTATTTGTTATTCTGTTGTGTGAGAGTAAGATGTTCTTGCAAAAAAATGGGCAGCTTTGTTTTCTACTAGACTGTTAATATCAATCAATAGTTATTAATAGGTAGAAGATGAGTACCAGCATTTTAATAATGACTGAAGTTGTGCTTTTGATAGTAGCTACAACATTTAATATTGTTTTGATTGAAGATAATATTTGTTACTGTGTACAGTTAGAAAAGATAATGCTAATGAGTACATTTTAGGGTCGGAGGGAACTATCATTTTCTTTTGACAAATCTTCTTTATGACATCACTATTAGACTTTCATCCACCTCAGCTACAGGTTTCTCAAGGAAAGGGCAGGAATGGGAGAAGAGCAAAAAGTTTGCATGTTAGTTGTGATGGGTGCGGTTATGGTCCCCGCTGATGTTGGGTGGTTGCAGCCATATGCTGATGGTTTAAACTGGGACTGCACCCACATGTTCTTCTGTTGAGGTCAATAACTTTGTATCATCTGAGTAAAATAAGTCTTCGAGAAAGGGCATCCAACCCTGATCAAATCAAAAGACCAACCTTTGTCTGAAGAAATCAAAGGATGTATCATCGACCTCCTCCTTGATAGTTTATGTGTTTCTAGTGTAAGTGTATTTGGCTGCCTCTTCTACTCTTGAATCCTTTTTGCCTTTCTCTTCCAGTTTAAGAGCTTCTAAGAAAATACCAGTGACTCTTGCTCTGAAGCAAGCATGAGGACACTGTCAACTGTGATCAAGTGATTTTGAAATCTCACACAGATTGTAGGGAATGGCTTCAAGCTCCAACAGGGTAGGTTTAGACTGAACATTAGGAAAGAATTTTTCACAGAAAGAGTGGTCGGGCATTGGAATAGGCTGCCCAGGGAAGTGGTTGAGTCACCATCCCTGGATGTGTTTAAGAGACGTTTAGATGTGGTGTTGTGGGATATGATACAGGGGAGAACTTTGTAGTGTAGGGTAGATGGTTGGACTCAATGATCCCAAGGGTCTCTTCCAACCTAGACGATTCTATGATTCTGTAAAAGTAACTGTTGCTGTTTAGCAAATTATTTGTTTTAGAAAATTTAAAACAGGCATTTTCTATATCAGATTCTACTTCAAATATATGCAGTGATAATGGAACAGGCTCAGAGCTGCTGTAAATCTGCCTGTTACCATTGATGTCAATAGTACCTCCCCAGTTTATGCCTCTTGTAAATCTTCTCTAGGGATCATGTGTTTGAACAAGGAAAGAAAAAATGTAGATAGCCTTTACCAGGAATATATGTGAAGTAAAAAAAGAGGATGTACAGCAGAGAACATACCTTGTACTTCCTATAAAGTTCAAACCTTTTTTGAAAAAGCCTTTCTCAAATCTTTTCTTTGTTTTTAGAATGGCAAGTGTTCGCAATCACAGCAAAATGTGTGATAAGTGAATACATAGATATACCAATGGCACAAGAGAATAAAAAATCAGCTTTATGGAGAG